>NC_057812.1:228748063-229348063 GCF_018294505.1 Triticum aestivum | reverse complement strand
AGGTACTAAGATCATGATAAATTCAACTTCAATTAATCATATTACTTAAGAACTCCCACTTAGATAGACATCCCTCTAGTCATCTAAATGATCACGTGATCCGTATCAACTAAACCATGTCCGATCATCACGTGAGATGGAGTAGTTTTCAATGGTGAACATCACTATGTTGATCATATCTACTATATGATTCATGTTCGACCTTTCGGTCTCGGTGTTCCGAGGCCATATCTGCATATGATAGGCTCGTCAAGTTTAACCCGAGTATTCTGCACGTGCAAAACTGGCTTGCACCCGTTGTATGTGAATGTAGATCTTATCACACCCAATCATCATGTGGTGTCTCGGCACGACGAACTATTGCAACGGTGCATACTCAGGGAGAACATTTATACCTTGAAATTTAGTGAGGGATCATCTTATAATACTACCGCCTTACTAAGCAAAATAAGATGCATAAAGGATAAACATCACATGCAATCAAAATATGTGACATGATATGGCCATCGCCATCTTGTGCCTTTGATCTCCATCTTCAAAGCACCATCACGATCTTCATAGTCACCGGCTTGAGACCTTGATCTCCATCGTAGCATCGTTATCGTCTCGCCAACTATTGCTTCTACGACTATCGCTACCGATTAGTGATAAAGTAAAGGAATTACATGGTGATTGCATTTCATACAATAAAGCGACAACTATAAGGCTCCTGCCAGTTGCCGATAACTTCTAAAAAAAATGATCATCTCATTCAACAATTTATATCTCATCACGTCTTGACCATATCACATCACAACATGCCCTACAAAAACAAGTTAGACGTCCTCTACTTTGTTGTTGCAAGTTTTACATGGCTACTATGGGCTTCTAGCAAGAACCGTTCTTACCTACGCATCAAAACCACAACCATTTTTCATCAAGTGTGCCGTTTTAACCTTCAACAAGGACCGGCCGTAGTCAAACTCGATTAAATAGTTGGAGAAACAGACACCCGCCAGCCACCTGTGTGCGAAGCATGTCATTAGAACCAGTCTCATAAACACAGTCATGTCATGTAGGTCCGGGCTGCTTCATCCAGCAACACCGCTGAATCAAAGTAAGACATTGGTGGTAAGCAGTATGACTATTATCGCCCACAACTCTTTGTGTTCTACTCGTGAAAATATCATCTACGCATAGACCTGGCTCGGATGCCACTGTTGGGGAACGTAGTAATTAAAAAAATTCCTATGATCACGCAAGATCTATCTAGGAGAAGCATAGCAACAAGACAGGAGAGTGTGTCCACGTACCCTCATAGACCGAAAGGGGAAGTGTTTAGTAACGCGGTTGATGTAGTCGAACGTCTTCATGATCCAACCGACCCAAGTACCAAACGTACGGCACCTCCGTGTTCAGCACACGTTTAGCATGATGATGTCCCTCGAGCTCTTGATCCAGTAGAGGGTCGAGGGAGAGTTCTGTTAGCATGATGTCGTGGCGACAGTGTTGGTGATGTGATCCACGCAGGGCTTCGCCTAAGCACTATGACAATATGACCAAGGTGGTAAAATGTGGAGGGGGCACCGCACACGGCTAAGGAACAATTGTTGTGCTTTGGGGTGCCCCCTGCCCACGTATATAGGAGGGAGGGAGGAGGAGGCCGTTCCAAGGTGGGCGCGCCATGGGGGGCAGTCCTACTAGGACTCTGTTCCTAGTAGGATTCGCCCCCTCTTTCCTTCCAACGGAGAGGGGGGAAGGGGAAGGGAGAGAGAGGGAGAAGGAAAGAGGGGGCCGCGCCCCCTCCCCTTGTCCAAATCGGATTGGGGCAAGGGGGGCGCGCGCCTCCTCCCGTGGCTTGCCTCCTCTCCTCCACTTTGGCCCATTAGGCCCATTAACTTTCCCGGGGGGTTTCGGTAGCCTCCCGGTACTCTGAAAAATCCTCGAACCTTATCGGAACCATTCCGGTGTCCGTATATAACCTTCCAATATATCAATCTTTAACTCTCGACCATTTAGAGACTCCTCAGCGTGTCTGTCATCTCATCCGGGACTCCAAACAAACTTCGGTCACCAAAACACATAAATCATAATACAAATCATCATCGAACGTTAAGCGTGCGGACCCTACGGGTTCGAGAACTATGTAGACAGGACCCAGGAACATCTCCCGTCAATAACCAATAGCGGAATCTGGAAGCTCATATGGGCTCCTACATATTCTATGAAGATCTTTATCGGTTAAACTGCATAACAACATAAGTTATTCCCTTTGTCAACGGCATTTTACTTGCCCGAGATTCGATCGTCGGTATCATCTTACCTAGTTCAATCTCGTTACCGGCAAGTCTCTTTACTCGTTCCGTAATGCATTAATCCCAGAAATAACTCATTAGTTACATTGCTTGCAGGGCTTATAGTGATGTGCATTACCGAGAGGGCCCAGAGATACCTCTTCGATACTCGGAGTGACAAATCCTAATATTGATCTATGCCAACCCAACAAACACCTTCGGAGACACCCGTAGAGCATCTTTATAATCACCCAGTTATGTTGTGACATTTGATAGCACACAAGGTGTTCCTCCGGTATTCGGGATTTGCATAATCTCATAGTCAGAGGAATATTCATAAGTCATGAAGAAAGCAATTGCAATAAAACTAAATGATCATAATGCTAAGGTAACGGATGGGTCTTGTCCATCACATCGTTCTCTAATGATGTGATCCCATTCATCAAATGACAACACATGTATATGCTTAGGAAACTTTAACCATCTTTGATTAACGAGCTAGTCAAGTAGAGGCATACTAGGGACACTCTGTTTGTCTATGTATTCACACATGTACTAAGTTTCCGGTTAATACAATTCTAGCATGAATAATGAACATTTATCATGATATAAGGAAATATAAATAAGAACTTTATTATTGCCTCTAGGGCATATTTCCTTCACCAACAGTGTAACCCGGCCCCTCCTGGGCGGGTCACACCATGGGGTTATATCCCCAACATTAGGCCCCAGATTTATTTGAACTTGTTCATGTCAATATTCATCCTCTGATAGGTGAGTCTTCTCCAATATTTTTAAAACTTGACCATGAACAGATATACATAACTCACCACATAGAGGGATGACGTCATCTTCATAAATTCAGGAAAAACCTCATGACGTCACAACGGATCTTTGTAGGAACTAGCCATTCTAAAAATTGAGGCGCCCCTCATGCTATAGTAATTATTGTGTCTCCTCGATCTTCGCGCATGCCGTTTCACTGTTCCATCTTTTCCCTTATAAATAGGGACAGGGGGCTGCCTTTCACTTTTTTACTCCTGTCTCCTCCTCTTCTTCTTCTTCTTCCTCACGTCGTTCCTCGCAACTAGAGCTCCGCCACCCCAGCCGAAGTTCACCAGCAACCCCGTCAAGGCCGCCGCATCGAACTATTAGGACCAGAGATCCGTGGCGCTCATCTACTCTCCACCAACGCCATCAGGTATTGTTCTTCTCCCATCTTAGATCCACATTAGGCCATTCGAGTTCATGGCGTTCTTCGGTGCTCATCTAGGTTCTTCCCGCTCTTCCATCTAGAACTGGTATTCCAATCCAAAATGGAGTAGAAATAGTGTGGTAGGAGTTTAACTTTCGCCTTGCATCTTAGGTAGATTTCTTCCTCTTCAGAATCAATACTGAACTTACTAGTTCTTCCACAACTGTCCCTTTTAGGTCTAGCAATTTATTTCCTTTTTGCTTCATTTGTAGATCCATAAATATAGTTGTGATTTGTGAAAACTTTTTGTCCCACACTTAGCAAAACTTTGCAGCTTCAGATTCATAGATAGTTGACATGCCCTTCACCTTTTGAATGGCTTCACATTGAATTTGTAACTCGCTAATAAGTCCGGAAACTGTTTCTTTCACTTAACCCGCCAACATGCCACCGTCTCATAGTTTCAGAACTTAACCCGCCATATTCTTATAGCTTTTGATAGTCACCGCAATCCATGGCTAGGGCGGCTCATAATTTCTTAACAGTTTTACAGTACACATGGTCTTTTAGCTCATTATTGCTAAAGCATCGTATAACCACTTGGGCGGCTTACTAGTACAATCTTAACCCGACGTACTCTTACTCCTTGGTCGCAGCCTTTTAACCCAGTCAATCGTGACTAAGACTCCCACTTCTTGCGATTGGATTGCTTCCAGAGTCTCAGGGCTCTCGCTGAATGAGTATGTGGACATGGAGGTCTTGCCAGCCAAAGAGGTTATCTACTGGCGAGTTCCGGGTCCTGAAACTACTCCTCAACCCAGAGAGGGTGAAGTTGTCATCTTTTTGGATCACCTTCTCTGTGGCTTTTCACCGCTTGGGTCAAAATTCTTCTGATACGCACTGCATTTTTACAACCTTCACCCCCAAGACATTGGTCCCAACTCCGTCTCAAATCTGTACCACTTCCAAGTGTTCTGCAAAGTGTATCTTCAAGAAGAGCCCACTGTTGACCTCTTCCGAGATTACTTTTATATCAACCGCTAGACTGAGATGTCAGATGGGCCAGTCTAGAGCTTGGAGGCATTTCCATTCAAAGGCGAAGAGATGTAATCTTTCCCTCAGCCGCACTTCACAGGCATCCCAAGGACTGGAACTATACCTGGTTCTATTGCAGAGACACCTCCCCAGCTGGAGAAAACCCCCTATCGGGTTACCGCCCCTACTGGCTCACCACCAACGGCCTATAAGGGCTTTGATCGCCAACGGCTTAACTGGAATTGATCTGGTCTGATGTTGGGTCGCATGGAGGGTTTTAACACTGAGCCAGCGCAACGGTTTGATGTGCCAATTCGCCTGTGATACAAAGGACTCGCAAAGCTTCAAACAAACACGCTTGACCGATAAAGAGATCAATGACACAGTCAAGTCACTGCTTGGGGAATCTCCGGAAAATTGTGGCAAAGCAGGACTGAACTCTTTCTGCGCTCTTAACCCAGCTCCTCCTGTAAGTGTTCAAAACTTTATCTTGTTTATCTATCTCTTGCGCTTAATACCCTTTAACTATTACTTATATTCATATATATATGTATATAGGTCGACTCTCCTTTATGGAGGAAGAAGGTAACCACTGCCCCACCCACTAAGAAGACTAGGTGTCGGTGTCAAAACCAGCTGACCTCGGGGTAGGGGGTCCCGAGCTGTGGATCTGGGATCGATGGGGAACAAGGGACGACAAACATAGTGTTTACCCAGGTTAGGGCCCTCTCAAGAGGTAATACCCTACGTCCTGCTTGATTATATTGGATGTATGGTGTAGTTTACAGAGTAGACCTATCTTGAGATCAGCATGAGCTAAACCCTAAGGATATTAGGTGTTGAATGTAGCTCTAGCCCTAAGACTAAAAACCCTCAGTTTTTATAGACACCGGTAAGGTTAGGGTTACCGAAGATAGATTACAATGAGGGTTTAAAGAGATCCTGTGCCTTCTTGACTTGGAGGGCACACCACAACTTCATAGATCTCCTGTCACTATATGGCTCCACCAGTCCAGCCCATGTGCAATGGGCCGTCACCCCGAGGACCCCTTAGTCCATGACTCCCTCAGTAGCCCCCGAACTTGTCTCCAACGCAAAGGCTTGTATCCAGCATCCGCTCACCCGACCAGTATTCGGCTTGCGAGGTATGTTTTACCCATGTTCATAACCAAGTGATGTCCGAGATTTGAAATGACAGTTTCACTTAACACCGAGGGCAATAATAAACAAGTACCATTCAAGTGTAAATGGCCTCTTCATCTAACAACTTTTCTCCTCCAACAGAGAGTCGCTTCTGGCCATAACACCGAGCAGTTACTATTTCTTGAAGCACGGCTTGAGGCTGACACACGTCTGGCACGTACCCTCGAGGTGGAGATCGTGTCCTGCTTTTCGGTGGATATGGTTAATGATTTCGATTCCCCTCCCTCACATAACTTCATAGGCATATCGGGAAGTGGAGAAGCCAACAACATGGAAAAAGGAATCCCAGGCCTGTCAACAGTCTATAAAGGGCGAGCTATCACAGTCAGCAACCCACACCTTCTTCCACCTCCCGCTCACGCAAATCCTCAAGGCTCCAACGCCTGTTTCCTCTGCTTCCTCAGCAAATCCCTCTTTACCACCTTTGACCATTGCTGGATCCGGAGCCAATGGGAAGTGGGAGGCCTCCAGCGTCACCGAGGGGGAGATCTTGAAGCTGAAGGAGTCCGGCTATTTGTCGGCCAACATCGCCCATCGGGCCCTCGAAGAGGGCCAAATCATCCCCATGCCCAAGCCGGGCGAAAGGGCATGTTCCTCCCCCATTTTCTCAGGGGGCTCGAATTTCCTCCGCACCCCTTCGTAAGGGGGTTGATCTTCTTATACGGGCTAGATCTTCCCAATCTAGCCCCCAATCCCCTCCTCCACATTTCGACCTTCATTGTCTTCTGTGAAGCACTCCTTCGAGTTCAGCCGCACTTTGGTTTATGGCTGAAGGTGTTCAACGTCAAGCCCAAGGTAGTTGGTGGAGAGCATGCAGACTGTGGAGGGGCCATGATTCGTAAACTGACGCGGGTCCAGTGGTCGGACGGCCACTTCGTTGACATCGTCCGGATGTGGCAAAAGGAGTGGTTTTACATCACCGAGTCGAGCGAGGCCGCATGGAGAGGCCCCCACATTCAGGTCCGGACCCCCTACTGGATTGGCCTCATGGACCACCAAGAGCCCTGACAAGGGTGTGTTGCTCACACGAAGGCGTTTCAGAAGTGCGTCGACAACATAATAGAGGCCGGCACGAAGCTGGTCGTCATGGTCCAGATCATGCTGCACCGCTGGCTTCTCCCTTGCCAGGAGAGGTCCAAGCCTATGTGGGAGCATGAGCCCGAGGATCCGGCCACCGTGCGACACCTCTACAACACGACTCCTGACAAAATATGAGGCCAACTATTCCAACCCCAGAAGGAGTGGTCAGTCGAGGGGAAGGACATCGTCCACGATGACGCGACCCCCCCCCCCAAAGGAGGTGAGCAACACTCTTCTGCAAGGAGTGTCCGGATATTCATACCGCATTTGGTTCAGCCTGACCTTGTTATGCGGATTTTGCAGGGCTGGCTTGCCAAGGCCAAGAAGATCAGCGGCCCGGCGCCACTGCTGGAAGAGCCCCAATCAGAGCAGCTCGAAAAGCTGCTGGTCGTAGTGCCTTATAAGGCGCCTGTCAAGATGAGCAAGAAAGAAGTACCGGATGCCAATGAGGGCCTCCGCTGCAGGGTTTGTCCGAGAAACTGGTCCGGAGACGCTACGGCTTCATCCGCACAGGATGGGAATGAGGACGAGGAGGAATGTGCCTCCTCGCACTCGAAAAAGAGGGCGGCGTCCAGCAACATCGAGGAGGTTCAACCTCCTCAAGCCCGGAAGAGACCGTGCCAGCCCAAGCTGGTTCTGTCTGACAGTTCGGACTCTGACAAGGAGTCTGAAGCGTGCAAGAAGGTTCCAGAGAAGGAACCCAGGGTCAAGCCCCCCAGCGGCCAGGTACGCACCTCAATGTTTTTAATTGCTTTATGTTTACAGTAGTCCCTGATAGAATGTAGATTGATTGTTTCTTAATGGTGCAGCCCTCCGCGTGTCCACCCCGCCGAGGAGACCTCTTCAGGGACGTCTATGCCCACTGAACTGGCACACAGTGGCTCATGCTCGGCACCCCCTCCAGTCCCAGAAGAAGTTGGGGAGGTGGTGTGACGGAAGACCCCTCCTCCTCCAAACATGAGGGAGGAGGTCAATGCTACCATGGCTGAGGCCGACGCCTCCGTCATTGAAGACCAGGGGGATGCTTCCCTCCTGGCTAATACGGGGAGGGAGTTCGGACCATCCGTACCCCCGCAACCGCTTGCTCCTGAGCCCACAAGGCTCTCAATGGCACATGCTCCCCCTTCCGATAGCGAAGGGTTCGGGGAGCCAACTCCAGCGCCGAACACCTCCACACAGGCGGTGGCTGGCTGGCCAGATGCACTAGAGGAGTTGGTGCACAACTCCGTCATCGTTGATGGGCACCGCACTCTTATGAGTGTGGTCATGTAAGGTGTTCGGCCTGTCCAGTCCGGACTGGACGATGCTACCCAAGTCCTTCTTACAGGCTTTGAGGTAAATCAAGTTATGTTCATTTCTTATAGAGTGGTTGTAATTTTTAGTTTGGGTAGGCCGTGTATGTAGCAGCCCTCGGGACTCTGCAGGAACTTTGGAGAAGCCTGCAGAGGATCAAATTTGGTACACCGATTAATAATCTTGACATTTCTTTTGCTAATGCAGGCATCTTCCGTGGCCCCGGCTGCTAATGCCGCGACACTAGAGGAGATGGATCGGAAGCTCAAGCTTTTCGATAAAGAACTTGAACTTGTCAACAAACGGCTTGACGAGGCGCAAGGTAGGCCCTATAACGACATGTGTATTTGCTGGATGTCGGATATTAACTATCCGGACTGCATACTAATCGTTTATTGTGATGGTCCTGCAGGTGCCGCCACCGAGGTCGAGGGCTTGAGGGACGCCTTGAAGAAAGCTGAGGCAGAGGCGGCCGCAAAGAAAACGGCCACTGAGAAGGTGGTGGCCGAGCTTGAGGAGGCCAAACTTGCAGCCAAGCAGCACGAGGCTCGGGTGACCGAAGTCCACATGGAGCTCCAGGATGCCGCCAAGAAGCTGGAGGCCCTTGAGAAGGAGAAGGAGGAGCAATCCTCCCGGCTGTCCAAGGCACAAAAGGAGCTCCAGGAGGCAAGGACCGAATCGCGAGGTGTCCGAGAGGAGCTCCGCCAAGTCGGGCAAATTGCAAATGGTAAGAAATACTTACTGCAGAGTGTGTTTGAAGGAAACAGGTTCGCCCTGCTGACGTGGGTCAGGCGCTCCGCAGGCGTCTTCGCCGAGCTTCCGAAGAATGTCGCGGCCGCGGTGAAGCACTATGCCACTCTTGAAGAGGACTCCACCCAATGGCTATTCTAGTCATAGTTTCTGGACTCCGAGCCCCCTTCTAAGCGATCAAATGAAGCAGCTAATGGAGATGCGTCAGATGCCGGTGCTGGCCGTGAAGGACCTCTGTGTTAGCATGTGGCCGGCCGAGCCCATTCCGGACACCTACTTCGGCCTTGTGCAGAAGCTGCGGGAGGCGCCGCTCTTTATTGACACTGTAAAGCGGTCAGCGTGCCTTGAGGGGGCGAGGCTTGCATTTGCGAAGACCATGGTGCATTGGCCAAAGATTAATCCAATGGAGATGGCCATTGGTCCTCTACCCAAGGGAAAGGAGCGTCGCCGCCCTGAGAAGTACTTTGCACACGTGATGAGTGGCGCACGGGCAATAGAGGGCCAGTGTTCGAAAGATGTAATATTTGAGTGATTGTGTTAAGTTTGTACCAAGTGGACCTTGTACTTTATAATGCATCTGCCTGACTTGTTTTATATTGCCATGATTTAATTTTGACTCCTATGCAGTTGTATGTTTATTCTAAAAGCTACCAGTCGTCGGCTTCAGCCCCCAAGTGAATATCACGAGGGGTGTTTCGTCTCCGCACTGTTACCCTTAGCCAACGTCTTGGTACCCGGAGGCGGTGCTACATCTTGAGCTTGCGTTGGTTTTTCCCGAAGAGGATGGGATGATGCAGCAGAGTAGCGTAAGTATTTCCCTCAATTTTTGAGAACCAAGGTATCAATCCAGTAGGAGGCCACGCTCAAGTCCCTCGTACATGCACAAAACGATAGCTACTCGCAACCAACGCGATTAGGGGTTGTCAATCCCTTCACGGTCACTTACGAGAGTGAGATCTGATAGATATAACATTTTTGGTATTTTTGGTATAAAGATGCAAAGTAAAAAGTAAAAGCAAAGTAAAAAAGCAAAGAAAGATTAAAGTGATGGAGATTGATATGATTAGAATAGACACGGGGGCCATAGGTTTCACTAGTGGCCTCTCTCAAGAGCATAAGTATTCTACGGTGGGTGAACAAATTATTGTTGAGCAATTGACAGAATTGAGCATAGTTACGAGAATATATAGGCATGATCATGTATATAGGCATCACGTCCGTGACAAGTAGACCGAAACGATTCTGCATCTACTACTATTACTCCACTCATCGACCGCTATCCAGCATGCATCTAGAGTATTAAGTTAAAAACAGAGTAACGCTTTAAGCAAGATGACATGATGTAGAGAGATAAATTCATGCAATATGAAATAAACCCCATCTTGTTTTCCTCGATGGCAACGATGCAATACGTGCCTTGATGCCCCTTCTGTCACTGGGAAAGGACACCGCAAGATCAAACCCAAAGCTAAGCACTTCTCCCATGGCAAGAACTACCAATCTAGTTGGCCAAACCAAACGGATAATTTGAAGAGACTTGCAAAGATAACCAATCATACATAAAAGAATTCAGAGAAGATTCAAATATTATTTGAGATAGACTTGATCATAAACCCAGAATTCATCAATCTCAACAAACACACCGCAAAAAGAAGGTTACATCGAATAGATCTCCACAAGAGAGCGGGAGAACTTTGTATTGAGATTCAAAGAGAGAGAAGAAGCCATCTAGCTACTAACTATGGACCCGAAGGTCTGAGGTAAACTACTCACACTTCATCGGAGGGGCTAGGATGATGTAGAAGCCCTCCGTGATGACGGCCCTCTTCCGGCGGAGCTCCGGAACATGCCCCAAGATGGGATCTCATGGATACAGAAAGTTGCGACTGTGGAATTAGGTTTTTGGCTCCTCGTCTGATCGTGTGGGGGTACGTAGGTATATATAGGAGCAAGGAGTACGTCGGTGGAGCACTGAGGGGCCCACGAGGCAGGGGGCGCGCCCTAGGGAGGCGCCCCCCACCCTTGTGACCTCCTCTTTGATCCCTTGCAGTAGGGTCCAAGTCTCCTGGATCATGTTCGGTGAGAAAATCACGTTCTCGAAGATTTTATTCCGTTTGGACTCCATTTGATATTCTGTTTCTCTGAAACACTGAAATAGGCAAAAAAACAGCAATTCTGGGCTGGGCCTCCGGTTAATAGGTTAGTCCCAAAAATAATATAAAAGTGGAAAATAAAGCCCAACATAGTCCAAAACAGTAGATAATATAGTATGGAGCAATCAAAAATTATAGATACGTTGGAGACGTATCAGGCATCCCCAAGCTTAATTCCTGCTCGTCCTCGAGTAGGTAAATGATAAAAAGAGAATTTTTGATGCGGAGTGCTACTTGGCATAATTTCAACGCAAATCTTCTTAATTGTGGTATGAATATTCAGATTTTTTTTTTTGACTGTGAACTGTGGGGAAAACCCCCACAGCATATCAAAACTTTATTAAAGCCAGACAACAGTTACAACAACATGATTACAAGAGGTAACCGAAAGGAGAGGAGAAAAACAAAATAAAATAAAATAAAAGGTGAAAACTTAAGGTGGCAAGAAAGAGATCCACTTGAGTAACTCATCCTTGTATCCAGACTTGATTCGATGCTGCATCAGAGTAATGTCATGCTTGAAAGCTCCTCTCCATTTGTTGAAACTTGCCCTCTCACCTCTGAACACTGTGGCATTTCTGATTATCCAGATATTCCAGCAGGCAATAAATACTACTTCATTGAAAAAGGGCTTATCAAAACTTCTCCTTGCCTGGATGACTAGGTCAGACATTGAAGTTCCAGCCGACCAATCGATCTGCAAATAATTCCAAACTCTGACACTGAAATTGCAGTTGAAGAAGAGATGGTCTCTGGTTTCTCTCACTTGAAGGGGGCATAGCCTGCAAGTAACACCATCATCCATGTGCCAGTGCCTTCTATCAACCATATCCTTAGTGTTGAGTCTATCCATGATGAGCATCCATGCAAAAACCTTGATCTTGATAGTGCAAGAGGATTTCCAGATCCAGCATAGCAAGTGGTTGAATGTTTCATTCTGAAAAACATGACCATAGAACAGCTTAGGTTTGTAAACCTTTGAAGAGCCCTACCAGAACCATAAATCCTTACAAGCGTCATCTCTTGTATGGGAGACCAACATATTTCTTATCAAGTTTAGCTCATCAAAAGCTTGAGCAGACAAAGGTAGGTGAAAGTGTTGGTACAAGTCAATTGAATCGAAGATGGCCTTAACAGAAATCCATGGATCCTTGGCAAAAGAGAATAATCTTGGGAATCTAGACTGCAAGCTAGAAACTTCATTGCCAAGATTCCAGTTATCAGACCAAAAGAGAGCAGTGTCCCCAGCATTGACCTGCACCCAGGAGCAGTCCCTAAAATTCTGCAAGATCTTACAAATATCCTTCCACCAAAAAGAGCCACAAGAAGTTGTTCCCTGGGGCATGCCATCATGATAATATGAGTCCCAAATTAAGGACACCCAAGGTAGGTCTTTCCTGTTGAGAAAGTTACTAGCATGCTTGAGAAGCAAAGCCACGTTTTGAACACCCAGGTTCAAAATACCAAGACCACCCTTGTTTTTTGGTCTACAAATCAAATCCCAAGCAGCAAGAGATGGAGCAGGCTCCTCCCTATTTTTTCTCCACAGACATTGCCTTTGAATTCTTTCCAACTGCTTAGGATTCCAGCAGGAACAGCCAGGCTGCCCATAAAGAAGATTGGCATGGAAGACAAGGCAGAATTTAAGAACTGCAGCCTCTCACCTTGATTAAGGAAGGAGGAGCTGGCAGTCATTCTCCTCTCCATACAATCCACAAGAGGCATAAAGTCCACCATCTTTGGCCTTGTAGTACCCACAGGCAGACCAAGGTAAGTAAAAGGCATCTTTCCAATTTGGCATCCAAAAGCAGAAGCAAGCTCAGTCATGACTGCATTTTCAACATTTATAGGAATGATAAAAGATTTATGGTAGTTGACATCAAGACCTGTGGACTGAGAGAACACCAACAGCATATCCTTCAGTGCTAGAAGTTGTTGCCTGTCAGCAGGGAGGATGATCAGAGTATCATCGGCATATTGAATGATAGGGTAGTCTTGATCATGGCAGGGAATAGGTAACTTTAGGACCCCCTTGCTGAACATATCATTGATCACTGTTTGTAGAAGATCAGCAGCCATTACAAAGAGAAGAGGAGAAATAGGGTCCCCCTGTCTAACTCCTTTTTTGCAAACAAACTTCCTCCCAGGCACACCATTCAAAAGGACAGAAGAAGTACCAGTGGCAAGTAACTGCTTCATCCATAGTATCCACTTTTCATTAAAACCTTTGTGCCTTAGGATTTGGAAGATAGCTTCATGCTCAACAGAGTCAAAAGCCTTCTCAAAGTCCAATTTGAGGATCACAATTGGCCTCTTTGACTGATGGCATTGATGCAGATACTCAAAGGTCCAACCAATGCAATCCTGAATTGTTCTGCTCTTAATGAAACCATACTGATTCTTATGAATGCATTTCATAATTATCCTCTGAAACCTATTGGCAGCCATCTTAGAAAGGAACTTCAGACCCATGCTTGTTAGAGAAATAGGCCTATAATCCCCCACTTCCTCCGGTGATAGTTTCTTGGGTATCAGAGTAATGAAAGAGCTATTAATGTTGTCCAGTACTGCAGTCCCCTCATGAAAAGCATGAGCCAGATCATAGAAATCAGCTGATATGATGTGCCAGCACCTCTTGAAAAATAGACCATTAAAACCATCAGGTCCAGGTGCTTTATCCACAGGCATGTGTTTGACCACATCATCCATTTCCTCTTTCTCAAAAGGCTTAGTAAGCAAATCCAGGCCATCCACTGGAATTATTAAAGATGCTAAATCAAAACCCATTGCAATCCCTCTAGAAGTGCCCATTCTGTTCTTGAAACAGCTCCAAATAATTCCAGCCATTTGATCATGGTCAGAGACCACAGAGCCATCAGGTAATTTAAGACTAGCAATTGAATTTCTCCTGTGCCTCTCAGTGGCCATGGCATGAAAAAACTTGGTGTTTTCACCCCCAACCTTAATATACCTGATAGTGCATCTCTTTTTCCAGTACATGCAGTGCAGGTGCAAAAGCTTTTCCAAATGAGCCTTCACAATTTTCCTGAAATTGAACTCCTGTCTAAACAAGGGCCTCCATTCCTCCAACTCATCTAAAAGGAAGACCACATGATTACACTTGCTAATCAACAATTTTAACTTGGAAACATTCATTTGCCATCTCTTAAGGCACATTCTTAGATGCTTAAACTTGTCAGCAATCTTAGCAGTAATGTGAGTCTTCCTAGATGAGGTTAGCCAAGATGATTCCACACACTCCATAAAGCCCTCTAGTTCCAACCAATAGTTTTCAAATCTAAAGAGATTTGATTTAGGTATGGTTGTCTTGATTGATACTAAACAAGGGATATGGTCAGAGGCAGTCCTGGCCAGAGGCAATACTTCAGTCATCGGATAGTCAGTGATCCAATCTACTGAGGTGAAGAACCAGTCTAACTGCTCCAGAAGAGGGATGTCCTGCATATTAGACCAAGTGTATGATCTACCTTTAATTGGCAATTCAAGAAGTCCCAAATGTCCAATAACCTCATTGAAGATGAACATATCATTTATGTCCCCACCAGGTAAGTTTCTATTGTCCACTGACCTAAGGAAATTGAAGTCACCAAGCAATAACCAGTGCTCATCAATAGGGATACAGAGATTATATAGCCAGTTTATAAAATTGTCCCTTGCTTCCCCCTGACAGGGACCATATACAACAACCAAGGTCCAACTTTCATTATTCTGCCTGGAGGTAAACTTAATCACAACAGCAAATTGCTGAACTTCAATTAGATTTCCAATAAAAACATTTGAATTCCAAACCACAAGAATACCACCAGAAGCCCCTATTGAAGGGGAGCAAGCAAAAGAGTCAAATCTCTTAGGGCAGAAACTTTTGATTGATCTGGAATCGAAAGATGAGCATTTAGTTTCCTGCAAGCAGACTATAGAGCATTGACATTCCTCAATTTTTTGTCTGACAGCTCGCTGCCTAGCTTCAGAGTTCAAACCTCTAACATTCCAGCACAACACATTCCAGTTTCTACATGAATTACTCATTAAGACATATACTAGGCAGCATAACCCATATGACACACAATGTCACATGTCCAAAATAACAGAACAAAGTCTGACCCACCACACAGACATAAGAGAGTTCATGACATAACTGGCATACATGAAACATAAGAGCGGCAAACTTAGGGGCCTGCCACACCCAAAAGTCCAGGAGCAGGTTAAACATCAGGATCGACGGAGGCAGAAGCAGGTGGGTCCACCATAAGTGCATCCACAGAGAGGAGAGTGGCATCAATTTCCAACTCTCTCCCTATTTCCTGAAGCCGCGCAATCGGAGTCGCCAGGGGGATTTCTTCAGAAGCCTGCTCTTCAGACTCATGGGCCGTGAAGGGCTTCGCTCTGGGCTTCTTCTTCTTGGGCTGTATAGCAAGCTCATGAAAAACGGGCTTGAAACCATCCCGCTTGACAGAACTCCTAGTGCAACGTCTGACGGCCGTATCAACAATTGGTGTTGGCGCCAAAGGTTGTCGTGGCCTTCTCGCAGTCACCACAGACACAGGAGGAACCACCTGATCAGGTGCAGAGTCAACAAACAAAGCTCTAGCGACCGGCCTGGCCACTTCCTGGTCCTTCCAAGTGAGACGAGGCAGATCCAGATCAGAGAAAGCGAAATCCCAGCTTCGCTTAGACAGAACAACAGGCGACAGAGGCTGCATTGGAACTGGCTTGGGGACAGAGAACACTATAGGAGCTTGTAGCAGACTTTCAAAAGATCTTCTCCAAATCATGTCAGGAGGTAGAGGAGGCCCATAAGGCACAGCAGGCATAACCAATTCCTCCCTAATCACAGGAGGCTGATAGACCACAATGGCCCAATGATCAGGAGCAAACTCCTCATTGAATGGAGGAGTAACAGGGGCCTCAGGCTGCTCATCATCAAGAACTACAACAGGTGGCACATGGGCATCAGTAGCAGAGCTTGGCTGTGCAGATAAATCTACCACCATGGACTCCTGGTCCTTGCACGGGATCAGGGGCTACATTGTCATCCCAGTTCCCCCAGTTATCATCAGCTATCTCATTGACCACAGGTGCTGGTGGCACTGCATTCCATCCCAAAGCAGGAAAAGCAGGTAAGTTGAAAGGGGGCATCTCAGGGAATGGAACACCAGGCACCGGGTGCGGATTGCCATTGATGGGCATCCAATCTTCATCTTGAGGCATCTGCTCGGCAAAGTTTGCCCCCAAAATATATAGGGGAGCAGTCCAAGAAACTCTTGCACCTCCATAGGGTGCAAAATCCATAAACACCACATCACGTGGCACCAGAATGTCTTCAGGGAAGGAAGCAAACACCAGAGACCTGACCAAGTAAGGATCCTCGCTAACCCAATGATGAAACTTTCCAAAAGTGTTGACAGCAGCCCTGATACACTCTGTATTGCGAAGATCCAAAGGAATGCCCAGGAACATGAGAAGGCCCTAACGGAAACCCTGAATGCCGCGGAAATTTTCTCCCTCGTCATGCTTCATAAAACGCACAAAGCGATCATTGCCCAGTGGCTGTGGCGGGAGCTGCAGCAGGTGGAAACGTACATCAGCATCCTGAAGCTCAAAAAGCCCCACAGAGCGAATCCATGGCTGAGCCGATCTGACTAAAACTCCATGCTCTTGCAACCACTGAACTACAGCCTCTCTAGCAGCACCTATCTCATCTGGCTGGGGGATAGGCATTACCTCAGCAAGCATAAACTCCTCATGGCGGCGCACAATTGGGGTATGCGGCGAAATGAAGGTTCTTCGAAGGCGATCTTCACCACCGTCGATGACATGGTGGCCCGCGGGGACGTAAAGCTGAGGATCCAGATGAAAGTTCGCCATCGGAACCGAGGGCTCGGCCTCGAACGACGGCGAGTGCAATGGCGGAGGAGGGGTTTCAGGCGGCGAGGCAGAGGGAGTCTTGGGGCCCGGGCTGATGGAACTGGACGAGGGAGTTAATGCAGAAGTAGAAGGGAGGTCCAAGTTTGGTAAAAGCATTGTCAGAGAGATATTCTCGCAGCGTGCCTCGGAAGTCGTAGCGTTAGTGGATTTGGGTTGCCAAACAAGCCCCAAAACCTGTGCAAATTTGTTGCAATCCTTCCTGGTGTGACCCGACTTAAGGCATGAGATGCACCACAACTTGGACATGCAGGAGGCTGCAAAGTGTCCCTTCCTCAAACACTTTTGACACGTGAGAACCTCATCAACCATATTAGAAATTAAATCCTCAAAATCATCCCTGGCTTGCTAAGAAGAAGGAATATCCAAATTATCCGCAGAAGAAGCCGGGCTAGCCCTGTCAGGCCCAACGGAGAGCAGCCCATGGCCCGTGGCACATGTTGGCACGTCCACATTCAAAGTACCCGAATTCCCGCCCGAGATAGACGGCGAGCGATCAGATAACGGCATGAGATCTTGAACCGTACCAAACGAGATAGACGGCCTCGTCGACGTCCACCAGAGGCTCACCGGCGGTGCGGGATGGATGACAACTCTCTCATGTGGCGGGATAGAGTAACCAGCGTCTTCAGTAGTTAGAATACAATTTTCTGTAGCCGGATACCGATAACCCCGACAAGCATTATACTTTTGAAAGACCGTAAATGATAATTTCTTGCCAACAGAATTTGAGGATTTGAATGAAGATTTTGATGGCCTAGAATGCATGGCTAGAACCCCAAGAGCTGCACGCCGCTTAGAAGGACTAACGAGGATCCACTCAGCATCACATTCTAAATTCCAGATCTTAAACTCACGATTCCAATTTGGGCCCCCGTTACTCCAAAGATGAAAGTAACATTTGAAATGATCACAAGTAAAAGACCGAAGACTAATAATGATCATGGCAACTGCCTTGCAAGATACCTGAAAGCCAAATACCTTATCCTTGATCAAGAAAACCATAAGATCGATACCCGAGCCGCCAATTGCTGCCTCAAGAGCTGCCGCCACCGAATCTTCATTCAAACGAAAGGAATGATGTCCAAAAGAGACCACCATGGTAAAGATCTCCGAGTCCTCCATGGGATGCACCGAAAAGCCCGTAGATTGAAAAACCTTCTCAGCAAAAGCCAAACCCTTGGAGAAGTCCAAGCCAAGGGTGGAACCATTATTGGAACCCATGAAAGATGGGTATGAACGAGTAGATCTCAAGACACCAGAGAGATCTAATGGAGGGAAACTATAATTTGGTGGCTAGGGGTGGAGATCGCCGGAGGTGGTGGAGATCGCCGTGGAGGGGGTGGGGGTGGGCGGGGTCTTCATCCTGGGGGTGGGCTCTGACTGATACAAAATGGAGTTATGAATATTCAGATTAGGGAGATTCAAGACAAAAGTTCATATTGACATAAAAATAATAATACTTCAAGCAAACCAACAAAGCAATTATGTTTTCTTAAAGTAACATGGCCAAAGAAAGTTTGTCCCTACAAAATCATATAGTTTAGTCATGCTCCATTTTCGTCACACAAGAATGCTCTCATCATGCACAACCCCGATGACAAGCCAAGCAATTGTTTCATACCTTAATAATTTCAAACTCATAAACTTTCACGCAATACATGAGCGTGAGCCATGGATATAGCACTATAGGTGGAATAGAATAATGATGGGGGTTATGTGGAGAAGACAAAAAAGGAGAAAGTCTCACATCAACGAGGATAATCAATGGGCTATGGAGATGCTCATCGATTGATATTAATGCAAGGAGTAGGGATTGCCATGCAACGGATGCACTAGAGTTATAAATGTATGAAAGCTCAACAAAAGAAACTAAGTGGGTGTGCATCCAACTTGCTTGCTCACGAAGACCTAGGGTACTTGAGGAGGCCCATTGTTGGAATATACAAGCCAAGTTCTATAATGAAAATTCCCACTAGTATATGAAAGTGATAACTCAAGAGACTCTCTATATGAAGAACATGGTGCTATTTTGAAGCACAAGTGTGGAAAAAAGGAATAGTAGCATTGCCCCTTTTTTGGGCCTTCTTTTTTTGCCTTTCTTTTTTTATATATTTTGGGACAATGCTCTATTAATGATGATCATCACACTTCTATTTATTTACAACTCAATGATTACAACTCGATACTAGAATAAAGTATGACTCTATATGAATGCCTCCGGCGGTGTACCGGGATATGCAATGAATCGAGAGTCACAAGTATGATTATGAACGGTGGCTTTGCCACAAATACTATGTCAACTACATGATCATGCTAGGCAACATGACAATGATGAATGTGTCATGATAAACTGGATGGTGGAAAGTTGCATGGCAATATATCTCGGAATGGCTATGGAAATGCCATAATAGGTAGGTATGGTGGCTATTTTGAGGAAGATGTAAGGAGGTTTATGTGTGACAGAGTGTATCATATCATGGGGTTTGGATGCACCGGCGAAGTTTGCAACAACTCTCGATGTGAGAAAGGGCAATGCACGGTACCGAAGAGGCTCGCAAGGATGGAAGGGTGAGAGTGCGTATAATCCATGGACTCAACATTAGTCATAAAGAACTCATATACTTATTGCAAAAATCTACAAGCCATCAAAAACCAAAGTATTACGTGCATGCTCCTAGGGGGAATAGATTGGTAGGAAAATACCATCGCTCGTCCCCGACCGCCACTCATAAGGAGGACAATCAAATAACACCTCATGTTTCAAATTTGTTGCATAATGTTTACCATACGTGCATGCTACGGGACTTGCAAACTTTAACTCAAGCACTTCTCAAATTCACAATTACTCTACTAGCATGACTTTGATATTACTACCTCCACATCTCAAAACAATTATCAAGCATCCAACTTTTCTTATTATTCAACACACTCAAAAGAAAGTTTCACAAATCTTAAATACCAAGAATGTTATTATTAAGCAAATTACCATGCTATTAAGACTCTCAAAATAATGTAAGTGAAGCATGAGAGATCAATAGTTTCTTTAAAACAAATCCACCACCATGCTCTAAAAAAATCTAAGTGAAGCACATAGAGCAAAATTATAACTCTCAAAAAGATATAAGTGAAGCACATAGAGCAAAACTACTTAGCTCAAAAGATATAAGTGAAGCACATAGAGCAAAACTACTTAGCTCAAAAGATATAAGTGAAGCACATAGAGTATTCTATCAAATTTTAATTCATGTATGGCTCTCTCAAAAGGTGTGTACAGCAAGGATGATTGTGGCACACTAACAAACAAAGACACAAATAATACAAGACGCTCCAAGCAAAACACATATCATGTTGGTGAATAAAAATATAGCCCCAAGTAAATTACCGATGGAAGTGGACGAAAAGAGGGGATGCCTTCCGGGGCATCCCCAAGCTTTGACTTTTTGGTGTCCTTGGATTATCTTGGGGGTGCCATAGGCATCCCCAAGATTAGGCTCTTGCCACTCCTTGTTCCATAATCCATCAAATCCTTGCCCAAAACTTGAAAACTTCACAACACAAAACTCAAAATAGAAAACTCGTGAGCTCCGTTAGCGAAAGAAAACAAAAGACCACTTCAAGGTACTGTAATGAACTCATTCTTTATTTATATTTGTGTTAAACCTACTGTATTCCAACTTCTCTATGGATTATAAACTATTTTACTAGCCATAGATTCATCAAAATAAGCAAACAACACACGAAAACAGAATCTGTCAAAAACAGAACAGTCTGTAGTAATCTGTTGCTAGTGCAAGATCTGGAACCCCAAAAATTCTAAAATAAATTTCTGGACGTGAGTAATTTATATATTAATCATATTCAAAAATAATTAACTAAATAGTACTCTTCAAATAAAAATGACAGCAGTTCTCGTGAGCACTAAAGTTTCTGTTTTTTACAGCAAGTTCAACAAGACTTTCCCCAAGTCTTCCCAACGGTTCTACTTGGCACAAATACTAATTAAACACAAAAACACAACCAAAACAGAGGCTAAATAATTTATTTATTACTAAACAGGAGCAAAAATCAAGGAATAAAAATAAAATTGGGTTGCCTCCCAACAAGCGCTATCGTTTAACGCCCCTAGCTAGGCATAAAAGCGAGGATAGATCTAGGTATTGCCATCTTTGGTAGGCAATCCATAACTGGCTCTCATGATAGTTTCATATGGCAATTTTATTTTCTTTCTTTGAAAGTGTACCATGCCCTTTTTTAATGGAAATTGGAATCTAATATTCTCTTCCTTCATATCAATAATCGCACCAACCGTTCTAAGGAAAGGTCTACCAAGAATAATAGGGCAGGAAGGATTGCAATCTATATCAAGAACAATGAAATCTACGGGCACATAATTCCTATTTGCAACAATAAGAACATCATTAATTATTCCCATAGGTTTCTTAATAGTGGAATCCGCAAGATGCAAGTTTAGAGAGCAATCATCAAAATCGCAGAAATCTAGTAAATCACACAAAGTCTTGGGAATAGTGGAGACACTAGCACCCAAATCACACAAAGCGTAAAATTCATAATCTTTAATTTAATTGTAATAGTTGGTTCCCACTCATCATAGAGTTTCCTAGGGATAGAAACTTTAAACTCAAGTTTTTCTTCATAAGATTGCATCAAGGCATCAACAATATGTTCGGTGAAGGCTTTATTTCGACTATAAACATGTGGAGAATTTAGCACGGATTGCAACAAGGAAATACAATCAATTAAAGAGCAACTTTCATAATTAAATTCCTTGAAATCCAATATAGTGGGTTTAGCAACATCTAGATTTTTATTTCTTTCAATCCCACTTTCATCAATTTCATCATTAAGATCTAAATACTCTGAATTTTTAGAACGCCTTCTAGGTCAAGGAAGATCATATTCAGTTTCATCAAGATTCATATTGCCAAACAAAGATTTAATAGGGGACACATCAACAACTTTTAGATCTTCATCTTGATTTTCATAGGAATTGGAAGAACGCTCTTTAATAAAGGCATCTTTGGAAGCACGCATCCTAGCGGTTCTTTCCTTACACTCACCAATCGAAATTCTCATGGCTTTTAGAGACTCATTGATATCATGCTTAGGTGGAATAGATCTAAGCTTCAAAGAATAAACATCAAGAGCAATTCTATCAACGTTCTTAGCCAAATCATCAATCTTAAGCAATTTTTCTTCAATCATGGCATTAAAATTCTTTAGCGAAGAAATAAATTATTTAATATTAGATTCAAAATAAGAGGGCATCTTATTGTAATTTCCATAAGAGTTGTTGTAGGAATTCCCATAATTATTAGAGGGATTACTAGGATATGGCCTAGGATTAAAATTCCCTCTATAAGCATTGTTACCAAAATTATTCCTACCAACAAAATTCACATCCATAGATTCATTGTTATTCTCAATCAAAGTAGACAAAGGCATATGATTAGGATCAGAAGAAACACTCTTAGTAGTAAATAATTTCATAAGTTCATCCATCTTTCCACTCAGCACATTAATTTCTTCTATCGCATGCACTTTTTTATTAGAAGTTCTTTCAGTATGCCATTGAGAATAATTAACCATAATATTATCTAGGAGTTTAGTAGCATCTCCTAAAGTGATTTCCATGAAAGTGCCTCCCGCGGCCGAATCTAAAAGATTTCTAGAAGCAAAATTCAATCCGGCATAAAAATTCTGTATAATCATCCACAAATTCAAAACATGAGTAGGGCAATTACGTATCATTAATTTCGTTCTCTCCCAAGATTGTGCAACATGTTCATGATCAAGTTGTTTAAAGTTCATAATATCGTTTCTAAGAGAGATGATCTTAGCGGGAGGAAAATACTTAGAGATAAAAGCATCTTTGCACTTGTTCCATGAATCAATATTATTTTTAGGCAAAGACGAAAATCAAGCTTTAGCACGATCTCTAAGCGAAAAAGGAAATAGCTTCAATTTAACGACATCATTATTGACATCTCTTTTCTTTTGCATATCACATAAATCAACGAAGCTATTCAGATGAGTAGCGGCATCTTCACTAGGAAGGCCGGCGAATTGATCTTTCATAACAAGATTCAACAAAGCATCATTGATTTCACAAGATTCAGTATTGGCAAGAGGAGCAATCGGAGTGCTAAGGAAATCATTATTATTGGTATTGGAGAAGTCACACAATTTAGTATTATCTTGAGCCATCACGACAGACAAACAAACTAACACACGAGCAAACAAGAGCAAACGGGCAAAAGAGGCAAACAGAGAGGAAGGATAGAGAGAGAGGGCAAATAAAACGGCAAGGGTGAAGTGGGGGAGAGGAAAACGAGAGGCAAATGGAAAATAATGTAATGCGAGAGATAAGGATTGCGATGGGTACTTGGTATGTTGACTTTTTGCGTAGACTCCCCGGCAACGGCGCCAGAAATCCTTCTTGCTACGTCTTGAGCTTGCATTGGTTTTCCCCGAAGAGGAAGGGATGATGCAGCATAGTAGCATAAGTATTTCCCTTAGTTTTTGAGAACCAAGGTATCAATCCAGTAGGAGGCCACGCTCAAGTCCCTCGTACCTGCACAAAACGATAGCTACTCGCAACCAACGCGATTAGGGGTTGTCAATCCCTTCACGGTCACTTACGAGAGTGAGATCTGATAGATATAATATTTTTGGTATTTTTGGTGCAAAGTAAAAAGTAAAAGCAAAGTAAAAAAGCAAAGCAAGATTAAAGTTATGGAGATTGATATGATTAGAATAGACCCCGGGGCCATAGGTTTCACTAGTGGCTTCTCTCAAGAGCATAAGTATTCTATGGTGGGTGAACAAATTATTGTTGAGCAATTGACAAAATTGAGCATAGTTACGAGAATATCTAGGCATGATCATGTATATAGGCATCACGTCCGTGACAAGTAGACCGAAACGATTCTGCATCTACTACTATTACTCCACTCATCGACCGCTATCCAGCATGCATCTAGAGTGTTAAGTTAAAAACAGAGTAACGCTTTAAGCAAGATGACATGATGTAGAGAGATAAATTCATGCAATATGAAATAAACCCCATCTTGTTATCCTCGATGGCAACGATGCAATACGTGCCTTGCTGCCCCTTCTGTCACTGGGAAAGGACACCGCAAGATCGAACCCAAAGCTAAGCACTTCTCCCATGGCAAGAACTACCAATCTAGTTGGCCAAACCAAATGGATAATTTGAAGAGACTTGCAAAGATAACCAATCATACATAAAAGAATTCAGAGAAGATTCAAATATTATTCATAGATAGACTTGCTCATAAACCCAGAATTCATCGATCTCAAGAAACACACCGCAAAAAGAAGGTTACATCGAATAGATCTCCACAAGAGAGGGGGAGAACTTTGTATTGAGATTCAAAGAGAGAGAAGAAGCCATCTAGCTACTAACTATGGACCCGAAGGTCTGAGGTAAACTACTCACACTTCATCGGAGGGGCTAGGATGATGTAGAAGCCCTCCGTGATGGCGGCCCTCTTCCGGCAGAGCTCCGGAATAGGCCCCAAGATGGGATCTCGTGGATACAGAAAGTTGCGGCGGTGGAATTAGGTTTTTGGCTCCTCATCTGATCATTTGGGGGTACGTAGGTATATATAGGAGGAAGGAGTACATCGGTGGAGCACCGAGGGGCCCACGAGGCAGGGGGGCGCGCCCTAGGGGGGGCGCCCCCGACCCTCATGACCTCCTCTTTGATCCCTTGCAGTAGGGTCCAAGTCTCCTGGATCACGTTCGGTGAGAAAATCACGTTCCCGAAGATTTTATTTCGTTTGGACTCCGTTTGATATTCTGTTTCTCCAAAACACTGAAATAGGCAAAAAAACAACAATTCTGGGTTGGGCCTCCGGTTAATAGCTTAGTCCCAAAAATAATATAAAAGTGGAAAATAAAGCCCAATATAGTCCAAAACAGTAGATAATATAGCATGGAGCAATCAAAAATTATAGATACATTGGAGACGTATCAGGCTGTAGTGCGGGAGCGAAACGAGGCAATTAGGCTATTCGGTTTTATTGCTTTCACTTAGCCATAGGAGCTTGATGGTGGGGACTAGCCCCCGGTATATTATGATGTACTTGGGGATCAAAACATGCCCTTTCCGATCACATGGTTTGTGTTAAGACGAACCCTTCATGTGACACTGCGAAATCGCCAATGATTTCTAGAGTCAAACCTCGTCTTCGGATCACGGACCAGTTCGCGCTTACTATGATGGTCAGTTTTCGGCTTTTTCCTCCTAAGGTACTTGACCGGGCAAACCAGAAGTACAATCGCAGGGGTTCTCCCTTTGCCCTCTTAGCCAAACATGCGGAACATAAGAGGCAAGAACAGGAGCCAGGCAACCCAACTATTGACCCAAGACATAGTTCGGAACAGATGCATATAATGCAATATCCGAGACGCCGAACACCTAGCGGAAAGTGGTGCCGGACATGAAGATATTGAGTTGATATATAAATCAAACTCTTGACTAGTTAATATATTTTCATGTCGGGCTGTTCGAAGAGCATGGGGAGAATCGGAAAGGGAATAGACAAATCGCAGGATGCGGATATCCGAACACCATAAAGGGTATTTTTATTTTTTCTCGTGAGCTCGGGATGTATATCCATACAATTCAAACTACGAAGGCAATACTTGTGAAATAAAAAGAAAGTTTATAGATTAAAGGTTGACGCAGGGCCTTGATGCGTGAGTTGAAGCCTTCACTGTACCCTGATGCATGTCTGCGCCTTTGCTTCTGATAGGTGTGGGTTGGGACCTTCGACGAGACCTTGATGGGCGAGGACCCTGCCGATGAATCTTTATGCTTGGGGGTATCCAGAATTGGTCCCCGTGTCATCCGAAGACGAAGTAATTCCGAAGTTCGGTTTAACCGAACATGCACTTTGGATTTATTAATGTATGCCTCACAGCTGCCCATGGTATTTTGAGTGCAAAGTTGTGCTGACGAGGCATGTGGAGCATGAAGAATGTGGGTATGCCGTGGGACGCGTATCCCTATTTGTGGCGAATGCATGCGGGTTCCCATGACGGGAACGGGTTCAAACCCATTTACTATTGTTGCCGGCCTTTACGGCCGGTCGGCATCCGGGCCTATATGGGCCAGTGTAGTCTTCGGCCACTAGGGCCGCAGTGTGCTCTTCGGTTCGAAGTGAGCGTTCTCTGTTGCCGTTGATAGTTATGATGCCTGAGGGACCAAGCATCTCCAACTTGAGGTACGCGTAATGTGGAACGACATTGAATTTGGCAAACACTGTTCGGCCAAGGAGGGCATGATAGCCACTGCGAAAAGGTGCAATATCAAAGATCAAGTCCTCGCTTCGGACGTTATCCGGAGATTCGAACACTACTTCAAGCGTCACGGTGCCCGTACAGTGGGACTCCACTCCCGGAATGACCCCCTTGAAGGTGGTGTTACTGGGTTCAATCCTTGATTGATCGATCCCCATTTTCCTCACTGTATCTTCGTATATCAGATTGAGGATGCTACCTCCGTCCATTAGGACTCTAGTGAGGTGGAATCCATCAATGATGGGGCCTAGAACTAGGGCTACGGACCCTCCATGGCGTATGCTGGTGGGATGGTCCCTGCGATCGAACGTGATCGGGCAAGCTGACCATGGATTGAACTTCAGCGCTACTAGCTCGACAGAGTATATGTCTCGTAGTGCTCGCTTCCTCTTCTTCTTCAGTATATGGGTTGCGTAAATCATGTTTACCGTCTTGACCTTGGAAGGGAAGGGTTTCTAGCCTCCACTATTCGGCCTGTGGGGTTCATCATCGTCCTCCACTACTTCAAGCGTCACGGTGCCCGTACAGTGGGACTCCACTCCCGGAATGACCCCCTTGAAGGTGGTGTTACTGGGTTCAATCCTTGATTGATCGATCCCCATTTTCCTCACTGTATCTTCGTATATCAGATTGAGGATGCTACCTCCGTCCATTAGGACTCTAGTGAGGTGGAATCCATCAATGATGGGGCCTAGAACTAGGGCTACGGACCCTCCATGGCGTATGCTGGTGGGATGGTCCCTGCGATCGAACGTGATCGGGCAAGCTGACCATGGATTGAACTTCAGCGCTACTAGCTCGACAGAGTATATGTCTCGTAGTGCTCGCTTCCTCTTCTTCTTCAGTATATGGGTTGCGTAAATCATGTTTACCGTCTTGACCTTGGAAGGGAAGGGTTTCTAGCCTCCACTATTCGGCCTGTGGGGTTCATCATCGTCCTCGCTTCATGGGCTTTTGCCCGAGTCTTCGGTTATGAGTTTGCCAGCCTATTTGATCACCCAACAATTTTGGTTGGAGTGGTTGGTGGGCTTCTCTGATGTGCCGTGGATCTGACAAGGCATGTCCATAATTGTGTCTAGTCTGGATGGGCCGTCATTGTTGCCTTTAGGGGCTTTCTTTCGGGGTATGGACTTCTGGTTTCAGAATCCGGCATTTACTGCAGTATCCTCGCCCTCGCCGTCATTGTGGTGACATTTATTCTTGCAATGTCGGGGCTTTCCATTTTCGTCCTGAACCTCGGAGGTACGCGGTATGTCTGGGTTGGTGTTTTTGCGAGCAAGCCAACAGTCTTTGCCTGCGTAAAAGCGGGTCATGAGGGAAGTAAGGGCTTCCATAGTTCTTGGTTTGTCCTGGCCGAGCTGACGTACAAGCCATTCGTCCTTGACACTATGCTTGCAGGCAGCCAAGGATTCAGCATCCGGACAGTCGACGATCTGGTTTTTCTTGGTCAGGAACCGGTTCCAAAATTGTCGGGCATATTCTCCGGGTTGTTATGCGATGCGATTTAGGTTGTCAGCATCCAGAGGCTGGACATAGGTGCCCTAAAAGTATGCTCAGAAAGCGTCCTCGAGCTCTTCCCAGCAGCCTATTGGGTCTTCGAGAAGGCTGTTCACCCAGTGTCAGGCTAGACCTTTAAGCTTTAGCAGCAAATATTTAATGGCATGGAGGTCATCTCTGCCATGTGGATGTTGACGAGGAAATCCTCTATCCATACGGCTAGATATGTGGTTCCGTCATATGATTTGATGTTCACAGACTTGAAGCCTTCCGGGAATTGGTGTTGCATCACCCTCTCTATGAAGCATAGGGGGTGTGCGGTGATATGTCTCCAACGTATCTATAATTTTTTATTGTTCCATGCTATTATATTATCTGTTTTGGATGCTTTATATGCATTAATATGCTATTTTATATTATTTTTGGGACTAACCTATTAACCTAGAGCCCAGTGCCAGTTTCTGTTTTTTCCTTGTTTTTGAGCTTCACGGAAAAGGAATGCCAAAAGGAGTCCAAATGGAATAAACCCTTCGCGATGATTTTTCTTGGACCAGAAGACACCCAGGAGACTTGGAGTGCAAGTCAGAAGAGCCACGAGGCGGCCACAAGGATGGAGGGCGCGCCCAGGGGGTAGGGCGCCCCCTTATGATACGTCCATTTTGCATCATGCTTTCATATCGATATTTATTGCATTATGTGTTGTTATTACACATTATATCAAAATACTTATGCCTATTCTGTCTTATTTTACAAGGTTTACATGAAGAGGGGGAATGCCGACAGCTGGAATTCTGGGCTGGAAAAGGAGCAAATATTAGAGACCTGAAACTTCACGAGAGCACGTTTCAGAATATATAAAAAATATTGGGCGAAAGAAGTACCAGAGGGGGGCCACCCACTGTCCACGACGGAGGGGGCGGACCCTACACCCTGGGCGCGCCCCCTGCCTCGTGGGCCCCCTGGCGGCCCTCCGATGCCCATCTTTGGCTATATGGAGTCTTTCATCGAGGAAAAAAAATCAAAAGTAAGCTTACGGGACGAAACTCCGCCGCCACGAGGCGGAACCTTGGCGGAACCAATCTAGGGCTTGGGCGGAGCTGTTCTACCAGGGACACTTCCCTCTGGGAGGGGGAAATCATCACCATCGTCATCACCAACGATCCTCTCATCGGGAGGGGGTCAATCTCCATCAACATCTTCACCAGCACCATCTCATCTCAAACCTTAGTTCATCTCTTGTATCCAATCTTTGTATCCAAACATCAGATTGGTACCTGTGGGTTCCTAGTGGTGTTGATTACTCCTTGTAGTTGATGCTAGTTGGTTTACTTGGTGGAAGATCATATGTTCAGATCCATTATGCATATTAATACCCCTCTGATTATGAACATGAATATGCTTTGTGAGTAGTTACTTTTGTTCCTGAGGACATGGGACAAGTCTTTCTATAAGTAGTCATGTGAATTTGGTATTCGTTCGATATTTTGATGAGATGTATGTTGTCATCCCTCTAATGGTGTCATGTGAACGTCGACTACATGACACTTCACCATTGTTTGGGCCTAGAGAGATGCATTGGGAAGTAATAAGTAGATGATGGGTTGCTGGAGTGACAGAAGCTTAAACCCTAGTTTATGTGTTGCTTCGTAAGGGGCTGATTTGGATCCATATGTTTCATGCTATGGTTAGGTTTACCTTAATACTTCTGTTGTAGTTGCAGATGCTTGCAATGGGGGTTAATCATAAGTGGGATGCTTGTCCAAGTAAGGGCAGTACCCAAGCACCGGTCCACCCACATATCAAATTATCAAAGTACCGAACGCGAATCATATGAGCGTGATGAAAACTAGCTTGACGATAATTCCCATGTGTCCTCGGGAGCGCTTTCCTTCATATAAGAGTTTGTCCAGGCTTGTCCTTTGCTACAAAAAGGATTGGGCCATATTGCTGCACCTTATTTACTTTCATTACTTGTTGCTCTTTACAATTTGTCTTATCACACAACTATCTGTTACCGATAATTTCAGTGCTTGCAGAGAATACGTTGCTGAAAACCGCTTATTATTTCCTTCTGCTCCTCGTTGGGTTCGACACTCTTACTTATCGAAAAGGCTATGATAGATCCCCTACACTTGTGGGTCATCAACACTCTTTTATGGCGCCGTTGCCAGGGAGTGAAGCGCCTTTGGTAGGTGGAATTTGGTAAGGAAAAATTTATATAGTGTGCTGAAATTTACTGTCACTTGTTACTATGGAACATAATCCTTTGAGGGGCTTGTTCGGGGTATCTTCACCCCGACCAGTAGAGCAAAGAGTTGCTCCTCAACCTACTGAAACTACTGAAAATGTTTACTTTGAAATTCCTTCGGGTATGATAGAGAAACTGCTAGCTAATCCCTTTGCAGGAGATGGAAGATTGCATCCCGATTTACACTTAATCTATGTGGATGAAGTTCATGGATTATTTAAGCTTGCAGGTATGCCTGATGATGTTATAAAGCAGAAGGTATTCCCTTTACCTTTGAAGGGAGAGGCACTGACATGGCATAGGCTATGTGATGATATGGGATCATGGGACTACAAGCGATTGAAATTGGAATTTCATCACAAGTTTTATCCTATGCATCTTGTTCATCATGATCGTAATTATATATATAATTTTTGGCCTTGCGAAGGAGAAAGCATCTCTCAAGCTTGGGGCAGGCTAAAGTCAATCTTATATTCATGCCCCAATCATGAGCTCTCAAGAGAAATGATTATTCAAAAAATTTATGCTCGGCTTTCTCTCAGTAATCGCTCCATGCTCGATACTTCTTGTACTGGATCATTTATGATGAAGACTATTGAATTCAAATGGGATTTATTTGAATGAATTAAACACAACTCCGAAGATTGGGACCTCGACGAAGGTAAGGAGTCATGTATAACACCTAAGTTCGATTGTGTTAAATCTTTTATGGATACCGATGCTTTTTGTGAATTTAGCACTAAATATGGACTTGATTCTGAGATAGTAGCTTCTTTTTGTGAATCCTTTGCTACTCATGTTGATCTCCCTAAGGAGAGTGGTTTAAATATAATCCTCCCATTGAAGTAAAAGTAGTTGCACCTATTAAAGTTGAAGAAAAGACTATCATTTATAATGGTCCTGTTGTTCCTACTGCTTATATTGAGAAACCACCTTTCCCTGTTAGAATAAAGGATCATGCTAAACCTTCAACCGTGGTTAATAAAAGTAATATTAAGACACCTACACACCCTGAGCAAATTAAAGTTGAACCTAGTAGTGCTATGGTTAAAGATCTCTTGGCCGATAATATTGATGGGCATGTTATTTACTTCTGCAATGAAGCTGCTAGAATTGCTAGACCTGATGCTAAAAATAGACACACACCTGTTGTAGGCATGCCTGCTATTTCTGTTAAAATAGGAGATCATTGCTATCATGGCTTATGTGATATGGGTGCTAGTGCAAGTGCAATACCTCATTCCTTATACCAAGAAATTATGCATGGTATTGCACCTGCTGAGATAGAAGAGATAGATGTTACAATTAAGCTTGCCAATAGAGATACTATTTCACCAGTTGGGATTGTTAGAGATGTTGAAGTCTTGTGTGAGAAGGTTAAATATCCTGCTGATTTTCTTGTTCTTGGTTCCCCACAAGATGACTTTTGTCCCATTATATTTGGTAGAACCTTCTTGAATATTGTTAATGCTAAGATAGACTGCAATAAGGATATTGTTTCTATTGGTTTAGGGGATATGTCTCATGATTTTAATTTTGCTAAATTTCATAGACAACCGCATGATAAATAATTGCCTAGTAAAGATGAAATTATTGGTCTTGCTTCTATTGTTGTGCCTCCTACTGATCCTTTAGAACAATATTTGCTAGACCATGAAAATGATATGTTTATGAATGAAAGAAGGGAAATAGATGAAGTATTATTTAAACAGGGACCTATTCTGAAACACAACTTGCATGTTGTAATCCTAGGGGATCCTCCTCCACCCAAGGGTGATCCCATGTTTCAGCTTAAACCATTGTCTGATACTCTTGAATATGCTTATCTTGATGAAAACAAGATATATCCTGTTATTTTTAGTGCTAACCTTTCAGAGCATGAAGAAGAGAAATTATTGAAAACTCTGAAGAAGGACTGCGCTGCTATTGGATATACTCTTGATGATCTTAAGGGCATTAGTCCCACTCTATGTCAACACAAAATAAATTTGGAGAAAGACGCCAAACCAGTTATTGATCACCAACGACGGCTAAATCCTAAGATGAAAGAAGTGGTAAGAAAAGAAATATTAAAGCTCCTTGAAGCAGGTATAATTTATCCCGTTGCTGATAGTCAGTGGGTAAGCCCCATCCATTGTGTCCCTAAGAAGGGAGGTATTACTGTCATTCCTAATGATAAAGATGAATTGATTCCGCAAAGAATTATTATAGGTTATAGGATGGTGATTGATTTCCGCAAATTAAATAAAGCTACTAAAAAGATCATTACCCTTTTCCTTTCATTGATCAGATGCTAGAAAGATTATCCAAACATACACATTTTTGCTTTCTAGATCGTTACTCTGGTTTCTCTCAAATACCTGTGTCAGCTGATGATCAAGAAAAGACTACTTTTACTTGCCCTTTCGGTACCTTTGCTTATAGACGTATGCCTTTTGGTTTATGTAATGCACCTGCTACCTTTAAAAGATGCATGATGGCTATATTCTCTGACTTTTGTGAAAAGATTTGTGAAGTTTTCATGGATGATTTCTCTGTTTACGGATCCTCTTTTGATGATTGCTTGAGCAACCTTGATCGAGTTTTGCAGAGATGTGAAGAAACTAACCTTGTCTTGAATTGGGAGAAGTGCCACTTTATGGTTAATGAAGGTATTGTCCTGGGGCATAAAATTTCTGAAAGAGGTATTGAAGTTGACAAAGCTAAATTTGATGCTATTGAAAAGATTCCATGTCCCAAGGACATCAAAGGTATAAGAAGTTTCCTTGGTCATGTCAGTTTTTATAGGAGGTTCATTAAGGACTTCTCAAAAATTTCCCAGCCTCTGACTAACCTATTACAAAAAGATATTCCTTTTGTCTTTGATGATGATTGTGTAGAAGCAGTTGAAATACTTAAGAAAGCCTTGATTTCTGCACCTATTGTCCAGCCACTTGATTGGAATTTACACTTTGAAATCATGTGTGATGCTAGTGACTATGATGTAGGTGCTGTTCTAGGACAAAAAGTTGATAAAAAAATTAAATGTTATTCAATATGCTAGTAAAACTCTAGACAATGCCCAGAGAAATTATGCTACTACCAGAAAGGAACCCTTAGCAGTTGTATTTGCTTGTGATAAGTTCAGACCTTATATTGTTGATTCTAAAGTAACTATTCACACTGATCATGCTGCTATTAAATATCTTATGGAAAAGAAAGATGGTAAACCTAGACTTATTAGATGGGTTCTCCTGCTACAAGAATTTGATTTTCATATTATTGATAGAAAGGGAGCTGAGAATCCCGTTGCAGACAACTTGTCTAGGTTAGAGAATGTTCTTGATGGCCCACTACCTATTGATGATAGCTTTCCTGATGAAAAATTAGCTGTCATAAATGCTTCTCGTACTGCTCCATGGTATGCTAATTACATTGTTGCTAAATTTATACCACCTAGTTTCACATACCAGCAAAAGAAAAAGTTTTTATATGATTTAAGATATTACTTCTTGGATGACCCACACCTTTATAAATAAGGAGTAGATGGTGTTCTTAGACATTGTGTACCTGAGCATGAATAGGAATAGATCCTACGCAAGTGCCACTCTAAAGCTTATGGAGGACACCATGCTGGAGATAGAACTGCACATAAGGTATTGCAATCCGGTTTTTATTGGCCTACTCTCTTCAAGGATGCCCGTAAGTTCGTTTTGTCTTGTGATGAATGTCAGAGAATTGGTAATATTAGTAGACATCAAGAAATGCCTATAAATTATTCACTTGTTATTAAACCATTTGATGTTTGGGGCTTTGATTATATGGGACCTTTTCCTACCTCTAATGTATACACACATATTTTAGTTGTTGTTGATTACGTTACTAAGTGGGTAGAAGCTATTCCAACTAGTAGTGCTGATCATAACACCTCTATTAAGATGCTTAAAGAAGTTATTTTTCCGAGGTTTGGAGTCCCTAGATACTTAATGACTGATGGTGGTTCACATTTTATTCATGGAGCCTTTCATAAAATGCTTGCTAAGTATGATGTTAATCATAGAATTGCATCTCCTTATCACCCACAGTCTAGTGGCCTAGTAGAACTTAGCAATAGAGAGCTTAAATTAATTTTGCAAAAGACTGTTAATAGATCTAGAAAGAATCGGTCCAAGAAACTTGATGATGCATTATGGGCTTATAGAACTACATATAAAAATACTAGGTATGTCTCCATATAAAATGGTTTTTGGTAAAGCATGTCACTTACCTCTTGAATTAGAACATAAGGCATATTGGTCTATTAAAGAGCTCAACTATGACTTCAAACTTGCTAGTGAGAAGAGGCTTTTTGACATTAGCTCACTTGATGAATGGAGAACCCATGCTTATGAAAATACCAAGTTGTTTAAAGAAAAAGTTAAAAGATGGCATGACAAAAGGATACAGAAGTGTGAGTTTAATGTAGGTGATTATGTATTGTTATACAATTCTCGTTTAAGATTTTTTGCAGGCAAACTTCTCTCTAAATGGGAAGTTTCTTACGTTATCGAGGAGGTCTATCGTTCCGGTGCCATAAAAATCAACAACTTCGAATGCACAAATCCGAAGGTGGTGAACGGTTAAAGAATCAAACATTATATCTCAGGTAATCCTATAAATGTTGAAACTAATATTATTGAAACTGTAACCCCGAAGGAATACATAAGGGACACTTTCGGAACATTTCAGACTCCGAAAAGGAATAGGTACATGGTACGGTAAGTAAACCGACTCCAAAACAGTTCTAATGGCAACTTTCCTCCGTTTTGGAATATTTAAGAAAATAGGAAAATAAGAAGCAGACCGAAAAGGACAAAGGGCTTCCACGAGGGTGGAGTGCGCGCCCTACCCCCTGGGCCTGCCCCCTGCCTCGTGGGCACCTCGTGTGCTCTCTGGACTCTGTTCTCTTGCATGATACTTCTTTTGGTCGGTAAAAAATCACTATATAATCTCCCGAAGGTTTTGACCACCGTATCACGCAAATATCTCTTGTCATTGTTTTGAGCTGTTTTTCTGACAGATCTAGGTCACCATGTCATCTTCAAGTTCCCCCAAGGACAAGTTCTTCGAGAAGGTCATCAACCCCTACCCCGCGGAGGTGCTGCAACACCCTCAAACCATTGAGATGCGTGAGGGGTTGTTGCACATCCACGATGTTGAGGGACCAAGGAGGACCGGAAGCGTGGAGACAAGGCTCGAGGCAATGGAGCAACAAGTTTTCAAGTGTCAGGAGATGGTGGAGCATGGACTCAACTCCAATCAGATAATGATGACGGAGTTCACCAACAACCACAAGCTGGACGCCAAGGACATTGGGGAGGCCATCTTCAAGCTTCATGAGAAAACCGAGCACCTCCAAGCCCAGATCTATGACCTGCAAATCAAAACTGTGAGTATGAATATAGATTCAAGAGGATGAGTTTGGCTGCAGATTTAAGGATCCCGGAGACTCGGTCATCCTTCTATGATGGTGAGACTATGCCTTGGAAGAGGGACGACAAGCCTACATCATCAACAACTCCATCTCCTTCACCGGCAAAAGAGAGATAATCACATGGGTATGGGCAATCCCCTTGGCAACTGCCAAGCTTGATGGAGTGCCCCGGTATCGTATCACCATCACTTTTATCTTTACCGTTTTTCTTAGTTTGATCCTTTTTGATAATGTCTTAGTAGACTGAAGTTTTAGTATGACCGAGTTGTGAGTTTTGCTTTATGGTCTTCCTACGTAATCGAGTCCGTGAGCTATATATAATAAAGAGTAGTGTTGAGTCAAGGGCTTGATTATTTTGCTATGATCTTGAGGGAATAAAATAAAAGAGAAGAAATAAAAAAATAAAGAGATCATATGGACCTTATGGAGAGTAATGAGCTCACATATAAAGAGTTGAGATTTGAAATTGTGATTGAATTGTCACTTTAGCATAAGAGATCATATGACAATATATATATGTTGTTGTTGTTCTAAGAATGATCATGATGCCCTCATGTCCGTATTTTATTTTTATCGACACCTCTAGCTCCAAATATGTGGACTTATTTTTTGACTCCGGCTTTCGCTTGAGGACAAGCAAGGTCTAAGCTTGGGGGAGTTGATACGTCCATTTTGCATCATGCTTTTATATCAACATTTATTGCATTATGGGCTGTTATTACACATTATGTCACAATACTTATGCCTATTCTCTCTTATTTTACAAGGTTTACATGAAGTGGGGAATGCCGGCAGCTGGAATTCTAGGCTGGAAAAGGAGCAAATATTAGAGACCTATTCTGCACATCTCCAAAAGTCCTGAAACTTCACGGGAGCATGTTTCAGAATATATAAAAAATATTGGGTGAAAGAAGTACCAGAAGGGGGCATCCACCGTCCACGAGGGTGGGGGAGCGCCCCTACCTCGTGGGCCCCCTGGTGGCCCTCCGATGACCATCTTTGGCTATATAGAGTCTTTCTTCAAGGAAAAAAATCATAAGCAAGCTTACGGGATGAAACTCCGCCGCCACGAGGCGGAACCAATATAGGGCTCCGGCGGAGCTGTTCTGCCGGGGAAACTTCCCTCCGGGAGGGGGAAATCATCACCATCGTCATCACCAACGATCCTCTCATCGGGAGGGGGTTAGTCACCATCAACATCTTCACCGTCACCATATCATATCAAACCCTAGTTCATCTCTTGTATCCAATCTTTGTATCCAAACCTCAGATTGGTACCTATGGGTTGCTAGTAGTGTTGATTACTCCTTGTAGTTGATGCTAGTGGTTTACTTGGTGGAAGATCATATGTTCAGATCCATTATGCATATTAATACTCGTCTTATTTTGAACATGAATATGCTTTGTGAGTAGTTACATTTGTTCCTGAGGACATGGGAGAAGTCTTGCTATAAGTAGTCATCTGAATTTGGTATTCATTCGATATTTTGATGAGATGTATGTTGTCATCCCTCTAGTGGTGTCATGTGAACGTCGACTACATGACACTTCACCATTGTTTGGGCCTAGAGGGAGGCATTGGGAAGTAATAAGTAGATGATGGGTTGCTAGAGTGATAGAAGCTTAAACCCTAGCTTATGCGTTGCTTTGTAAGGGGCTGATTTGGATCCATATGTTTCATGATATGGTTAGGTTTACCTTAATACTTCTGTTGTAGTTGTGGATGCTTGCAATGGGGGTTAATCATAAGTGGGATGCTTGTCCAAGTAAGGGCAGTACCCAAGCACTGGTCCACCCACATATCAAATTATCAAAGTACCGAACACAAATCATATGAGCGTGATGAAAACTAGCATGGAAACCTTCTGACATGCCAGGTGTACCGAGGGAACTTGCTGAGCACACGCTAAATATTGATCCTAAGTTTAAACCGGTCAAGCAGTACCTTCGCCGCTTTAACAAAGAAAGACGCAAGGCCATCGGCGAAGAGGTAGCCCGACTGCTGGCAGCTGGATTTATCGTCGAAGTGTTTCATCCTGAATGGTTGGCTAATCCGGTGCTTGTTCTTAAGAAAAATGGCACTTGGCGTATGTGTGTGGACTACACTGATTTGAACAAAGCTTGCCCGGCAGATCCTTTCGCTCTCCCACGTATCGATCAGATCATTGATGCAACAGCGGGTTGTGAGCGCCTGAGTTTTCTGGATGCTTATTCAGGTTATCATCAGATTAAAATGGTAGTTAAGGACCAGGAGAAAACAGCCTTCATTACTCCCTTTGGAGCCTTCTGCTATGTTTCTATGCCCTTTGGGCTCAAGAGTGCCCAAGCAACCTACCAGCGTTGTGTGCAAAATTGTCTTCACAAGAAGATCGGCCGTAATGTTCATGCCTATGTGGATGACATTGTGGTGAAATCCAGGAAGCAGGAAACCCCGATAAATGATCTCAAGGAGACGTTTGACAATCTTTGGGTTTACAAAATGATGCTCAACCCAGAAAAATGTGTTTTTGGTGTTCTGGCAGGCAAACTCTTGGGCTTTCTTGTGTCTAACAGAGGTATTGAGGAAAATCCGGAAAAGATCAAAGCAATCAGATCCTTGGCTAAACCGGCATGTATCAATGATGTTCAGCGCCTGGCAGGCCGGATTGCAGCCCTCAGCCGATTTATCAGTCGTTTGGGAGAGAAGGCGATTCCCCTGTATCAGATGTTGAAGAAAACAGAAAAATTCGTCTGGAGTGACGCCGCTGATGCGGCATTCGAGGAGTTGAAGCGGCAGCTAGCTGAATCGCCAGTCCTCGCTGCTCCAGTTGATATTGAACCTCTACTGTTGTACATGGCTGCCAATGCCCGAGCGGTTAGTGTGGTGATTGTGGTCGAGCGTAAGGAGGCTGGGAAAGAATATCCGGTTCAACGACCAGTTTATTATATCAGTGAAGTACTGATCGAATCAAAGCAAAGATATCCGCATTGGCAGAAGCTAGCGTATGGAGTTTTCATGACAAGTAGGAAACTCAAGCAATATTTTCAAGGCCATCCTATTACAGTGGTTAGTTCTGCTCCCTTGGGTGATATAATCCAGAATAGAGAGGCAACTGGCCGGGTTGCGAAGTGGGCGATCGAGCTCGGTCCCCATAGTTTGAAGTATACAACCCGAACAGCCATCAAATCTCATGCGCTTGTGGACTTCATCAATGATTGGACCGAGTTACAGGCACTAGAAGACAAACCGGATAATACATACTGGACCATTCACTTTGATGGATCCTGGCAGCTGGAAGGCTCGGGGGCTGGAGTTGTCCTCACTTCCCCTCGAGGAGATACGATTTGTTATGTTCTTCGCTTAATGTTTCCTTGTACTAACTATGCAGCAGAGTACGAGGCTTTGCTCCACAGTCTTCGTGTAGCTAAGGAAATGAACTTAAGTCGGGTTCGATGCTTTGGAGATTCTGATCTGGTGGCTCAGCAAGTTTCTGGTACCTGGGATTCTAAAGACCCGCTCATGGCGGCTTATAGGCGCGAGGTGGATATTGTAGCAGGTCACTTTAAGGGTTATCAGGTGGAGCACATCGACCGGCGCAAGAATGAAGCAGCAGATGCTCTAAGCCGACTGGGATCTCAGCGTAAACCGGTACCACCTAATACCTTTCTAGATATCTTGCATAACCCGTCTGTAAAGTTGCCTACAGAGGAGGATTTAGCTGTTCCTGATCCGGAGGCCCAGTTGGTAGCCGTTTTACATGCCACTCCGGATTGGACGGTTCCATATTTGGCATATCTAAACCAGGGCGAATTACAAGAAGACGAACTTTTCGCCAAGCAGATAGTCCGGCGGTCCAAGTCTATGGTTATTCACAATGGCGAGTTGCACCGTTCTAGCGTTTCAGGCGTATTCCAACATTGTGTTTCTCCTGAAGAAGGACAAGAGATTCTATGGGAAATCCATGAAGGGGATTGTGGTCACCATGCCAGCTCAAAGTCCTTGGTTGCTAAGGCTTTCCGACACGGGTTCTACTGGTTGACAGCTCATTCTGATGCGGAAGACTTGGTAAAGCGGTGTGACGCTTGTCATAAATTTTCACGTCGTGCTCATGTTCCTGCTCAGGAGTTACGCATGATCCCCATCACTTGGCCGTTTGCTACTTGGGGGCTTGATATGGTTGGACCCTTTAAGCGTTCTAAGGACAAGAAGACCCACTTGTTGGTGGCGGTTGACAAGTTCACCAAATGGGTTGAAGCGGAGCCCATCAATAAATGTGATGCAGCCACGACAGTTCAATTTCTCAAAAAGATTATTTTCCGTTTCGGCTCTCCACATAGCATCATCACAGATAATGGTACGAACCTTTCTAAAGGTGAGATGGAGGAGTTCTGCCAACGAGAGCACATCCGGCTTGATGTAGCGTCCATGGCTCATCCCCAGTCCAATGGTCAAGCTAAGAGGGCGAATCAAGAAATCCTGAAGGGTATCAAGCCTCGGCTCATGGTCCCTTTGAAGCGGACGCCGTGTTGTTGGGTGGAGGAATTACCATCAGTGTTATGGAGCATAAATACCACCCCAAACCGATCTACGGGATACACACCCTTTTTCCTGGTCTATGGGGCTGAGGTTGTCCTCCCAAGTGATATTCGTCATGACTCGCCTCGGGTCGCGAATTATGTTGAAGCGGATAACGAGCAAGCACGCCAAGAGGCACTGGACCTGTTAGATGAGAAGCGAGACATGGCTTTGGCTCGGTCGACGGTTTATCAGCAAGACCTGCGGCGTTATCACAGCCGTCGAGTTAAGACAAGAACCTTTCAAGAAGGCGATTTGGTACTTCGGCTCATTCAAGACCAGACTGATATGCATAAGTTATCCCCACCTTGGGAAGGGCCTTTTGTGGTCAGCAAAAATCTGCACAACGGATCATACTACCTCATTGATGTTCGAGAAGACTCACGTAGCTCTGAGGAGGAGACCCTGCGGCCGTGGAACATAGCTCTCCTACGGCCTTATTACACTTGAAGCCACAGGCTTTTCATATGTACATATTTCAACAATGTATATATTATGATTAATATAATAAACCAACATCCTTGCTATCAAGCAGGGCCTCCGCCGTTTTTTTCTTCAAATATCTGTTAATATGGGGGCTTCCTGTTCAAACATAGGTGTATTCACCAAAGAGAACATAGCATTACTACCCTCCTGATGCAGCTGTCATGCCACAACAAATCTTGGGAGCTTCACACCCAAGGGGCCAAAGAGAGTCTTGTTGCTACGCACAACTCAAACATAGGCACCCATTGAGCACAGCTCACAAAGTTACTTGGGGGCTCTTTGCGTCAAATACCAAAGAGTTTGAAAGGACCCTTGTAGCTGGGTATCGACCCATGGCTTGGAAGCCTGGTGTATTCACCTAAAACCCCGGGTTAGCCTGCCTTCATCAAGTAAGCCACTCCTATCCAGGTAATCCTGGCACGACCCGTCGAACGTTTGACAGTTACTCTCATTGAGACCCTGAACTTGTCAAAGTTAAAACGATGATTGGTTAGTTGGAGGGCCATCTTAAAAGGCTTCGCCAAAATGGTTTAACTCAGTGGCCTGGCAGCCCATGAAAAGCCTCGATTTGGGCCTGGCAGCCCTCGAAAAGCCTCAACTACGGTTTTTTGTTTGCTTTTTTCTGCCAAGTTTTTGTTTTTCGTGAGGTCTATGTTAAACCGGAGTTTCTTAACCCGGCATGGCTTATGGATCTTCTGTTAAAGTATACAATTAAAGGTAATCCGGCATCCCTCAAAACCGGTCTGGCTTTGACACTTTGTCTCCAGCAATCGGCCGGTGTTCATCACAACCCGGTTTTATATCATATATGCCAACATGGCATGGTGGAAGTTGGGTTTTCACCTTTTCTTCACATCACAATTGGTAAAGGAACAACAATGTTTTATATCACAGGTATGATTTATTATTGCTGCAACCGTAGTTGCTTACCAAGTTGTGTTGGGTATTTTGACCCGTCCGGTGGTAAACCGCCTGGACAGATTTTCCTTATGCAGGCACAGGGACTGCATAATATTGTAAAAATACATAAGCCAGTACTGAAATTCTCATGAAAAATCAACGCAAAGTATATCCCGATGCACAAGGGAAACGGATCAAAGTATTTCTACTAGCTTATTACAAGGTGCTTGAAGGCCCAAAATATGGTGTTTCCAGCAGAACAAGGTTTCTGGAGCATCACTCTAATTGCCGGATCAAGTCTCATTACCATGTTGATGCGAAGTTGATGGGTCAACTGGCGTCGGTTCAGCCTCCTCTTCCCCAGCTAGCGGCTGGAAGTTTGTGGTGGTCCAGTCAATCTGGGTTAAGGCCTGAAAGATAGCTTCTTCATTGATAAGTTCTGACGGATCAATGTCAGGGGCATAAGTGTGCTTACGGATTCCTGGAATAAGATTTTGCGCCTCCGGAATGACAGGGTTAACCCGTTTGTTGTTGGCATCATAATAAGACCGGTGAACCGTCAAGTTAGCATCTTCTGCCAGCTAACTCGCCAGAGGACGCATCTCCCTTGTCACTCTTTTAAGGGCTGCATCATCAAAATCTGCCCCATTTTCTTGTGTGCTTGGAAAGCCTTTGGCAAGGTCAACCGGATCCAAGTCAGCTATCCATGCTTTGGCTCGAGTAAGTGACAACAAAGCACTGGCCCTGGCAACAGATCGCTTCACCTCTTCTAGCTGTGCTGGTACCATGGATAGCCTTGTCAGAGTATCCTTGATCAGTGTTGGGGCCGGTTTGTCATAGGAGGCTGCACAGATAACCCGTTGAGCACCGTGTAAAGTTGTTCCAGAAGAGTATATGCTGCTTTCAGCTTCATCCGTACATCTGAGCCCAGATGAGTAATGCGGCTCCCTGCAACGGTTTAAGAATTTCATATTTCAACTGGCACCTTACGAGATGGGTATTTCAAATAATTTGCTAAGGAGTACTTACCAAATACTGCGGAGGTCATGGCATTTACTTGGCACTTTAACCCAGAAAGTTCTTCTGCTACCGGTTTAAGTGCAGATTCGGCGTCTTCAGCCCGTTTTAGCAATGTCCCCTTTTCAGTGTCCCAGTTGGCACGTTCCGTCTTGAATTCTTCTTTCAGTCGTTCTATGGAAGTTAAAGCGGCTCGAAGTTCATCTTTAGCTTTGGAAGATTCTTCTTGCTGAGATTTGATAATTTCTTGAAGATCAGCAATCTGCGTCCATTGATGGTTTATGTCAGCCTGCCAAAATCAAGAGGAGCATTTCAATATTTTATCAAAAGTCCCAAGCATACAACTGGTTCTACCCTTGGCACTTGGGGGCTAATGCGCATTAATTCTTTCTTACTGCTTATTCAAAGTCCCAGGATTCATACAAGTTTCAATCCTGGCACTTGGGGGCTAATGCGGATTAATTGTTTCTTACTGCTTATTCAAAGTCCCAGGATTCATACAAGTTTCAGTCCTGGCACTTGGGGGCTAATGCGGATTAATTCGTTCTTACTGCTTATTCAAAGTCCCAAGGATTCATACAAGTTTCAATCCTGGCACTTGGGGGCTAATGTGTGTTTGTTCAAAAAAACTTATAAGTCAACAATGTGCAGTTTGGAAATTCAAAGTCCCGGTTTGTTTTTACAAATTTAAACCGACCCTTGGGGGCTACAGGATACAAGGCAGTGAAAATACAAAGATAAGGAGGAAAATGTTTACCTCATAACGTTCCTTCATCAGATTTACCAAGTCAGCCTTAGTATCTCGACTTGTATAAAGCCGGTTCAAGAAACCGGAATGAAGATCCTGGGCAGAAAGATTAGCATATTTTGACATATCAGTTTCGATCTTCCTCTTGCCCATTGAATTAAACTCATCCTTGGCGGTATGTTTTGCCAAGACAACTGGATCACCCGGAGCGGTATAAGCAGTGCCAGTAAATATAACGTCATCGTCTTTGGCTGGGCTTGGCGGATTAGCACTTGACTTTAGTGGATCAGCAGCCGGACTTGCAGGCATAGCATGTGGACTTAAGGTATCCTCATACATGGCCGGATCAGCTTCCGGCGGATTAACATTGATAGTTGGCTCTGGCAGAGTAAAATCATCCATGAGATTATCGAGATTTTTATCAACATCCTCAGGAGTTTTCTCCGGCTCAACTTCACCGGTAGGGGCGCTGGTCTTGGCCTTCTTACTCAAACGAGCTTGAGCACTAATATTAAAACAAAGATTAGCATGGTCAACTGAGTTATGAAAGAGAAGGGAAGACTACATATTTACCCAGGGATGGTTTTTAGGGGAAGCAGCTGAGTGGTTGATGAACCGCTAGACGAATAGAAGATGCCTGATAATTTGAATCAGATGAATTGAGAGGGCATCGGAAGAAACCTTTCAAAAGATAACGTTTTTCAGAAGAACAAGCAACCTCTAGACGACGTTTCCGGTTTGGGGTATGAGGTAAACCGGAAGAAGTGACCTATTGACCACTGTGTCGGGTTGTGCGACGCCCTTCGGTTTGCTGTGTCTTCAAAGAAAGTTTTTGATCCAAATGAGCAACGGGGTGAGAGCATTTCACTTTTCGAGCTGCACGGCGAAATCGTTGAACCGGCACAAGTTCCAAGTCAGAAGAAAGACAAATTACCTCATCATGATCTGCATGGGTGGCCTCCGCATCATCCTGGAAATAATCATTGTCAGTAAAATATATGGATAGAAGTCAAGGGAGATCAAACTTTACCTCTTCAGCTGAGTCATCAACATCTTCTGGTGGTTCTGAAGACTCAGCAGTTTTCTTTTTGGTAGCTTTCTTGATGACCTTGGTCTTACTACGAGGAGCCTTAGCTACTTTGTCTTGAGTTTTCTTTTTCCAAAAAGAGCTACTGGCCTATGGCATTGCACGAAGGTATTATTATAGCAGTGTCAAAGCGGAGAAGGATAAGGAAAAGTACAAGGTTAAAATATTTACCCCGGGCGGTTTGTTGGAGGCGTAAAAAGGACGCAGACCAATTTGAGTACATACGGCGAGCGGTTCGTCGAGTATTTTCTTTACACTTTCACTGACTTCATCGTCCGTCAGTGCTATTGAATTAAACCGTTGAGGATCATTGGTTTTGCCGGTGTGTTCGAACATCAATCCGGGCCGGCGGCTTAAAGGAAGAATGCACCATGAAATCCAGCAACGGACGAGATCAACACCAGTTAAACCGTTGGCAAGAAGAGCCCGAAGTTTGGCGAGTTGAGGTGCATAAGCTTGTTGATCTTTGGCAGGCAATCTCTGAGGTAAAGGGTGATTATTACTGAGCCGGTGCGGACGGTAGCCCGGCAAGGGATTCTCTTCAGCAGGGGCAGTATTCTGACAATAGAACCAGGTTTGGTTCCAGTCTTTTGGATGGCTGTGAAGTTTGGCGTGAGGAAAATCAACCTCTATCCTTTTTTGGATTGACACACCGCCAAGTTCAGTATTAGGTGCATCAGAAAATTCCGTCCGGCAGTTTAAGTGAAAGAGATCTAGAAAGAGATCGACAGTTGGTTCTTCTTGCAGATAAACCTCGTAGAATACTTGGAAATTGCATATGTTGGACACGGAATTTGGTCCAATATCTTGAGGATAAAGTTGGAGCCTGGCAAGAACATCCCGGAAATTTTTTGATCCGGGAGGACTGAAACCTCGAGCTAAATGTTGCAAGAATACAATCACTTCTCCATCTTGAGGTGCAGGGGGGCACTCAGGGCCAGGAACTCGCCAACGGAGGACATTTTTTGAAGCCAAAGCGCCAGTGGTGATATATTCATTGATTTCCGTTTCTGTGATCCGAGACGGAACCCAGTTGCAAGCAGCAAATTGCTTCGTCATCTTACAAAGTCTGTAAAAGGAAAATGGACGGTTTACGATTGGAGGTTCGTATGTGTTTGTCAAAATGTTAAACCGGCAATTCAAGGTATACGTATGAAGTGAACCGGGCATGGTTGTTCAAAGTCTAGATGGCGGTTTAAGAGAGGGCTAATGACATACAACGGATTATCAACACTAAAGGTTAAACCGCCTTTTTGAGGCAGAACCCCAAGCTGGAAATTTGTTAAGTGTGGAACAAACAGGTTTCACAAGTTGCAATTATTATTTTGGATAAAACGATCACTCTGGAAGGAAAAATTTCTAGACCTAAAACAGTGCAGAGAAGTTCATACATTCGAAGAGGGCTTCCAAACAATGGAAATAAGATCTATTTTTATGCAAGATAAGCACAAACAGTTGCCGCAGCAGTTCTACATTGTTTTTACAATCTAAACAGGGCATTGGAGATGAAAACTAACAACGGTTTTGCATCGGGCGGTGATGACCGCCGACGAACTCAAACAAAGTTCCAATGCAGATCTGAGAAGGGGAAGGAGAAGAACTCACGGATGTGGATGAGCTGCGGAGGTTCACCGTCAATTTCTGGTCAGAATCAGGTCGATGCAGCGGCCTGAGTCGGTGCGGACTAGAAGATCAACAACGGCGGCGGCGGCGATACTTGAGGTCTTCAGGTCGCGAGGAGGAAGACGATGTGGTTTGGAAAGGGGGAAAATGGAAGGCACCTCGGTCTTATTTATAAGGAAGTGAGATAAAATGGCAGGTGGGAAAATTGAGGAATCGAAAGCGGCAAAAGAGGATGCAGCTGTCGCCTCGATCTTCGGGAATTAATTAAAGAGAAGGGAATCTTTATAAAACTTTTTTATACAGGAATGACGTCACAATGATTTACTACAGTAACAGAAGATGACGTCGTGGCGATTCATCAAAGTTCATAGGGAGAAGACAATATGGCGGTTTACGAAAATTGCCAGAAGTTCAAGGATTGAAGACTGACATGAACAGGTTCAAATCAATCTGGGGCCAAATGTTGAGGATATAACCACTGAGGGTAAACTGCCCAGGAGGGGCCGGTTCACCTTCAGTTATACTGAAGCCCAAGGAAACCCAGAAGATGGCGCTTTACGTATGAAGCTTAGAGGCCCAGAGCCCGCAGGCGGTTTAGGGCCCATGATAGTAAACCGCCATGATTGTATAAACTTGCATTGTAAGATAAGAAAGAAGAGACCGAGGTGGACACTTGTATGAGCCAGCCTCGGGACTCTATAGACCGGTCGGGATCCTCCTGAATATATAAAGGGGTGACCCGGCAGCGGTTCAGGGACAGAAAACAACAACTCGAAGCCAGACAAAGCGGATTCGCTCCCTGGTCTTCGAAACCCCAGCAATACCAATCACAACTAGACGTAGGCTTTTACCTTCATCGAAGGGGCCGAACTAGTATAAAACTCTCGTGTCCCCTTGCCCGGTTTAACCCCTTCAAGCTAATCTGTAGTGATGGCTCCACGACTAAGTCCTTCCATGAGGACATCTGCCGTGATAATTCCATGACACCATGTGTCCTCGGGAGCGCTTTCCTTCATATAAGAGTTTGTCCAGGCTTGTCCTTTGCTACAAAAAGGATTGTGCCATCTTGCTGCACCTTATTTACTTTCATTACTTGTTGCTCGTTACAATTTATCTTATCACACAACTATCTGTTACCGATAATTTCAGTGCTTGCAGAGAATACCTTGCTGAAAACCGCTTACCACCCTACATTGTGGGCCCCTTAGTGACCCCCTGACCTAGATCTTCCTCCTATATATTCAAACATATTCCCAAACCACCAGAAGAATCCACGAAAACACTTTTCCATCGCCGCAACCTTCTGTTCCCATGAGATCCCATCTTGGGGCCTTTTCCGGCATCCTGCCAGTGGGGGATTCGATCATGGAGGGCATCTACATCAACTCTATTGCCCCTCCGATGAAGCATGAGTAGTTTACCTCAGACCTACGAGTCCATAGCTAGTAGCTAGATGGCTTCTCTCTCTCTCTGATTATCAATACCGTGTTCTCCTCGATGTTCTTGGAGATCTATCCGATGTAATCTTCTTTTGCGATGTGTTTGTCGAGATCCATTGAATTGTGGATTTATGATCAGCTTATCTATGAATATTATTTGAATCTTCTCAAAATTCTTTTATGCATGATTTGATATCTTTGTAATCCTCTTCGAACTATCAGTTTAGTTTGGCCAACTAGATTGGTTCTTCTTGCAATGGGAGAAGTTCTTAGCCTTGGGTTCAATCTTGCGGTGTCCTCTCCCCTTGACAGTAGGGGCAGTGAGGCACGTGTTATATTGTTGCCATCGAGGATAAAAAGATGGGGTTTACATCATATTTCTTGAGCTTATTCCTCTTCATCATGTCATCTTACTTAAAGCGTTACTGTGTTCTTCATGAACTCAATACTCTAGATGTAGACAAGAGTCGGTCGATGTGTGGAGTAATAGTTGTAGATGCAGGCAGCAGTCGGTCTACTTGACACGGATGTGATGCCTATATTTCATAATCATTGCCTTGGATATTGTCATAACTTTGCGCTTTTCTATCAATTGCTCAACAGTAATTTGTTCAGCCACCGGATTATTTGCTATCTTGAGAGAAACCTCTAGTGAAACCTATGGCCCTTCGGTCTATTTTCCATCATATAAGTTTTCGATCTACTATTTTGCAATATTTTACTTTCTGATCTATAAACCAAAAATCCCAAAAATATTTACTTTATCTTTTGTTTAGTTTTATCTATCTCTATGAGATCTCACTTTTGCAAGTGACCATGAAGGGGTTGACAACCCTTTATCGCGTTGGGTGCAGGTGTTTGATTGTTTGTACAGGTATTGGTGATTTGTGCGTTGTCTCCTACTGAATTGATACCTTGGTTCTCTAACTGAGGGAAATACTTATCTCTATTTTGCTGCATCACCCTTTATTCTTCAAGGGAAAACCAACGCAAGCTCAAGAAGTAGCATGCGACGCCCCGAACTCGGGCTACATAGCGTTGTAGGTCTTCAGCCCTCCAAGCCTTCTGCTGCTCCCGGATTCCATTGTTTCGGTTTAGCCGATTGTAGCATCATTCCCAATAAGCGTGGGTCTTCTCTGGGACCGTAGATGGACCTGGTATGGCCTCCTCGAGCGTCTAAGTCATGGTGGAGGTCATACTCATAAGTGGGCCGCACTTGGTCCTTGCTTATGGGTTCCCCATCGAGGTTCGAGATCGAGCTGCTTTGGGCTAGGGGTGACCCCTGGCCGTTAGCTGCCACTTCGTTGTAAGGGCTTAAGGCCAGGCGAGCATTGTGAAAGGAAGGTTCGGCCGAGATTGACTCTTGGCCTCTGTCTCCTGATTCTACCTCGAATGTCGAGGATAGGTCTTCCACAATCATGATGTGTCCGAACGGAAGCGGAGTCTGGCCCCTGCTCAAAGCGGAGCTCTCCTGGCTTGAAGCTGTCGAGGCCAATCTGCCAATCGCATCGGAAAGGAACTCCAGAGCGGGCGTGGCGAGGGTGCGGAGGGGGAAGTGAATCTGTTGAAAACCAGATCGCCCCGTGTGTCTGCAACATATTCCAGACCACCAAATCGAATCCGATGTCCGGGGGCGAAGGCGTCGACCTGACCCAGACGACCAGTCGGGTCTGCATGTAGTACGATACTGCCAAACGCAAAGAGTTGTCCGGTGACGAAGAAGTCCCCGGATCTGATGCCCTCTCCTATGATCAGGCGAGCCATCGATCCTTTGGGAGACGCTACATCGGGACTATAATTGAGAGCACCAATGTCGGTGTCAAAACCGGCGGACCTCAGGGTAGGGGGTCCCGAGCTATGGATCTGGGATCGATGGGGAACAAGGGACGGCAAATACAGTGTTTACCTAGGTTCGGGCCCTCTCGAAGAGGTAATACCCTGCACCCTGCTTGATTATATTGGATGTATGATGTAGTTTACAGATTAGATCTACCTCAAGATTAGCATGAGCTAAACCCTAAGGATATGAGGCGTTGAATGTACCTCTAGCCCTAAGACTAAAAACCCTCGTTTTATATATACATCGGTATGGTTAGGGTTACCGAAGATAGATTACAATAAGGGTTTAAAGAGATCATGTGCCTTCTTGACTTGGAGGGCACACCACGGCTGCATAGATCTCATGTCACTATACGGCTCCACCAGTTCGGCCCATGTGCAACGGGTTGTCGCCTCGAGGACCCCTTAGTCCATGATTCCCTCACTAGGGCAGTGAAGTCTCGTGGCACGAGTCGCCACAAAAAACCACCAGCACAGGAGCTCTTTGAGCTAGATGAGTCGGAGGTAGAACTTGACTCCCTTGGCCTTTTCTCTATTCAACTTATTGATGCTAATTCCTATCAGGACGAAGTGGAAATGAGCCACGCCGATGCAGCAGAGGTAATTCATGTCTCCTCCGACTTAGAACCTTTGCCAAGAAAGAAAACACGGTGGGTCATCCGGAAAGTAAGATTTTCTCATCATCTTGCTCATTTGGACCCCAATTTTCTTTTGAAGACATAGCAGCATGAGTCCAAGTGCTTGACCCGGAGCGGCGGCTCTGAAGATCTTTTGGCCAGCTTATCCAACACGCCGGCTCCTTGCAAGAGTCATGATGAGGTGCCTCATAGTCCGACTCTATCCCTTCCAAAGGCCGGTCTCATGCATCGGCCTCTTACTCCTTCTAATTCAAACTATCAGGGAACGACACCGTCATCTGGCGACTCAAGTGGAACCCAGATGCCTGCCTTCATTGTTGTCCAGGGGTAAGTACTTTCATTTGTTAATAAAGGACTTGTGGTGATATACTCATAAGCTTTGCTATTTTTTTCATAGGGCCAAGGCCAAGACTGGCAAGAACCAGAAGGTGGGCAATTCTTCCATAGCTCCCAAATTTCTAAGCCAAAGAAGCAAACAACGGAAATCCCCGAGGCCCCTATCCAAGACCCCAAAGAGCCTGTTAATCAACAAAATGATCTACCACCACAAATTGACATTGCAGTCCTTGAGCCAATGGACATTGAGATTAACACGTCCGCCAGTCATGACCCGCCAAGTCCTAAGCCGCCCACTCCTGCCAAGTCAACTGATAAGAGCCATGCTTCTGCTGATGTTGACGACATTACTATTACCGGGTCAGGCTTTAAGGCGCTCGAGGTCTCCAGAGTGCTAACCAAGCACTTCACTAAGGAAGAAATACCCTCAATGGAGAAGGGCAAGGAAATATTGTACCTGGAGACTTACTCCTCATTCAATGTAGGTGAGGTGTATGTGGGCTATTTAAGCCGCCTTCACACAAGCCGGGACATGGAGACCGGGTTAGTCTAGTTGATGAAGCAAAAATATGAGGTACGAATACGTCAAACCCCTTTTTAGCCTTGCATACATATATATCCATAATAGCCCCCAAGTCTTAAGTATAGGGATGATATTGAGTATGCTTGAGACTTGTGAAAATTTTCCAAAATGTAGCCCCCAAGGGCCGGGTTATCTTGATAGAATGACCTGGGTCTTATAATCATTGCTAAGAACCAAATTCGTAGCCCCCAAGGGTCGGCTTATCTTAAGAAGATAAACCGGGTCTTATAATAACTTGCTAAGAACCAAATCTGTAGCCCCCAAGGGTTGGCTTATCTTAAGAAGATGAACCGTGTCTTATATTAACTTGCGAGAACCAAATCTATAGCCCCCAAGGGCCGGCTTATCTTAATAAAATGAACCGGGTCTTATAATAACTTGTGAGAACCAAATCTGTAGCCCCCAAGGGCCGACTTATCTTAAGAAGATGAACCCGGTCTTATAAATTGAAATGGCCTACATTATCCCCCAAGTGCCAAGTGTGTTGCTTGCAATGTGCTTGGGACATGAATACCATTGTTGACTATGAACTTAACCATCTTAACATTGTGTGCCACCCTTTGCAAGAAGTGTTGAGTGTGGGCTGGTCAAACATCACCGAGTTGAAGAAAAATCTTGAGATGCAGAAAAGTGAATGCGTCAAGGCTGAATTAAGCCTGAAAACATCATGAGAAGATATTGAGAAGACCAAATCCAAATTTAATGAAGAAAGAGATGCCTTGGAAACTGAGAAGGCTAATCTTCTAAAGAGAGAAGAAGATGTTGAGGCTCATCTTAAACCGGTAACTGAAGAGTTATCTGGCTTAAAGCAACATATCTCTCAAATGATAGCCACCATCTTTGGTAATTTTATATGCAATTCATCATCTGTTTTGATATTTATTTAACCCGCCTGGCGACTCATAATATATAATCTCTAATCCGCCTGGCGACTCTTGTGCAAAAAACTTAACAGGCCACAGAAGCTCCAGTCTTGGACAAAACATGCTGCTAAAGTTGAAGGCGGTTTATTCATTGTCTGAGCAATTACACGCTGGAACTCTGTGCAGTCTTATGGCCTTATCAAGTGGTAAAAAACCTCCAACCCTCCTCAAGACTATGCTGGATCATCTTTCAATAGTGCCAAGTCAAGTTGAAGAGCTTAAATTATTGGCCGCCCGTTGATACGTCTCCAACGTATCTATAATTTTTTATTATTCATGCTATTATATTATCTGCTTTGGATGTTTAATGGGCTTTAATGTGCACTTTTATATTATTTTTGGGACTAACCTATTAACCGGAGGCCCAGTGCAAATTGTTTTTTTGCCTATCTCAGTGTTTCGCAGAAAAGGAATATCAAACAGAATCCAAACGGATCGAAACCTTCGCGAGGATCTTTCTTGGAACAAACGCAACCCAGGAGACTTGGAGTACAAGTCTAGAAGTCTATGAAGCTTCCATGAGGTAGGGGACGCGCCCCCACCCTCATGGGCCCCACGGAGCTCCACCGACATACTTCTTTCACCTATATATACCCATGTACCCTACAAACATTCAGGAGAGCCACGAAACCACTTTTCCACCACCGCAACCTTCTGTACCCATGAGATCCCATCTGGGGCCTTTTCCGGCAATCTGCCGGAGGGGGATTCGATCACAGGGTGCTTCTTCATCAACTCCATAGCCTCTTCGATGATGTGTGAGTAGTTTACCACAGACCTTCGGGTCCATAGTTATTAGCTAGATGGCTTCTTCTCTCTCTTTGGTTCTCAATACAAAGTTCTCCTCGATGTTCTTGGAGATCTATTCGATGTAATACTCTTTTGCGGTGTGTTTGCCGAGATCCGATGAATTGTGGGTTTATGAATTTGATTATCTATGAATATTATTTGGTTCTTCTCTGAATTCTTATATGCATGATTTGATATCTTTGCAAGTCTCTTCGAATAATCGGTTTAGTTTGGCCTACTAGATTGATCTTTCTTGCAATGGGAGAAGTGCTTAGCATTGGGTTCAATCTTACGATGTCCTTTCCCAATGACAGCAGGGGCAGCAAGGCACGTATTGTATTGTTGCCATCGAGGATAAAAAGATGGGGTTTATATCATATTGCTTGAGTTTATCCCTCTACATCATGTCATCTTGCTTAATGTGTTACTCCGTTCTTATGAAGTTAATACTCTAGATGCATGCTGGATAGCGGTCGATGTGTGGAGTAATAGTAGTAGATGCATAATCGTTTCGGTCTACTTGACACTGATGTGATGCCTATATTCATGATCATTTCCTTAGATATCATCATAACTATGCGCTTTTCTATCAATTGCTCGGCATTAATTTGTTCACCCACCGTAATACATGCTGTCATGAGAGAAGCCACTAGTGAAACCTATGGCCCTCGGGTCTACTTTACATCATATAAGTTTCCGATCTATAATTCTAGTCTACTATTTATTTTGCAATCTTTATTTTCAAATCTATACAACAAAAATACCAATAATATTTATCTTGTTATCTTTATCAGATCTCACCTTTGCAAGTGGTTGTGAAGGGATTGACAACCCCTTTATCGTGTTGGTTGCAAGGTTCTTGATTGTTTGTGCAGGTACTAGGCGACTGGCATGTAGTCTCCTACTGGATTGATACCTTGGTTCTCAAAAACTGAGGGAAATACTTACGCTACTTTGCTGCATCACCCTTTCCTGTTCAAGGGAAAACCAACGCATGCTCAAGAGGTAGCAAGAAGGATTTGTGGCGCCGTTGCCGGGGAGGTCTATGCTCAAGTCAATACATACCAAGTACCCTTCACAAACTCTTATCCCTCACATTACATTATTTGCCATTTTCCTCTCATTTTCCTCTCCCCCGCTTCACCTTTGCTGTTTTATTTCGCCCTTTTCCGTTCGTGTCTTTTCGCTTGCCTCTTATGTGTTCATTCCTAGTGCGGTTTGTTGCCATCATGTCTGAAATGGGGGAGGTTATCATTGAAAAGGTTAGTAGTAATGATGGGGGAAATGTTGATGCTTTTGATTATCCACATGAAGAACCTGCTATTTTACACACTAAAAAGTTTCGGATTGGTAGTGGTAATATTATTGGAAAAGGAGTTATTCAAGATTTCTTTACTTGCACCGGTGCTTTACCCACTATGGGTGGGTCTATTCTTCATAAAACTAGTAGTCTTGCGGATGTTATATCTTTGCTCATGGTTGAACTCGAAAGACAATTTATCCACATGCATCCTTGTATACAGAGGATTTTTCTAGAATTTTCCAATATTGTGCATTCTTCTGTTAAGAGAGCAGCTACCATCTTTTTAGCTCATGGGTTGTGATTTACAATAAAAGAGGCCATCGAAATTTTTGCGCATTATAGGGTGGATGCCAGTTTTCCTCCCATAGAAGCAATCCTTTTTTATCAAGAAGACATAATGCGCTTACGATCTTTAGATCATGTTGCTTTTAATGAAAACCTTAGAAAAAAGGTTCCTATCGATGTTCTAGTTGATAGGGTTTATGAACATAGTGATAACTTTGCTATCCAGGACAATGGGTTAGGTTTTTCCCTTGAACAATGGCTCGTGACTTTTGGCCAAAAAAATGCTTATAATGATGAATTGGTTGTGCAATATGAGGGGCCAAAGGAGAAACCAATACCTCCCAAGCTTGATCTTGGGGACTTTTGTCCCATTAAATTTAGCCATTTTGATTACTTTTGCTTGCCACAAAGAAAACTTGCTGCTGAACGTAGGGAGTTTGAGATGAGTTTTCGCGATTTGCCTTATCATTATCATGATAATACCTAGATCTATTCTTGTTTCAGCTAGGGGCGTTAAACAATAGCGCTTGTTGGGAGGCAACCCAATTTTATTTCTGTTCCTTGCTTTTTGTTCCTGTTTAGTGATAAATAAATCATCTATCCTATGTTATGATTGTGTTTTTATGTTTTAATTAGTGTTTGTACCAAGTAAAGCCTTTAGGATCTTCTTGGGTGACTGTTATTTGATCTTGCTGATAAAAACAGAAAGTATGCGCACACGAGAATAATTTTCATTTTTTACCAAAGAGCGATAAAATACCAATTCCAAATTCAGTAGATCAATATACAAATTATTTAGGACTTCCTAATATTTCATAATTTTTGGAGTTACAAAAGTATTCGAAACCTCCAGATTACTACAGACTGTTCTGTTTTTGACAGATTCTGTTTTTCGCGTGTTGTTTGCTTATTTTGATGCATCTATGGCTAGTATCGGGGGGTATGAACCATAGAGAAGTTGGAATACAGTAGGTTTAACATCAATATTAATAAAGAATGAGTTCATTACAGTACCTTAAAGTGGTGGTTTGTTTTCTTATACTAACGGAGCTCATGAGATTTTCTGTTGAGTTTTGTGTTGTGAAGTTTTCAAGTTTTTGGGTAAAGATTTGATGGATTTTGGAACAATGAGTGACAAGAGCCTAAGCTTGGGGATGCCCAAGGCACCCCAAGGTAAAATTCAAAGACAACCAAAAGCCTAAGCTTGGGGATGCCCTGGAAGGCATCACCCTTTCAATAACTAATAGATTTTTGCAATAAGTATGTGAGTTCTTTATGACTAATGTTGAGTCCATGGATTATATGCACTTTCACCCTTCCACCATTGCTAGCCTCTCTAGTACCGCGCAACTTTCGCCGGTACCATAAGCCCACCATTTACCTTCCTCAAAACAGCCACCATACCTACCTATTATGGCATTTCCATAGCCATTCCGAGATATATTGCCATGCAACTTTTCACCGTTTCGCTTATTATGACACGCTCCATCATTGTCATATTGCATTGCAGGATCATGTAGTTGACGTCATATTTATAGCAAAGCCACCGTTCATAATTTTTCATACATATCACTCTTGATTCATTGCACATCCCGGTACACCGCCGGAGGCATTCACATAGAGTCATATTTTGTTCTAAGTATCGAGTTGTAATTCTTGAGTTGTAAGTAAATAAAAGTGTGATGATCATCATTATTAGAGCATTGTCCCAGTGAGGAAAGTATGATGGAGACTATGATTCCCCCACAAGTCGGGATAAGACTCCGGACGAAAAATAAAGAAAAAAAGAGGCCATAAAAAATAAAATAAAAATAAAAGGCCCAAATAAAAAAACGAGAGAAAAAGAGAGAAGGGGAAATGCTACTATCCCTTTTCCACACTTGTGCTTCAAAGTAGCACCATGATCTTCATGATAGAAAGTCTCTTATGTGTCACTTTCATATACTAGTGGGAATTTTTCATTATAGAACTTGGCTTGTATATTCCAATGATGGGCTTCCTCAAAATTCCCTAGGTCTTCATGAGCAAGCAAGTTGGATGCACACCCACTTAGTTTCTTTTGTTGAGCTTTCATACATTTATAGCTCTAGTGCATCCGTTGCATGGCAATCCCTACTCACTCACATTGATATCCATTGATGGGCATCTCCATAGCCCATTGATACTCCTAGTTGATGTGAGACTATCTTATCCATTTTGTCTTCTCCACAACCACCATTCTATTCCACCTATAGTGCTATATCCATGGCTCACGCTCACGTATTGCGTGAACATTGAAAAATATTGAGAACATCAAAAGTATGAAACAATTTCTTGGCTTGTCATCGGGTTTGTGCATGATTTAAATATTTTGTGTGATGAAGATAGAGCATAGCCAGACTATATGATTTTGTAGGGATAGCTTTCTTTGGCCATGTTATTTTGGGAAGACATAATTGCTTGGTTAGTATGCTTGAAGTATTACTGTTTTTATGTCAATATTAAAATTTTGTCTTGAATCTTTCGGATCTGAATATTCATGCCACAATAAAGAAAATTACATTGAAAATTATGTTAGGAAGCATTCCACATCAAAAATTCTGTTTTAATCATTTACCTACTCGAGGACGAGCAGGAATTAAGCTAGGGGATGCTGATACGTCTCCAACATATCTATAATTTTTTATTGTTCGATGCTATTATATTATCTGTTTTGGATGTTTAATGGGATTTAATATGCACTTTTATATTATTTTTGGGACTAACCTATTAACCGGAGGACCAGTGCAAATTGCTGTTTTTTTGCCTATTTCAGTGTTTCACAGAAAAGGAATATCAAACAGAATCCAAACGGAACGAAACATTCACGAGGATCTTTCTTGGAACAAATGCAACCTAGGAGACTTGGAGTACAAGTCTGGAAGTCCGCGAAGCTTCCACGAGGCAGGGGACGCCTAGGGGGTGTCGTGGAATTGTCACGGCAGATGTCCTAGTGTGAGGACTTAGTCGTGGAGCCATCGCAATGAGGTTAGCTTAAAGGGGTTAATCAAGACAAAGGACACGAGGAGTTTATACTAGTTCGGCCCCTTACGGTGAAGGTAAAAGCCTAATCCAGTTTGAGGTGGTATTGCTAGGGCTTTGATGAGCAGGGAGCAAATATGCTTAACCTCGCTCTCGGTCTCTTGTTTCTTGACCTAAGCCGCCAATGGGTCGTCCCCTTATATACATAGGTTGACACCCTATGGCCTACAGAGTCCCGGCCGGCTCATACAACATATCTGGCTCGGTGACCTTTCTTACATACCTTACAATACAAGTTTACATACATGGTGGTTTATATCCGTGGGCCTTAAGCCGCCTTCGGGTTTGGGCCTTCTACTAAGCCTACCTATGAACTACCATTGTTAATATGCTCTTGGGCTTCATAGAGATGAATCTACATCGGGATGACCCGGCCCCTCCTAGGTGGGTCATACCTAATAGTCATATCCCCAACATTAGGCCCCAGGTTGATTTGAACTTGTTCATGTCAATCTTCAACACTTAGAAAAATCCTTCCTCCTCTTATTGTGAAAGATTGTAACCCGCCATGACGTCGTGTCCAAAAGTTGTGATAACCCACCATGACGTCATCTGCGATTAATTCTACATAGTGTCCAAATCTTAATAAATCTCTTTCTTTACTGACCCTCCAAAAATCGAGGCGCCCGTGCCTTCATATATCCATTTTATTCTTCCTTGATTCTCGCGCCTGCCGTTTGTACTTCCAAGTATATAAATATAACCATAGAGTCACCTTTCATTCTTCTCTTTCTCCTTCTCACTTTCTTCCTTCTTGCGACGCACTGACCCGCACGAGCTCCACCGCCGTCAACCTTCTTCTCCGACCTCAACTCCGGCCGCTACATCACCCTAAACAGACCAGAAAATAGCGGTGCCACTCCGCTGCCCTAACAGCATCAGTAAGCCATCTTTTCTTTCACCATAGATCTGTCATTAGGTTTTGTCGGTGTTCGTCGCCGCCCTTCTTTCTTTTTGTTTAGATCCATGGATTAGATCCGAAAACCACATAAATCTTGCACGGTAGTAATTTTAGCGCCCGTTTCTGATACTAGAATATATCCTCATCGCGACAGATCTTCCTCTAGGGCACCTCTACTTTTCCACTGTCACCTCTGTAGGTTTCGAATCTATTCCCTTTTCTTATCAGCAATAGATCCAAATTTATAGCCTCAATCTATGGAAGATGTTTGTCCTAATACTTAGCAAATTTTACTCTTGGTAGATCTTGAATGCCTTTAGTCATGGAGGCTTATTCTGCCGGCTTATTGTTACTTCTTATATCATTAGCCCTTACTTAAGCCGCCATTCTGAACATGCACTGCAATTGTTGACTTGTATCCCACCAATTAATTTGAGCCGACAAATTATTTCTTGTCTTTAGGTTGTCCTTTCACCATGCCGCCCAAGACAATTATGACCTGTAACTAGGTTCCCTCCACCGTCACTGAAAGCACCTTGAAGGATTTTGTCACTATTGGATATTTGCCAGATAAGAGTGTCATGTATTACCGTGCTCCTGACCCGGGCGAAGAGAGACCTCAGCCAAAGGACATTGAAGTTATCGTATTTACTGATCATATGAACCGGGGCTTCTCTCCGCCCGGTTCTAAATTCTTTAGGGATGTTCTGCACTTCTTCAAACTCCATCCGCAAGACATTGGACCCAACTCTATATCAAACAGCTGTAACTTTCAAGTTTTCTGTGAGGTATACCTTCAAGAAGAGCCTAGTGTTGAAATTTTCTGGGAATACTTCTACCTGAACCGGCAGAATGAGTTCACAAATGGGCCCAGCTTGGAACTTGGCAGGATTTCAATTCAACGCAGACGAGATGCCATCTTCCCTCAAGTAGCTCTGCCAAGACATCCCAAGGATTGGAATCAAACATGGTTCTACTACAAAGATATCTCGTCGTTTGATGAAAATCCATTGCCAGGTTATCGTGTTGAGTGTCTCGACTCAAGTTATCAACTCCCTGATAAACTTACCACCGCTGAACGCAAGAAACTTGTCCCTACAATCAGAAAAGTTCAAGCCTTGCTAGGAAATGGTTTAACCGGAGTCGACTTAATCCACTACTGGGTCACATGGTGGATCATACCCTTAAGCCGTCGATCCGGCTTGATGTGTACATATACCGGAGGAACAGACGATCCTTTATGTCATAGCTCTCTACGTCTGACTGAAGAGGGCATTGTTGAGATGGCAACCACACTTGTAAATAGCAAATTTGAAGACTACAGCAAAGTGGGTTTGAATCCTTTCTACAAGCCTAACCCAGCGCCAGAGGTAAGTCTTTTGATTTCTTTTTCCTTATTTCAGCACTTACTAAATCTGAATTCTGGAAAGCAAAATATGATCACGAAGCTGCTAGAAAGGCTAGGGCTACCGTGAAAGCCGCCAAAAAGACCATCAAGAGATCTAGGAAGAAACCAAGCGCCTCTGATCTGCTTAAGCTGGACGATATCTCTGAGTCGGAGGTAGCCCTCGACTCTCTTGGCTTGCTTTTCAACCACCTTATTGACACTGAATTTTGCCAGGGTGAAACGGGCACCAGCCAAGTAGTCAAAGAAGAGGTAACTATTACTTCCTCCGACTCAGAACCTTTACCAAGGCAGAAACTTCGGTGCGTAACCCGGAGAGTAAGGTTTTCACACCCCTTGGCTTATTTAGATCCTCATTTTCTTTTGAAACGACAGCAACATGAGAGCCGTCGCCAGACCCAGACCAGCGGAGGTGAAGATTTATCCTCCAGTTTACCAAACACTCCTCAAAAACGCCAAAATGAGGTTCTTTTTAACCTTAACTCTTTTATTTATCGGCGGGTTTCTTCGTTAACCACTCAACTCCTTTGATTCCATTTTTGCAGGAGATTTCTCGTTCTTCTTCTAGTGACTCATCACAGACTCAACTGTCGGCTTTCAAGACTGCCCCTGGGTAAGAATAATTATCTCTCTTCTGTACCTCTATATCTTCATAAGTATGCTGACTTGTCCAAATTCCTTTTAGCGGTCAAGCAAAGCCCAACAAGAAAGCGAAGGTGACAAAGCCTACTGAAGATCTGAAAGCCGCTGAACTGGATGAGCCAACCTTTGTACCAGAACACCCTGAACAACCATAATATCCTGCTCGCAATGCTCAATCTGAGATACCTGAGCCGTCTGTTGATGAAACCACTATCGATCCGTTAACTACTGAACCGTCAAGCTCAGTTAACCCGCCAGAGACTCATGGTGATGATGTTTTAATCATTGGCACCGGATTTACTGAACTGGGGAATCCAACTGTACTAGCGAGACATTCTGCCAAACAAGAAGTCATGGAAAGACGGAAAAGTGAGGTTCGATGTCTCCCACTATGCTCAATTGAGTAATAGTGAAGTATTATCTGGTTATCTTAGTCAAGGACACTACAGCCGTGACTTAGAAATTGAGATGGTCAAACAGATGCACAAGAAGTACGAGGTACGTTCTTCGGCTTATATAAGTTATATATCCTACCAGCCCCCAAGTCTTTTGATTATGATAAGATTGAATAATCTGTAGACTTAAAAAACTTACAAGCCTCTGTCCTAGACTCCCTCCAAGTCCGGTTTACAACTAAACTGGATGCTGATAGTATCACAGTTTTGCATGTATAGTCCCCAAGGGCCGGTTTAATCAGTATGAATGAGCTGGTCCTATTGATCACTGTAAAAGAACAGAACTGAACTATATAGCCCCCATGAGTCGGCTGAGACTGTTGACAGCTCACACGGCCCATCTTTAAGAAAATACAAGCAATATGCATTAGCCCCCAAGTGCCAAGTGTTGTTGCCTGCAAAGCCCTTGGGACTCTTAGAAAAGCCTTTTTCGTTGAAAAATTGCGTTGACAGACATTAGCCCCCAAGTGCCAAGTGTAGTTGCTTGCAAAGCACTTGGGACATATATTGTTGTAATCCGCCATGAAACTTGACAAACTTGTGTTGTATGCAGGCTGCTACCACTGAATTGGAAACTCAACTGAACGAGGCCAAGACCTGGCTGGCGGCTCAGGAAACTAAGACCAAAAAGGTTGAATCAAAATTCCAGTTTAGTGTGTCTAAAGCCGAAAAATTGAAGACTAGCTTTACTACGGATAAAGAGGCTTGGGCTAAGGAAAAGACTGCGCTGATTCAGCATGCTAAGAAAGCAGAGGCGGCTGTTGAGGAAGTTACCACTGAACTCACTGGTTTAAAGAACCGTGTGTCTCAGATGGTTTCTGCTATCTTCGGTAAGTCACCTTGTTATTTATCCAAATTAAGTATTTGTTGTCATACTGTAAGATGCCACTTAACCAATCTTTCAAGTTTTTCGGGTCCCAGGAGCAACAACCTTAGCCGAGACACACTGGTAAAGCTCAAGGCGGTTTATACACTTGTTGAGCAATTATACACTAGAGCTCAGCGGACTCTCGCTACTATCTCCCCAACGAATCAAGGACCAAATCTGTTAAGTGATGTTTTGAAGAAACTGTCCATCTTACCCACCAGGTTTCAAGAAATCAAATGGTCTTGTGCTAGAGCGGGAGCTGTAACAGCCTTGAGCCGTGCCAAAGCATGGGTACCCGAACTAGAACCGGCAGATGTAACTAGTGGGTATCCTAGTCTAAAGGAAGATGGAACCTATTTTGACCAGCAAGACTTTGCCGCCAGTGTCAAAGAGATTCATCCGCATGCAACAATCATCACTGAAGAGACCAATCTCACCAAGTACTAGCCGTCTTACGATGCAGATAATCCGGAGATGCAGAATCCTTCGTATAAAGTGATGGATTTAATTCCGCCGATTCGTATGCACACTTTCGCCCCTGATATTGACCCGTTTGATCTGATTGACGATGAAGATGAATTTGTCACCTTGAGTGGCTTTGACTGGTACAAACCCAACTTCCAGACGGTGGAGTAGGAAGACGAACCGGCAAGGGATGAATCGCAACCTTCAAGCTAGCGAGGCCAAGATTCATGACCCGGGGCCGGTTTATCATCTACTTTCTGCAAGACTGAAAAACAATTATCCTTTTGGGCACCAAGCACCTTGTAATAGGCTAGCTTTAAACTCTTATTCTGCTATGCCATCGTGCATATTTTGTTGTGCATGACACTGATCATCGCCATGTTAAGATATGCCATGTATGCTTTATGATATTAGAAATTTTGAATCTGTTCCTGCATACAACAGGTGAAAAGTGTCATGGCGATTTACCGTTGGACGGGTTATAATGCCCGATATAAACCATAGGAAACTATCACAGTTTATATCCAAGGCTGAACTAAATAATAACCATATATGATTGAAAATATGTCATACCTATGATATTTGATCACACTGTTGGTTTACCAAGCCAGTGCAGTAATGGTGATAACCCAAATTTTTGAGCACTGGTAATTATCAGAGATTGCCGGTTTATAAAGAAAGCCAGGCCGGGTTAATAAACACCGGATATTATCTCATCTCATACTAGCAACTTATAGTCAAAAGCCAGGCCGGGTTAATAAACACCGGATATTATCTCGTACTAGCGACTTATAGTCAAAACCCAGGCCGGGTTAATAAACACCGGTGAATTATAATCATAAAACTTTATAAGCCTTATCAAATAAACCTCAAAAAGAAAGAATATGTCAAATAAAAAACCAACGAAAAACGAGGCTTTTCATGGGCTGCCAGGCCAAAAAACGAGGCTTTTCATGGGCTACCAGGCCACTGAGTTAAACCTATATACAAACCTTATAAGATGGACCTCTCATAACCAATCGTCGTTTTAACTTTGACAAGTTCAGTGTCTACATAAGATTGAGTTGTCAAATGTTCGGCGGGTCATTCCAGGATTACCTGGGCGGAGTGGCTTACTTAAAAAGGCAGGATAACCCAGGGTTTTAGGTGAATACACCTGGCTTCCAATCCTGGCTTTTAAGCCTATTACAAAGGTTATAAAAACTCTTTGTTCTTTAGAACAAAAGATCCCCCAAGCAACATTTTGAGCTATGCTCAAGGGGCACCTATGTTTGAGTTCTGCTATTGCAACAAACTCTCTTTGGTCCCTTTAACCTGGGTGGCAAGCCCCCAAGTTTTTTTATGTGTGGACTATAAGCCGGATCAAAGGGTAATCATAACTTTGCTGTATAAAGCAGAAGCCCCCAAGTGACCAAAAAGTCGTTATTTAAAGAGAAAAAACGACAGAGGCCCTGCTTTAACAGGGATGCCGACTTTATTATATTGAGCATAATATATACATTGTCAAAATATGTACATTAGAAGAGCCAGTGGCTCAAGTGTAGTAAGGCCAAAGATGAGTAATATTCCATGGCCGGAGGGTCTCTTCCTCCGACGTGCGCGAGTCCTTGTGGTCTTGAACATCGATAAGGTAATATGTCCCGTTGTTCAGATTCTTGCTGACCACAAAGGGTCCTTCCCAAGGTGGGGATAACTTGTGCATATCAGTCTGATCCTGGATAAGCTGGAGCACCAGATTGCCTTCTTGGAAAGTTCTGGTTTTAACCCGGTGGCTGTGATAACGACCCGGATCTTGCTAGTAAATCGCCGAACAAGCTGCCGCAATGTGACGCTCCTCATCCCACATGTCAAGTGCTTCCTGATGTGCTTTTTTATTGTCAGCTTCAACATAATCCGCCACACGAGGTGAGTCATGACGGATGTCACTATGGAGAACCGCTTCTGCTCCGTAAACCATGAAGAAAGGTGTGTATCCTGTAAATATGTTAGGGGTGGTATTAATGCTCCATAACACGGAAGGTAACTCCTCCACCCAACAACCCGGCGTCCTCTGCAGGGGAACCATAAGTCGGGGCTTGATGCCTTTCAAGATCTCTTGATTGGCTCTCTCAGCTTGACCATTAGATTGGGGGTGAGGCACCAACGTTGAAAAAATTCTTCCATAACACCCTTAGAGATATTAGTGCCATTGTCTGTTATGATGTTGTCTGGAAAACCAAAATGGAAGATCACCTTCTTCATGAATTGAACCGCCATTGCTGCATCACACTTACTGACTGGCTCTGCCTCTACCCACTTAGTGAACTTATCAACCGCCACCAAAAGGTGGGTCTTCTTATCCTTGGATCTTTTGAAAGGTCCAACCATATCAAGCCCCCAAACTGCAAACGGCCAAGTAATTGGAACCATCCTCAATTCTTGAGCCGGCACATGAGCTAGTCGTGAAAATTTCTGACATCCATCACACCTGCTGAGCAAGTCCTCTGCATCAGCATGAGCTGTTAGCCAATAAAACCCATGATGAAAAGCTTTGGCCACAAGAGATTTTGAACCGGCATGATCACCACAGTCTCTTTCATGAATCTCACGGAGGATCTCACAGCCCTCTTCTGGATAAACACAACGTTGAAACGCCCCTGTGACACCGCGATGATGTAGCTTTCCATTAACAATTGTCATTGACTTAGACCGTCGGGTTATCTGCCTGGCTAAGGTTTCATCCTCAGGTAACTCACCTTGGGTCATATAAGCCAAATAAGGGATTGTCCAATCAGGAATTACATGAAGACCTACCATCAACTGAGCCTCCGAGTCTGGAATAGCCAAATCCTCCTCTGTGGGTAACTTGATCGATGGGTTATGCAAAACATCAAGAAAAACATTAGGCGGCACCGGTTTACATTGAGAACCCAACCGGCTTAAGGCATCAGCCACTTCATTTTTTCTCCGATCCACATGCTCAACTTGATAACCTTTGAAGTGACCAGCAATGAAATCCAGTTCTCGTTGATAAGCCGCCATGCGTGGATCCTTAGAATCCCAAGTGCCAGAGACTTGTTGAGCTACCAAATCTGAGTAACCAAAGCACCTAAGCCTGCTTAAGTTCATCTCCTTAGCCATCCGAAGACCGTGGAGTAAGGCCTCATATTTAGTTGCATTGTTAGTGCAAGGCAACATTATCACCTCGTGGGGAAGTCAAGATAACTCCAGCCCCCGAGCCCTCCAGCTGTCTAGATCCATCAAAGTGAATAGTCCAATGTGTTATCTGGCTTTTCCTTCGGTGCCGGCAACTCTGTCCAATCATTGATGAAATCCACAAGCGCTTGAGACTTGATAGCCATACGAGGCACATATTTTAACCCGTGAGATCCAAGCTCAATGGCCCACTTAGCAACCCGGCCAGTTGCTTTCCTGTTTTGGATGATATCTCCCAAAGGAGTAGAGGTAACCACAGTGATGGGATGACCCTGAAAATACTACTTAAGCTTCCGGCTTGCCATGAAAACCCCATACACAAGCTTCTGCCAATGTGGGTATCTCTACTTGGACTCAATAAGCACCTCACTGATATAATAAACCGGCCGTTGAACCGGATATTCCATGCATGTCTCCTTCCGTTCCACCACAATAGCCACACTGACAGCCCGGGCATTGACAGCCACGTACAATAACAATGGATATTTATCAACAGGAGCAGCCAGAATAGGTGGCCCAGCCAGCTGCTTCTTTAAGTCCTCAAATGTTGTATTAGCAGCATCACTGCAGACAAAATTATCTATCTTTTTCATCATTTAATACGGAGGGATAGCCTTCTCACCCAACCGGCTTATGAACTGGCTTAATGCCGCAATATGACCCGCCAAACGTTGCACATCATTGATACACGCCGGTTTAGCCAGAGAGGTGATGGCCTTGATCTTCTCCGGATTAGCTTCAATGCCCCTGTTAGACACCAAAAAACCCAAGAGTTTGCCTACCGGCACACCAAAGACACACTTGGATGGGTTAAGCATCATTTTATAAACCCGGAGATTATCAAAGGTTTCCTTTAGATCATCTATCAATGTCTCTTTCTCTCTGGATTTCACCACAATATCATCCACATAAGCGCGAACATTGCGCTCAATTTGATCATGAAGGAAATTCTGCACACATCTCTGATAAGTCGCCTGGGCACTCTTAAGCCCAAAAGGCATAGACACATAGCGGAAGGCTCCAAAGGGAGTTATGAAAGCTGTCTTCTCCTGGTCCTCAACTGCCATCTTGATATGATGATAACCAGAATAAGCATCCAAAAAACTCAAACGCTCACAACCCGCCATAGCATCGATAATCTGATCAATACGACGAAGAGAAAAAGGATCAGCCGGACAAGCCTTGTTTAAATCCGTGTAGTCCACACACATACGCCAAGTGTCATTCTTCTTAAGTACCAGCACCGAGTTAGCCAACCACTCAGGATGGAAAACTTCGACGATAAACCCAGCTACCAAGAGCCGGGCCACATCCTCTCCAATGGCCTTCCGCCTCTCCTTGTTAAACCGACGAAGAAACTGCTTAACCGACTTAAATTTTGGATCAATATTAAGAGTGTGCTCAGCGAGTTCTCTTGGTACATCCAGCATGTCTGGAGGCTTCCATGCAAAGATGTCCTGGTGCTCACGGATGAACTCGATGAATGCGCTTTCCTATTTCGGATCCATATTGGCATTGAAACTGAACTGCTTCGACGAATCGCCAGGAATGAAATCAACCATCTTAGTGTCATTGGCCGACTTAAATTTTATTGAAGGATCCTACTCTGTGGTTGGCTTCTTTAGAGACGTCATGTCCGCTGGGTCAACATTATCCTTATAAAATTTCAACTCCTCAGTTGCACAAACAGACTCAGCATAAGCAGTGTCTCCTTCCTCACACTCCAAGGCTATCTTTCGGCTCCCATGCACTGTTATGGTTCCCTTGTAACCCGACATCTTGAGCTGCAGATACACATAACAAGGCCGCATCATGAACTTGGCATAAGCTGGCCGCCCAAACAGAGCGTGATATGGGCTATGGATCTTGACTACTTCAAAGGTCAATATCTCCGACCTAGAGTCATGATTATCTCCAGAAACAACTTCCGGAGCTATCTTACCAACTGGGCAGGCTGACTTACCAGGTACCACGCCATGGAAAACAGTGTTTGATGGCTTAAGATTTTTATCAGTCAACCCCATGCGAAGAAAAGTTTCATAATAAAGGATATTGATGCTGCTCCCTTCGTCCATGAGTACCTTGGTGAACTTATACCCTCCGACCTCAGGTGCGACCACCAAAGCCAAGTGACCCGGATTATCAACCCGGGGCAGGTGATCTTCCTGACTCCACACAATGGGTTGCTTAGACCAGCGTAAGTAATGGGGAACTACCGGCTCAACGACATTGACTGCTGCTACCTCTTGAGCACTGCGTTGGATTTCCCCGAAGAGGAGAGGATGATGCAGCAAAGTAGCGTAAGTATTTCCTCAGTTTTTTAGAACCAAGGTATCAATCCAGCAGGAGGCTACACGCGAGTCCCTCATACCTATACAAAAACAATAGCTCAACGCAACCAACGCGCTTAGGGGTTGTCAATCCCATCACGATCACTTACGAAAGTGAGATCTGATAGAGATGATAAATAATATTTTTGGTATTTTTGGTATAGAGATGCAAAGTGAAAAGTAAAGGCAAAGTAAAAAGCAAAGCAATAATAAAGTGATGAAGATTGATATGATGAGAAACAGACCCGGGGGCCATAGGTTTCACTAGTGGCTTCTCTCAAGAGCATAAGTATTATATAGTGGGTGAACAAATTACTGTTGAGCAATTGACATAATTGAGCATAGTTATGAGAATATCTCGGTATGATCATGTATATAGGCATCACGTCAGAGACAAGTAGACCAACTCCTGCCTGCATCTACTACTATTACTCCACCCATCGACCGCTATCCAGCATGCATCTAGAGTATTAAGTTAAAAATAGAGTAGCGCCTTAAGCAAGATGACATGATGTAGAGGGATAGTTTCATGCAATATGAAGAAAACCCCATCTTGTTATCCTCGATGGCAACAATAGAATACATGCCTTGCTGCCCCTTCTGTCACTGGGAAAGGACACTGCAAGATCGAACCCAAAGCTAAGCACTTCTCCCATGGCAAGAAAAACCAATCTAGTAGGCCAAACCAAACTGAAAATTCGAAGAGACTTGCAAAGATAACCAATCATACATAAAAGAATTCAGAGAAGATTCAAGTATTATTCATAGATAGACTGGATCATAAACCCACAATTCATCGGTCTCAACAAACACACCACAAAAAGAAGATTACATCAAATAGATCTCCACGAGAGAGGGGGAGAACATTGTATTGAGATCAAAAAAGAGATAAGAAGCCATCTAGCTACTAACTATGTACCCGTAGGTCTGAAGTAAACTACTCACACTTCATCGGAGGGGCTTGGATGATGATGTAGAAGCCCTTCGTGATCGATGCCCCCTCCGGCGGAGCTCCGGAACAGGCCCCAAGATGGGATCTCGTGGATACAGAAAGTTGCGGCGGTGGAATTAGGTTTTTGGCTCCGTATCTGATCGTTCGGGGGTACGTGGGTATATATAGGAGGAAGAAGTACGTCGGTGGAGCAACAGGGGCCCATGAGTGTGGAGGGAATGCCCGGGGAGGGGGCAGGCGCGCCCCTACCTCGTGGCCTCCTATTAATTGGCTTGACGTAGGGTCCAAGTCTCCTGAGTTGTATTCGGTGAGAAAATCACGTTCCCGAAGGTTTCATTCCGTTTGGACTCCGTTTGATATTCCTTTTCTTCAAAACCCTAAAACAGGCAAAAAACAGCAATTCTGGGCTAGGCCTCCGGTTAATAGGTTAGTCCCAAAAATAATGTAAAAGTGGATAATAAAGCCCAATAATGTCCAAAACAGTAGATAATACAGCATGGAGCAATCAAAAATTATAGATACGTTGGAGACGTATCAAGCATCCCCAAGCTTAATTCCTGCTCGTCCTCGAGTAGGTAAATGATAAAAACAGAATTTTTGATGCGGAGTGCTACTTGGCATAATTTTAGTGTAATTCTTCTTAATTGTGGTATGAATATTCAGATCCGAAAGATTCAAGACAGAAGTTCATATTGACATAAAAATGATAATACTTCAAGGATACTAACTAAGCAATTATGTCTTCTCAAAATAACATGGCCAAAGAAAGTTCATCCCTACAAAATCATATGGTTTAGTCATGTTTCATTTTCATCACACAAGAATGCTATCATCATGCACAACCCCGATGACAAGCCAAGCAATTGTTTCATACTTTAGTAATCTCAAACCTATAAACTTTCACGCAATATATGAGCGCGAGCCATGGACATAGCACTATAGGTGGAATAGAATATAATGAGAGGTTATGTGGAGAAGACAAAAAAGGAGGAAGTCTCACATCAACGAGGCTAATCAATGGGCTATGGAGATGCCCACCGATTGATGTTAATGCAAGGAGTAGGGATTTCCATGCAATGGATGCACTGGAGCTATAAATGTATGAAAGCTCAACAAAAGAAACTAGTGGGTGTGCATCCAACTTGCTTGCTCACGAAGACCTAGGGCACTTGAGGAGGCCCATTGTTGGAATATACAAGCCAAGTTCTATAATGAAAAATTCCCACTAGTATATGAAAGTGATTACATGAGAGACTCTCTACTATGAAGATCATGGTGCTACTTTGAAGCACAAGTGTGGTAAAAGGATAGTAACATTGCCCCTTCTCTCTTTTTCTCTCATTTTTTGGGCCTTCTCTTTTTTATGGACTTTCTCTTTTTTTGAGCCTTCTCTTTTTTTATGGCCTTTCTCTTTTTTTATTTATTCATCACTTGGGACAATGCTCTAATAATGGTGATCATCACACTTCTATTTATTTACAACTCAATGATTACAACTCAATACTAGAACAAAGATGACTCTATATGAACGCCTCCGGCGGTGTACCGGGATATGCAATGAACCAAGAGTGACATGTATGAAAGAATTATGAACAGTGGCTTTGCCACAAATACTATGTCAACTACATGATCATGCTAAGAAATATGACAATGATGAATGTGTCATGATGAACGAAATGATGGAAAGTTGCATGGCAATATATCTCGGAATGGCTATGGAAATGCCATAATAGGTAGGTATGGTGGCTGTTTTGAGGAAGATATAAGGAGGTTTATGTGTGAAAGAGCGTATCATATCACAGGGTTTGGATGCACCGGCGAAGTTTGCGCCAACTCTCAATGTGAGAAAGGGCAATGCATGGTACCGAAGAGGCTAGCAAGGATGGAAGGGTGAGAGTGCGTATAATCCATGGACTCAACATTAGTCATAAAGAACTCACATACTTATTGCAAAAATCTACAAGTCATCAAAAACCTCGGTACTATGAGCATGATCCTAGGGGGATAGATTGGTAGGAAAAGACCATCGCTCGTCCCTGACTGCCACTCATAAGGAAGACAATCAAATAACACCTCATGTTTCAAATTTGGTGCATAACGTTTACCATACGTGCATGCTACGGGACTTGCAAACCTCAACACAAGTATTTCTTAATTTCAAAACTACTCAACTAGCACGACTTTGATATTATTACCTCCATGTCTCAAAACAATCATCAAGCATCAAACTTCTCTTAGTATTCAACACACTCATAAGAAAGTTTTATTATTAATCTTGAATACCAAGCATATTAGGATTTTAAGCAAATTACCATGCTATTAAGACTCTCAAAATAATCTAAGTGAAGCATGAGAGATCAATAGTTTCTATAAAACAAATCCACCACCATGCTCTGAAAGATATAAGTGAAGCACTAGAGCAAAATTATAAAACTCTAAAGATATAAGTGAAGCACTAGAGTAAAACTATAGAGCTCAAAAGATATAAGTGAAGCACATAGAGTATTCTATCAAATTCCAAATCATGAATGGCTTTATCAAAAGATGTGCACAGCAAGGATGATTGTGGTAAACTAATAAGCAAAGACTCAAATAATACAAGACGCTCCAAGCAAAACACATATCATGTGGCGAATAAAAATATAGCTCCAAGTAAAGTTACCGATAGAAGTAGACGAAAGAGGGGATGCCTTCTGGGGCATCCCCAAGATTTGGCTATTAGGTGTCCTTAGATTATCTTGGGGTGCCATGGGAATCCCCAAGCTTAGGCTCTTGCCACTCCTTGTTCCATAATCCATCAAATCTTTTACCCAAAACCTGAAAACTTCACAACACAAAACTTAAAGTAGAAAATCTCGTGAGCTCCGTTAGCGAAAGAAAACAAAAGACCACTTCAAGGTACTGTAATGAACTCATTATTTATTTATATGGGTGTTATACCTACTGTATTCCAACTTCTCTATGGTTAATAAACTATTTTACTAGCCATAGATTCATCAAAATAAGCAAACAACACACGAAAAACAGAATCTGTTAAAAACAGAACAGTCTGTAGTAATCTGTAGCTAGCGCAAGATCTGGAACCCCAAAAGTTCTAAAATAAATTGCTGGACGTGAGGCATTTATATATTAATCATCTGCAAAAATAATTAACTACATAGCACTTTCAAAATAAAAATGACAGCAGTTCTCGTGAACGCTAAAGTTTCTGTTTTTTACAGCAAGTTCAACAAAACTTTTCCCAAGTCTTCCCAACGGTTCTACTTGGCACAAAAACTAATTAAACACACAAAAAACACAACCAAAACAGAGGCTAAATAATTTATTTATTACTTAACAGGAGCAAAAAGCAAGTAATAAAAATAAAATTGGGTTGCCTCCCAACAAGCGCTATCGTTTAACGCCCCTAGCTAGGCATAACAAGCAAGAATAGATCTAGGTATTGACATCTTTGGTAGGCAATACATAAGTGGCTCTCATGATAGATTCATATGGTAATTTTATTTGGTTTCTAGGGAAGTGTTCCATGCCATTTTTTAATGGAAATTGGAATCTAATATTCCCTTCCTTCATATCAATAATTTCACCAACCATTCTAAGGAAAGGTCTACCGAGAATAATAAGGCAAGAAGGATTATAATCCATATCAAGAACGATAAAATCTACGGGCACATAATTACTATTTGCAATAATAAGAACATCATTAATTCTTCCCATAGGTTTCTTAATAGTGGAATCCGCAAGATGCAAGTTTAGAGAGCAATCGTCAAAATCACGGAAATCTAGCAAATCACACAAAGTTTTGGGAATAGTAGAGAAACTAGCACCCAAATCACACAAAGCATAAAAATCATAATATTTAATTTTAATTTTAATAGTAGGTTCCCACTCATCATAAAGTTTTCTAGGGATAGAAACTTTCAACTCAAATTGTTCTTCATAAGATTGCATCAAGGCATCAACGATATGTTCGGTAAAGGCTTTATTTTGACTATAAGCATGAGGAGAATTTAGCACGGATTGCAACAAGGAAATACAATCAATCAAAGAGAAATTTTCATAATTAAATTCCTTGAAATCCAATATAGTGGGTTTAGCATCATCTAGGGTTTTATTTCTTTTAATCCCACTTTTATCAATTTCACCATCAAGATCTAAATACTTCGAATTTTTAGAACGCCTTCTAGGTAAAGGTGGATCATATTCAGTCCCATCATTATCAAGATTAATATTGCAAAACAAATATTTAATAGGGGACACATCAATAACTTTTAGATCTTCATCATTATTTTCATAGGAACTAGAAGAACACACTTTAATAAAGGCATCTTTCATAGCACGCGTCCTAGCGGTTCTTTCCTTGCACTCATCAATGGAAATCTGCATGGCTTTGAGAGACTCATTGATATCATGCTTAGGAGGAATAGATCTAATATTTAAAGAATCAACATCAAGAGAAATTCTATCAATGTTCCTAGGCAAATCATCAATCTTAAGCAATTTTTCTTCAATCATAGCATTAAAATTCTTTTGCGAAGAAATAAATTCTTTAATATTAGATTCAAAATCAGAGGGCATCTTATTATAATTTCCATAAGAATTGTTATAGGAATTACCATAATTATTAGAGGGATTACTAGGATAAGGCCTAGGATTGAAATTTCCTCTATACGCGTTGTTACCAAAATTGTTCCTACCAACAAAATTCACATCCATAGATTCATTATTATTCTCAATCAAAGTAGACAAGGGCATATCATTAGGATCAGAAGAAACACTCTTATTAGCAAATAATTTCATAAGTTCATCCATCTTTCCACTCAAAACATTAATTTCTTCTATCGCATGCACCTTTTTATTAGTAGATCTTTCAGTATGCCATTGAGAATAATTAACCATAATATTATCTAGGAGTTTAGTAGCTTCTCCTAAGGTGATTTCCATAAAAGTGCCTCCCGCGGCCAAATCCAAAAGATTTCTAGAAGCAAAATTCAATCCGGTATAAATTTTTTGTATAATCATCCACAAATTCAAACCATGAGTAGGGCAATTACGTATCATTAATTTCATTCTCTCCCAAGCTTGTGCAACATGTTCATGATCAAGTTGCTTAAAATTCATAGATGATCTTAGCGGGAGGAAAATACTTAGAGATAAAAGCATCTTTGCACTTGTTCCATGAATCAATACTATTTTTAGGCAAAGTTGAAAACCAAGCTTTAGCACGATCTCTAAGCGAAAAAGGAAATAGCTTAAATTTAACAATATCATTATTGACATCTTTCTTCTTTTGCATGTCACACAAATCAACGAAGCTATTAAGATGGGTAGCGACGTCTTCACTAGGAAGGCCGGAGAACGGATCTTTCATGACAAGATTCAGCAAAGCAGTATTAATTTCACAAGATTCAGCATCGGTAAGAGGAGCAATCGGACTGCTAAGGAAATCATTATTGTTGGTATTGGTGAAGTCACACAATTTGGTATTATCATGAGCCATTGCGACAAACAAGCAATCCAACACACGAGCAAACAAAAGGCAAACGGGCAAAAAGAGGCAAATAGAGAAAGAGAGGGAGGATAGAGAGAGACGGCGAATAAAACGACAAGGATGAAGTGGGGATAGGAAAACTAGAGGCAAATGGCAAATAATGTAATGCGGGAGATAGGGATTGTGATGGGTACTTGGTATGTTGACTTTTGCGCAGACTCCCCGGCAACAGCGCCAGAAATTCTTCTTGCTACCTCTTGAGCACTGCGTTGGATTTCCCCGAAGAGGAGAGGATGATGCAGTAAAGTAGTGTAAGTATTTCCCTCAGTTTTCGAGAACCAAGGTATCAATCCAGTAGGAGGCTACGCGCGAGTCCCTCGTACCTACACAAAAACAATAGCTCAACACAACCAACGCGCTTAGGGGTTGTCAATCCCTTCACGGTCACTTACGAAAGTGAGATCTGATAGAGATGATAAATAATATTTTTGGTATTTTTGGTATAGAGATGCAAAGTGAAAAGTAAAAGGCAATGTAAAAAGCAAAGCAATAATAAAGTGATGAAGATTGATATGATGAGAAAGAGACCCGGGGGCCATAGGTTTCACTAGTGGCTTCTCTCAAGAGCATAAGTATTATACGGTGGGTGAACAAATTACTATTGAGCAATTGACAGAATTGAGCATAGTTATGAGAATATCTAGGTATGATCATGTATATAGGCATCACGTCCGAGACAAGTGGACCGACTCTTGCCTGCATCTACTACTATTACTCCACTCATCGACCGCTATCCAGCATGCATCTAGAGTATTAAGTTAAAAATAGAGTAACGCCTTAAGCAAGATGACATGATGTAGAGGGATAGTTTCATGCAATATGAAGAAAACCCCATCTTGTTATTCTTGATGGCAACAATAGGATACGTGCCTTGATGCCCCTTCTGTCACTGGGAAAGGACACCGCAAGATCGAACCCAAATCTAAGCACTTCTCCCATGGCAAGAAAAACCAATCTAGTAGGCCAAACCAAACTGATAATTCGAAGAGACTTGCAAAGATAACCAATCATACATAAAAGAATTCAGAGAAGATTCAAATATTATTCATAGATAGACTGGATCATAAACCCACAATTCATCGATCTCAACAAACACACCACAAAAAGAAGATTACATCGAATAGATCTCCACGAGAGAGGGGGAGAACATTGTATTGAGATCCAAAAGGAGAGAAGAAGCCATCTAGCTACTAACTATGGACCCGTAGGTCTGAAGTAAACTACTCACACTTCATCGGAGGGGCTTGGATGATGATGTAGAAGCCCTCCGTGATCGATGCCCCCTCCAGCGGAGCTCCGGAACATTCCCCAAGATGGGATCTCGTGGATACAGAAAGTTGCGGTGGTGGAATTAGGTTTTTGGCTCCGTATCTGATCGTTCGGGGGTACGTGGGTATATATAGGAGGAAGAAGTACGTCGGTGTAGAAACGGGGGCCCCATGAGTGTGGAGGGCGCGCCTGGGGGGGGGGGGCAGGTGCGCCCCCTACCTCATGGCCTCTTGTTAATTGGCTTGACGTAGGGTCCAAGTCTCCTGAGTTGTATTCGGTGAGAAAATCATGTTCCCGAAGGTTTCATTCCATTTGATATTCCTTTTCTTCGAAACCCTTAAACAGGCAAAAAACAACAATTCTGAGCTGGGCCTCCGGTTAATAGGTTAGTCCCAAAAATAATATAAAAGTGGATAATAAAGCCTAATAATGTCCAAAACAGTAGATGATATAGCATGGAGCAATCAAAAATTATAGATATGTTGGAGATGTATCAACTGCCCTCTTATGAAGCTTCTGGTCACGCTTACATAAGCTAGTGGTGAAGACATGATACTGTCCACTATTCAACTGTTTCGGTTGCTCTGATAACCAGACTGTTGCTGCTGTTGACTCCCCTGATTACTGTGCTAATTGTAACCACCCTGGTTGCCATGATTACCTTGATTTCCTTCGAATCCAGAGTTAGAGACGCCACCGCCATAACCCGGTCCGTGAGAGCCGGATCCTGAACCACCACCTAGCCCATGATTGTCTTGAAAAAGATTGGAATTCTTGTACTCCTACATAATGTAACAATCCTTCCAGAGGTGCCCGGACGGTCTTTCTCGCGTACCATGTCTTGGGCATGGCTGATTTAACATATGTTCAAGATTGACACTGGATCCTCCGGTCCGTACGACGCTGACCATTATTCTGTGCATTGGTGTTAGCCACAAAGTCAAAACTTTTATCAGCTTTACACTTACTGTTGCCTTCCTGGTTCGCCGGGTTATGCTGCTGCCCCTTGGTGTTGCTACTCTTCTTTCCCTTCCCCGGCTTTTCGTCATCAGACTCGGGGTCCTTGGTACTATCACAGTTGGCATACTTAACCAGAGCCGCCGTGAGTGTCCCCATGTCATTGTAGTGGCGTTTAAGCCGCCCTAATTTCTGCTTTAGGGGCGTGAAATGACAATTGTTCTCCAACATCAACACCGCTGAGTCGGCATTGATGCGATTCGACGAGTGCAGGATTGTTGAGACCCAGCGCACCCAATGGGTTGTCGACTCACCTTCTTCTTGGACACAGGAGGCTAAATCCACAATTGACATGGGCTGCTTACATTTATCCTTGAAGTTCTGGATGAATTGGGCCTTTAACTCGGCCCATGACCCAATGGAACTGGCAAGGAGCCCCTTCGACCAAGTGCGGGCCATTCACTCCAACATCAGGGGGAAATATTTAGCACATTCAGCCTCGCTAACATCTAGCAATTCCATGACCATCTCATAACTCTCAATCCATGCCTCGGGACTTAAATCAGCTGTATAGTTAGGCACCTTGCGAGGACCCTTGAAATCCTTGGGCAGATGCTAATTACGTAGATCCGGTACTAAGCATGGCACGCGCAAATTTCTAAAGGTCACACCTGGCTACACATAAGTGGTTGGACGAATTGGAGTAGGTTGACGGGCCGCATACTGTGCCGCCAGCTCGACCTCTCGACGTGCTCTTCCTTGATCCACTATGTTCTGAGCATCAGCACCTCCGCCCGTCGGGTTATGTCCATGAGGCGGGTTATGGTTCCGTCCACTGCTTGACACAACCGGCTCATCAATATGTCTGCTATAACTCTGACTCGGGCGAGGGGTGGAGTGAATCCTGTCACAACTATAAGAATAAGCCTGCTGCTGAGTCAGTGCTGTCTGAAAAAGCTCTCTAGCCCTTCGTGTTTCAACCGCCGTTGATGACTCACCATCTACTGAGAGAGCCGCCAATCGTGACACCGCAGCGATCATGTTATCCAAAGGGTTAGAATAATGACCCGGTGGCGTCGGCATGTGCTGCGGTGGGTTATTGTTCTGACGAGGCGGGTCCGTCGTGCGTGGCTGAACTGGCATAGCCGTCCCAGGTGCTTCGACCCGGTTTACCACTACCTGGTTATTGGTTCCTGCTCGTGGCGTGTTAAAGAGCTTTCTTGCCTCATAAACCGATGGCAGGCGAGTCTGATGCCTCCTCCTCATAACCTCGTTTGAAGTGTTCTGATCTAGCATGAGCCGGTAAGACTGTGAGTGAATCCGCTGTGCCTGAGCATCCAAAGCAGCCCACTCCTCGGGCATCCTAGCGTTTTCTGCGTTTAGCTCCTCCTTGGCCTGTGCTATCTCATCACGCAGTTTTGTCACCGCTGCATTATGCTGATCTTGATCCACCGGGTTAACCACCGCTGTTAACAGCGCTGTTAGCTTATCCAGTAAGTCGGTTAAAACATGAGCCGGCTGGCGCTCAGGGCATCCTGCTCCGGCAGCCACTACCGATGTTGACCCGGAAATCAGCTTTGCTGCAGTCGATGAGTGTTGCACGGGCTGTGCACCGGCCATGAAGATTGCAACCCGGTTCGACGGCTCATAGGGGTCCGGAATACTGTCGCCATCGGAACAGCCCCCATGCCGGCCATCTTGCAGCTGATACAATGACTCGGTCTCGCCGGTGGATGACTCTCCATCAGAGTAAACGACAGTCTCACCACCAAATGCCAATTTATCCATAGATTCCGTTCCATGGATAAATCCCACGAAGGCACGATTCATGGCGGGCCGAACCCGGGCGGGTCTCGCGCGCTGAGCCGTCTCGATGATGTTGGTGGAGATGTCTGGATCAGGGTCTGGTTCGCCGATCTTGCCGATGAAGACGTGAATTCCGCCAAAGGGGACCCGGTACCCATACTCAATTGAGCCGGCCTCGGGGCCCCAGCCTCCATCGTCGATGTAGAGCTTACCGCGATGACTCTTGGTCATCCGCCCCACGGTGTATCCCTTGATCCGTTCAAAGTTGCCCTCTAAGAACTTGATGCCATCGTGCGATAGCCCCACAGTGGGCGCCAACTGTCGTGGAATTGTCACGACAGATGTCCTAGTGTGAGGACTTAGTCGTGGAGCCATCGCAGTGAGTTTAGCTTAAAGGGGTTAATCAGGACAAAGGACACGAGGACTTTATACTGGTTCGGCCCCTTACGGTGATGGTAAAAGCCTAATCCAGTTTGAGGTGGTATTTCTAGGGTTTCGATGAGGAGGGAGCGAATACGCTTAACCTGGCTCTCGATCTCTTGTTTCTTCTCCTAAGCCGCCACTAGGTCGTCCCCTTATATACACGGGTTGACGCCCTATGGCCTACAGAGTCCCAGTCGGCTCATACAACGTATCCGGATCGGTGACCTCTCTTACATACCTTACAATACAAGTTTACTTACATGGCAGTTTATATCCGTGGGCCTTAAGCCGCCTTCGGGTTTGGGACTTCTACTAAGCCTACCTATGAACCGCCATTGTTAATATGCTCTTGGGCTTCATAGAGATGAATCGCCATAGGGATGACCCGGCCCCTCCTGGGCGGGTCATACCTAATAGTCATATCCCCAACAGGGGGTAGGCGCGCCCCCACCCTCGTGGCCCCCAGGGAGCTCCACCGACGTGCTTCATTCACATATATATACCCATGTACCCGAAAAACATCCAGGAGAGCCAATAAACCACTTTTCCACCGCCGCAACCTTCTGTACCCATGAGATCCCATCTGGGGCCTTTTTCGACGATCTGCCGGAGGGGGATTCGATCATGGAGGCATTCTTCATCAACGCAATAGCCTCGCCGATGAGGTGTGAGTAGTTTACCATAGACCTTCGGGTCCATAGTTATTAGCTAGATGGCTTCTTCTCTCTCTTTGGTTCCCAATACAAAGTTCTCCTCGATGTTCTTGGAGATCTATTCGATGTAATACTCTGCGGTGTGTTTGCAAGATCCAATGAATTATGGGTTTATGAATTTGATTATCTATGAATATTATTTGGTTCTTCTCTGAATTCTTATATGCATGATTTGATATCTTTGCAAGTCTCTTCGAATTATCGGTTTAGTTTAGCCTACTAGATTGATCTTTCTTGCAATGGGAGAAGTGCTTAGCTTTAGGTTCAATCTTATGGTTTCCTTTCCCATTGACAGCTGGGGCAGCAAGGCACATATTGTATTGTTGCCATCGAGCATAAAAAGATGGGGTTTATATCATATTTCTTGAGTTTATCCCTTTACATCATGTCATCTTGCTTAATGCGTTACTTCGTTCTTATGAACTTAATACTCTAGATGCATGCTGGATAGCGGTCGATGTGTGGAGTAATAGTAGTAGATGCAGAATCGTTTCGGTCTACTTGACATGGACGTGATGCCTATATTCATGATCATTGCCTTAGATATTATCATAACTATGCGCTTTTCTATCAATTGCTCGGCATTAATTTGTTCACCACCATAATACATGCTATCATGAGAGAAGCCACTAGTGAAACCTATGGCCCTCGGGTCTACTTTACATCATATAAGTTTCCGATCTATAATTCTAGCCTACTATTTATTTTGCAATCTTTATTTTCCAATCTATACAACAAAAATACCAAAAATATTTATCTTATTATCTTTATCAGATCTCACTTTTGCAAGTGGTCGTAAAGGGATTGACAACCCCTTTATCGCGTTGGTTGCAAGGTTCTTGATTGTTTGTGCAGGTACTAGGCGACTTGCGTGTAGTCTCCTACTGGCTTGATACCTTGGTTCTCAAAAACTAAGGGAAATACTTATGCTACTTTTCTACATCATCCTTTCCTCTTCAAGGGAAAACCAACGCATGCTCAAGAGGTAGCACCCATGCAGGAGCCATTATTGCTCTAAGTTGGGCCAAAGCTTGGCAATCAGAGCTAGACCCAGAAGAAATGGCTGCCGGGTGTTCAGAGTTCAATGTTGACGGGTCAATCTTTAAAGAGGAGGACTTCAACAGATGCAACAGAGAGATGCGGCCCTTGGCATGTAAACTTGTGCAGGAGCTGAATCTGAACAAGTACCAACCGGCTTATGATAGCAATAATGCTAAGATTAAGCCGCCATCCCATGATGTTATAGAACTTATTCCGCCAAGGCGTAAGCTTATATTTGCTCCTAATGTTGATCCTTCTGTTATACTTAACGATGACACAAAATTTGAAGCTTTAACCGGCATCGACTAAACCTCGAGCAATCTGTAGATGGCCATCGACGAAGAACTGGCACAGGATGACCTGGGGGCTTCAAGCTCAAGGCGCCATGAACATGTGGACCTGTCTAGTTCTAACCCGGACGAGACAGAGGCTAGCTTAGAGGGGTGAAAAAACATTTAAGTGAAAAAAATCATAGGCTCAAGTGTAGCCTTATAATAGGTAGCTGAAAACAATTATCTTCTCTGCCATGCCTTCGTGCATGTTCGTATTAATGTATGCTTCAAAAACTTGAATCTTTGGTGATCTTATCATACATAACTCTGCTTGCAATATTACCAAAAGACTTTGATGGCTTATGTAATCCGTCAAAGAGCTGTTAATCCTTCAACTAGCGGCTTATAATCATACTCCAGGGTGAGTTAGATAACTCAACAACCAGGGCAACTTATAATCATCTCTAGTCCGTGAAAAGATCCCTTTGGCGACTTATAACTGCAATAAACTCAATATGGAGTAATATAACCTGGATCAGTATGACCCGGCAACTTCTCACCTGTAAAAGGTTTCTACAAAGAAATAGAGTATGCATAAATCAAATATTTATTAAGCCGGATTGCAAGGCACGACCAAAATAGATTGGTTTTTGAAAAAAACTCAATTTTTTGCTTCAAAGAAGCTTGGCATGAAAGCCTTTTATCCCATAAGCCGTGTCTCACGTGACATAAATCCATCTCTTAAACCTTAACTTGTTCAGGGTCTTATTGAAAAGATTAACTATTAAGAGTACGAACAAGCCACATAGCGGAGAGACTACAGCAGACAGGTGGGTTTATCCTAGCTCACTGTAAGCCGGCTCTCACGTGACATAAGCCACCGTTTCAACCTTGACTAGTTCAGGGTCTTATATAAAAGATTGACTGTCAAGAGTTCGGCGGATCACCTAGTGGAGTAGCAAGTTGCAAACAGGCAGGTTTAACTCGATCATGGCATAAAAGCCGGTCAAAGTGGGTTATGAAGCTATACTCATAGAGTAGGAAGCCCCCAAGCGACCTATGGCATGAAAGCCGAACAAGAGGGTTATAAAGCTATGCTCATAGAGCAGGAAGCCCCCAAATGACCTATAACATGGCATAAAAGTCGACCAAGAGGGTTATGAAGCTATGCTCATAGAGTAGGAAGCCCCCAAATGACCTATAACATGGCATAAAATTCGATCAAGAGGGTTATGAAGCTATGCTCATAGAGCAGGAAGCCCCCAAATGACCTATAACATGGCATAAACACTACAAAAAAACACATCCGTGACATTTTGGGCCAAACGAATTTTTTCTGTCATGCTTATGACACTTCTATGACGATAATTGTCAAAAAAACTGGTATCATCATAGATGTGGTGGGCTCCTACTTCTATGAAAAAAATCATCACAACAAATGGGGTTTTCGTCTTGGGCGGGCCAGAGACGCACCTGTATGACATTCTTTGGGCCGTCCATGATGGAAAAAATCATGGTAGAAGCGAGGGCGAGGAAAATATCGGGGAGTTCTTGGTTACGGTGGGTGATCGGGGTTGAGCGATGCATGGAGGTTTGCGCATTTCTCTCGTACACGTACGCACGTGTGTGCGAGGCGTTGCGCTCTAACTGAATCCGAGTGAGGCGTTGGGCTCTAACTAAATCCGAGCGATTGCGCTAGCTACGTTACTGAACCCTGATAGATCCCTTGCTGTTAACTGAACCCGAGTGATTCCTTTGCTACTGCTGCTAACTGAAGTTGAACAAAGCTGCCTCTTGATGAAAAGTTCCCAGTGGGGGTTGGATGAACAGGATCTCGTGGTAGTAGAGGTCGTTGCCGCTGGATGAACAAGACCCCGATCGAGGGGGCGTAGGGGTGGATGAATAGTAGCTGATGGAGGGACCCTGTACGTGGAGGGGCTGATTGAACAGGACCCCGTGGAGGGCTGGGTGAACAGTTGCTGGTGGAGGCTGGATGAACAGGACCCCGTAGAGGGCTGGATGAACAGTAGCCGGTGGAGGCTGCATGAACAGGACCCCATGGATGAACAGTAGCTGGTGGAGGCTGGAGGAAGTCGACGGTGGGTGAACAGTAGCAGGTGTAGGTTGGAGGAAGTCGACGGTGGATGAACAGTAGCCCATGGTGTCCCGTTTTGCGATACGCCACACCCCTCCCGATGAACAGGACCCCCGTTTCGACCGTAGGCGCACACAAGTTCGTTTCCTCCGTTTTGCGGTACGCCACACCCCTCCCGATCAACAGGACCCCGTTTTGACCGTACACGGTCGAACAAAAGCCTGTTTCCTCCGTTTTACGGTAAACCAGACCCTTCTCGATGAAGAAGACCCCATTTTGACCATACGTGGTCGAACAGAAGGCCTGTTTCCTCCGTTTTGCGGTACGCCAGACCTCGTTTTGGCTGTTCTGTCCAAGCCAGTTGGCTCCCGATGAACATGACGTATTCCGTTGCCTCCCAATGAACACGAAGGATTCCGTTGCCTCCCCATGAACACGATGCAGTTTCTTCATTCTGACCTAGCCGGTTGGCTTACGATGAACAGCATTAGTCGCTGTACGCGTTAGAGACCCCGCCCGTATGTATGTACGTATCCGTATTTACTATCTTGCAGCGTGGTCGTACGTACGTGTACATGATATAGACGGGACTGCGTGACATGCTACGTCGACGCCTCTACTTCAACACATGTCGCTCCTTACTTGGCCACAGTATGTCGCTGCAGAGACACCAATCGACCGCTATGTACGTACACGTTCGTGGTCGGACATATAACACTACCTTCGCTTCAACCTAGTGGGTCCCAGCTGTCAGGGGGTAAGAAAGTAGTTCCTTTCCGTGCGAAGATAAAGCCGGTGGGTCCCAGGAGTCAGGGGAACATTTTTTTTCACAAAATACAAAGGCCCTTCCGGTAGGTCCGAGGTGTCAGGTGGAGGAATCATTATTTTTCGCGTAATAAGGAGGCACTTCCTTGCGTGCGGCCATGAACCCAGATGTCAGCCTCTCCACTTATAGTCCTCTTCTGATGGCTGTCGTTCATTGACCATGTTGACAATGTCGTACCGCCAAAGAGCACCAAGGTGGTGGACGACGGCGCGACCTAGGAAGGGAACGACCCAGAGCTGGGAATACGTAGCAGTGGATGCCCACGTGAAGGGGCGTACGAAGGTTGATTGCTTCGGCTGCGGTTTGAGACTGTCGTCTCCGGAGAATAACAGGGGGTGTGGGTGAGTAGAGGGAAGGCCTGTCCAGTAGTAGTATGGTCGGGCGGTGAGGCCTGCACGGCGGCACAGCCGACCATGGGAGGCTGGAGCAGGCGGTACGGCGGGCGCAGGTTTGGGCGGCTGGAGCAACAAGACCAGAGGTTGAAGATGTAGCTTGGTCGTTGGATTAACATCCAACGGTCAGTGCAGCTAGAATCGTTTATTGACTAAGTTGACAAAGCCCTGCGTACATGTTAACTTAGTAGGCCCACAAGTCAGCCTCTAAATCTAGTGGGTCTGAGCTAGAAGGGGGAATCAATTTTTTCGTGTAACTAGCAAAGTGGCCCGCTCGATGCGCGGGCTAGAAATTTGAAATATGATTGATAAGAACATATGATTTCATTTGTATAAACAAACTGAAATCAAATGTGATGCCATTTTGAAATATAAAACTTGTGAACATAGTTTTATCTTTGTTATGTTCGCTTTTATTGATATATAATTTATGTGTTATCCCTTCACCATTTATGTGTAAATTATGCATGATGTACTAATTATTTTTATGAACAGTTCCATTGTTAAAATCATATTTGTAAAAAAAAAATCACGTCTTTATTATGTCGATTTGTTTTTTTTTTTTGTAAATTTTTTTTAATAGTTCTCATTGTTTCATGTAGGAATGGATAGATTTGCTAATGATGTGCCAGCTAGTTTGGTAAATTTTTCCTCGATATAGTGATTTTTGTACTGTAATCAGTTTTATTTTAATTTTCTATACAAAGTTAAGAGTGTGTTTATATATACTGTACATGTCCATGAAATTGTGCTTGAGAGTTTGCCTTAAAGCTCGCAATCCTATTTTAGTCGCATAAAACTCACGTTTTGCTTTGAAAAAGAACACGTTAGCATAGTTTGCTCTTAGGTAGCCCATTTTCTAGAAAAGAATAATGGTCCAGAGTATTTTCATTAGAAAAAAGCATCCTACGTACTATACATGTACAAACCGTCATTGGTTTCATGGGTCCCGTCATGCTAATTCCTTTGCTTTCCCTATTATGTAGTCTTCTCAGCTTATGAGTATAATTATTTTATTGTTTTTGAAAAAGGTTTTCTTTTTTTGCTGCTGGAATATTATGGGAGTTAGCCAAACAGGCTCGCGCACATGGACATAGCGACCACGCATCTTCTTTCCTGAGCAGAGCACCCTAAAAATATCCTTTTTCCTGTTCATATTTTTTTTCGAGAGTACGCCAAAGGCGTACCTTATCTTTATAGAAGAGAGCAAAAGTATTTACAAGAAGCTTGAGGCCATGCGAACATACCCCAAACACACACCCATGCCCAACTACCAAACTTCCAAGTGCACTAGGCTACTCTCTCACAAATCTATGCAACCCTACCACTCCTACTCCGGCTCTCTTCCACTCCTCGATCTCTTGCAAGATTTTGTGAATAAGGTCACTTGCCAGCAGCACTTGATTTGCCCGATTGAAGACCCTTGCATTGCGCTGCTTCCATAGGTTCCATGCCACCAAAATTACCAAAGTATCAAACCCTCTTTTCTATGCCTTTTGGTAATGCTTCCTACTCGACAACCACCATTGGAGATAAATGTCTTGTGTGCTTGGCCGAGGGATGTCCAGGTGAAGGGCAGAGAGGCATCCTTCCCACACTTCTCTAGCATACACGCATTGGATTAGTATGTGCTCAACATTATCCTCCCTTTGCAAGCACGTATAGCAAGGTGCCGAGTGATTTTGGAGCCCATGCCTTGCTCTCCTGTCTGAGGTCCACAAGTGATGTTGAACCGCCAACCAAGCGAAAATCTTACACTTTAGTGTTGCCCAGCTCTTCCAGATACAAGCCGCAAAAGGTGAGATGACACCCCCGACACACAGCCATTGATAAGTTGATTTGGCCGTGTACAATCCTGAAGGGTCCGCAGGCCAAGAGAAAATATCTGGGACACCTGCATGCTGTTGGACCGTGTGAATGGCTTGATTCAGGTGCAGAAGCTGCATATGCGCAGTGAAAGAAAGATCTCCTCTCACATCCTGAGTCCATCTGTTAGCATCCATAGCTTGCTGAACTGTGCGTCTATTTTCACTCTTGTATCCACTGATGTAACGATGATAGGGGCAATGTCCGCAGCGGTAAACCCATGGATCCACCAATCTCTCCAGAACAGAACATTTGTGCTGTCACCTGTCTCAATGTGCACCATGCTGTCAAACACCTTCCTGGCTTCCTCATCTTCAGTTATAGGGATACCTCTCCAAGGTCTGGAATAATCAGTCCGGCGTAACCACTCCCAGCGCACTCGTAAAGCGAGTGCCTGCAGCTGCAAATTTTTAACCCCCAGCCCTCCCATGCTCAGAGGCCGGCAGATATTGTTCCATGCCACAAGACACTGTCCACCATTCGTTTTATCCTTCCCAGCCCAGAAGAATGCGCGCATGCTTCGATCAAGCTCATCGAACACCCAAGCAGGGGCATCAGTCACCAGAAAGTGGTGGATGGATTTAGCCGCAAGAACCGACTTCACCAGAATCAGCCTACCCAGCCGTTGAATCAGCCCTTGCTGCCATGCAAGCACTAGCTTGCGTGCCGAGTCCAGGATTGGTTGCCATTCCGCACGATTTAACTGTCGGATGGCAAGCTGGAGACCAAGATATTTACAGGGAAATTCAGTCAAGCTGCAGTTCAGTATAGCCGCCACCCGGTCCCTGTCTAGATCGTCTCCTCTGATGAGTATTGCTGAGGACTTAGCATAGTTCACTCGTAGCCCAGATGCTTCACCAAAAGCTCGGGGAGCCTCAGTCACAAAGCCAAGATCCTGCGCAGTGGGTCTTACGAACAGAGCGACATCGTCAGCATATATGGAAAGTCTTTGCAACGCTGCTATCCCCCTGAATGAGATGATGGCCCCAGCTTCCTCTCCTTTGATGAAAATTTTGGTCAAGACGTCCATAGAAATCACAAATAGAAGTGGCGAGACTGGGTCACCTTGCCGCAATCCTTGTGCATGACAGAAACTCGAACTAGGTATTCCGTTTACCACTACTTTGGTGGAAGCAGTACTCAGCAGAATTGCAATCCACCTTAGCCACTTTGGACCAAATCCTTTAGCATGCAAGACGTCGAACAGGAAAGGCCAGCTGAGAGAGTCAAATGCGTGCAAGATGTCGAGTTTCAAAAATACACCTTTCTCCTTTCTCCCATGGATCCTCCTCGCAACTTGCCTGACTAAGAGAAAATTGTAATGCAGTGCTCGTCCCAAAATAAATGCAGATTGGTTGGCTTCAACAATTTATTTCATTCTTCTCCTTTCCCGGATTGCCAAGACTTTTGCAAATAATTTAGCTGCGTTGTGGGTCAGACTTATCGGCCAAAAGTCACCCACTTCCTCTGCATCTGATCTTTGGGAATCAAAATTATGTGAGCCCTGTTTAGCTTCCCAAATCCTCTGCCTTCCCCAATGTACAACTTGTACATGACAGCCATGATATCATGCTTAATAATGTGCCATGCATGCTGGTAGAAAGGCCCGATAAAACCATCTGGTCCAGGCGCGCAATCAGCTGGCATCTCTTTGATGGCATTCCACACTTCGTCCTCCGTGAAGATCTCCTCAAGCTCCCCAAGGTCATGGGAGTCCATGTTCAGAAATTCCAAATTAACTCCTGCTTGTCTCGCAGTGGTGTGTCCCATGAGCTAGCGATAGGCTTCCGTGAATATTTCCCCTTTCATGTCCTGTTCAGAGATAATTTCACCTTGGAGCTTGACGTGCGCGATGAAGTTCTTGGACCGTCGACCATTAGCAACTGCCTGGAAAAGCTTCGTATTGGCGTCTCCTTCCTTGATCCACCTTAACCGCGATCTTTGCCTCTCTATAGTGCGCTGCAATGATGCTAAGCCCAGCAAGGATAGCTTGAGCGTTCTTCTCAACCAGAGTTCCTCCTACGACAGACTTCTATACTCTTGAGCGCAGTCAAACCTGAGTATCACATAATTTGCCACTGCCATCTTTAGCTTGATGTTGCCCGTCTTTCTATCTCCCCATGCTTGCAATGTCGTGGCCGTGTTTCTGAGTAGTGCATCCAGCCGCTTGGACGGATCAGCAATTCTATCATCACAAACCCATGCGTCCTTCACAGCTTGCTCGAATCCGTCAAGCTTGGTCCAGTATAACTCAAATCTAAACCTCTTGTGCTGGCAAAAAGGGGCAGAGGTAGACATGTGCAATGGTGCATGGTCTGACACGTTAGTTGACAGAGCTTGGAGCAGGTTGTCCGTGAACATGAGCTCCCAGTCCACAATTGCCAGCACTCGATCAATCTTTGTCATCACCGGGTCATCCCTCTCGTTTGTACAAGTAAACCTCCTTCCATGCATGTAAAGTTCTTTAAGCTCATTTTCATCTGTGAACTCCCTGAATTTTCTCATGATGCAATGATTCAGATTACTATTGTTTTTCTCCGCGACATTATTGATCATATTAAAGTCACCAAGCACCATCCATGGCCCTGGACAGGTGGCCCCGCGGTGTTGCAAATCCTCGAGAAACTGCAATTTAAGTTCATCACCTTGCGGTCCATAAACCACCGAAATCCACCAAGACGAGCCATCCTTGTTGAGCACTAGTCATGTCATGAAGTTATTATCTCGGCTTATGTTTTCCACCTGCATGATCGTGGTGTCCCAAGCCAATATGATTCCACCGCGAGTATCACTAGCCGGAAGGTAATCAAAGCCATCTAGTGATGGTCCAATACATTGCATCACGAGGAAACGATCAACTACATCAAGTTTTGTTTCTTGTAAACACACAAGATTCACCCTAGCCGAAGTGATAAACTCCCTCACTGCTTTCCTCTTCGCAGGGTTGTTCAGTCCCTGCACATTCCAGCATAGTACCTTGGGATTTATATCCATAGATAGCCTATGCACGCCCCACACCTCCGATGGTCCCGTTCACACTTTCACACAGTCACATGTTGTTGTTGCTGCAAGATCACCTTTCCCTCTTCCTTATTCTCTCCGCTCACCTCCAAAATTACTGACGCTGGATTGCTCCCATCAGCTTGCTCCCTTGATTCGGCGCCTTGAGCTTGCTCGTCCTCACCTACAGCCACCCCTGCAGCTCGATTCGCTGGTGCGTCTGGCGGCTGGTTTGTGTCCTCATACGCCTCCTCGGTCTCCTAGGCTAGTAAACGACAATGGAGAGCTATGTAACGCCCCAGATATACTTTCCATTTTTTGTATCCAACTCTTGCCGTCTCCGGCGCTAAGTTATATTTGTTTCTCGGGTTGGGTCTTTGTCTTCGTGTGTGTTGTTTTCGTTTTCATGCATCTCATATCAGGTCATCACGTGCATTGCATTTGCATACATGTTCATCTCATGCATTCGAGCATTTTCCCCGTTGTCCGTTTTGCATTCCGGCATTTCGTTCTCCTCCGGTGGTCATTTCTACCTTTCTTTCTCGTGTGGGGTTTAAACATTTCCGGATTGGACCGAGTCTTGCCAAGCGGCCTTGGTTTACTACCGGTAGACCGCCTGTCAAGTTTCGGGTCATTTGGACTTCGTTTGATACTCCAACGGTTAACCGAGGGACCGAAAAGGCCTCGTGTGTGTTGCAGCCCAACACCCCCCAAATTTGGCCCAAAACCCACCAAACTCTGCTCCATGTCCTAGAGCGTTCGATCACGATCGTGTGGGCGAAAACCGCACCTCATTTGGACTCTCCTAGCTCCCTCTATGCCTATATATACACCCCTCCGTTTTCGGATCTCTCCCTCTCCCCGAAACCCTAAAAAAAAAACAGATCCCCGTCAGATCCGCGCCGACGGACGTGTCCGCCCCGGCCGGACAACGTCCGCCGCCGCCCGCCTCAGCCAGCCGGGTCGCGCCACGTGGCCGGACCACTTCGCCGCGCCGCCGAAGCCCGCGGGCCCACGCGGGGCCCTCCCCGGCCCGCGAGACGCCGCCGCCCCTTGCCCGGGTCGGTGCCCTCCACGCCGGCGCCCGCCGCTCCCTTCTCCGTCGGCCGGAGCAGCCACACCGCCGCGCCCGACTCCGCCGCCGGCCCCGCGCCTCCCCGGCCGGAGCAGCCGCCGCCGCCTCGCCGTCCCCGGCGGCCGCCGCCCGCCTCCACGCCGGCGCCGCCCCGGCAACCCTCCGCCGCCCTCCGGTCCCCTCGTCGCCGGCCGCTGCCTCCTTCCCCGTCGTCGCCGGTGAACAGTACCGCCGCCGCCTCGGAGTCCGTGCCCGATCCAGATCTGGATCTGGGATATTTCGGTTGACCTCTCTCCCCCGAAACCCTAATTTTCGTGCTATCTTTGACTGCTTGTATCTCCGCAACCGTAGCTCCGTTTTGGGCGTATGATATATCAAAATCTTCGCCTCGACATGTACATCATTTCATTCCATTGCATCATTTGCATTTGAGGTCATCTTGATACCCAAAATGCTGTTAGAAGGAGGCTTCGTGAGTTAAATTGCAGATCCGTTAGTTCATCATGCACTTTTGTCATTTTTGCTATGTTTAATTCGTGCATGATATGCCTGTGCCCCTTTGGGATGTATTGTGAAGCATTTTGTCTTCTTTCCAGAGGTGCCACCCATGCATTTTTAGGATGTGTGTGTTGTCTTGTGCAAGCTTGCGAAGAGAGGTACCTGAGATTGCAGATTTCAGGGACTTAGTGATTTTCACTAAGTCTGGGATATTTTAGTTCATGATGCTATATGTCCAGCTTGTTTCCTAGTGATCCGTGCCTCTTTTGAGGATGATCAGTAAGGGAGTTTTGATATTTATGTTATGCTCTATCCATCCATGTCTTTGTTGGCATTTGTGGAGTGCTCTAGGTTGACTCAATCGAGCTCAACTTTTGCTTCGTTGTTAATCTGGGCAGATCGTCAACTTGTTTGCGATTTCGCCGATGCTACCGTTAGTGTTCCATGCATGCTATGCCTTCGTTCTTGCCATGTGTAGCTAGCACTTTGTGCCTTCTTGCTGGTTATATGCTTTCCTTGCCATGACTTGCACCGTAGTGAGTGCATCGAGCTCGTTTACATGCCTTCGTGAGTTAAATTTCAGCATGTCTCAGTTTTCACTAAGTCTGAAAACTGATTGTGTTCGAGCGATGTTCGTGAGCTCGGTAGAGTATTTTGTGAACCCTTTTGGCCCCAGGTCACTTTGGGTGTTTTGTTAAGCTTGTTGAGTAGCTCCATGCCATGTTCTTACTTGTCATGTTCAGGTTTTCTATCATGTTGTTTTGCTGCTCCGAAGAGAGCATCGTGATCTGAAATTTCAGACTAGTGTTAATTTCACTAAGTCTGAAATCTGTTTTGCATTTGCGTTTTAGCCATGCTTGTTTGAACCTCTTAATGGATGAATTTGCCTATGGCTCAGTGCTAGTGTTTTGTCAACCATCTTGTGTACATCACTGCCATGTATTTTGTTTTCATGTTTGGTGGCTGTAGCATGTTCATTTCGTTGCATTTAGATGCCTACTTGCTGTAAATCGCAGACCGGTGTCATATCTTAAAACGCTTGCCATTTCCAAACCGTAGCTCCGATTCCTATGATCTTTATATCGTTTTCAAGCGATTTCATCCCCTCTATCCAGTGGCACACTTGGTTTTCCAAGTTGATGCCAGGTTCATGCATTTCCTGTCATATCTTGCATTTTGCATCCCGCATCGCATCCCGCATAGCATATCGTCATTTCATCATATTGCTTGGTCTTGCCCGTGGTTGATTGTATCCTTGTTGCTTGTTTGTCTTGTTGGGTAGAGCCGGGAGACGAGTTCGCTACCGAGGAGCCCGTTGAGTTTGCTTGTGAGGATCCAGTCAACTCTGACAACTGTGCAGGCAAGATGATCATACCCTCGAAATCACTACTATCTTTGCTATGCTAGTTTGCTCGCTCTTTTGCTTTGCCACTGCTACGATGCCTACCTTTTGCTTGTCAGCCTCCCAATTGCCATGTTGAACCTCTAACCCACCATTGTCCTAGCAAACCGTTGATTGGCTATGTTACCGCTTGCTCAGCCCTTCTTATAGCGTTGTTAGTTGCAGGTGAAGATTGGAGCCGTTCCTTGTTGGAACATTTATATTGCTTGTTGGGATATCATTATATTGCTATGTTATCTTAATGCATCTATATACTTGGTAAAGGGTGGAAGGCTCGGCCTCTCGCCTAGTGTTTTGTTCCACTCTTGCCGCCCTAGTTTCCGTCATATCGGTGTTATGTTCCCGGATTGTGCGTCCCTTACGCGGTTGGGCTATAATGGGAACCCCTTGATAGTTCGCCTTGATTAAAGCTTTTCCAGCAATGCCCAACATTGGTTTTACCATTTGCCACCTAGCCTCTTTTTCCCTTGGGTTTCCGGAGCCCGAGGGTCATCTTATTTTAACCCCCCCCCGGGCAAGTGCTCCTCTGAGTGTTGGTCCGAACCAGGCAGCCTGCGGGGCCACCTCGGGGAAACTTGAGGTTTGGTTTTACTCGTAGCTTGACCTATCCGAGCGTGCCCTGAGAAAGAGATATGTGCAGCTCCTATCGGGATTTGTCGGCACATTCGGGCGGTGTTGCTGGACTTGTTTTAACCTGTCGAATCATCTTGTTGTACCGAGATACCGAGTCTGATCGGTGTGTCTTGGGTGGAGGTCTATTCCTTCGTTGACCGTGAGAGCTTGTTATGGGCTAAGTTGGGACCCCCCTGCAGGGATTGATCTTTCGAAAGCCGTGCCCGCGGTTATGGGCGGATGGGAATTTGTTAATGTCCGGTTGTAGATGACTTGAACTAAACTTAATTAAAATGAATCAACCGTGTGTGTTACCGTGATGGCCCCTTCTCGGCGGAGTCCGGGAAGTGGACACGGTGTTGGAGTTATGCTTGCGCAGGATGTTCCTTTAGCTTCTCGCTCGTGCTTCGCCTTCTCTTCTCGCTCTCTTTTGCGTATAAGTTAGCCACCACATATGCTAGTCGCTTGCTGCAGCTCCACATATATTTGCCTTATCCATTCCTATGAGCTTAAATAGTCTTGATCGCGTGGGTGTGAGATTGCTGAGTCCCTGTGGCTCACAGATACTACAACTCCAGATGCAGGTCCAGGTGATTCTGCTCCAGTTGACGATTACGAGCTCAAGTGGGAGTTCGACGAGGACTCTCAGCGATACTACGTGTCTTTTCCGGATGATCAGTAGTGGTGCCTAGTTGGGGTTATCGATTCAGGACCTTGTCGCATGTTGGGGGTCTTTTCTATTTTGGCGCCGTAGTCGGGCCATGAGTGTTTGTTTGATGGATGTTATTTATGTACTCTGATGTGACGTGGCGAGTGTAAGCCAACTATGTTATCTCCCCCTTTTATTATGTATTACATGGGATGTTGTAATGATTGCCTGACTTGCGACATTGCTTTCAATGCGGTTATGCCTCTAAGTCGTGCCTCGACACGTGGGAGCTATAGCCGCATCGAGGGCGTTACAAGTTGGTAATCAGAGCCTTCCCCGACCTTAGGAGCCCCATTGCTTGATCGTTTTTAGCAGCCGAGTTGTGTCTAGAAAAATGTTTTGAGTCCTTAGGAATTATATATCGGAGAGCTTAGGAATTCTTTTTACTTCCCAGTCTCCTCATCGCTCTGGTAAGGCATCCTGGCGTAGAGTTTTGACTCTTCTCTTCTCAAATTTCACTAAAAATTTTTTTAGGATCACGCGAGTATCTTGGTTTTGTTCCGATGGTTTTGTGACGAGAACATTGTTCTTGGTGCCTCCTGTCTTTAGGGGTTGTGGCAGTGTCCCGGGGAGTTGAGCTCCGAGGTGTTGTCGTCACAATTTTATCGTTGCAATTCTGGTATACTTGAGATATGTTCGCCGACATCGAAAATCTCTTTTATGCAGTTCGTTGGTGAGATAACCTCGACGCCACCCAGTACTGGGGCGGGAGTTCGGGAGTATCGCCATAACTTGTATAACGGATGCTTTTCGAAGGTTGAGGTAGATGGTTTCCGAAGTTTTCCTGGTTATGTGTTGAAGGATGGATACAGCTGGATGTAGGATTTGCTAGTTTGGGTGAGATATTGTGCTTCCCCTGTATCCCCAACACCTGATTGCATAACCGGAAAGGTTCGGGAGTTTCATAGGTGGGAATTCTAGTAGCTCTAGTTCTTCTTCCACGGATATTGGTTTGAGATTGGGATTTCTTACCGATTATTCGTTCTTGATCCGTACCTTGTTGATTTATTTCTCTACCTTAATTCTTCGTGGCTTCGCAATTTATGGATATGTGATCATTTGAAGAGGAATGCATTCGTTCATTTTGTTCGGATGTGAAGACTATATGTTGCAATTTTCATTCCGTTGGATTCAGCTTCTATATTGTTGTCTATCTATGTGCTAATGGTGGTCAACCTCTTCAGGATGGCTCCTCCAACGCGCACGACTCCGAATCCTAATCCGCCTCCACCTCCGCCTCCTCCGGAAGCATGGCAAGCTGTGATGGCCGCTACTAATGCAAACACACAGTTGATCATGCAAATCCTTCAAGAGCGCAATCAAGGCAGTCAAGGGAATCAAGGCCACAATCAGCACCACTTTGCTACTCTGAACCAGTTCCTTGCTAATGGCCCAAAGACGTTCAGCGGTTGTGTTGAGGCTACCGATGCTGACGATTGGCTAGTGGATCTGGGCAAGCATTTTGAATGCAGCAACGTCAGGCCTGAAGATTTCGTCAAGTTCGCTTCTTTCCAGCTCAAAGATCAGGCTGCAGAGTGGTTCCAGCAGTACAAGGATTCCAGAGGTGGACGTCTGATCACTTGGGACGATTTCCGTCAAGATTTCCGCGCTCATCACATCCCTCAAAGTGTGGTTGAGAGTAAGCGTCAGGAATTCCGCAATCTGAAGCAAGGCTCTTTGTCTGTCTATGACTACAACAAGTTGTTCCAGAAGCTCGCCCGTTTTGCCAAGCAGGATGTTCCTGATGAGAAGAGCATGATCTATCAGTTCAGGGGTGGTCTTCGTGAGGAAATTCAGCTCGCTCTTGTCCTCTTTGAGCCGTTGAGATACGATGAGTTCTACAACATGGCACTGAAGCAAGAGGCTGCTCAGATGAGATGTGATGCTTCCAGGAAGCGTGCCAGAGATGTTACTCCGTCTTCCTCTACTCAAGTGGTCAAGCAGCAGAAGTATTGGCTTCCTCCTCCTCCGTTCCGTCAGCCGTATCAGCAGAAGAGCAAAGGTGGCAGTGGTTTCTCCCACCCACCCAACCCAGGCTTTCAGAACAAGTCTTCGTCTCAAGCTCCAAGATCGAGTGCTCCGTATCACCGTCCGCTTTCAGAGGTCACGTGCAACAAGTGCCAACAGAAGGGTCACTATGCCAACAAGTGTACCAACCAGAGGCGTCTTCCTCCTCCTCCTCCTGTCAGATCGGCAAGTACAGCTGTGGTCAAGCACAATCCCAAGCACGCCAAGGTCAATATGCTGAATGCAGCTCAGGCTGAGGATTCTTCAGATGTCATTATGGGTAACCTTCCTATTAATGATATTCCTGCAAAAGTTCTTTTTGACACGGGTGCATCGCATTGTTTCATGTCAAAGCCATTTTTTACCAAGCATGAGTTCGTTTCTTCTCATTTGGGTAAACATATGGATATCATTTCTCCTGGCAAACGTTTGAGCGCAAGTCTGGAGGTGCCAGATGTCGCTATCACGATGGGCGATTTCAAGTTTCTTGCTTCTCCTATGGTTCTTGGTAACTCCGATATCGATCTTATTCTCGGGATGGACTGGCTCTCTAAGCATAAAGCTCAGCTTGATTGTGCAGCCAGGCAGATTCAACTGACTCATTCGTCTGAGGATGTCATTGTCTTTGCCGCTCGAGATAATTCCATCCGGTTGTTTTCTCTCAATGAGAAGGGTGAATTGGATGCTATTTCGCAAATTCCTGTCGTTTGCGAATATCAAGACGTCTTTCCAGAAGAACTTCCAGGGATGCCTCCCAACCGGCCGGTTGAATTCGTTATTGAACTTGAGCCCGGTACGGAACCTGTGTGCAAACGTCCCTTACAAGCTCGGCCCCGAAGAGTTGAAGGAGTTGAAGAAACAACTCGATGAGCAAGAAAGATTGGGTCTCATTCGGCCTAGTACTTCTCCGTGGGGTTGTGGTGTTCTTTTTGTGAAGAAGAAGGATGGATCGAGTCGACTTTGTGTTGATTACCGTCCAGTAAACAAGAAGACCATCAAGAACAAATACCCACTTCCCAACATCAATGAGCTGTTCGAACAACTCAAGGGTGCTCAAGTATTCTCCAAGCTTGATCTCCGTATGGGTTATCATCAGATTCGTATTCGTGAGCAAGATATTCCCAAGACGGCGTTCAGAACAAGCTTTGGTTCATATGAATACACCGTCATGTCTTTTGGCCTCGCCAACGCTCCTCCGACGTTCTCTCGCATGATGAACTTCATCTTCAACCCCTACACCAATGAATTCGTTCTGGTCTATCTCGACGACATTCTGGTTTTCTCGAAGAACAAGGAAGATCATGCCAAGCACTTGCGTTTGGTTCTTGACAAGCTCAGAGAACATCAGTTCTACGCCAAGTTCTCCAAGTGTGAATTTTGGCTCGATGAGGTTCTTTATCTTGGTCATATCATCTCTGCCAAGGGCATTTCCGTGAATCCTGAGAAGGTGTCTGCAATTGTGAATTGGGAACCTCCTCAGAACGTAAAGCAACTCCGCAGTTTCCTCGGTCTCGCAAGCTATTGCAGAAGATTCGTTGAAAACTTTTCTAAGATCGCCAAGCCTCTCTCAAATCTTCTTCAGAAGCACGTCAAGTACGTTTGGTCTCCGGAGTGTGATATTGCTTTCAACACTTTGAAAGAGAAATTGATCACTGCTCCAGTTCTGACTCCACCTGATGAAACCAAGCCGTACGAGGTCTTTTGTGATGCCTCTCTCCAAGGTCTCGGTGCTGTACTGATGCAAGAGAAGAAAGTTGTTGCTTATACCTCTCGCCAGTTGAAACCTAATGAGAAGAACTACCCCACTCATGATCTCGAGTTGGCGGCAGTTGTGCACGCTTTGTTGACTTGGAGACATCTTCTATTGGGAAGGAAAGTGGATATTTTCACTGATCACAAGAGTCTCAAGTACATCTTCACTCAGCCTAATCTCAACCTCAGGCAGACTCGATGGGTCGAAATGATTCAAGAGTACAATCCGAGTATCGAGTATACTCCAGGCAAGGCTAATGTGATTGCTGACGCTTTGAGCAGAAAAGCATATTGCAACAGTCTGATTCTCAAGCCTTATCAACCCGAGCTTTGTGAAGCTTTCCGCAAACTTAATCTGCAAGTTGTTCCTCAAGGTTTCCTCGCCAACCTTCAAGTCTCTCCTACCTTAGAAGACCAGATTCGCCAAGCCCAACTTCTTGATGCTATGGTGAAGAAGGTGAAGATTGGTATTGCAAAGAGTCAGTCCAAGTACAAGTGCTACCGACTTGATGACAAGGACACTCTCTTCTTCGAGGATCGAATTGTTGTGCCCAAAGGTGAACTTCGTAAGGTGATCATGAACGAGGCTCACAACTCTCTCCTCTCCATCCACCCTGGTAGTACGAAGATGTATCAGGACCTCAAGCAAGCTTATTGGTGGACTCGAATGAAGCGCGAGATCGCTCAATTCGTGAACGAATGTGATGTCTGCAGAAGAGTGAAGGCAGAACACCAAAGGCCAGCTGGTCTCCTCCAACCTCTTGCCATTCCAGAATGGAAGTTTGACCACATTGAAATGGACTTCGTGACTGGGTTTCCAAAGTCCAAGCGTGGCAATGATGCTATATTTGTCGTCATCGACAAGCTCACCAAAGTGGCTCATTTTCTGCCTATCAAAGAGTCAATCACTGCAGCTCAATTGGCGGAACTCTATACCTCTCGCATTGTCTCTCTGCACGGTATTCCTCAAGTGATATCTTCAGACCGTGGCAGCATCTTTACCTCCAAGTTTTGGGATTCTTTTCAGAAGGCCATGGGCACCAACATCCGCTTCAGCACAGCTTTCCATCCTCAAACAAGCGGTCAAGTCGAGCGTGTCAACCAAATTCTTGAAGATATGCTCAGGGCTTGTGTGATCTCCTTCGGCATGAAGTGGGAGGATTGTCTTCCTTATGCTGAATTCTCATACAACAACAGCTTTCAAGCAAGTTCGGGCAAGGCCCCCTTTGAAATTCTGTATGGCAGGAAGTGCCGTACCCCTCTCAACTGGTCTGAAACCGGTGAACGTCAGCTGCTGGGTAATGACTTAATCACAGAAGCAGAAGAAATGTGCAAAGTCATTCGTGATAACCTCAAAGCAGCCCAGTCCCGCCAGAAGTGCTACTATGATAGTAAGCACCGTGATCTGGTTTTCGAGATCGGAGATCATGTTTACCTCCGCGTCTCTCCCATGAAAGGTACTCGTCGCTTCGGTATCAAAGGGAAGCTTGCCCCTAGATACGTGGGACCTTTCAAGATTGTCAGCAAGAGAGGCGACCTCGCCTATCAACTCGAGCTTCCTTCAAACTTTGCAAATGTTCATGATGTGTTCCATGTCTCTCAGCTTCGAAAGTGCTTCAAGACTCCTGACCGCACCGTCAACTTCGAGGACATTGAGCTCCAAGAAGATCTCTCCTATCGTGAGCACCCAGTTGCTATTCTTGAAGAGACTGAACGCAAGACTCGCAACAAGTCAATCAAATTTCTCAAAGTCAAGTGGTCACACCATTCCGACCGTGAAGCTACCTGGGAACGCGAGGATCACCTCCGTTCTGAGTACCCGGAGTTCTTTCAGTCCTAGATCTCGGGACGAGATCTTTTCGTAGTGGTGGAGTGTTGTAACGCCCCAGATATACTTTCCATATTTGTATCCAACTCTTGCCGTCTCCGGCGCTAAGTTATATTTATTTCTCGGGTTGGGTCTTTGTCTCCGTGTGTGTTGTTTTCGTTTTCATGCATCTCATATCATGTCATCACGTGCATTGCATTTGCATACATGTTCATCTCATGCATTCGAGCATTTTCCCCGTTGTCCGTTTTGCATTCCGGCGTTTCGTTCTCCTCCGGTGGTCATTTCTACCTTTCTTTCTGTGTGGGGTTTAAACATTTCCGGATTGGACCGAGACTTGCCAAGCGGCCTTGGTTTACTACCGGTAGACCGCCTGTCAAGTTTCGGGTCATTTGGACTTCGTTTGATACTCCAACGGTTAACCGAGGGACCGAAAAGGCCTCGTGTGTGTTGCAGCCCAACACCCCCCAAATTTGGCCCAAAACCCACCAAACTCTGCTCCATGTCCTAGAGCGTTCGATCACGATCGTGTGGGCGAAAACCGCACCTCATTTGGACTCTCCTAGCTCCCTCTATGCCTATATATACACCCCTCCGTTTTCGGATCTCTCCCTCTCCCCGAAACCCTAAAAAAAAACAGATCCCCGTCAGATCCGCGCCGACGGACGTGTCCGCCCCGGCCGGACAACGTCCGCCGCCGCCCGCCTCAGCCAGCCGGGTCGCGCCACGTGGCCGGACCACTTCGCCGCGCCGCCGAAGCCCGCGGGCCCACGCGGGGCCCTCCCCGGCCCGCGAGACGCCGCCGCCCCTTGCCCGGGTCGGTGCCCTCCACGCCGGCGCCCGCCGCTCCCTTCTCCGTCGGCCGGAGCAGCCACACCGCCGCGCCCGACTCCGCCGCCGGCCCCGCGCCTCCCCGGCCGGAGCAGCCGCCGCCGCCTCGCCGTCCCCGGCGGCGCGCCGCCCGCCTCCACGCCGGCGCCGCCCCGGCAACCCTCCGCCGCCCTCCGGTCCCCTCGTCGCCGGCCGCTGCCTCCTTCCCCGTCGTCGCCGGTGAACAGTACCGCCGCCGCCTCGGAGTCCGTGCCCGATCCAGATCTGGATCTGGGATATTTCGGTTGACCTCTCTCCCCCGAAACCCTAATTTTCGTGCTATCTTTGACTGCTTGTATCTCCGCAACCGTAGATCCGTTTTGGGCATATGATATATCAAAATCTTCGTCTCGACATGTACATCATTTCGTTCCATTGCATCATTTGCATTTGAGGTCATCTTGATACCCAAAATGCTGTTAGAAGGAGGCTTCGTGAGTTAAATTGCAGATCCGTTAGTTCATCATGCACTTTTGTCATTTTTGCTATGTTTAATTCGTGCATGATATGCCTGTGCCCCTTTGGGATGTATTGTGAAGCATTTTGTCTTCTTTCCAGAGGTGCCACCCATGCATTTTTAGGATGTGTGTGTTGTCTTGTGCAAGCTTGCGAAGAGAGGTACCTGAGATTGCAGATTTCAGGGACTTAGTGATTTTCACTAAGTCTGGGATATTTTAGTTCATGATGCTATATGTCCAGCTTGTTTCCTAGTGATCCGTGCCTCTTTTGAGGATGATCAGTAAGGGAGTTTTGATATTTATGTTATGCTCTATCCATCCATGTCTTTGTTGGCATTTGTGGAGTGCTCTAGGTTGACTCAATCGAGCTCAACTTTTGCTTCGTTGTTAATCTGGGCAGATCGTCAACTTGTTTGCGATTTCGCCGATGCTACCGTTAGTGTTCCATGCATGCTATGCCTTCGTTCTTGCCATGTGTAGCTAGCACTTTGTGCCTTCTTGCTGGTTATATGCTTTCCTTGCCATGACTTGCACCGTAGTGAGTGCATCGAGCTCGTTTACATGCCTTCGTGAGTTAAATTTCAGCATGTCTCAGTTTTCACTAAGTCTGAAAACTGATTGTGTTCGAGCGATGTTCGTGAGCTCGGTAGAGTATTTTGTGAACCCTTTTGGCCCCAGGTCACTTTGGGTGTTTTGTTAAGCTTGTTGAGTAGCTCCATGCCATGTTCTTACTTGTCATGTTCAGGTTTTCTATCATGTTGTTTTGCTGCTCCGAAGAGAGCATCGTGATCTGAAATTTCAGACTAGTGTTAATTTCACTAAGTCTGAAATCTGTTTTGCATTTGCGTTTTAGCCATGCTTGTTTGAACCTCTTAATGGATGAATTTGCCTATGGCTCAGTGCTAGTGTTTTGTCAACCATCTTGTGTACATCACTGCCATGTATTTTGTTTTCATGTTTGGTGGCTGTAGCATGTTCATTTCGTTGCATTTAGATGCCTACTTGCTGTAAATCGCAGACCGGTGTCATATCTTAAAACGCTTGCCATTTCCAAACCGTAGCTCCGATTCCTATGATCTTTATATCGTTTTCAAGCGATTTCATCCCCTCTATCCAGTGGCACACTTGGTTTTCCAAGTTGATGCCAGGTTCATGCATTTCCTGTCATATCTTGCATTTTGCATCCCGCATCGCATCCCGCATAGCATATCGTCATTTCATCATATTGCTTGGTCTTGCCCGTGGTTGATTGTATCCTTGTTGCTTGTTTGTCTTTGGGTAGAGCCGGGAGACGAGTTCGCTACCGAGGAGCCCGTTGAGTTTGCTTGTGAGGATCCAGTCAACTCTGACAACTGTGCAGGCAAGATGATCATACCCTCGAAATCACTACTATCTTTGCTATGCTAGTTTGCTCGCTCTTTTGCTTTGCCACTGCTACGATGCCTACCTTTTGCTTGTCAGCCTCCCAATTGCCATGTTGAACCTCTAACCCACCTTTGTCCTAGCAAACCGTTGATTGGCTATGTTACCGCTTGCTCAGCCCTTCTTATAGCGTTGTTAGTTGCAGGTGAAGATTGGAGCCGTTCCTTGTTGGAACATTTATATTGCTTGTTGGGATATCATTATATTGCTATGTTATCTTAACGCATCTATATACTTGGTAAAGGGTGGAAGGCTCGGCCTCTCGCCTAGTGTTTTGTTCCACTCTTGCCGCCCTAGTTTCCGTCATATCGGTGTTATGTTCCCGGATTGTTGCGTCCCTTACGCGGTTGGGCTATAATGGGAACCCCTTGATAGTTCGTCTTGATTAAAGCTTTTCCAGCAATGCCCAACATTGGTTTTACCATTTGTCACCTAGCCTCTTTTTCCCTTGGGTTTCCGGAGCCCGAGGGTCATCTTATTTTAACCCCCCCCCCCGGGCCAGTGCTCCTCTGAGTGTTGGTCCGAACCAGGCAGCCTGCGGGGCCACCTCGGGGAAACTTGAGGTTTGGTTTTACTCGTAGCTTGACCTATCCGAGCGTGCCCTGAGAAAGAGATATGTGCAGCTCCTATCGGGATTTGTCGGCACATTCGGGCGGTGTTGCTGGACTTGTTTTAACCTGCCGAATCATCTTGTTGTACCGAGATACCGAGTCTGATCGGTGTGTCTTGGGTGGAGGTCTATTCCTTCGTTGACCGTGAGAGCTTGTTATGGGCTAAGTTGGGACCCCCCTGCAGGGATTGATCTTTCGAAAGCCGTGCCCGCGGTTATGGGCGGATGGGAATTTGTTAATGTCCGGTTGTAGATGACTTGAACTAAACTTAATTAAAATGAATCAACCGTGTGTGTTACCGTGATGGCCCCTTCTCGGCGGAGTCCGGGAAGTGGACACGGTGTTGGAGTTATGCTTGCGCAGGATGTTCCTTTAGCTTCTCGCTCGTGCTTCGCCTTCTCTTCTCGCTCTCTTTTGCGTATAAGTTAGCCACCACATATGCTAGTCGCTTGCTGCAGCTCCACATATATTGGCCTTATCCATTCCTATGAGCTTAAATAGTCTTGATCGCGTGGGTGTGAGATTGCTGAGTCCCTGTGGCTCACAGATACTACAACTCCAGATGCAGGTCCAGGTGATTCCGCTCCAGTTGACGATTACGAGCTCAAGTGGGAGTTCGACGAGGACTCTCAGCGATACTATGTTCTTTTCCGGATGATCAGTAGTGGTGCCTAGTTGGGGTTATCGATTCAGGACCTTGTCGCATGTTGGGGGTCTTTTCTATTTTGGCGCCGTAGTCGGGCCATGAGTGCTTGTTTGATGGATGTTATTTATGTACTCTGATGTGACGTGGCGAGTGTAAGCCAACTATGTTATCTCCCCCTTTTTATTATGTATTACATGGGATGTTGTAATGATTGCCTGACTTGCGACATTGCTTTCAATGCGGTTATGCCTCTAAGCCGTGCCTCGACACGTGGGAGCTATAGCCGCATCGAGGGCGTTATAAGCTAGCAGGGCCCAAGGTGGAACTGCGCAAGGGAGGAGGCGAGATCATCCATCTACACAGTGTTGTTACTGTCAGCGTCCGTGCATGTGATATAGGCGTGGATTTCGTCTCCTACAGCCAGCTATGATTCATCTTTAGTATGAGGATGATGGAGACATTTTCTGCCCCTAGAGCGCCGGCCAAACACATCCTGCACATCAGCAACATTCTTCGAAGTTCGACCTGCAGGTCCCCTTTTTTCCATTTCCTCACTCTGTCACATATTTATTTTTTCGTAATCATTTCCTATGTTTGTGTGATTGAACCAATGTATTTGAGCTTGACTAAATAGAAATGAACGAAAACATATTTTAAAGTTCTAGGAAAAAGTGCACGTAGATGCGTACTTTGTAAATTCAAATTTTGATTATGAAATATTTTTATTTGTATGATAAGAGAATGTCAAATGAATTCATCATTTTTATCTACTGTCTAAATATTTTAGCATAGCATGTTATTCTTTTATGTGAACATGCAATTATAAAAAAACATAATCAGGTGTTGGGATGAACATTTACATGTATTCAAAAAATCATGATAGTCTCAAATTTAAAGGAGGTTTATTTATTTAGTTATGAAGTATTTAGCTATTTGAAGTTTGGGAGCAAAAGGTTTGCACTCAATATGGTGTTACAATACTTTTATGGAAGATAATAAAGACAAAGCAGTAAACATACATGTAGAAAGGTTCCATTTCCTAAACAACACCATGCATCATATTTTGCATACACCTAATGAAAAGGAGAATTTCTTATCAAGCCTAACTTTTTTATCTGCACTATGACCTACTCCCTCCGTCCCATAATGTAAGACGTTTTCTGACTCTACACTAGAGTAAAAAACGTCTTACATTATGGGACGGAGGGAGTATAATGAAATACTATCAGATCATATAAAGCATAAATTATATTTTAGTCTCACGTTGTGATAGTCACCTTCCTTGAATCTGTCCCTTGCCATTCTGAATATTTTTGCAAGTATATTAGTATCTCTATCCAGCATATTTTTAAGGCCGTCGACAATGTGAGGATCTATTAACTCCCTTTTATCTTTAGATGTTGATGCATTAATCCTGCTCCTTACCTCAGTTTCAGTGTGACAGATGTACAACTGTGTGCAACATGGTTTGTCTTTACCTTCAGGTAGTAGAGTACCTTTTAATCTATTATGTGGTAGTTTTGCCCATTCATTCAAAAACATGGGTCCCAGGGCTATTGTTATTTCTTTGTCTACTTTTCCTCCCATTGTGAAGCGAACATGGATTTGTACAATATGATATTTGTGGTTTTACCTCCTTTTGCTGCCTTTCCTTGGAAATTTTGCAAGGTAAGTCGGATCCTCTCTGAATGGTGGGAAAACAACCTTTCCTGTTGGCATCATATTCCGAAAGATGGCATGCTTTTTACTCTACCTGAAGTTCTTTCTTCGTACCAGAAAATTGCACCACATTGTTCACACTTCAGCATGGTTTTTCAAAGTTCCAAATTTCCATATCAATCCTTTTCAATATCCTGTTCAAGTTTCTGAATTTTGCATCAGTTTAATATTAGTAATGTCTCATATTTTTGATACTTTAAAAAGTTAAGAGAACTTACATATCTGGTGTTTGTTTCTTTCTGCTTCATATTGATGTAGTACACTTTTTCTAACCTTTAGTCATGTACATGTACATAACAGAAGTATGGGGTTCACGAATGTCCAAATTTTTAAGTTGATTATATCTTCTTGTTGCTTACCTTATAGTCTCACCAGTCTTACTGATTAGTGCTCCTTTTTTGTCGATTGTTCTGCAACCCTCCTTTTTGTCATACCGATTAGTGCTTAATGTGCATTTCAACATTTGTATAGGACATTATTCCTAATGGCAATGGAACATTTTTTCCTCAATATTGGTTTAGACAGAGTGCATGTGTGTGACAATGCTTTTTTAAAACAATACTTCATAGCTCAGGCAGAACCAAATGTAATGTTTTGTGTGATTTAATAAAGCAATTTAAATTATCCCCACTTGAAGATATAGAAATGCATGAGCCGCTGGAGTTTATAACCACTTGTGTACGCTAAAATTTGTGAGATATAATTTTACTACATCAAATCCACTGAGTAAATGAAGGAATATTTTTATGCTTTGAAAGATTTGAGTACATAGATAGCATAATTGATGTGCAAAGCATAAGCAAGGTACATAATGTTGCTTGATGTATACTATACTATCAGTTGTGCATCATTACTGGTAAAGTTTAGAACCAAATGGATGATAATACACATAAGGATAAAACTTCATGAAGACCTTACTTCACATGGATCAAAGGCTGTTGTTTTCATGTAGTTACGTAGTGTAGGGCATCCCCATGTATGACCGAAGAATGTCTATTTTTCTTGTCTTGCAGTTTCATTCTCCTTTCCAATCTTGCCATTTTTTGGCTGATTGTCTGGATTTCAAATATTGTTTTCTTGTCCAAGCTAAAATCAATTAGAAACTTCTTGTGGCTAATTGGATTTGTTGACTTTTAGTTGTAACATTATTGTGATATGACATAAAAGATTCATGATTAATAATAGATCACCTTGTTAGATTGCATGTTTGTTTTGTTTTAACCATGTTGGCAGGTTTCTCAAATTCTTTGCTATGTTGCCCATGTTTTCTTTTCATTGTTTATTCCTGCACAATAGATAATGCAAATATGAAGATAAAGTGGATGATATTGTCATATTATTACAGACCGTAGAAGACCCATAATTTGTGTTTTTGGGGCAACAGGCGACCACAAAGATCATTGTCGATGTGCCCACTGGTCTTTGGATAGGGGAGTTGTTTGCTCTGCCCTGCTCGTCCCAAATGGTGGGTCCACTACTGATTACAGATTAACGGTTAAGTTTATGAAGATTCATTATTTTTTATTACTTTCACCCTATAATATTAATTTTTGTTGTAGAAGTAAAGGAGATCAACTTTGTGCCGAAATCTTTAATTATAAAGAGGATCTTAAGTTCCAATCATCACGGGAAGTCACAAATATTGTGTTCTTTTAGTAGCATCCGGCCAAAGCCATCTCTACATGATTGATGAGGTACTTTTCTTAGACATATTTTTCTTCTTCTTAGACATAGTTAATGGGATACTCAAGCAAAATATTATGTGAACCATCATCTGACCTACAAACTCCAAGTGGATACCATATTGCAGTGCCCTTTACTTCTTAATGTAGTTTGGCCCGATGAAAACCATTTCACAACCCCAAATTGTAGTAGAGGAGCATGCTATAATTTTGATCTCATTTCTTTTGAAAGATATCATGTACACTTGCTTTTGAAAACATAAGATATGAATGTACAATCTAAAGTAGGACACACAGATAAATTAACAGTCTTATTTTTCATAGACCGGATTGGGAATTATTGCCTGTGTAGACCAAATTTTTGAATATAGCGTCTGAACTTTGGCACACAATTGATTCACATATTGTCTATTTCAGAGATATCATGCAGATTCGCTAATGCAATCCTAATATAGGAATGAACACTCTACACTTTGACACACACAAATCCACACATTGATTTAGAAATCTTATATGTAGTTTTTTCACTGTTGGGTAGGTGACTAACATACAACATCATGTGACATGGTTGCCAAATTTCTTTGCCCCTTTTCATGTTTTTCTGCTCATGCATTAGATCGCGCACAATGCATTTGACAGTGGTGTAGTTGCTAACAATTTTGTGCTACAAGCTATTTGTTGTGTATGTTGTCACCTATAATCAAAACCCTCACTTAGTATTGGAGATTGGTGCTATCAAACACTTGATTATTTCTTTATAGATATCAAATTTCTAACGACCCATCCTAGGTTCAGAGTAAATAATTTTTCCTGTTCAATCCATCACACACAGAATCAATAATAAAAATTTGTTGTACCCAGGATGCATATACCTTCTCTACCATTAACATGGCTTTGTTCCAAATTTGTTGGAGGTGGGGCTGCTCGATTTAACATCTCTGTCGGCTGCTGGGAGTGGGGAATCCTGAATCCGATGGCGACGACTCAGATTCGGCATCCTAAGGGGATTCAACACATCTTCCATATGGAGACCCACAAGTTTCTTCATTGCTGCCGATCTACGCCTCTGCAACCGGAGCACCTTTGAAATTATGGTGGGAGGAGCCACCTGATAAATAATCGCATCTCATCAGAGCTGCAATTGTTGTTCTTCATGTGGCCAACAGAAGATTTGGTTCTTGGGAAGGAACGGAGCAAGATATTTTTTGAAGATTTTGGTGCGCAGGGTATGGGTACACCTGTTTTTTTATTGTGGGATGGCTGTGGCTTCTTTTTTACGTGGGACAGTTAAAAAAATTGAGAGATTGTTTGTGATTTTGGTGTGTATGGTTTGGGTCCACCTGGTTTATGAAGATCAAACGATTCTAGTCCCATTATCGAATGATTGCTAGCGTTCGCCTTAACAGAAACTAAACTTGTGTTGAGAAAACATGGGGTCCACCACTTAGCGAAACGCTAAGGGGCGACTGTCGAGGCGATTGCTTGGTGATCTCCTCCCAGCGCTAGGGTTAGTGTTTCGGCGGCGGGGGTGGTGTGTATACGGTGGTGTTGAGGCGGCGACTGCTCCCCCCTCGACGCAGACCAGTGGAATCTTCTCCAACACGGCGCAGAACTATGGCGGGGAAGACGAAAGAGAAATCTGCAGGGACTCCGGTGTCAAAGCTTCCCCGGCAGCGATAGCGATCCCGGGTAAATAGATCAGTGGGGACTCATCTAAGTCTCCGATCACATGCAAGACGCCAGATCCAACTGTGAGCCTCTCGGCGAGATTGGGAGGGATGGCGCTGTTGGACAAGGAAGCAGAAGGATTTGTCTTTGAGGAATCAGATCAGATCGTGCCCAAGAACGCTAAGTGGTCGGTGGTGGGGAAGGTGTTCTCGCCACGCCCGTTTAACAAAACCGTACTAGATAAAACTATGCATAGGGCATGGGGTCTTCATCACGAGGCAAGATTCTAGGACATGGGAGATAACATCTTCGCAGTCCACTTTGGCAGCGAGGGAGATTGGAGACATGCAATGTCAAATGGACCATGGCAGCTCGATTTTAATGTGTTGGTCCTAAAGGAGTATGAGAGCAACATGAGACCATCAGAGATGATTTTCGATAAGTTGGATGTTTGGGTGAGAGTGACAGATCTACCACCAGGGAAGAGATTAGATGTGTTTGGCAGAGCGCTGGGCAATTGGCTGGGGGAGGTCATCAAGGTCGATGTGGATTCAGATGGTATGTCTAGGGGGAACCAACTGCGAGTTAGGGCTAGAATCTCCATCTTTGAGCCCCTGGTCCATGGTTTCTTCCTTAAGGCATCTCCGGAAGACAAGACACGAACATGGTTTAACTTTAACTATGAAAATATTCCACACTTTTGTTTCGAGTGTGGGAGGCTAGCACATGTGAATTGGCATTGTAATCCTCCAGTTGACAAATCGATACAATGGGGGGATGGCTGAGAGCTTCGCCGGGGAGGAGCACTGGCTCCAAAACCGAGATGAAGGGGGGGAAATCAAAAGGTAGAGGCAGCTTCATGAGATCACAGTCTGAAGGAAATACCAGAGAGGAGTCATCTGAGCGGGGGAGAGATTTACCTACAAAGCACAATCTGAACGCAGAGTTTGATAGACCAGAGAGCTCCCGCACTGGTGGGAAGCAGAAGTTGGACAGGGAGGAAGTAAACAACCCAAAAAAAGGTCGGTATAAGGGCGAGTGGCCGCAAGAAAGGGATCTTAGACATGAGATAGAAAGGAGGAAGGAGAGGGATCTGAGGGAGCAACTCAGGATGCAGCAGAGACAGAGGGAGTACGAGCATGCACAGTACGAGAGGAGGGCTCAATATGACAGCGATGTTGTACCCAGGGGTGCAAATGGAGGACATGGGTATAAACCCCATTACCCTGTAGAGAGGAAAAGAGGATACTATGTCAGAAGGCCTCGGCATGATCATGGGGAGTATAGGGAGCGGGATACCAGTCCACTAACCACTCCCAATTCAAAGAAGAGACAACCTAGGAAGATGTGGGTAGCAAAGGAAGGAGGTGAGAAGAAGGAAGGCAACGACAATTTCATCCGAGATACCAGACAGAAGACGGCTTCTATCTTTGACCACATTACTGAAGATGATGGTGCAACGGTGGACCCTGCCAGGGAGTAGGGCCGCAGAGAATAATTATCATCTTAGCCTGGAACTGCCAAGGATTGGGGTTGGACTCAGCAGTGGGTGAGCTACGGGACCTGATTAGGTCATACAACCCAGCGGTGGTGTTTTTATCAGAAACGAAGAAAAGAGCAGGGGCGATGGAGAGGTTAAAATGGAGGTTGGGTTTCAACAATGGTGTGGCGGTGGACTGCAAAGGAAAGAGTGGTGGTCTGGCTCTCTACTGGAGGGATCACGTAGAACTTACGGTTCGGCCGTGGAGCTAGTACCTCATAGATGCACAGATAGTGGATGGCGGTGCCCCGTTCAGATTCACTGGAATCTACGGGGAGCCATGCGTTTACAAACGAACAAAAACCTGGGAGGTTCTACGCTATCTTAGAAAGCAAGACAATCTACCATCGCTTTGCGCCGGGAATTTTAACGAGGTCCTTCGACAACATGAGCAGCAAGGTGGCAACCCGAGGAGTCTGAACCAGATAGCACAGTTCGAGGACTGCTTGTCTGACTGCGGACTGGCCGACCTCGGCTTCTCGGGATACCCATACACGTGGGATAACAAACGAGACGCTGATGAGAACATACAAGTGCGACTGGACTGAGCTACTTGCAACGCAGACTTCGCGCATCATTTCCCGGGGATCGAGGTCCAACACGTTATGACGGAAGAGTCTAATCACCAGGCACCGATTATTAAAGCGTCAATGACACTGGTCGGGGCGCATGCAAAGGGACGATGACCGTTTATGTATGAGGCTGCATGGGCCAGACATGAGAAATACGAGGAGATGGTGGCCGCTACATGGGGCGCGGCCCATGCAACCAATCGGGAGGAAGGGAAGCTGGAGGCGGCATGCAACGTGCTGAAGGAAACATCGCGGGCCATGCAGGTGTGGAGCCGAGAAGTTTTTGGCTCCATTAGGAAGCAAATAGTTCATCTCAAGGGATAGCTAGAGGAGGCAAAAGAGAGGGCGGCGCGATCGGGGTACCGACAGGAAGTGAAGGATATTGAAGACCAATTACATGAGCTGTATGAGCGCGAAGAGATCTACCACAAGCAGAGATCAATGGTTGATTGGTTGACCGAGGGGGATCAGAACACAAAGTATTTCCAAAACAGAGCTTCGCACTGTAAAAGAAAGAATACTGTCAAAGCCTTAAGGGGGGAGGATGGGACGAGGTGCACAGATGATGAAGGCATGAAGACGATGGCTGCAAACTTCTATGAGCACTTATTTGCTGCCGAGGGATCACGTAATGGCGAGACAGTTCTGCAAAACATTGTTAGCCTGGTCTCAGATGAGATGAATGCAAAGCTTGAGGCACCTTTCACTAATGAGGAGATTAGGACCGCCCTGTTCCAAATGGGGCCAACAAAGGCACCGGGACCGGATGGGCTACCGGCCATGTTTTACCAACGCCACTGGGAGTTGGTTAAATATGATGTGTGTGACGCAGTACGAGATTTCTTGGCGGGGAAAACACCTCCGAGCGGCTTTAATGACACAGTTTTAGTGATGATACCAAAAGTACACTCACTGGAGTTGCTTACGCAGTTTCGTCCTATCAGTCTCTGTAATGTGCTTTATAAGATCGCGGCGAAGGCACTGGCCAACCACCTTAGAGTGATCCTGCCTTTCTTGATTTCAGAGGAACAAAGCGCTTTTGTGCCCGGGAGGCTCATAACGGATAACGTACTGGTTGCATATGAGTGTGTACGTGCGATTAGGAAGAGGAAACGGAAGAAACTAGTGTGTGCGGTCAAGCTGGACATGATTAAGGCATATGACAGGGTCGAGTGGGAGTTCCTTGAGCAAGTGCTATTGAAATTTGGTTTCTCCGGTCAGTGGACCGATATGGTAATGAGATGTGTGAAATCAGCTACGTTTGCAGTTAAGTTGAATGGTGGACTCTCCCACCGCTTTCACCCATCCAGGGGCCTCAAGCAGGGGGATCCCCTCTCCCCTTACTTGTTTCTGTTTTCTGTCGAAGGGTTTTTGGCCTTGCTCAAGAAAGCGCAGGAGGAGAGGAAGATTAAGGGGCTGTCATTTGGAAGCAGTGGGCCAACAGTGACACATCTTCTATTTGCGGATGACAACGTAGTTTTTGTTGAAGGATCTCGGGAAAACTTTAAGTCTTTGCAGGCAATTCTGCAGGAGTATGAGCTGGCCTCGGGTCAAAAAGTGAACCTACAGAAATCTGCAATTTTCTTTGGAAAGGGTACACCGGCGAGCACAAAGGATGAACTCAAGCAAGCACTGGACATTGCAGAAGAGGCCCTAAGCGAGAGATACTTGGGGCTCCCTACGGTGGTGGGGAGATCAAAGGATGGGACTTTCAAGTTTGTCAAGGAGAGTGCTCGAGGGAAAGTTTCCGGATGGAAAGGACAAGGCTTATCTAAGACTGCGAGGGAGCTGCTAGTGAAGTCAGGCCTCCAATCAACACCCACTTTTGCCATGAGCTGCTTCCAACTCACAAAGAAAATGTGCGGGAACCTGTCATCGATCTCTAACTTCTGGTGGGGCGAAGTAAATGGTCAGAAGCGGGTGCATTCGATTGCTTGGGATAAGATGTGTACGATAAAACATGAAGGGGGACTCGGGTTTCGTGACCCAGAGGCATTTAATCAAACTATGCTTGCTAGGCAGGCGTCGCGACTGATGCAAGTTCCAACCTCTCTGTGTGCCAGGGTTCTTAAAGCAAGGTATTACCCTGACAACTCCATCCTAAATGCAACATGCCCGAGGGGCTGCTCGTACACGTACAGAAGCATTCTGTATGGAAGAAACCTGCTGCTAGATGGGCTCATATGGAGAATTGGTGATGGGTCGAAGATCAGGGTGCATCACGATAATTAGATCCCTAGAAAGGGTAGCTTAAAGCCACTGGGCCAGAGCTATATCCCAGGAATCACAAGAGTGTGTGACCTGCTAGATTATGAGGGTGTGTCATGGATGTGTATTTTTTTAACTTGAAACTGAACTTGTGTTGCACGAACACGTACATGCAAGGGAAAATAAACTATGTAATGGCAAAGGTGGGTAATTCTCCTTTACATATATCGAACGGCTATAGATTATGAGTCAATAAAATAAATGGTTAGATATTTCTAATTTTTGTGGTAATTTCTAGCTAATTCTCTATTCTCTATTTCCTGGTTAGCCCGTAGAGTACTTTTTATATATAATAGATAAGGTGGCACTTCCTTTGTGTGCGAAGATGTTTTCTCATTTTTTTATTTCTTCTTTTTCAAGTTAGAATAAAAAGAAAACAATTTAGCATCTTTGCTACAATCTATATTTTTACGAAAAGGATCATAATAAAGCTGGTGGGTTCCAGCTGTTAGGGAGAGGAACCTTTTTATTTCCGTGTAATAAAGGAAGCACTTCCTTGCGTGCGAAGATGTAGCTGGTGGGTCAAACCTGCCAGGGGGAGAAATTATTTGTTTTCGCATAATACGGGGGCACTTGCTGCGTGCGGCCATGGGCCATGTGGGTCCCTACTGTCAGCCAAACCACGTACATGCCTCATCCGATGGCTGTCGTTTGTTGACAAAGTTGACCACGCCATGCCGAGAGAACCAACACAATGAACGATGGCGAGTATTACGAAGGGAACGACCCGGAGCCGGCGAAGACACAACAGTGGATGCCCACGCTGAGGGGTGTACGAGGGTTTACTGGTTCGGCTGCGGTGTGAGGCTTCCGTCGCCGGTGAAGAACATGAGGTGTTGGTGAGTAGAGGAATGGCCTGGACGGTGTTTGGGAGTAGAGTGGGCCGGTGAAGCCTGCGCGGCAGCACAGCCGGCCACGGGAGGCTGTAGCAGGCGGTACCGCCGGCGGTGGTTTGGGCGGCTGAAGCAAGAATATCAGAGATTGAAGAAGCACTACAGTCATTGGATGGACATCCAACGGCCACTTCTTCTTGAATCGTGTCTTGACTATAAGTTTACAAAGCCTTCTGTACGCCTTAGTAGGCCCACAAGCCTTCCATACGCGTCACTGACTATAATTCTCCAAAAAATAGTAGACCCACAAGTGAGCATCACATCTGTGGCAAAGAACATATAGCCCATTTGCGATTTGTAATAATGTACAACCCATTTTTGAATTCTAATAGAATTTACTACAACCCATTTACAGTCTGTTAAAAGTACAGCCCATTTTCTAGCCATGACAACGATTAATAATTTCAACCAACCTCTCAAAACAGAATTCAACTAAAAATCCCACATTTTGATGGGATCCGAAATATTTTATCCCGAATTTTGAGTCAGATAAAATATAATTTGAAAATAAATTTGTATTCGGTAAAAATATAAAGAAATATTGCACGTGCAATAAGTAATGAAATTAAAATTTCCAAATTTAAACAATAATATTTTTGAAACTAATTACCTGTTTGGTGTGTTTTTGTATATTTACAGCCCAGTTTTTATAATTACATCATATTTATTATTTCTTAAATCCCATTTTCTTGTTAGGCCTAGTGCATCCCTCATAGGAAAGATTTATAGCTCAGCGGGGCGGAGAATAACAAGTTGGCCTGGGTTGGGTATTCCGCAAAAAAATTATAGCTGGGCTAGCCATTTTCACCTTGAAAAAATAATATCTTGGCTAGATATTTGGTCGACATAAAATAATAGCCTGGGCTAGACAGGCCACAGCCTGCCCAGTTGATACCCTGCTCCTCCGAACAACAACAAAAACATCGCTCAAGAAAAACTCCGCTTACACCTAAAAAAACAAATACTGCTCGAGCTGCTGGGTCCCAACTGTTGGCCGCTCCTTGTGCAATTCTCTTGTTTATTGACTATGTAGGTTGACGATGGTGTGGGACTGTGATGTCAGGAAACCAGGAGGAAGCAAAAAATTTTATAGTTGTATATAATACGGAGGAACTTGAGTACGTACGGCTATGGCCTTAGTGGGTCCCTACTGTCATCCTGTCCAAATAAAGTCATCTCCTGATTCCTCATATTCGTTGACCATGTTGACAATGCTCGGCGCCACGGCGAGCGCAACAACTCAAAGGATGACGAAGAGGGCCTCGGGGGACCTATGGATGGTCTCATACAACGCACACTGCTCATTCAGGAAGCCAGGATCATCAGACACCTATGAGAACCTTCGAGATACTGAGACGGCATAAAACGGTAAGGCCGCGCTTGGGAGCTCTGGATTGTTTGACACCTATATTAAGATACAAGTGTAATTTACTCGTCATCGGAAACAACACGTAAAATACAGGCGTAATGAAACCGAGGGCCCGAGGTCTGTAACGAAAACCGGCGAGTTACGCGTGTAATTTGAGAGACCAATGTATATTTTACTAGTCGAAATCGACCAACCAAGCGCTTCGCCCAAGACCATCTGCTTTTATTTACAAGCATCAGTTTTACAAGCGGTTTTGGTAGGAAAACGACGATCCAATCACGGCCTAAGATGATGAATTGATCGGAAGATCATATGGTTTCACCTCTAACCTACCCTAGTTGTCGTATATGCTATGAATGAAACATAAGACAATTAACTTCTTAATCAAAGAAACAATAGAAGAGGATGATCTTCTTAACATGCACATCACAGGCATTAGATCAACATGCAAAACAATACGAAGCATTATTCTCAGGAGGCATGGTGAACAGCTCATGATGCCGCATGCCACAGCATTCCAAGCTCAACTTTACAATCAAACTCACAAGGCCTGGCATTACATAGACAACATTCAGAACAAACTCCTAAAATACCTTACATAAGTCAACATTCATGTGACTATGCATCTTAGCAGAGCAAATATTTACTTCTGAACTGAATACAAGAATAGGAAAAACGATCGACGCTGCTCATAGCAAAGGGCGTCCCACTCAAAAATATCAAATGCATGTCTTCTGGCTAACATCAATGAGTAAAATTTGACAATGTTTTCCAATTCCAATATATTAAACTAATGTCTTCTTGTTAACATCAATGATTAAACTTTAACAAGCTTTTCCCATTCAAAATATTTTATGCCTATGATTGTGGAACGGGCAGGGTTTGTCATCAGATAGTCCGATGGCTCAAGGTGACGATGAATGATTAGAGAACCATTCGATGTATTGTGCATGATGAAGTATTATGGAGGACACAAACCATCTGAACATTTTGTGCAGTTCCACTAAAACCAAGCTGAGCGTCCCTGTGGATTTCATATTTATATGCTGCAAGAAAACAAAGACACATGAGCACACACATGAACATTGGCTCCAGTGTCAACCCACCAATCGGTGGACTGACAAACTAAAAGTACAGTAAACAGATTACCATACCCAGATGCCCCATCATTGTTGCTTAGAGTGACATTGACAGACTTGGAGTCCTGTCCTGGCTTCTTGTACTTGTTTGGGCACTTGTTTGCCCAGTGTTCCTCTAAACCACAAGTAAAGTAGCCATCTCTCCTTTTGTCTTTCTTCTTACCCTTCTTAAAGGTAGTATTCCGCTGGACAGAGTTCTTTCCCTTGAACTTGTGGGAATTCTTCTGCCTTGAAGACGTTGGTAGCTCCATTCAGACAGGCATGGTTTGTCTTCAGTTTGCACATTGAAATGGCACATGGAGCCAGATTAACCAACGTATCTTTTGTGATGCTCCACTAAAATCAAACAATGTCTTGAGTACCATGGTGGATTTCGTATTTATATGTTGCAAAGCATTAAACTTGTTGGCAACTCCATTCAAGTAGATAGTCTGGTGGCTCAAGGTGACAACGAATAATTAGAGAACCATTCGATGTATTGTGCATGATGAAGTATTATGGAGGACACGAACCATCTGAACATTTTTTGCAGTTCCACTAAAATCAAGCTGAGCATCCCTGTCTGCATAAATATAGAAAAAGTGTGATGAATATAATAATGGTACTAGTTGATTAAACATACGCTTACAACTATAATCATCTTCATTATCTTAACAGGAAAAGATAGCAATGCAATAGCTTGAATTAAACATTCATTCAAAACAATACAACAATATAATCAGCACAACATAACAAATCACGATCATGTGGTTGAAGGCCGATACTGACCTCATTTGTTACAGCTGCGCTGGCGACTGACTTGGTCATACCTTTCCTTGTGGAGTGAATTTTGCACCCCACATGTTGTTGACTTGAGTTTTCCTTGGTCTACAGACTAGTCATGTCACCAGCGTCTACAATACTCTAAAGCTTCTCGATCTTTCCTTCTATAATGTAGCGCAAACAGTGATTGCTTCTTTCTACAAAGTGGTAAGACCAACTGGACCCATTAATGCAACAGTTTGCCTTAAACACATTGGCTCCTTTTGTGAAGTTCAACTAAAATCAAAGTAGAAATAAAACCAAGAAGAAGTTTTGATATCCCTATATGCAACAATAGGTATAAGGGAAACAATTACTGAGAAATAACGGTTGATGACTTATACTCCTAGAAGAAAAACATCTACTGATCTACCTTATCTTAATGGGAAACAAAGCAGGAGAGTAGCAATTCTCAATCAGTGTGATTCATTCATATTAACTGAGACATTATCTTAACAATTCCTTGTTTCAACATGTATAAAGAACGACAAAGCAGAAAAGTACCATTCCTAAAACAATGCAACTGATTCATATTAACAAAGACATTATCTTAACAATACCTTGGTTAAAGATGTAGAAAGAACTACAAAGTAGGATAGTACCATTTGTAAAACACTATAACTAATATATAATAACAGAGACATTATCTCAACAATACATTTCTTAAACATGTACTCCAGACGATCCCTAACAGAAATGGTACTCCCGTCGATCCCTAACAAGTGTTGCAGTTTTGAACTAAGATTCAGTAGTTAATTCTAAGAGTGGCATTGCTCAATTTTACCAGTGGCATTGGATTAACAAAAAGCATAAACAGTTCCAGGGAGAGTGGACGCAACAACACCATGTGCTTCCATGTACTTATAAAGGGGGTGATGCAGAGTTTGTTGTAACAAAGCAACAAGCATCATGTCTGGGTTGGTCAAATTTTTGTTCACTACTTAATGGGAAAAGACAGCAATTCAATAGCTTCAATTCAACATTTATTTAAACCAGTACCAGTACAAGTGGCACAACATCTCAAATCACACTGCACGATCATGTGGATGGAGGAAGGTACCTTTCATGACGCAGACAAGATCACCTACGAATCGGCCAAAATGAATAGGAAATCCAATCTCGTTTTGTGTAGTTCAACTAAATCAAGCAAAGTTGCCGGTGTTGTCGGCGTTCTGGGAACGGGGGTCCCCAGACTTGCCTGCCTGCGGCCTGCGGCGTGGCTCAAAGGGGGGCCCAGCACGGTCCATCTTCATCAACACAGACCAAAGACCCTCGCGAGGGGCCAAGCCTCGCGGGGCGGACGACACGGAGCTTCCTCAGGCACGGCCTCATCAGGCTGGCTCACTAGGAGGCGGAGAGATCAAGGCGGGGTACCTCACGAGGTGCCCGTGACGCAAGCCATGACGACCAAGGGTACCAGGCGGGCGCCAGCCCGCGCAGTGTCCTCCTTTCCTCTTTGGTGCAAAGGGAGCAAGCGCAGGCGAGAGCATCAAGCAAAGGCACCCGTTTCAGTGCAACGAGACCAAGACCAGTCCAACGGCAGGGAGGAAGTCATTGTGGAGCCCAAGCCAGCGTCACCACCAGAGCCTTTGGCAGGCGAGGACCAACTTTAGTCAGGATAAGTGTACCAGATGTTCCCCTTCAAAATGGCCAATTGTTGGCGCCCTTCCCGCTCAATATTTGGGAAGAGGCCCAGGGCCTTTGCCTATAAATAGGACTAGCCACCCCTAGGGGAGACGATCCAAAATCGGAAGCGAGGGGGAAATCGGAGAGAGAATCGAGAAGAGAGAAAGAGAGAAGGGTGACTGAACTCCTCCTAGCAGTTCATCCCCCCCAGCCAAGAACAGACCCTCGCGAGGCTGTTCTTCCTTGTATTGCTCATCATCATCAGCCCAAGAGGCAATCCACCACACCACACACTGGAGTAGGGTATTACACCACAACGGTGGCCCGAACTAGTATAAACCCTGTGTCTCTTGTGCTGTTCTTTCCATAGCTTAGATCTTAGCGAGGCGGAGGGGTGCAGGTAGGTAGAAGGCGAAATCTCCGTCCGCACCCTAGTGTTCGAACCTCAAGGGTCTGCCGGAACCTGAAATCTGACATTTGGCGCGCCAGGTAGGGGTGCGCCGGAATTCGTCTTCCACCACCCCGTTCTCCTCCGACCATCGCGTCCATGTCTGACGCTCGTCGGGCCCGCGCCGAGCGCCGGGCCGCTCTCGCTTCCCGCGTCGCCCAGACGGCTCCTGTCGGCGGGCGTCCTCGCCGTTCCCCGTCACCTGCCGTCAACGCTGCCACCGGCCCGGTGGGGGACGAGCAGCAAGCGTCGTCTCAGCATCCGTCCGTGCGGCAGGACGGCCGCACCGCTACTCCCTCGCTCACCCCAACTGGTTCTTCGTCCCGCGCGCTCCACGCACCCATGGAGGCTCGAGCTGCGCTCATCGCGGCAAACGAGCTCCTGCGCTACCGTCCCGTCGACGGCGTCTACAAAGAATGGCAAGACCGTGTCGCCGAGCTCGTCCGCGCCGTAGGGGTCTCTCCTGCACCGTCCGTTCTGATGCACCGCACCCCGGCCCGCGCGGGCGACGAAGCTCTGGCGGCGCCCCAGCCGCCTCCTCCTCAGGAAGGCGCCATGGCTCCAAGGCGCGTGGCCCCTGGGCGGAACCCGCTTCATCAGGTGCCAGCGCGGCAAGAGCAGAGCTACCAAGAAGTCCCTCGCCCGCAAGAAGCTGCCCGGGCGCTCCCTGCTCTAGCACGTCGCGACCATGCTCCTGCTCCCGCACGTCAAGATCCCGTGCTGCTCCTAGCTGCAGCGCGTGGGGACATGCAAGACCAAGCTCTCCGCCACCCAAGGCCTCCCGTGGCCATAACAGGCTGTCGTGCCTTCACCACCGAGCTACGCAGCGTCGCGTGGCCCGGCAAGTTCAAGCCAGACCTGCCTCCTCGTTACGATGGCACGACCGACCCTGCGGAGTTCCTCCAGCTCTATGAGCTGGGCATCGAAGCTGCCAACGGAGACGAGAAGGTCATGGCGAACTAGTTTCCCATGGCGCTCAAGGACGGGGCCCGCACCTGGCTCCTGAACCTGGCTCCAGGCACGATCTCCTCCTGGGACGAGATGCGCACCCGCTTCATCGCCAACTTCCAAGGTACTCGCGACCGGCCACCCGCCATGAGCGACATGCGCCGCATCAAGCAACAACCCGGAGAGACCCTGCAGAAGTACATCCAGCGCTTCAACAACGCACGCCTCAAGATTCCCAAGGTGACCGAGGAGGCCATCATCTCAGCCTTCTCCGACGGCGTGCGCGATGTCAAGATGAAGGAGGAGCTGGCGATGCATGAAGACCTGTGCACTTCCTTGGAGCTGTTCAACTTGGCAACCAAGTGCGCCAGGGCTGAGGAAGGGCGTCTCTCCCTCCTCGAGCTGCCTGCCGCAGACCCAGAAGAGAAGAAGCCCAAGGCCAAGGATGTGAAGCGCAAGGGGGCTGCCGTGCTCGCGGCAGAACCAGACACCAAGCGGGGCAGAGATCAGCCCGAATCTTCCAAGGGCAGTCGGTACTGTGTGTACCACGACCTCCACACCCACAACACCAACGAATGTCAAGAGCTCCGAGCCGTGCGAGAAGGAAGGATCGGCCGTCGTCCCGACCGCGGTGACCGGGGCTACGGTCGAGGAGGAGGAAGGAACGCAGGACGCTGGGAAGACCGCGGCCCGCGCCAAGGGTGGCGCGATCAACCTCGCGAGGATCGCTGGCAAGACCCGCCTCGCGAGGGAGACTGGAGGGATCAGCCTCGCGAGGATCGCCCGCAAGGCAACGCAGGCCTCCCTCCGCTGCCGCCGCAGCCAAGGAGAAACGAGGACCGCCATCAGGACGAGGGGGCTGGGGGCTTCCAGGAGCCGCGCGCGATCGCCTGCATCCTGGGCGGGGCTCAAGCCCCAGCCTCTCAACGCATCTTCAAGCAGTTCGCCCGCGAAGTGAATGCAGTCCTCCCCAAGCTCGAAGCCACGCGCCCTCTCAGGTGGTCGGCGTGCGCCATCACGTTCAGCTCAGCAGATCAGCTCAAGTGTGCGGCCACAGCCGGAGTCCTCCCGATGCTTTGTTCCCCAATCATCAGCAACGTGGTGGTCACCAGGACCCTCATCGATGGCGGGGCAGGGCTCAACGTCCTGTCCGTGGAAACATTCAACAATCTCCAAGTGCCCTACAGCCAGCTTCAGCCAACCAAGCCTTTCTCCGGAGTCACCGACGGCTCCACGGTCCCGATTGGGCAGGTCCGCCTCCCTGTCACCTTCGGGGCACGCGACAACTACCGCACCGAGCTCATCGACTTCGACGTCGCTCACATTCGCCTGCCGTACAACGCCATCCTTGGGTACCCAGCGCTGGCCAAGTTCATGGCCGTAACTCACCACGGCTACAACGTCCTCAAGATGCCAGGAAGTGGCGGAGTCATCACGGTGCCCTGTGAAGAGAAGGACGCGGTGTGTTCCCTGGAACGAGCCTTTCAGGCCGCATCACTGGAAGACCCGGATCGCGGAAGCAGGAGGCTTCCGAGACCGCCCCCAAGAAGAAGAAGACATCGTCCGGCCCTCGGGCCCCTCAGGGCCCGCGCCTGCCCAGGGGGAACCTCCTTCCATCGCATAGGAAAGCGCGCCCGGCGCCCTCCTCAGGCAGGGCTCGGGGGCTCTCCCCTGGAGGGCCACCGACCTGGCTAAGGTCACGAGGGAGGCGCTTGGGCACCACATGGAGGCGTGTTTCGAAGCACGTTTCCCTCAAGAAGGAGTAAGGCAAGGAGAGCCAGACCCTCAGGAGTTCGTCAGCAAGGCCATTCAGGAGCTACAGGAGTCAAGAGTCATGAAAGGCGGCCGCCGCCTACCAGCTGTGGCTCCCCATCCAGGCGAGGATGGTGGGCTGCGCGTCTGCATCGACATACCAGGGCTCAATCGAGTCGCCTCTCTGGAGCGCCTCTGGCCCTCGCGAGTGGGGCGCTGCGAAGGTCCACCCCACAGCTACGTTCGCATGCCTTACGGCTTGCCGAACGCGGCTGCCACGTACCAGCGCCTCATGAGGGGCATCATGGAGGCTCAAGAGGCCAGGCGTTCCGCAGCCCTGGCGGAGATGGAGATGGTCCGCGAGGAGCCACCAGCGCCTCCGGAGCCTCCCGAGGCCCCTGGGCCTGGGGGCTCGTGAGGATCGGCTTCCGCAGCCCACCGAGTCTGCTACACCAACACTCCTTCGTCCTCAACATCATCAGGTGACATCTTTCAAGTTTCATTTCCAGCTGGGAGCGCCCCCCAGGGCTGCATTATTCCCAGGCCGCGTGGGTCCGTCCCTGCGGCATGTATCCCTTTTATTTCATGTTGTTAGCTTACTTTGTTGGGGGCGCCCCTCGGGCTGCATCATCCCCAAGTCGCTCGGGCCAGACCCAGCGGCATGTATCCCTTTTGCGTTTATTTCCGGCTATGCGTTCGACCCACCATGCTTGATTATTTGATGCCGGTCCACGGCACCTCTTCTTCTCCATGCCGACCACTTGCACGTTAAAGGGGGGGTACCTGAGCATCGCGACTCAGGGCTCTTACTGGCTCTCCAGCCCTCACCCTCTGGCCTTGTCCACGGCATCGCGACCTGGCATACCAGCGACGGCTGAGACCAGCTCGAGGGCCGGGACCCGAGGACGTAGAGTGCCGGCATCTAACCAAATTTGCAGGTACACATCACAAGATAAGGCCCAGTGCCAGGCGCAACCCGCCTAGAGGTAGGGCCCCGTGAGTCCCGCGCTGGCTCACGGGTGCCCAGATACACCTCGCCAGGCCCTACCGTGCCAGCCACGTGTCAGGGCGGGGCTGTACACGCCCCGGGGGCTCCTCCCGGAGGGGAGCCCCCTCCCACGTACCAGTGGAAGCACCATGCTCCGCGCTGGCTGACGACACTGCCGAGGAGCGGCTATGCCCGTACACATACGGAAGCGCTATGCTCCGCGCTGGTGATAAACAACTGAGGGTGGCCCCCGGGCCGCATCAACCTCAGGGAGCCCAGAGCTCAGTGTCTAGCCTCATCGTAACGCCTCCCCTCGGGAGTGCCGCGCGAGGGGGCTGGGCACGGGGGCTGCGCCTGGGTCACGCCCAGACGCACGCCACCCAGCCAGGCCCCCCCGGGCCTGGTTCGTCGCGCGTCTCTCCCCGAGCGGAGCCAAGGTACGAAGGCCGTTTGAGCGTCAAGGGGGACTCCTGAGCATCGCGACTCAGGAGCCTAACTGGTCACGTAGCCCCTCACTCCTTAGTTCCGAAAGGCTAACGGCGGTTGAGGTATGCGCGCGGCCGGGCTCTGCAGACGTAGAACGGTAGATCCACCCACATCACACCTCCCTACTTGCTGTTCGTGCGCCAAGGGGGACTCCTGAGCATCGCGACTCAGGAGCCTAACTTGTCACGTAGCCCCTCACTCCTTGGTCCCGTCCTGGTTTCCGGTCGGGGCTAACGGCGGCTGAGGTATGCGCGGGGCCGGGCTCTGCCGGCGTAGAACATAAGCAAGTAGGAAGGAAAAGCGTAAATTTCAAGGAATTCAAAAGCAAATATTACAGTCCACACTGTTATCTCAATGCCAAACGCAAGTTTAAACGCCTCCCCGAGGCATGATACATGTGCAGGAATTAAAGGCAGGACAGGAGCCACAACGGAGTCACTTGTCGGCGGTGGAGCAGCGCGGAGTGGGTTCGCCTCATGGAGCAGCGGGGTCGGCAGCGCCTTGCTTCGGCTTGGTGCTGAAGGCCCGGAACTTCCCCAGCAGAGCCTCCGCGCGACCCTTCACGGCCTCGGCAGCGGCAGCGGCACGCTCGCCGCTTACTGGCTCCAGCAGGCTGTCGAGGTCGACGCCGGGATCGCGAAGGTAGATGTGGGTGAGGACCCGCGTCAGCGCTGCAGAAGACAGGACACGCGCCTCGGCCTCGGCCGTGGGGCCAAGGCCAAGGGCGACATCTTCAAGAGCGCGAACCAGGAAGGGAAGCAGCTTGGCGGGGCCGTCCTCGGCGCCAGCCAGCGGGCTCTCCAGGCCGCTGTCGTAAAGCGTCCTCAGCGAGGAGCGAGCCTTCGCCTCCATCTCCGCGAAGGCCACGCGGTCCTCGGCAAGAACCTGGGCCTTGTCGTCCAGCTCGACCTTCCTCGCCCCCAACTCCTGCTCCAGCGCGCCTAGGCGGTCACGGCGCCTCCTGAGCTTGACCTCCCTCTCCTTGACGGCCGCCTCGCGAGCCTTCACGCCTTCTTCCTGCTCTTGGCGAAGGCGGGCCTCTTTCGCGAGCTGGTCCCGCAGGCCTTGCAGCTCGTCCTCCAGCGCCTTGCAGCGACCACGGACGTCGACCACCTCCCCCAGGGCTGCGTCACGAGCAGCCTTCGCCTCAAGGACGGCCTGCCTCTCCTCATCGCAAGCCGTCGAGGCCTGGACCAGCGCCGCCCGAATCGAAGCGTCGGAGCGAATCCATCCTGAAGCCAGCTCCAAGCGCCCGGCCACCAAGCGAGGGTCGGCGCCAAGAAGATCCTGCCGCAGCCGGTCCAGCTCAGCAGCAGCACGATCCAGAACGGCGGGAGGAGTCGGAGAGACAGCAGTCGGTGGGGTAGGAGGAGAAGGCGGCAGCGCGACCACAACATCTTGAGGCGAAGCCTGCTGCGCCCCAACGGCTGTAGTGGCGGCAGCAGGCAAAGGCACCTCGGGAGTCACTTGGGCCATGGGGGCTGAGCTCGCCCCAGCCGGCTCAGCCAGGCCTCGCGAGGACGACCGGGCAGGAGAAGCCCGTGCGTCGCGGTCACCTTCCTTCGCGGGCAGAGGCGCTGCCACGGATGGAACCTCAGGAGCTCCCTTCGGCTTCTTTGCTGCGGGCGCCAGCCTGTCCAAGAGATGTGGACGTCAAGCCTCAGCAGCAGAACAAGAAATAAAGACAAGAATCAAGCGCTTACGGGTCGTCGCCAGTGAGCTCAGGCAGCCTCCGGCCAAATTTGAAGCCTGAAAGCCGGCTGGAAGGGTCAACCTTGGGAAGCTCGGGAGCGGAAGGCGCGTCTGCGGTCCGCCTCGGGGCCGGGGCAGACCCGCGGGAGATCAGCCCGGTCCTGTCCTTCTTCGGGATCGGGGGCAAGCTCCCGCCGCCCTGCTCGTCATCATCCTCGTCGTCATCGCTCGGAGAGAGGCGGAGAGCGCGGGACCTGCGCCGGGGGAGGGGAGCCCTCGACTCTCCGTCAGTCGCCTCGGAGTCAGGCCCTTTTTCCCGCTCCCCTCCTTCCTCCTCTTCGCTGGAGTCGTCGGAGGACACGTCCACCGATTCCCCGGGAGTTTCCATGGGCACGGGCCCGTCCCCGTTGAAGACGGGCATGGACTCCACTACCTGCTCCCAGTCGTCGCGGAGGAACAAGGGCGTAGGAGCGCCCTCCAACCTCGCCACATCGCCCCCGACCAGAGATTGGAGGACCGCAGCCAGATCTTCGTCGGCCAAGGCCGCGGGGCTCGGATGGGGCCTCCACATCGGAAGTGAGTACTGCCGAAGCGGAGCCAGCTGGTGCTCCAGGAATTCCCTCAGCAGCGACGCGCCGGTCAGCTTCGCCGCCGCCATGTTGGCCGGCCTCAGATCCGCGTCCATCTTCTCCAACACCAGCTTCGCGCGGGGTCCGCGAGCTCCGCTCGACCCCAATCGCTGGAGCTCGTGGGTTGCTCCGTGGGCAAGATCAGCCGAGGGTGGATGCGCCCAGCATCTGCCAAGACCCACTTGCTCCTGAAGCCCTCAATCCTTTTCCCGGGGTTCGAAATGGCAATGGCGCCACCGTACGCGATGAAGCTCGCGCACGCGGAAGCAGGACCGCGAGAGGTCCGGAGGTAGAAGTAGTGGCGCAGCAAGGCCACTGAGGGCTGCACCCCTACGTGAGCCTCGCAGTAATAGGCGAAGATTGCCAGGAGAAGGACGGAGTTGGGGTGGAGATGCAGAGCCTGTAGCTTATAATGGCGGAGGACAGAGAAGAAGAACTCGGAGAAGGGAGGCACCAGGCCAGCAGCAATGGCGCTTACAAAGAACGGATAGAAGGTGCTCCCTTGGCCCTCAGGGGTGGCGGAGCCGGCCTTGAACACCTTCGCCCCGTCGATGCCCTGCGCCGCCGCCATCCGGCGCAACCGGGCGAGGCTCGCCTCCGACACGTTCGGCGAGTCCAGGGCAGACGAGTACCAAGCTCCGGCCGGGGACTGACGAGGCGCCATGGCTTCCTAGGTCACGCGGTCGGAGTAGATCTGGAAATTTTGGAGGAAGGAAGGAGAGGCGCAAGAAAGGGGATCTGAGCAGCAACCGGAGAAAGCAAAAAGCAAAGCCTAGGCAGATGCCGCTCCTTATCAACTCGCGCGGTTGCTGAGGCGCTCACGTCCAATCAACCGCCACGCGGCGCCCAAGGCCGCAGGCTGTTAGGGCCCGCGGCGCTTCGCCCTTGCCCTTTCGCCTCCCTGCACGGCCAAGTCCGGGCGCGCCTTGGGCCCGGGGGCTACTGTCGGCGTTCTGGGAACGGGGGTCCCCAGACTTGCCTGCCTGCGGCCTGCGGCGTGGCTCAAAGGGGGCCCAGCACGGCCCATCTTCATCAACACAGACCCAAGACCCTCGCGAGGGGCCAAGCCTCACGGGGCGGACGACACGGAGCTTCCTCAGGCACGGCCTCATCAGGCTGGCTCGCGAGGAGGCGGAGAGATCAAGGCGGGGTACCTCACGAGGTGCCCGTGACGCAAGCCATGACGACCAAGGGTGCCAGGCGGGCGCCAGCCCGCGCAGTGTCCTCCTTTCCTCTTTGGTGCAAAGGGAGCAAGCGCAGGCGAGAGCATCAAGCAAAGGCACCCGTTTCGGTGCAACGAGACCAAGACCAGTCCAATGGCAGGGAGGAAGTCATTGTGGAGCCCAAGCCAGCGTCACCACCAGAGCCTTTGGCAGGCGAGGACCAACTTTAGTCAGGATAAGTGTACCAGATGTTCCCCTTCAAAATGGCCAATTGTTGGCGCCCTTCCCGCTCAATATTTGGGAAGAGGCCCAGGGCCTTTGCCTATAAATAGGACTAGCCACCCCCAGGGGAGACGATCCAAAATTGGAAGCGAGGGGGAAATCAGAGAGAGAATCAAGAAGAGAGAAAGAGAGAAGGGTGACTGAACTCCTCCTAGCAGTTCATCCCCCCAGCCAAGAACAGACCCTCGCGAGGCTGTTCTTCCTTGTATTGCTCATCATCATCAGCCCAAGAGGCAATCCACCACACCACACACTGGAGTAGGGTATTACACCACAACGGTGGCCCGAACCAGTATAAACCCTGTGTCTCTTGTGCTGTTCTTTCCATAGCTTAGATCTTAGCGAGGCGGAGGGGTGCAGGTAGGTAGAAGGCGAAATCTCCGTCCGCACCCCAGTGTTCGAACCTCAAGGGTCTACCGAAACCCAAAATCCGACAGGTGTGACATTTAAGTTTGCTATAGCAACAAGTTGAATAGATATACCTGTTTTAACAGAGGCAAAAAGGAAACAATTACTGGCCAATAAAGGAGGATGAAACATACGGCGAGAAATAGAAGCATCTAACTTATCTTGATGGAAAACAAAGTAGGACAGTAGCATTTCTAAAATGGTTGCATTGATTCATATTAATAGAGACATTCTCTTGAAACAACATTCGTTAAAAATGTAATTTACTTTTAACAGTGGCATTGCTTCAATTTTCCAGCGACATTCTTAGATTAACAAAAGCAAAATATTTGTATGGGACATGGGAGATGCCAGCACCATGTGCGTCCATACATATAAATGGGTGATGCAGAGTATGTTGCAAGCAACATATCTGCATTGGTCCCATATTTGTTCTCTTTGAACCTTTTTCCTATGTGAGGGCAGCAAATCTAGTCCTGCACAAACTACCCGACCCCCTAGGTTCTTTTGTTTTTCAACAAATAGATAGGTTCCTTACAGATGTGTGTACTAGGTTACCCCCTTTTCCCATTTTCGACCAACAAAGCGGCTGGATAGCCAGTCTATACTACTTTCCCTCCCTCCTTTCCTCATTGAACCATGTCCTAGATTCATGCTCCACCCCACCCCACCCTTCTTTTCTCTTTGAACCAAGAACTAGATTTAACTACAAAATCGAAAAAGATCCACATGCAGCTAGATTAATGACGGTTTCAAAGAAAGTTATACCTTAGGGTCGTCAGGATGTGGCTAGGCATGCGGCGGGAGGCCGGATCTGCCCACACTACATACGTCAGCAAGGAAGAAGGGGTTGGTGGTCCTCCCGCACAGGCGTTGGGTGAAAGAGAACAACGTAGCCGGCAGTGGATTGCCTCCCTCCCCGAAGGCGATAGAGTGAACGCTGCACCTCCTCCCCTTCCCGGTGCGATGGGATCCAGACGGCTCCTTCACGAGCTGTGAGGGGGGAGACAGATGCCAACACAGTCTTGTTTAGATCTGGTAAAGAGGGTGAGAGCCTATGAATATAGCAAACCCTAGCAATGGAACGCTGAGCCTCCAGCATGTATATATATATATATATGTAGTGCAGCGAGAGTGTGGAGAGTGCAAACCCTAGCGAACAAGTGCTGAGGCTCCAGCTTATATAGTACTCGTGTATACTACTAATATATAGTGGAGCGGTTTTTTCTCTCCATAACAATCATTTTAAATTGTGTAAGTACGAAACGAAACTCTTTATTTAACATACCAGTGAAGAAAACTACTTATGATCAACTAACGATCCACGCGTCCTGGTCGCACTTCCTGTCCTTCACGTGCGGTACATACCCTCCGTTAAGTGAACAACCACACATGCGCCAAATTATCGGAAACGTCTGAGACTGTGTACAAATAAAGAATTTTAATTTCAATTATTGGAAAGGTTTGAGAGTATGTACAGTTTGCCCTCTCCCAATAATTATGGTTTGTTGTGTTCGGCCTAAACTTGGTCAAACTTTACAAAGTTTGACTTCAGTTAAATCTAATATGGAGAGTAAATAAAAATTGAGGGATACTACGTCCATCCGGGTTTTTAGTCCACACCATTTTTTAAATCAAAGTCTGACCACATATTTAGTTAATAGCTAGACAAATAAAATTATAGGGGAGCTGAAGACAAAGTTGTGTGAAGGCTTAGAAATCAATACAGAACTTATGCTCTTAGTACCAACGTCGATCCTTCTTCAAGGAAACATTTGGTTCATAGACAATTGTGTGATAAAATAGCACCAACGTGAAAGACGACTACGTCTCCAACGCAACCAAGGTGAACTGATGAAGGATATCATCTTTGTGGGTAACAAGCAAAGAGCACTGATGGAAGACAACTTTTTTTTGTTGAAAATTGATCAGCTTCACCAGCCGATGCAACCATGATACGCAACCATGAGTATCGATAGGTCGTCGTGGCGATGCATCATCCATTTGGCATCAAGTTTGGGTGAGGCACCAATGAAGTTTGACAAATCCTCACTGGTCTGTTTCTTCTCGGTAATCAAGCTCGAGTAAGGAAGAACCACATGGCAGAGGACAGTGAGGCGGAACAACAATGGCCATCCAATTTTGTGCAGTTCCACTAAAATTTAGGAAGACATGCCCGGGTATGGAGATACGCATCGCTGTTTGCAAAAATATAAAAAGGGATATAGTGTTGTTACTTTGTTTTGGCAGTGGTACAACATTAACAGCGACATCTCAATTGTCAATAAGAATTAATGAAAAGTACACCAACAAACAAAAGCGTCATGATTATCTTGATGGGAGCTAAACCAGGATACCCGAGAAAAAAGCAGGACAAAAGTTTTAATGAAAAGTACTTAAAAGGGACGTCACTTTACCATGGGCATTCCTTCATTTGGACAATGACCACACTACTACCATGTACTTTAACAAGTGATAGTATTAGATTAGCAGCATCAATAGGAGCATTTGGACAATGACCACACTACTACCATGTACTTTTTGTCGAAACAACATGTATATCTCCATCGAGTAGGGCTGGACAAAAAGCTCATAGCTCGCGAGCTTAATAAGCTCGTAGCTCGCTTCTTAATAAACAAAGCCAATCATTGATTTTAGCTTGTTAAGCTTAACAAGCTTAACGAACAAGCTAACGAGTTTCATGAGTAGCACGCTAAGCTCATTAGTAACAACACAATGCATATTTTCATCTTACGTGACAAACTTTTTGTAGCACCTCAGTCCATTTATTCAATCTAATTGACATAGGAGGCAAAAAATTAGTTCATTTATTTTATAGTCACCCTATTTCATCTTGAGAACCACACATACACACTCATCGCGAGCACTCACGAGATTAACGATCTTCAAATGAACCGAACCGAGCAGAGTTTTCTGCTCATTAATCTTAATGAGCTTAACGAGTCGAGCCTTAACGAGCACGAGCTTAACGAGTACGAGCTAAATGAGCCGACCATCTCGTTAATCCACCCCTACCACTTAGCCATAAACCAGGACAACTTTTCGAGTGGCCTTTCCTCTATAATAGTAAAACATAGGTGATGTTGGACCAGCCGACAAACCCTAGCTATTGTACATGGGAAGCTGGCGAGTGGTGGCATAGAAGAAAACCCACATGCAGCGACCTGCGGAGCTGGACCAGTACAATGAAGCATGAAATCCAAAAGAATTTATACCTCAGGTGGGCGAGATGTCGCGTAGGCAGGCGGGCGGGATCTACCCACACGACGGCAGCAAACAAGGGCACGGAGGACCTTCGTTCGTGCTAACGCCGGCTCAAAGAGGACTGTGCACATCTGCCTCCTCCATCGCCGATGGTGACAACATCAATGCTGCACCTCCTCACCTCCCGCAGCAGACGAGATTCGGCCGGTGTTGGGGATATGACTATCGGATATAACCTGCCCAGGAGGGCCGACTCAACGATAATGGCGATTCATCTGTATGAAGCCCAAGAATATACAAGATGGCAGTTCACAGTTAGGCTTGTAACAGGCCCAAGCCCAGAGGCGGCTTAAGGTCCGTAAGTATAAACCGCCATGTACGTATAGACTTGTAATGTAAGGCATGTAAGTTATGTCACTGAGCTGGACACGTTATATGAGCCGGCCGGGACTCTGTAGGCGCAGGGCATCAACCCGTGTATATAAGGGGACGACCCGGCAGCGGCTTAGGGCAAGAAACATCTAATCGAGAGCCAGGCAAAGCGTGTTTGCTCCCTGGTAATCGAAATCCTAGCAATACCACCTCAACAAGAGTAGGCCTTTAACTTCACCGGAAGGGGCCGAACCAGTATAAACTCTCCGTGTCCTTTGTCCCGTCTAACCCCTTTAAGCTAACCTCGCCGCAATGGCTCCACAACTAAGTCCTTCCATGAGGACATCTGCCATGACACTTCCACGACAGTTGGCGCCCACCGTGGGGCCAGTGCACGGTGGTTTCGAGTTCTTAATGGGCAGCTTCGAAGGGCTCAAGGGATACGCTGTGGGACGTATGACCAAGAGTCGTTACGGCAAGCTCTACATCGATGATGCAGGCTGGGGCCCCGAGGCCGTCTCAATTGAGTACGGGTACCGAGTCCCCTTTGGCAGAATCCATGTCTTCATCGGCAAGATCAATGAGCTGGGCCCTGAGCCGGACGTCTGCACCGACATCATTGAGACGGCTCAGCGTGCATGACCAGCCCCGGTTCAGCCGGTCGTAAGGCATGTCTTCCTTGGGTTCACCCATGGGGCTGAATTGGAAGGCTCTGTCTCTGGCGATGAGACAGAGATCTGCTCTGATGGTGAGTCCACGGGCGAGACCAATTCAATGTATCAGCTACAGGATGGAAGGCTTGGGGGCTGTTCCGATGGCGACAGCATTCCGGACCCTCGTGAGCCGCCAAACAGGGTGGCGATCTTCATGGCTGGCACACAGCCGGTTCTTGGCTCGACAGCTGCTCCGACTATAACTTCTGGTGAAACTACGGTCACGGCAGCTGGGGCTGGCGGTTCAACTTGCCCACCGGCTCAAGTATTAACAGATCTATTGGATGCTCTGGCAACTCTGATGGAGGTTGAGGCAACCCCAGAAAACCAGGAGCAACAGAAGGTAGAAGTGGCTAAATTACGTGATGGAATAGCGCAAGCTAAGGCAGACTTAGCGGCAGAGAACGCTAGGATGGCCGCAGAACAAGCAGTTTTGGACGCCCAAGCACAGCGGATTCATGCAGATTCATATCGGCTTAGGGTAGATCAGAATGCCTCACACGAAGTCTTAAGGAGGAAGCAACAAAGTCGTTTGCCCTTGGTTTATGAGTCAAGGGACCTCTTCAACACCCCTAGAGCTGGGGCCAGTAACCCGTTGGTGGTGAACCGAATAGTTGAACCGCCCGGCCAGCCACGTATGAACAGCACTCCGCCTCAGCATGTGATGACACCGCCGAGTCATTACTCCACCGCTCTGGACAACATGATTGCTATAGATACACGATTGGCGGCTCTGCCTGATGAGGGTGAAACTCCAGAAGCAGTTGAAACCCGAAGGGCCAGGGAGCTTCTTCAAACAGCTCTGGTGCAGCAGCAGGATTACTCTTATAGCCATGATCGGATTCATGAGACCCCTCATCTAAGCCAGATTTACAGCAGGCACATTGAGTTGCCAGTAGTCTCAAGTACTGAACGGCGTCATAACCAACCTATTTTACATGACCCGACACGCAATGGAGCCAATGCACAGGATTTGGTGGACCAGGCCAGAGCTGGCGGCTCAACAGGCGGCTCATCAGCACGCGTCGGTTTACCCGACAGCTTCAATTGAGGCAGGTGTGACTTCCAGGCTTTCGGTGTGCCGTGTCTAATAGCAGCCATACGAAACAAGCTTCTGCCCAAGGAATTCAAAGGCCCTCGTAAGGTGCCTAATTACACGGCCGATCAACCCCCTAAGGCATGGGTGGAGAGTTATGAGATGGCCATGGAGATGCTGGATGTTGGTGAAGCTGCTTATGCCAAGTACTTCACCATGATGTTAAAAGGGATGGCTCGTACCTAGTTGAAGGGATTTCCGGCTAATTCCATCGGGTCATGGGCAGAGTTGAAGGCCCGGTTTATACATAATTTCAAAGACACGTGCAAGCAGCCTATGTCGATTGTGGATTTGGTTTCTTGCGTTCAGGCTGAAGGCGAGTCAACAACCAGCTAGGTGCACTGGGTCTCAACTATCATCCATTCTTCAGATAATATCAACGTTGGCTCGGCGGTTCTGACGTTGGAGAAAAATTGCCGGTTCATTCCACTCAAGCAGAAGCTTGGGCGGCTCAAACGTCATTGCAACAAGATGGGGGAGCTGATGGCGGCTCTAGTTAAGTATGCCGACTCTGATGGTACCAAGGACCCCGATTCAGAGGATGAAAGGTCGGGAAAGGGAAAGAAGAGTAATGGCATGAAGGGACAACAGTACAACTCTGCCAGTCAGGGTGGCAACGGTAAGCGCAAGGCTGATGACTTTGTGGCTAACACAGGTGCACGCAATAACGACCAGTGCTGTAGGGGGCACAGGGGCTGCCGGCTCTGACGGCAGGATTTGACCTTGAAGCAATGTTAAACCAGCCGTGTCCAAAACATGGCACGGATCGTAAACTGGCTACTCATTCGTGGAAGGATTGCAGCATAATGAGAAGCTTTTGGGAATCCATCGAGCGCCACCATGGCCCAAATGGCGGATCAGGGTCCGGCTCTCACGGTCTGGGTCATGGAGGTGGCGGCTCAAGTTCCGGATTTGAAGGTCACGGTAACCAGGGTGGTTACAATCAGCAGAATAGTCAGGGGAATCAACATCAGTAGTCCGGTTATCAGAGCAATCCAAAATAATTGAATAGTGGACAGTATCATGTCTTCACCACTAGCTTATGTAAGCGGGGCCAGAAACTTCATAGGAGGGCCGTGAACGCAATTGAGTCGGCGGTGCCGCGTTATCTGCGATGGTCAGAGTAGCCTATTGTGTGGGTCGAGAGGATCATCCGCCCCGGGTCGATAATCCGGGTCATCTGGCTTTAGTAGTGGCGCCTCAAGTGGGAGGTTATAAGTTTACTAAGGTGCTCATGGATGGAGGTAGTAGCACTAACATCCTATATTATGAGACCTTCCGATGCATGGGACTGACAGATAAGAATCTAAGCCATCAAACGCTGTCTTCCATGGTGTCGTGCCAGGTAAATCAGCCTACCCAGTGGGTAAGATATTCATTGGAAGTTGGCGTTGGAGATGAGCATGATTCCAGGTCTGAGACGTTAACCTTCGAAGTGGTCAAGATCAAAAGCCCTTATCATGCTTCGTTTGGGCGGCCGGCTTATGCTAAATTCATCGCGAGGCCCTATTATGTCTACTTGCAGCTTAAAATGTCGGGTTATAAGGGCACCATCACAGTGCATGGGAGTTGCAAGGTGGCCCTGGAATGTGAGGAAGGTGATGCGGCTTATGCTGAATCAGTTTGTGCAAATGGGGGAGCTGAAATTTTACAAAGACAATTTTGACCCGGCAGACATGACGTCCTTGAAGAAGCCAACCACAGAGCATGATCCTTCGTTAAAGTTTAAATCGGGGGACGATACTAAACTGGTTGATTTCACCCCTGGAGACTCATCTAAATAGTTCAGCATCAGCGCTAATCTAGATCCGAAATAGGAAAGCACGCTCGTCGAGTTCATCCATGAGAACGGGACATCTTTGCATGGAAGCCTTCTGACATGCCGGGTGTACCGAGAGAACTCGTTGAGCACACTCTTAATATTGATCTGAAGTTTAAACCGGTCAAGCAATTTCTTCACCAGTTAACAAGGAGAGGCGCAAGGCCATTGGTGAGGAAGTGGCCCGGCTTTTGGCGGTCGGGTTTATCGTTGAAGTTTTTCATCCTGAGTGGTTGGCTAATCCAGTGCTGGTACTCAAAAAGAACGACACTTGGCGAATGTGTGTGGATTACACGAACTTAAACAAAGCTTGTCCGGCTGATCCATTTGCTACAACGGGTTGTGAGCGTTTGAGCTTTTTGGATGCTTATTCTGGTTATCATCAGATCAAAACGGCAGTTAAGGACCAGGAGAAGACAACTTTCATTACTCCATTTGGAGCCTTCTGCTATGTGTCTATGCCTTTTGGGCTTAAGAGTGCCCAGGCGACTTATCAGCGGTGTGTACAAAATTGCCTTCACAATCAGATTGGGCGCAATGTTCATGCTTATGTAGATGACATTGTGGTGAAGTCAAGAGAGAAAGAGACTTTCAGAGACATTTGACAATCTCCGGGTCTACAAGATGATGCTTAACCCGACCAAATGTGTCTTTGGTGTGCTAGCAGGCAAGCTCTTGGGATTTTTGGTTTCTAACAGAGGCATTGAAGCTAACCTGGAGAAGATCAAGGCCATTACTTCATTGGCTAAACTGACGTGTGTTAATGATGTTCAGCGTTTGGCGGGTCGTATTGCAGCTCTGAGCCAGTTCATAAGCCGGCTAGGGGAGAAGGATATTCCTCTTTATCAAATGATGAAGAAGACATGTCACTTTGTTTGGAGTGATGCTGCTAATCAAGTGTTTGAGGATCTGAAGAAACAGCTGGCTGAGCCGCCCATGCTTGCTGCCCTTATTGATAAGGAGCCTTTATTGTTATATGTGGCTGCTAATAGCCGGGCCGTCAGTGTAGCTATTGTGGTGGAAAGGAAGGAGTCAGGCAAAGAATATCCATTTCAATGGTCGGTTTATCATTATCAGTGAGGTGCTTATCGAGTCCAAACAAACATATCCACACTGGCAGTAGCTTGTATATGGGGTTTTTATGGCAAGCTGGAAGCTTAAGCAATATTTTCAAGGTCATCCTATCATTGTGGTAAGTTTTGCTCCTTTAGGAGATATCATTCAAAACAGAGAAGCCACAGGACGGGTTGCTAAATGGGCCATTGAGCTCGGTCCTCACGGTTTAAAGTATGTGCCACACACGGCCATCAAGTCCCAAGCACTGGTGGATTTCATCAATGATTGGACAGAGTTGCAGACGCCTGAAGAAAAGCCGGATAACACATATTGTACTATCCACTTTGATGGATCCAGACAGCTGGAGGGCTCGGGGGCTGGAGTTGTTTTGACTTCCCCATGAGGTGACAAGTTTTCCTATGTTCTCTGATTAATGTTCCCCTGTACTAACAATGCAGCAAAGTATGTGGCCTTACTCCATGGTCTTCGGATGGCTAAGGAGATGAGCTTAAGCCGGGTGAGGTCTTTTGGTGATTCAGATCTGGTGGCTCAGCAAGTACCTGACACTTGGGATTCCAAGGATCCTCTTATGGCGGCTTATCGCCGGGAGGTTGATGCCATTCAGGTCATTTCAAGGGTTACCAAGTTGAACATATTGATCGCCAAAAGAATGAGGCGGCTGATACCTTAAGCTGGCTAGGATCTCAGCGTAAGCGGGTGCCGCCTAATACGTTTTTGGATATTCTACTTAACCCATCTGTGAAAGTACCTATAGAGGAGGACCTTGTTGTTACTGACCCGGAAGCGTAGTTGGTGGCGGCTCTCCATGCTATTCCTAATTGGACGGTTCCGTATTTGCCTTACATGACCCGGGGTGAGTTGCCAGAGGATGAGGTCTTGGCCAGATAGATAACCCAGCGGTCTAAGTCAATTGCGATTGTCAATGGAGAGTTGCACCATCGCAGCGTTACAGGAGCGTTTCAACATTGTGTCTCTCCTGAAGAAGGCTGTGAGATTTTACGAGAAATCCACAAAGGATATTGTGGTCATCATGCTGGTTCTAAATCTCTGGTAGCCAAGGCTTTCCATCATGGGTTTTATTGGCTAACGGCTCATGCTGATGCTGAGGATTTTGTAAGCAGATGTGACGGCTGTCAGAAATTTGCACGACGAGTTCATGTGCCGGCTCAAGAATTGAGGATGATTCCAATTACTTGGCCGTTTGCAACTTGGGGGCTTGATATGGTTGGGCCTTTCAAAAGGTCCAAGGATAAGAAGACCCACCTCTTGGTGCCAGTTGATAAGTTTACTAAGTGGATTGAAGCAGAGTCGGTTAGTAAATGTGATGCGGCAACGGTGGTTCAATTCATGAAGAAGGTGATCTTCCGTTTGGCTTTCCACACAACATCATAACAGATAATGGCACTAATCTTTCTAAAGGTGATATGGAAGAATTTTGTCAATGGGAGCATATCTGGCTTGATGTTTTCTCTGTAGCTCACCCTCCATCCAATGGGTAGGCAGAACGAGCGAATCAGGAGATTCTGCGAGGTATCAAGCCCCAGCTTATGGTTCCTTTACGGAGAACACTGGGTTGTTGGGTGAAGGAGTTACCTTCAGTGTTATGGAGCATCAACAGGTCTATGGGTCTCCCTAGTGACATCCGTCACGATTCACCCTGGGTGGCGGCTTTTGTTGAGGCTGACAATGAAAAGGCGCGTCAAGACGTACTTTACTTATTGGATGAGGAGTGTGACCTCACGGCGGCTCGTTCGTTGATTTACTAGCAAGACCTACGATGTTATCACAGCCGTCGGGTCAAAACCAGAACCTTTCAAGAAGGCGACTTAGTGCTCCGGCTCATCCAAGATCAGACATATATGCACAAGTTATCACGACCTTGGGAAGGACCTTTTGTGGTCAGCAAGAATCTACATAACGGGTCATACTACCTTATCGACATTCGAGACAACAAGGACTCATGCACATTGGAGGAGGAGACCCATCGGCCGTGGAACATTGCTCATCTTCGGCCCTACTATACTTGAGCCTCCGGCTCTCATGATGTACATAGTTATCCGATGTATATATTATAAGTAGTATAATAAAGCTGGCACCCCTAACAATTCAGGGCCTCTGTCATTTTACTTATCCAAAGCTAAGTCTTTATCATCATTTAAGAGGCTTGACGCCCACAATTTCCAGGACCAAAGAGAGTTGGATGCATAGCACAGCTCAAACATAGGTCCCTGATGATCACTTGGGGGCTTCCTGCTCATTGAGCATAGGTGTCAGTACCCTCTTGATCGGTGCAATGCCAAAACTTATATGATCACTTAGGGGCTTCCTATTCAAACATAGGTGTATTCACCACAGAGAACATAGCTGTCAGTACCCTCTTGATCGGCTCAACGCTATGTTTGTATGTATGTCACTTGGGGGCTTCCTGTTCAAACATAGGTATATTCGACCGAAGAGAACATAGCGTTACTACCCTCTTGACCAGGTTTGTTCAAAGATAGGCGTATTCGACCGAAGAGAACAAACTCTGACCGGGTCGTCCTACCTGTAACACCAGCTGCTTCAACTCCATCAGGTCATCTTGATTGACCCGCTGAACTCTTAACGATCAATCTTTACAGCGTATTCAACCAAGATCTGAGCTCGATTAAGGTTCAAACGGCGGCTTGTCATGTGAGAGTGCGGTTTACAGAGTCAGATGGATCCAGGCTTCATAGGCCGCCTTCCTTGAAACTTGGATAAATCAGCCCATGATATTGTTGCTCCGGTCCCGCGTACTCCTCATAAGTCTTTGAGAAAGACCAGACTTATCTAGGGTTGAAATGTCGATTGGGCACACTGTGACTCATGATCATGGTAACACGAACAATCCAGTGGCTCCAGCTAGTTTCATTGAAGATGACACTTTACTTTGACAGTCTACAAAAGCCTTGAATTTCTTTTGATTTCTTATTCGTATTTGAGTTTTTCACTGCTTTCCGGTTTTTTATAAGTCGGGCCCAGCTGCCCTGTTTACAGCTTACATTGGAAGCACGCTTTGGGTTTATACAACCCGTCGGGAGGACAGATTTTACATCGCCAAAGCTTAATGAATACCATGGTTGAAGTTATAGTTCTCACACCTTTAAATTGCACGAAGCTGATAAGCCAGCAGTTTAAGTATATATCACAGGTATGTTATTCTACTTAGCAGTTATCAGACCGGCCCTGGTCATGGATTATTCGTCCCTAGGGGCTTTAATTTGGTATCATGACCTACCCGGCGGTAAGCCACCAGTGCCCTTGTTTTTTCTTTATGTGCAGGATCATAATAATTCAAATCTGCATAAGTCAAAGACTATCATACAAAGAGTGGTTTTTTAAACCGGTGGATCATCAGTGTTACGGAAAATAGAAAATGTGCGCGATGGCACGACCAATTCAAATTTTAACCACCCTATTACATAGCTCCATGAGACAACATGAGGTCAAGTGTTTTGTCAAAGCTTAAGTCTTTAACCCACCTGGCGGTTCACTCTTCTTGGTCTTGCTGACGGGAGGCCTCTGGTTCATCCCTTGCCGGTTCTTATTCCTCATCCGCCGTCTGGAAGTTTGGTTACGACCAGTCAAAGCCACGCAAGGCGAAGAATTCAGCCTCGTCATCAATCAGATTGGACGGGTCAATATCATGGGCGAAGGTGTGCTTACGAATCGGCGGAATTAAGTCCATTACTTTGTACGCAGGCATATGCATCTTCTGATTATCCACATTGTAAGACGGCTGATATTTGGAAAGATTGGTCTCTTCAGCGATGACTGTTGCATGAGGACGAATCTCTTTGACACAGGCGGCAAAGTCTTGCTGATCGAAAGAGGTTCTGTCTTCCTTTAAACTAGGATGCCCACTGGCCATATCTGCCGGGTCTAATTCCGGTACCCACGCTTTGGCACGGCTCTAGGCCGTCACAGCGCCGACTCTTGCACAAGACCACTTTATTTCTTGGGTTCTGGAGTGCAGGATGGATAATTTCTTCAGCACATCGCTTAACAGATTGGGCCCTTGATTAGCCAGGGAGATGGTAGCCAATGTACGTTGAGCTCCAGTATATAATTTCTCAACAAGAGTATAAACCGCCTTGATCTTCACAAGCATGTCTTGGCTAAGGTTGCTGCTTCTGGGACCTGAGTAAGTCATAGATTGGTTAAAATGCCAGCTTACATTATGACGACAAGTACTTTGGATGAATAACAAGGCGACTCACCGAAGATAGCAGAAACCATCTGAGACACACGGTGTTTTAAACCGGTGAGTTCAGTGGTAGCATCATGAAGAGCCGCCTCTGCCTTCTCAGCATGCTGTATCAAGGCAGTCTTTTCTTCAGCCCAAGCATTTTTATCCACAGCAAAACTGTTCTTCAATTTTTCCGACTCAGACACACTAAACTGGAATTTTGATTCAGCTTTCCGGGTCTCAGTTTCTTGAGCTGCCAGCCGGGTCTTGGCATCGTTTAGTTGAGATTCCAATTCAGCGATAACAGCCTAGAGGCAGCACAAATTTATCAAACATACTTCATGGTGGATTACAACAATATAAGTCCCAAGCGCTTTGCAAGCAACAACACTTGGCACTTGGGGGCTAATGTCTATCAACGCAATTTTTCAACGGAAATGGCTTTTATAACTAAAAGTCCCAAGCGCTTTGCAAGCAACAACACTTGGCACTTGGGGGCTAATGCATATTACTTGTCTCTTCCTAAGGATGAGCCGGGTGTGTTGTAAACAGTCTCAGCTAACTCATGGGGGCTATGCAGTTAAGTTCTGCTCTTTTACGCAAAGATCAATAGGACCGGCTTATTCATACTGATTAAACCAGCCCTTGGGGACTACAAATGCAAAATTATGCTATTTTCAGCTTTCGGTTTAGTTTTAAACCGGACTTGGAGGGAGTCTAAGACAAAAGCTTGTAAGTTTTTTAAGTCTACAAATTATTCAATCTTATCATAATTAGAAGACTTGGGGGCTGGCAGGATATATAACTTATGTAAGCCGGATGGCGTACCTCATACTTCTGGTGCATCTATTTAACCATCTCAATTTCCAAGTCACGGCTGAAGTGTACTTGACTAAGATAACCAGATAATACTTCACTATTACTAAGTTGAGCATAGTGGCAGACATCAAACCTCACTTTCCGTCTTTCAGTGACTTCTTGTTTGGCAGAATGTCTAGCTAATACAGTTGGATTCCCCGGTTCAGTAAAGCTAGTGCCAGTGATCAGAATGTCATCAACATGAGTCTCTGGCAGGTTAAGTGAGCTTGACGGTTCAGTAGTTGATGGGTCAATATTTGTTTCATCAACAAACAACTCAGGCATCTTAGGTTGAGTGTTGGAAGCAGGATCTTCTGGTTGTTCAGAGGCTTCTGGTGTAGAAACTTGCTGGTCCGGTTCAGCAGCTTTAGGGTCTTCAGCTGGTTTTGTCACCTTCGCTTTCTTGTTGGGTTTTTCTTGACCACTAAAAGAATTCGGGCAAGTCAGCATAATGGTGAGGATATAAAGGTACATAAAGATAATTATTCTTACCCAGGGGCAGTCTTGAAAGCCGACAGTTGTGTCCGAGATGAGTCGCCAGAAGAAGAACGGGAAATCTCGTGCAAGATTGAATCAAAGGAATTGAGTAGCTAACGAAAGAAACCTGCCAGTAAATAAAAGAGTTAAGCCTAAAAAGAACCTCATTTTGGCATTTTCGAGGAGTGTTTGGTAAACCGGAGGATAAATCTTCACCTCCACTGGTCCGGATCTGGCGGCGGCTCTTGTGTTGCTGTCGTTTCAAAAGAAAGTGAGGATCTAAATAAGCCAAGGGGTGTGAAAACCATACTTTCTGGGTTACTCGTCAAAGTTTCTGCCTTGGTAAAGGTTCTGAGTCGGAGGAAATAATAGTTACCTCTTCTTCAACTGCGTGGCTAGCTCCCGTGTCATCCTGGTAATAGTCAGTGTCAATAAGATGGTTGAAAAACAAGACAAGAGAGTCAATGGCTACCTCCGACTCAGAAGTGTCATCCAGCTTAAACATGTCAGAGGCGCTTGACTTCTTCTTAGGTTTCTTGCTGGTCTTTCTGGTGGCTTTTGCGGTAGCTCTAGCCTTTTTGATGGCTTCGTGATCATATTTTGCCTTCCAGAAGTCAGACTTAGCCTGTGGAAGAGTAACATACTTGAGCTCACATAATATTTGGACGAAGTGATAAAGTAAGGGAAATCAAGAGACTTACATCTGGCGGCGGGTTAAGCTTGCAGAAAGGGTTCAGACCCACTTTGTTGCAGTCTTCGAATTTACTATTTACCAGGGTTGTTGCCATTTCAACAATGCCCTCTTCAGTCAGACACAGAGAGCTATGGCATAATGGATCGTTTGTTCCTTTGGTATAAGTACACATAAAGCCAGATCGACAACTTAAGGGTATGATTCGCCATGAGACCCAGCATCGGATCAAATCAACTCCGGTTAAACCATTTCCTAGCAGGGCTTGGACTTTTCTGATAGTAGGAGCGAGTTTCTTACGTTCAGCGGCAGTAAGTTTCTTAGGGAGTTGATAATTTGAGTCAAGATGTTCAGCACGATAACCCGACAATGGATTTTCATCAGACGGCAAGATATCTTTTCAATAGAACCATGTCTGATTCCAGTCCTTGGGGTGACTCGGTAGAGCTTCTTGAGGGAAGATGGCATCTCTTCTGTGTTGAATTGAAATTCCACCATGTTCCAAGCTGGGCCCGTTTGTGAACTCATGTTGCCAGTTCAGATAGAAGTATTCCCTGAAAGGCTCAACACTAGGTTGTTCTTGAAGGTATACTTCACAGAAAACTTGAAAGTTACATATGTTTGACACGGAGTTGGGTCCAATTTCTTGCTGATGTAGTTTGAAGAAGTGCAGAACATCTCGAAAGAACTTAGAGCCGGGCGTTGAGAAGCCCCGGTTCATATGATCAGTGAATACAATGACTTCACCGTCTTTTGGCACAGGTCTCTTTTCGCCCGGGTCAGGACCGCGGTAATGCATGACACTGTTCTCTGGTAGATATCCAACCTTGACGAAATCTTTCAAAGTACCCTCAGTAACGATGGAAGGAACCGAGTTACATGTGGTAACTGTCTTTGGTGGCATTGTAAAAGAAGGACAACCTAAAGAAGGGAGTAATTTGCCGGTTCAAGTGAGTTGGTGAAATCACAAGTTAATAGTTGCAGTGTACATTCGGAATGGAGGCTTAAGTGAGGGCTAATGATATATGAAGTAATAAGTAAGCCAGTAAAGAAAGCCGCCATAACAAAGATATTCAAGATCTAACAAGAGCAAAATTTGTTAAGTGTTGGGACAAACAGGTTCCACAGATTAAAGCTATAAATTCTGATCTACAGTTGTTCAAAAAAAGGAGATAAAATCTAAACCTACCGAGGTGGCAGCAGAAAAGTGGAGGTGCCCTAGAGGAGATCTGTCGTGATGAGGATATGTTTTAATATCAAAAGTGGGTGCTAAAACTACTACCGCACAAGACCTACATTATTTTCAGATCAAAACTACACGATCTAGCAACGAGAAGGAGGAGCGGCGATGAACACCGACAAACACCGAAACCCTAAAGAACAAATCCATGAAAAAGAAAAGGAAAAACTTACAAGGTGATGCAGAGCGGAGGAGTGCCGCGGAGTTTCTGGACCATTCAGGGTGATGCAACGGCCAGAGTTGACGAAGAGGACGGAGGCCGACTGTGGCAGAGCTCGTGAGGGCTGGTGCATCGCGAGGAAGAAGAAGACAAGAAGGAGAAGAGAGGAGAAGTAGAAAGGGGTGGTTTGACCCTATTTATAAGGAAAGGGGCAACAGGTAGGCACGAAAAACGAGGAGGCCAAATGATGATTATCCAACTGATTGGATGCCTCGGTTTTTGGAAGGGCATTAAAGGTAAAAGATCTGGTAAAGTGACGTCGTGGCGGGTTTCCGAAATTCCTAGAGATGACATCATGGCGGGTTACAAGGTTTTCACAACAGATGTAGAAGGAATTTTCTAAGTGTTGAAGATTGACATGAACAAGTTCAAATCAACCTGGGGCCTAATGTTGGGGATATGACTATCAGATATAACCCGCCCAGGAGGGGCCGGGTCAACGATAATGGCGGCTCATTTGTATGAAGCCCAAGAATATACAAGATGGCGGTTCACAGTTAGGCTTGTAAGATGTCCAAGCCCAGAGGCGGCTTAAGGCCAGTAAGTATAAACCGCCATGTATGTATAGACTTGTAATGTAAGGCATGTAAGATACGTCACCGAGCCGGACACGTTATATGAGCCGGACGGGACTCAGTAGGCGCAGGGCGTTAACCCATGAATATAAGGGGACGACCCAGCAGCGGCTTAGGGCAAGAAACATCAAATCGAGAGCTAGGCAAAGCGTGTTTGCTCCCTGGTAATCGAAACCCTAGCAATACCACCTCAACTGGAGTAGGCCTTTACATTCACTGCAAGGGGCCGAACCAGTATAAACTCTCCGTGTCCTTTGTCCCATTTAACCCCTATAAGCTAACCTCATTGCAATGGCTCCACAACTAACACTACAAAAAATACACTTCCGTGATGATACGTGTTTGTCATAGTAGGTCGCATTTTTTGTCATGCATGTACATCCATGACGATTTTATGACAGAATCAAGATAGTCGTACCTGTCCTGTTGTAGAAGTGTTCCATGACATTACCAAAATTATCATCATGGAAGTGTCCACTTCCATGACGATAAATCGCGCGTCACAGAAGTGCTTTCGTCAAGGGTGACCGACACGTGGCATCCACCGTAACGGAACGCCTTTAAGCTATTGGGTCGGGTTTTGGATCCGATAACCCGTTAACAGCCTCGACCAATGGGGATTTTCCACGTGTAAAATCATCATTGGCTGGAGGAAACACGTGTCGGCTCACCGTTGGGACAGATGTCATCCGCTCATTGGACCGAAGGCGCCTATGATACGGTGACACGTGGCACGGCCCAACAGAGGCCCATTCCTGTGAAAAGGTCGGCCCGTTTGACTTGGTCAAAAGGTGGCGGGCCGGCCCACGGAAAGCCTGTTAACAGCTTGTTCGCATATAGCCCATTTACAGCCCGCTAACCCAGGGCCCGTTACGCCCTATCCGAATTAGGCCCAGTAGCGTCATCTGGGCCGTCCAATATGATTCAGCCCGTTTTAACTTCCGGCCCATGTGTGGCCCATGACTTCTTTCGGCCCATATGAGGACCTTTGTAACTCTTGGCCCATTAACGGCCCGTGGTGGAACTGGCCCGTAATAAATAGTGTATCACTTTATACCCATTAACGGCCCGTTATTCCATTGGGCCGTTTCCAGCCCAAGTTATCTTTCGGCCTTCTCATGGCCCATTGATTCTTGGGCTCATTTGTAGCATTCGGTTACATACGGCCCGTTACTGTCATTTTCTGCTTGTGGGCGAAATTCAGCCTGTCGTTACAGTCGGCCCGTTTGTGGACCGTTAATACATTGGGCCGTTTTCATGTAAAAAAAACCCGTTGGGCTGTTTTCATAGAGTTATCAAATACGGCCTATGAAAGGCCAGTTATGGTCCACAAATAGTACGGCCCATGATTGGCGAAATGATGATATGCCCCATAGAAGGCCCATGGATCCTATGACCCGTATGAGGCCCATGGATAGTACAGCCCGTAGAAGGCCCATGGACCCTACGGCCTGTAGAAGGCCCATGGACCCTAAGGCCCGTATAGAAGGCCGATGGATCCTATGGCCGGACGAAGGCCCATGGATCATACGGCCTGCAGGAGGCCCATGGTTACAACAGCCCGTGTGTTGCCATGGTTATTTTGGCGTAGTTACCAAAAATAGGCTATTGTGGCCACTAGAAAAAAACAAAAAAAGAATTGCAGTGATTACAAGCAAACAACTAAACAAGACAATAAGGAAATAAATAAGCATGCAATTAACGCTAGCATATTACCGCTATTACACATATTACATCCACTGGGCATCAAAGTTCGCCACCAGTGCAAATATAGGGAACAAAGCAGCACATTACATACACTGGCCGTCAAAATTGGCCACCAGTGCAAATAAACGCGGCAGCAAAACAAGAGCATAACTGAAACAACTTCAGAAGAGCTCAAGAAACGTTATCCTGGGTATCCACCATGCTGGCAATAAGCTTAGCAAGCTGATTAGCTTTGTCCTGTTTGGCGCTAAAATCCTCCAACGCTTGCTGTTGCACCAGAAAGTATGCATCTGAATGCTCCAGGGACTTCCGCAGTCCTTCCGCTTCTTGTCGCAGCACAGCTGATCGATGTCTTTCAGCTTGTAGTTGAGACTCAAGAAACCGAACTGATTCAGACAGTGAGTTTGAATAGCTTGTGCAAGCGGTAGTGGCCAGTAACTCGAACACTAAACCAAGACAGGACTTTGGGGTTGTCTCGCTGTCTTCAAGATAGTCTTCCTTAGCTGTTTTATCAGCTTTGTTGGAGACCAACAAGGATGTGTCACTATCCTGAACCTTATCTGCATTACTTCCTTTACCATTGCTTAATAAGGCACTCTTCCCCAATATTCTGTCAGCATTCTAAAAGAAGAAACAAGCAGACACATAACAAGTTTAGCATGTACTAGTATATGAAACTCATTTCGGTGAACCAGTTCATTAGTAAGGTGGACAGGATTAAACTACCAAGTCTTCTATTGCCAAGTACTAGTACATAATAAAAGCATCAAACAAACATATATCTATGTCCTATGGTCACTGCATTGTCTTGCCAAATCAAAATAGAGACACGGTTCAAATCATATCAGTTCAAGACAAAGCAGCAGTGAAAGAATACAAAGCGTGGGAAACTACACGGCACAACAAGATTTCAGATGGGTACCACGGGTCTACATGTACAACAACACTATTGGCTCTGTTGTGATGCTAGTAATGTGCATGATATGAAAGTCAACTGTATACACAATTGAAATTGAAATCAACAGAGCTATTGATAAGAGCAAACCTGTTAAAGAAACATGCGTGAACATACCTGCTGTGCCATTGGAGTTTCGATTGGATCCTTCAATTTAAAAATAAGTTTGTATGAGTAAATACAGTGATACAAGAGCAAAGCAATCATAGTTAAAAAAGGCGCGCCTAAGCGAGCGCTTAAGCGCGCCTAGGCTCTAGGCGTTGGCAAAACGCATTGCGCATAACTACGCATAATCTGTGCATAACTGCGCATAAGCATGCGCTTTGGTCAGTAAAGCGCAAGGCGGTGGCAAAACGCACAATTAACGCCTAGCGCTTTTTTGAACTATGATAGCAATGGAATCTTAAATTAGAACAGTTGTTCTTCAGGTTTAGGCACTTGTTCTACATGAACAGAGTACAGTAAGACGCAAGAATATAATACTTAAAAATAGAAAATGAGCTCATAGACCTTACCACATTCTTGGTTCGGGACCAGTACAGAACAAGGCGTTCCCAGTCATCGTCCAGTAAATGTGTCTCAGGAGAACGTAAGGGAATTTGATGAGTTTCTTTGCCGGTGAAGTACGTTTTCTTCAGGTAATTCCGATACTGCCACCAAGCATTCTTGAAGATAGCAGAGGTATTAGCACAGGTTACCTCATCCTGAGTTTCCAAATCGGTCCTTCTCTATAGAGAAAAATGGGAAAATTTGCTGTATTATAACCATCATGGAGGTAGGATGTATGGGACGAAGCAAAGTAATTGCCATGAATAACATTACTTACACATAACTCCTGGACAAACACCTGCAACTGGCATTTTCCTTCATCTTCAGTATAATATTTCCAAGATGGGAAGATACGCACATACGATTTAACAACATCAAATGCGATAGATGCTAAACTACGACTAGCTGGTTGTGCTTCCTCCACAGGAATAGGCGTACTAACTGGTGGAGTTGGGGTTCGCCGTGATAGTACTGGCCCTTTGGGCACTGGAGCTGCCTTACTAACTGCTCTTGTTTGGGAGCTCTGTGGTGGAGATGGTGCTGTGTCAACAGGAACTGGGTTACTATCGGCTGGGGTTGGGGTTAGATTGGGTGAAGCTGGTTCTCTGTCCATCGCAGTAGGGGTACAATCTGCGAGAGTTTGGGTTATGTGTGGTAGGGCTGGTTCTTGTGCATGTACAACCGGGGTGCTATCTCCACCAAGAGGTAGCACTGTTTTATTTGAAGACCGTGTTTTTAGTCCGCTAGATACTGGCATCACCCGCTCCAATTCAAATGGCTGATAAACAGGAAACATAGTTGAATGTACAGACATTGTATGAGAGACAGATGCAATAGATAGTGTGGAAAAAAGAGGGCATGAAATAGTTGACATGTATATTGTTTAACTAAAACGGATAGCATGACATAATTTCACATATATGATGTCTATCTAAACTGGATAGCATAGCATAACATAATTCAAAGATATGATGAATAACTAAACAGGATCGCATGACATAATTCACCTACATGTTATCTAAGTAATCAGGATCGCATCATTTAATTCACATATGTGATTTATATGCTAAACAGAGGGCATTCGATATGATGTCTGAACTAAGAACATGGTGTTGAATATTGTGTATATGATGTCTAAACTATGCAATGCAAGACACCGTATGCATGATATGAGCAGTATAACCGTGCCAAGTTAGAGCATACACCTCAGTGGGGGAATAGGACTGGTCATCTGTCTCTGAATCCATCTCTGAGGAGCTATCGGGACCCAACAAGAGATCTGCTTCGACAGGTAGCACTGTCTGCTCTGAAGGCCTTGTTTTCACTCCAGATTTTTCCATCTCCCACCCAAATGGCTGATTCACAGGAAGAGTAGTTTAATGTACAAACATTGTCGACAAATGGAAATGTAATGAAGAAAAGGATGGGCAAGATATCATTCAAATATATGATGCCTGGTTAAACAGGATGGCATTGCACATTTCACATATATTATGGCTGGCTAAAAGACATGAGACTGCATAATTCCCATATATGATATAGAAACTAAACAGGTGGCATTACAGAACATGTCTAAACTAAGCAGATGACATATATGATGTCAAAAGTAGGCACTGCAAGGCAACATATGCATGATATGACTAACATCATCATGCCAAGGTAGAGCAAACACCTTGGGGGTAAATAGGAGTGGTCAGCGGCGTCTGAATCCGCCTCAGAACAGATATCTTCCTCTGGATTACAATCTGGAGAGGGGTGGGGAGGGTTTGCCATTGAACCCACCATGGAGCGATGTCTGCATGACATTGTATTGCCGCGCAAAACTCTTCTCTTTTTCTCTACATGTTCAGCATGACTGTGTACAATATCTGACATGCATACGAAAAAATATGGTGAGATTATGTAAGGAGAGCATGCAGAAATTTAGAGTGATGGTAACAACCAGTGGATCGACGTTTTTTCCGTTGAACCAAAATAGCCCTAATGGATCGACGTGAATGAATAGTAATAAGTGATGCAACAAGAGTACAACCTCTTTGCCGTAGCTGTGTCGACCTCAGCATCATTGAGTTGGTCGCTGAAGCAGTTAAGGCAGAGGTGGCTGTCGGAGGTGTGGAGGAAGATCTGAGGAATCTGTAGATGGCGTCCAGGGCACTTCTCTGTTGTGATGGATCATTCTGTCGTTGGAGCAGCTCCGGTGAGCCGTAAGAAGTCAAGGCTGAAGCAGCACAAGACAGACATCGTCAATCTCAAGTGGGATTCTAATAGCTTCTCCAATAGATGATGTAAAATGGATGTAAAATTAACATCACCAAAAACCACCTGACTACAACTGATGAGGTAAAAACTGTTGACTCCGAACTTAACTGTCGGAACTGAAATTTACTGTGGAATCTGAATGCTATTGTCGAAACTGAACGCAATGGTAGCAGAGAGGCACTTCACATGTAGTTTAGGGAGGGCCTGCAGTTCATCTTCAACCTGCACCCCTTGAGCCGCCAGCCACCACCGGCCGAACCGCCGGCCCCAGCGCTGCCTCGCCGCCCCAAAACAACTCGCCACCGCCGCCTCGGCCAGCCCTCTAGGCCCCTCGCCCCCCACCCTGAACCCTAAGATAGATAGTGGGGTACCTCTCCGGTGAGCCCCCGTCCCCGCTGCGGGTGGTTCTTCCTTAACTCCGGCGAGCCCCCCCAACCCCTGAAAATCGACTGACCCAAAAGTCAATTCAGTCGACTGAAGTGTGGCTTAATTAGAGCAGAGCAGCAGCATGAGCGAGGGGGAGAGCAATAGCAGCAGCTGGGCGAGCGAGCGATCGAGCGAGAGCCGGAGCAGCAGCAGCAGATCCGGCTGGTATGGACGCCGCCGCTGAAGGGGCCTCGCACTGGGGAAAGGCGCCGTGGAGATGTGGCCTGTGGCGCCGGCTTCAAGGTAGCCGCTCCATGGGGGTGCGGGATGGAGCACTGTCGACGCCGGGAAGTCGAGTTAAGGAGAAGGTGTGATGCGATGAGTGTACAACCTCTTTGGTGGCGCCGAGTAGGCCTCGGCTTCGTCCGAGGAGTCGGTGAGGATGTTGCGGTTCCGGTTGAGAAGGTTAAGGCGGCGCTATGGGGATGGAGCAGCCGCGATAGACGAGGCGATCATCGGAGCAGCTCCTTGGAGGTGGAGGACGGGGCGGCTGAACTGGCAGGACGATGAGATGGACGACGGATCCTCATCCGAGGAGGTGGACGAGGGACGTCGAGCTGTTGCGGTGGACGACGTCATCGGGGAAGAGGCTCCGGCTGGGTAGCGGTGACGTGGCGGACGGAGGAGGGTGTGGTTTCGCGGCTGGAGCAGAGAGGTTATGGCAGCCTGGGATTTCGAATGGTGAAAAGGGGGTGATGGGAGGGGGTGAAGCATGACATAGGGACGCGCTTGTCCAAAATGTAGGGTGTGTTACAAAAGTACCCCCCACCGATTTGAACTAGCGGCCCTTTCGGCTCAGGGTTATAAGGGGGATTTTGTGTGTCAGGATTTGGCAGCTGGAGGGAGTTTTCGCGCGCGTTGTAATTTCGGGATAGCAAGGCGCGGGTTGTGAAGGCGCCAGTTTTGGGAGCACGATATCTGAATTTTCGGGATATAACAAGACGCGGGTTGAATTTTAGGGACAAGCCTAACGTGTAGTAATATTGTACTTGTACGTACCAAATCAATTCGCACTTCCCTCAACCAAAAAGAAAACGAAAAAAATAAAACTATTCACACCACACAAAGAGAGAGTCTTGCCCCGTTTTACTATACAAATGCTATTCAAAGCTACTCCCTCCTTCCATCTATATAGGGCCTAATGCGTTTTTCGATGCTAACTTTGACCAAATATTAGAGCAATGATATATGACATGCAACTTACACAAAGCACACCGTTAAATTCGTCTGTGAAAGGTTCTTTCAATGATATAATTTTCACATTGTGCATGTCATGTACTATTAATCTTGTCAATAGTCAAAGGCGGTCTTAAAAATCTCATTACGCCCTATATAGATGGAAGGAGGGAGTATGAATCCATGTTATGTCCGATTAAATTTTTTCGCTTGCTGTATAATGCATGTAACCTACTCATACCAACATTTTAGTGCATTCCAAATGTCTATACTACCGCTGCAATTCGAACTAAATTTGAATTCGTTTCTCTATTTCAATAAGAATCTACAATCATGATTGTTGCCAACTTCAACCATCATAGTTTCCTTGCTATCCGCCAGATATAAATCGGACGGCCTATAATGCAGGATGGCAGGCACACCATCATCAACAACTCCGTTTTTTATAAGAGTAGAGATAAAATATATTAAATGTAGTATAACATGTTCATAACCACACCATGTGTATCACCATTATATATATTCACACATGCGTCGGTTTGAAACACTATGATAAATTCTTCAAATATCCGAATTCGCTTTTTATAATGAAGTATATATGATCTCTATTCGTCTTTTACACCCACACAACCCTCTTATCTTTGTAGCTAGCGCTAACTTTCTCTTGTGCATGCACACGCCCGCATCCCTCTCACCCTCCCTCAGCATTCTCTAGCTCCATCGCGCAAATTCGTCTTTTCACTTTAGGTCGTTCACCCATGGTGTGTGTAGGCCCCCCAGCTCCTTCTTTATGGCACACATCAATCGATATGCCTCTCTAGCCAGGTGTGCCTAGCACAAACACAAGCTTCCCCTCTTCTCTTGTCACCGTCCATGCCTCACTCCCACCACTCTTTTCATCGTTCTCGTACTCGCACACTCCTCCCCCTCGATATAGTATGCCTCTCGTACCACCTCCTACATGCATCCCTCTCTCTCTATCCTTCTCCTCGTGCCTCATTTGCTTCTAACACACACATGCATGTATACCGATCGATCTCCCAACATGTACCTAGATCGACTTTAACTACCCCCCCATCGATCGACGTACCTCACAAGTTATGTCTCTCCTTTCTCTAACAAAGGGCGATTGATCTTCCTATGTATTTACGTCTGCTTACCACAGCCACATCGACCCCCCTCATCATTCGTGCATGCCTCCTGACCCATCTCTCACACGCACGTGCACAGACAACAAGCAGCCATCTCCTCTCTTATTGATATTGTGGGCGTGCCCTCCGTTTGTCTAGCCAGCCTATCCCACCATTTGTTAGAAGCAACTCCACTACCACCCCCTCCAACGCTCTAGCTCTGTCTCTCTCCCAACCTTATTCCTCTCCTGCACATATGCATGGATGCCGATCGATCTCCCTTAATACATGAAGCAGATCGATCTCCTTAATACATGAGGTAGGCCTCTCTCCTCCTCCACACATATACCAGCCATTGTACCTCTATAGTTAATTGGGCCTCCTTCTTCCCCCACCACACACCGATAGTCGAGCGCTGTAGGTAGGTATCCATGCCACAGAGACAAACTGCACATGTCCCATCTCACGTTCCAGTAGGCCAGCCACTATATATCTTTGACGTGGGCACACACAAATTAGATGGCACTCTTTATCGATCGCGTGCACACACACACACACACACATCATCCCTCTCTTCGATTCTATGGACACCTCAAGATGCATTTGTATGAGTAGTTTATCTTGTGAGAGAAAAGGTTGAATGAGGGAAGGCCTTATTTGCGAACGTGGAGAGACGTGTGGGTATATTTTTGCAAAATTGCCATAGTTTCTTTCCTATCCATTAGATATAAATCCGACGGCCTATATTGCAGGATGGCACACACACCATCATCACCAACTCTTGTGCGAAAATACTTGTCATCAAAATGGATAAAAAGAGATGTATCTAAAACTAAAATACGTCTAGATACATTTCCTTTTATCCATTTTGATGACAAGTATTTCCGAACGGAGGGAGTATTTGTCTTTTTAGAGATTTGAACAAGTGACTATGACCGGACCTTACCAACATACTCAAAAAAATAGTCCATAATTTTGATGTTACCCTCTTTTCTTGGCGGTGTAGTGTCATCTGGAAACCTCATAAATAAATATAGTACTACATGATACTAATATATGATACATGGCACAGGAGTACTAAGTATTATTAATACAGTTTTGCTAGAACTCATCTAGATGAGATATAATTTGGTATCATTCATCTTTTATAGCCATTGGATGTGATGCTATATAAGATGCGTGTGTGCTGACGTGGGTTGTATTTCTTCTTGTGCAACAAACTGACCACTGCATGTCATGTTTGATAGTCTCAAGTCATTAAAAGCATACAAGCCCCACATCCCTTCTTGGTTGATTCCTCTATTTATGTCAAAAAATAAGAAACAACATGAGAGTTAATGCACCACGCCTATGTGTTTACTATTTGGTTTTCGTAAGATGACTTAATACTCACCTAGACGGAGGGAGTATTCGATTTGACAGCGGGCGGCGCAGTTCCTGATACGTCTTTAATGCAGACGAGGGAGGGAGTAGCGGTTCCCGATATGTTAAACAGCCAATGCATCCTCCTTCAATTAATGCATGAGGGAAGTAATGGGAGGAGGTCCGGGAAAAGAGGCTGCACGATGTGAATGCAACGCAGTTTGCCCTCATTGCCCTCATATAAAGGCGCCCCTCCATTCCAATGCATCTACCACATCGTACGCACCTAAGCATTTGCCTAAGCACCTACACTAAGCGCAAAAGAGCTCACTCCCCCATGGCGGCAATGCGCGTGAGCGGCCAGCGGCTGTGCCAGATGGTCCACGACGCCGACATGCGGCATGGCACCGAGGATCATCTACAGGCGGTGTTGGAGACCGGCTGGTGGATGGCTGCCTTCGACTCCAACTACGACTCTTAGTTGGACCAGATGATCGTTGCCACCAACAACAAGTTCACCATCCTCAAGAAGCTCGTGGACGACATCGCCGTACTCCTCCAGCCCACGCGCCTAGGCTCCTCATTGCCTACCACCCTAATCGGCCTCCATGGCCGGAACCTCTTTCAAGCACTGGTGGCCCTGCGACTGCCGCCGACGTCGAAGAATGTCCACCTGGAGGTCACGCTCGCCGCGAGGCGCCTCACCCTGCAAGAATTCGTTGAACTACACATCCACATGTACGAGGAAATTGTGTACATAGGTATCTACAAGGCCAGTGAGGACGCTACGACGTTGGCCTTCCTCAACCGGCTGGAAGCCTTGGATGCCTTTGCCGAGAAGCACCTCGACCTCACCACAAAAGTCGCCGCTCCTTAGCCACCAGTCGGTGGCCCGGCGCACTAAGTTGAGGAGGAGGAGGTCGTACGTCCGTGGATCCATCTTTCTTCTTGCCTTCTGTAACCACCACTGCGATCGCATCATCGTGGCCTTAATACTTATTGTGATGTTGCATTCTCGTTCCAGTCAATACCGACATGTGCGATCCCTTTGCTTAATTATATGCATCACTGTAACTAGTACTCCATCCGTCAATTTATAAGTTGTGCTTACCTTTTCCATGAACTTCGTGCAACGCGCGGGCATCTTGCTAGAAACACTAGAATATGTCTATATAATCCGTATGTGATAGTCCATTTGAAATCTCAAAAAGACAAATATTTAGGTACGGAGGGAGTAATATATTAGGAGTATATCAAAACAATAGTGATTTCTTTCAAGTTTGTGAACAAATACTACTATTATACTACTTTGGATCCGTCACATCGCACGAGCACATTGCTGGTAAAGGAAAAGGCATGTCGCGTTCGCGTCGCACCCCCACACGCCCGAGAATCGGGAGTACAACACGGCCCGTCTAGCACGACACATAGCTTAGGGAAGGCATGTTGCCTATCATTTTCACTTTCATGTGGGACCACCGTTGAGCAAACCGACACCCCGCCCGCCGCCGGGTTGGAAAACAGAAACGAGGGGAAGATCTAGCTATAGCACGGAAGCCAAGAAATTTGGTGTCAGACGGGGCTCGTTGATAGAGTAGGAGTATTCTGTACTAGTACTACTCCTACTAGTACCAAGTTTGTACTCCTAATACTATATTACTAGTACTACCACTATACAACTAGTAGGTACGTGCACGACACAACATCGTAGGAACAAAAAACAGGAAGATCTTGTTTTGGGTGATTTATCTTTTTTTAATCAACGTAGTATGAATAATATGATGTGGGGGGCACCCATGAAGCTTATGTGGCTTGGTTGCATGGCTATGGAAGGTTAGAGAAAAATAAATAGATAATGTGTTTAGAGTGCACTCCACTAAATAGATATATATATACTTTGGATCCATTGCAATGAACCGACACATCTATATCTATACCCCCTATATAGTGTGTGAAAAACTTTGAAAGTTGGTCATTGGATGAAGCCAATCCGATGGTACAAAGATGGCAAAGCCGAGCACTACTGGCCGTTGGATATCATCCACCAGATTCTGCCACATGTATAATCTAGAAGACTCCATGGTTGAACTTAATTCATGACTAACTTTGCCACAACTAAGCTTAGGCAAAGTTATTAGTTCTTCAAAACAAGAGAAACAAGTTGGCAAGCCTAAGCGAATCTTGCCACATTTTTTGTGTGTATGTCATGTGGGGCCTTAGTGTGGCTTGCCTAAGGTGTGGCTTGAACCAAACACTCACCTAAGTTAATCAAACTTGCCTAGCCTTACATTCCACCAGATTTTGCCACATGTTAGAATCCAAAAAGCTCCTCATGTAGAAGCATAATGCACAAACCACGAGAATCTCATGCATGCAATGCACGTGTACCTTACTAGTACTAGTTGGTAGTAGTAAGAAACAAATTCTAGTTTTGGCACGAGCTCCTACTGCGGGAGCACCACAAGGCCTGCCGCGGGAGTTACATTTCCCTCTCGGGGCCCACGGGACCGAATTTCAGTGGCTTAGTGCCCGGCCTATGAGTCAATGACATGCGGACCTTAAATGCGGCTGGCCCACATGTCATTCTCATGGTGGTGGCGTGGTTCGTGACTCACTCATTCGAGATGAACCGGCCGGTGGTGGCGTAGCCGTGGTGAGGGTGCCACAGCTGGGCGTCAGGGCATTACGAGGCGTAGATGGTCACACCGGTGGGTACTACCTGTAGTACTCCCTCCGGTCCTTTTTACTCTTCATATTAGGTTTATCTGAAGTCAATCTCATCCAACTTTGACCAAGTTTATATAAAAAATTATAGACATTCACATAACAACACCAATATCATTAGATTCATCTTGGAATATATTTTCATATTATATTTATTAGATATTATAGATGCTAATAATTTCTAATATAAATTTGGTCAAACTTAGCAAAGTTTGACTTTCGGCAAATCCAATGTGCAGAATACAAAGGACCAGAGGAAGTACATAAGTACCCCAGCTGAGGATTGATGCCTGGGACGAAATGTGTCACAGCTGTTGGATGAAAATTCGATGGTGCGGGATTACGGATCGGAGCACAGCAGTGGAGCAGGTAAACCGCGTCCAATCGGGTGTCTCTGGTAGAAAGTTGATGGTCGCCGCAGTTCAGCTGGCCAGCATGTCATGCATACAAAGGCAGAGGAGCGGTGGGGCCGAGAGGGATGAGGGGCACGTCGGGGGGATGAGGATCCCCTGACGCGAATGATCCTACCATTCTGTCACTGACATGTGGGACCCATAAGCGTGGGTCCCACCTCTCAGTGAAGGAAAGGCAGGGCAAGGCAGTGATAGCCACGTCAGAGGATCCATGTCCACGTGGGGGGACGTCGTGCCGTGGGTTGGAGCGGCGTCGTGGGAATCGCGTGTGGGTGTGGCAGTGGTAGAAACAAGAAATGTGATGGTCTCCGTGGTTCAACTTCCATGGACAAGCTGTCATGTCTGCTGACACATGTATATCAAAACTAGAGTGTTTATATTTCAAGCACGTGAAAAAGTATTATTCTACTACTTTGGATCCATTGCAACGCATGGGCCAGCACATTGGTAGTAGTAGTGTCCATCTCTATCTCTAGAGGCCTTCCCTCGTTCATCCTTTTCTCTCACAAGATAAACTACTCATACAAATGCATCTTGATGTTCCATGGAACGCACGAGGATGTTTCCTTGGGGGTCTCTCTAGCACGGCATGGCCATAGTTGCAAGTTGACGCCCCTCGAGATGCTGGCGTTGAGGGGCACTCGGATTTCCTCCGATGAGCAGGTAAGATGAGTTTGATCATGTAGTAAATGCATTCTAAAGACTACTTCCGTGTCCATTTCCTAATTCTCCCCTTGCCCACTGTTTCATAGGTTAGGCTCGGTGCGAGTGGAGAATGGCTTGCATATGTACAGGAGGGTACCAACATCAATTTGCACAACATTTACAACGGTGACACCGTTCCCATAGAACCTTTGTGCAACGTTGGGATCAGCCATGCAACGGGCCACCGCATGAATTGGTACGATGGAACCACAGTGAGATTGAATAAGATAGCACGAACCTTGCACATGGCGTTCAAAGGAGGACCATGCTGTCTGCGGCCGATTTGTTGCCATACGAGTAGGAAGATGCTATGCTCCTTTCTAACCGCATCTTCCGGTGACAAACCAGGGGACTTATTTTGTATGGGACACATCCTACTATATACTCCCTCTCTCCCAGTTTATTTGTTTTGAATCTTTTCATTTTATAAGTTTCAAATTCAAATTTAGAGCTCCCCATCACATGTTGAGATTACAATGTCCATTAAATTGTTGCGTGCATGTATAGTAAAGAAACAAATCTCGAGTTTGGCATGAGTTCGTGCTACGGGAGCACCACAAGCCTTGGCGCAGCAGTTACATTTCCCTCTCAGGGCCATCGGGACTAAGCATCAGCGCCTTGCTACACCTACCTTTGAGTCAATAACATGTGGACCCGATAGGTGACTGGTCCACATGTAATGCTCCCATAGGCAGAGGGGCAGTGGGGCCAAGAGGGGTGAGCCACAGGTCGGGGGACATGTGGTTTCATGGGTTTGAGCAGCGTCGTGGGAATCGCGGGTGGCTGTGGTAGAAACTTGATGCTCGCCACATTTTAGGTGGCCCACATGTCATGCACACAAGCTGTCATGTCTACGGACACATGCACTGCATACGATCACTGGAAGGAGTAGCAAAGAGAGCTATAGATGCGGATCAATAGTTCCTTATAGTCAAGCGGACCCACGCTACTACTCTGTTCCAAAGACATGCACACCATCGAAATAGTCCATCTATATCAATATACACCGAGAGGGAATAATTTTTTTACAAGAGAGGAAATAGTTCATCCATCCATAATGCCCTCCTGCCGGTGCAGCCTTTTCTTCTTCTTCTTCATCTTCTTCTTCTTCTTCTTCTTCTTCTTCTTCTTCTTCTTCTTCTTCTTCTTCTTCTTCTTCTTCTTCTTCTTCTTCTTCTTCTTCTTCTTCTTCTTCTTCTTCTTCTTCTTCTTCTTCTTCTTCTTCTTCTTCTTCTTCTTCTTCTTCTTCTTCTTCTTCTTCTTCTTCTTCTTCTTCTTCTTCTTCTTCTTCTTCTTCTTCTTCTTCTTCTTCTTCTTCTTCTTCTTCTTCTTCTTCTTCTTCTTCTTCTTCTTCTTCTTCTTCTTCTTCTCTTCTTCTTCTTCTTCTTCTTCTCATTCTCTATGGGAGACGGCTTCGCAACAAGCTCTTTGGACCTTGCAGCTATCTCGAAACTCACATGGGCATCAAGGGCAGCATATTTTATCCGCCCGTACGTCAAGGGATAATTCTCCCATCCAGACGACCTTAATGCCACCGTCTTGTCACCCTTCTGAAGATTTGTACCGAGCACAAAATTTGCTACGTCAAATAGGGATGGTATCTGTTTATCACAATCTTCTACAAGAATTTTGATTCTGGTTTGTAGGTCAGCGATGCTTTTCAAATCAAGGTTGTACGGCTCCAGCTTTTGTTTGTCCCCTTTGATGGCTACCCCACAGAAGTATACGTCCTCCTGAGACAAGAAATCATGAAGCTCACGTGGTATGGAGGGCGAGTGTATGATGTGGTACACCAAAACATCATCTTCGTGGCACAGCTGAAGGACAGTGGCGCTCTGGATCTTCCCAGGGGCATGCTCCGTGTACTCTACGTCGAGACCGATGACCCTCGTCTCTACCTTTTTGAGGGAGTTGGATACATTGTCGATCCACTGCCGAACAACCCTTGGGTGGATGGTGATGGTGGCAACTATGCGCATCGAGCCTTCGATGAGGACATGTTGGACGCTAAAAACCTGCATCTCGATCTCTTCCGCCATTTGGAACCATTGGAACGGAGGGCTATGGTTTGGAGAATTAGGATTAGATGGCTAGTCTAACTGAAGTAGTAGATGATTATTTAAAGAGGTTCAAACAATGTGAACGCAGTGGGGTTTGGATGCAAATGAAGACGAAGGGGAGGTGAAGAAGCTGAGGAGAATCGGTTCCCGATGGAGTAGTAAATGGGAGAAGTGGCGTGCAGGCAGTTGATTAGACGGCTAGGTAGACTGAACGAAAAGGCTATGCGGGTAGACTAATGAGTCGTACCTGTTCGTGTACGTGCCCATCCTTCCTGATAGGTGGGACCTATACAAACAGATAAAAAATGCGTCGTAGTTTTTTTTTGAGCGCGTGAGTGGGAGACACAACATTCTCCATTTTTATTTTCACTTTTCAGTTTTACATGTAGATTTTGACCCCAAAAAACACATGGTCTTTTTAACACTTTTCAGTTTGCAATATCCTGGATATAGAACATGGATCTCTGAATAATCTAAATATTCTGAACAATTCAATAATTGACAGAGGCATAACAATTGAAATGTAGCTTCGAATGTCAAAAATTAGTGTCCTGGATACAGAACATGGATCAGTTTTCAGTTTGCGTAACACTTTTCAGTTTGCATTATCCTTCTCTAAATAATTCAAATGCCCTGGATACAGAACATGGATGACACTGTATATTTAGTGTAGAATCTTTTTAGTACTTTGAATTTTGGCCACTACTTCTGTTGTTTAGTAACTTTTCTGAATTTTGGCCACTACTACAGTAAGTTCATGTGAGTAACTATAGTAACTTCAAGTGAGTAACTCCATTTCTATTTTTTTACATAAAACTAACCATGATATTTGTTCCTCTGTTCTGGTCATAATTATAATCTGATTGCTGAACCCTTAATCATTCTCATAATGTTTACATGATGCAAAATTATACTGCCGTCAAAACTACTCCATACACACACTGTCGAAACTGACAAGATGGTGGTGGAGGTGGGAATAAATGTTCAGTATTGGTGCATTTTCTGTGCTTACAAAATTCAGATTGAATTTCACTACCAAAAGAAAAGAAGTGGAGATTAAATGTTGCTTTCCACTTACTTCACCTGTGTGTAACTCTTTTGGTGCATTTTCTGCAGAACCTATGTGTAGCTGCAGCATACAGGCCAGTTCATCAACTACTCGAATAAGAAAAGAAGGTGGCATTTCCTTGCCTTTAGCATACAGGCCAGTTCACTTAATGTCCTCTGGTGCTATATTTCTAAGAACATCCAAGTTTTTACTTATCACTTTGCTAGCATTCACAAGTCTATTGAAGCGTGCATGTCTTTATGAATCTTGCTGTCTACTCCAAGTAGATGGTGTGTAGCCTGGCAAAGGATATTAGTACTTGGTGAATTCTAAGTTTAAAACCACTCTAGATTTACAAGTGTTTACTGAAGATGACAAGTGTTTATTCAGTTCTAAATTTGAAGTAACTAGTAGACGAACAATATTCATCTTTTTCTGTATATGAAGAATAATAAACCTAGCTAATTCAAATAATTTCAATTTTAGGGACATGTTTTTATCAACTCTTAGTTAAGGGGTTGTGGCAGTTTTCAGTTTTGTGCCGCTTGAATTGATTCTACAGGAATGTTTAGGGAAGAGTCATGGCTATGCTTAGCTCTCTGTAAAATGAATGACTGAAATTGGACAATTGGAAACTTTAGGTATGTTTGCAATTGGACAAATGGTGTATAAATCCAAATAAAGCAAATAAATTCAAATGATTCAAATAAATCCAAATAAACATGGTTGATCTTCATTTTGCATAAACCTGGTTGAGTATTACAGAGTAATTGACAACAAATTGACCTGGTTGGAATTCATACAGCAACAGTAACAGTTAACTGAACTTCTTTTGCGTGCATTTATCACTCCAGAAAACTTTCAGTAACAAGTGAGCAGCCTCTGCATTTTCTCAGTGAATTTATCACTTGTTGGAGTATGCTACAGCTTCTGCAAATCACAAAATCCTTTAGTTTACATCTCAGTTTTCACAAACACTATAGTTTCAGTAAAGGAGTCATAACTGAATTACAGGCACTGTAGTTTCTCTACAGTATTGGAACACTGAACATTTTCAGTTAACTGTAGCAAGAAAAACTTCCAAAAACTAGCAGATCTCCAAGAATGCCAAGAGTATTACTCAATGAATTTGATGGCATCAAACTAAATTTTCACTATAGTCTATTCATCATTTAGCAGCAATGTACAGCCTTTGTCCTGGATTATTTCTCTAGCTTTGTATCCCCTGACTGAATTTTCTCCGCCTGTACTGAGAACAGCAAATTCAGACTCACATCAACAAATTGAATAGCAGCAGTAGCAGAGGCGGGCGGGGCAGACTCACCAGCACAGGCGGGAGTGGTGGCAGAGGTGAGGCAGGGGAAAAGGCAAAAGCAGCATCAGAGGTCCACGGCGCCGGCGTCGTCCACCAATAGCAGCATGAGAGGCGGGAGTGGCCGGAATTGTCCACGGCGCCGGCGGCCGAAGCGGACAAAATCGGAGGCGCAGGTGGGCGGCGAAGGTGGGCGAACATGGGCGGCGACCTTCAACGGGGCCGGTGGCGTAGCTCGAGGAGGGCGCCGGCGTAGGTCGCCTTCACGACGGGCGGTGCAGGTGGTAAGCCGCGGCACATGTGCAAGCGGGCGGCGGCGCTGTTGTTGGTTGCAGACTAGGCCACGGTTGTGGTGTTGGTCGCGGCGCAGATCCAGGCGGGCGGCGGCGCAGGCGGGTAGCCGGCGATGGCTGCAAGGCGCGGGCAATGGGCGAGGAGGAAGGAAGGAAGGAGATGGACTTCTTTTTGATGTGTTTAAAACTCTATGGGTTTTATTGCAAAAAAAACAAATACACTGCCCTATGGACACCTTTTCCCGGACGGAGGGAGTACTAGTTAAATCCGAGCTATGGGTGTGAAGCACTGATATGCTAGTACATTTGATTGTGACATGTTTTAATTTTGTACCTGAACTTTTTTTAGAAAGGGTTGTACGTCAACTTAATGTGCTAGCAGAACTTATTGTGTTGTCTGTCTGTTTTCTTTGCACAACATTCAAGATATTTCCCCATCATTGATAAAGATGATGAACCATTATGTATGACTTCGTTGGTTTCAACATAGCCCTTCCCGTAGCGATCCGCTGCTTCCATCCTGATTGTGCCGCCTGCGTGAATTTTTTGTATGCAAGTTCAGTGTGCTATGATGTTCTATATGATTGTGTCAACTATATAAGTTTTTACTGAGCATCAACAATGCATATGGCTGAAAGATGTATTTACGAGCATCGACCGATGGATATCTCTCTCTATCTCCCTCTCTCTCTCTCTCACACACACACACGCACACACACGCGCAGACGCACAAGTGGGACCCGTTGAATTATTTATTTGCTCGTGACATCTTTTAATTAGGTTCCACTGTAATCTAACCTTTTTTCTTAAGTTATTAATTGAGCTCGGTGACTTCAAAAAGTTTTACAGAAGCCTTGTTTGGGCCTTTCCCGCGTCGCTGAATGTGGGCTGAGTAACCATGTTAGGTTCTACTGTACTACACAAGCCTTTTTTTCAACATCAGCAATGCAACTGGGCCGACAGTTGTACACAATATCCGGGTCAACTTGTTATTCTCCGCCCCGCTGGGCTGCACACTTTCCTAGGAGGTATGCATTAGGCTTAACAAGAAAATGGACTTTAAGAAATAATAAATGGGATGTAATTATAATAACTGAACAGTTACTATGCACCAAACACGTAATTAGTTTGAAAAATATATTATTTTTGCAATTTGAAATTTTTTATTTCATTACTTGTTGTGCGCGCAATATTTCATTGGATTTTAACGTAATACAACTTTATTTTGAAATTATATTTGACCTGACTAGAAATTTTGGATAAAAATATTTTGGATCCCATCAAAATGTGGGAATTTTTTTTGAATTCTGTCTTGAGTGGTTGTTTGAAATTATTAATCGTTGTCCTAGCTAGAAGTTGGGCTATACTTTTAACAAACTGTAAATGGGCTGTAGTAAATTCCATTTGAATTAAAAAATGGGTTGTACATTCTTACAAATCGCAAATGGGCTATATGTTCTCTGCCAAATCCGAGCTGTGGGCCTACTAAGTTGACGCGTACCAAGGGCTTTGTCAACTTAGTCAATATAAACGATTTTAGCTCCAGTGATCGTACGATGTCCATCCAACGGCCGTAGTGCTTCTTCAACCTCTGGTCTTCTTGCTCCAGCCGCCCAAAGCAGCGCCGGTCGTGTCGCGTGCTCCTGCCTCCCGTGGACAGCTGTGATGCCGCGGAGGCCTCACTGCCCCGTACTACTCCCACCGTTGGCCAGGCCATCGCTCTACTCACCCACACCCCCTGTTATTCTGCGGCGATGGCAGCCTCACACCACAGCCGAACCAGTGAACCCTTGTACTCCTCTCCGCGCGGGCTTCCACTACTGCGTCTTCCCCGGCTCCGTGTCGTCCCCTTCCTAGGCCTCGCCGTCGTCCAAACCACCGCCCTGGTGCTCTTGGCGCGGCGTGGTCAATGTGGTCAACGACCGACTTCCATCAGAAGAGTACTATACATGGAGAGGCTGACAGCTGGGTCCAGGCGGCCGCAAGGAAGTGCCTCCTTATTACGCACAAAATAATTATTCCTCCACCTGACAGCAGGGACCCATCGGACGGGCCACCTTATTTCGCGAAAAAAACGTTTCCCCCCTTACTGCTGGGACCCACCGGACGGGCCAGCATATTTCGCGAAAAAAATGTTCCCCCCGCTGTCAGCTCGGACCCACCGGAAGTGCCTCCTTATTACGCACAAAAAATGAATACCCCCTACTAGCTGGGACCCATCATGGTGGGAGGCTGACTTGTGGGCCTACTAAGTTGACTGGGACAGGGGCCTTTGTCAACTTTAGTCAATATGAATGATTCTAGCTCCAGTGACCATACGATGTCCATCCAATGGCCGTAGTGCTTCTTCAACCTCTGGTCTTCTTGCTCCAGCCGCCCAAAGCAGCACCGGTCGTGCCACATGCTCCTGCCTCCCGTGGACGGCTGGGCTGCCGCGGAGGCCTCACTGCCCCCTACTATTCCCACCGCTGGCCAGACCCTGCGGCGACGGCAGCCTCACACCACAGCCGAACCAGTGAACCCTCGTACTCTCTCCGCACAGGCTTCCACTGTCGCGTCTTCCTCGGCTCCCCGTCGTCCCCTTCCTAGGCCTCACCGTCGTCCACCACCCTGGTGCTCTCGGCGCGGCATGGTCAATGTGGTCAAGGAATGACTTCCATCGGACATGGACTGTACGTGGAGAGGCTGACAGCTGGGTCCATGGCCGCAGCAAGGAAGTGCCTCCTTATTACGCGGAAAATAATGTTTCCTCCACCTGACAGCTGGGACCCACCGAACGGGCCACTGTATTTCACGAAAATAACATTTCCCCCTGACTGCTAGGACCCACCAGCTACATCTTCACACTCAAGGAAGTGCGTCCGGGCAAAAAAAATGATTCGCCCCCCTGACTGCTGGGACCCACCAACTACATCTTTGCAGGCAAGGAAGTGCCTAACAGTCGGGACCCACCTAGTCGAAGCGTACGTAGCGTTGTCATTCTGGTCGCGAACGTGTACGTACATATATACTGGTGGATGTAGAGGCGCGCACGTGTCATAGTAGAGGCAGGTACGTGTCGTAGTAGAGGCGCGCACGTAGCATGTACACGTACGTACAACGGCCAGGGTGCAAGAAAGAAAATACGGCCACGTATGTGTACATACGGGCGGGGTCTCGAACGCCTACTCGCGCATACGTATGGCCAGGGCTCATGTACATGGCTGGGTCGGAACAGAGAAACAGCGTCGTCATCATGTTCATGGGGAGGCAACGGAATCCGTTGTGTTCATGGGGAGGCAACGGAATGCGTCATGTTCATCGGGAGGCAACGGAATGCGTGGGAGCCAACCGGCTGGGTCTTAACAGAATGTGTGGTCATGTTCATCGGGAGGGCTTGGACGGAACATGCGATGGAAACGAGGCCTGGTGTACCGCATAATGGAGGAAACGGACCTCCTACGTTCGGAACGGGGTCCTGTTGATCGGGAGGGGTCTGGCGTACCGCAAAACGGAGGAAACGAACCTCCTACGGTCGAAACGGGGGTCTTGTTGATCGGGAGGGGTGTGGCGTACCGCAAAACGGACGAAACGGACCTCCTACAGTCGAAACGGGGGTCATATTGATCGGAAGGGGTGTGGCGTACCGCAAAACGGACGAAACGGACTTGTGTTGGAGCGCTACGGTCGAAACGGGGGTCCTGTTCATCGGGAGGGGTGTGGCGTACCGCAAAACGGGACTCCCTGGGATATTGTTCATCTCCACCGTCGACCTCCTCCAGCCTCCACGGGCTACCGTCGACCTCCTCCATCCTCCACGGGCTCCTATTCATCCAGCCTCCACCGCACGCTACTCCATCGGCTACTGTTCAACCACCCCTCCACGGGCACCCCTCCACCGTCTACTGTTCATCCAGCCCTTCACACCACGGGGCCCTATTCAACCACCCCTCCACAGGCACCCCTCCACCGTCTACTATTCATCCAGCCCTCCACACCATGGGGCCCTGTTCAACCACCCCTCCACGGGCACCCCTCCATCGTCTACTGTTCATCCAGCCCTCCACCACACCACGGGGTCCTGTTCATATAGAGGCAAAGCCACCAGTCACTGTTCATCCAACCCCCCTCGCAACGCTCACTGTTCATCCCAGAGGCAGCATCGATCGGCTTCAGTTAGCAGCAGTAGCAAAGGAATTGCTCGATCAGGTTCAGTTAATAGCCATCGATCGATTGCTCGGGTTCAGTAACGTGTAGCCTGCAGTGCAATCGCTCGAGTTCAGTTAGAGCCCAACGCCTCGCTCAGGTTCAGTTAGAGCCAACGCCTCACACACACGCGCATACGTGTATGAGAGAAACGCGCATCGCTCGGCCCCCGACCTCCCACCGTAACCGGGAACTCCCCGAAATTTTCCTCGCCCTCGCTTCTATGATGGTTTTTCCCATCATGGACGACCCAAAGAATGTTATGCAGCTGCGTCTCTGGCCCGCCCAGGACGAAAAGCCCATTTTCTGTCATGATTTTTTGTCATAGAAGTAGGAGCCCACCACATCTATGATGATACCGGGTTTTGTCACAATTATCATCATAGAAGTGTCATATGTATGACAAAAAAAATTTGTTCGGCCCAAAATGTCACGGATGTGTCTTTTTTGTAGTGTAAGTCCTTCCATGAGGACATCTGCCATGACACTTCCACGACAGCCGGACTTGTGACCACTGGTGAGGAGATCGATAGAGTGGACACTATCATCTTGTTTAGATATGGAGAGGGTGAGAGAGCGAGACGTGAGAAACCCTATCAAACAAGAGGCTATGTATACAATGGAGTAAAAAATTCTCTCTGTAGCAGTGGTTTTTAGTAGAATACGCGCATTTCTGGAAAAAAGAAACAAAAACTGGTGGGCAATTTTTTTTAACGTACCAATAAAGAAAACTCGATCAGAAACACGCCCCCGCTTCCTGGTCGCAGTTTGTATCGCTCACGTATGGTCCCCGACTCTCCATTATTAGGTGAACAAATTAAAGGGTTAAATTATTACGTACGTAAGCTGCCTCTTCGTATACAAATGCGCTCCATCGTGTACTCGCGGGTATCTCGGAGGCGGAGTGAGTGCGTGTACATTTCTTCTTGTACATCGTACTCCATTTATCTCACTTCATATTGTTTCCCACTCCTAAGATACGCCTATCCTAGGAACAAAATGAGGCGGTACTAAGTTTGTGTGTGTAGGGAGAACGAGACATCGGTGGTGTGTACGAGTAGTTGCGAGAGGCGTCGCGCACACACACATAGACATAGACATGCATATCCGTGTTTACGAAAAATTCCATCTCCATCTCCAATCATATTTGTCCAACTGACACATTATTTACGTTGTTAATTATGTACGCAACAATATTTATGTACAACATCTCTTGTTTGTGGGCGTCCGGACCGCTGCCACACCCGCTCTTGACCAACCCGAACCCTCTTCATCACCCGGGCGTGCTTCCCACCCGAAATGGTCAGTGCCACATTCATGCCCGGCCAAAGCGGACGCGGCCTCTCACCGGAGCCGGAATTGAAGTAGCGCGCTGGCCGAGAGAGCGTCACCCGCACCGCTTCTCGGTGCACGCGACTGCTCCGCTCTCAAAGGTCGCAATAGCCAGCCACAACATGCATCTAAAAGGTTCTTGGGAGTCCGTGCTACAGCTAGCTGTCCTCCTCCTCCTCGTCAATCTCTTCCAGTAGTGCTACTAGTACTCGATTGCACGATCCATTGACAAGCAGGCGGGGAAGTTATCATATACTCGGTTTTTGATGAGTGGCATGCTGAGCGACCGTGTGGGGTGGAGCCATGGAGGAGGGTGCGACACGAACACGACAGACGTGATTTAAAGGTTGGTTTTGCTCGATGGCGCGATCCAACGAAATGAAATGTTGGTTTCTCTCCGTTTCCAATTTTTCTTCGAAAAACAGAAACTTTCCACTCCATTTTCATTCCTACTCCAAGGTTGCCCCGTTACAACATTCCATCAAATACAAAGGAAAACTAACACGCATGCTGATGAATCTCAATGATTCACACATCATAGCCAATATTTACTTCACAACTTAAGACAAAAGTTGTGAGAGTGTGTACAAAAAAACTACTGATGGGGTCCCTACGACGTAAACCCTGAACTCTAAACAGGATTTAATTTCCTGGCTAGGTAGAACCTGTCGAAGGAAAGATGACTGGAACCCTCAGATCATACGATGCTTTTGTGCAGTTCCACTAAAATTGAGCTAAGCATCCCTATTGGCAAAGATATTGAAGAAGTGTGATTAGAATAATAGTACTGGCACTAGTTCAGGAGACATAAACTCATCACAAATAGAAGCCGGTAGAAGTAGAGAAAGATACACATGGAGATGGAGCTACATGGGGAGCTACGGCAATGGAGCAAGCCGGCTCCAAAAGGAAGTTGTACCTGGGATGTCGGGCTGTAGCTAGAAGGGCGGTTGGGAGGCGGCATCGACCCATACCGCGGGGACCCCCGATCGGGATGCACCGACATTGGATTTTCTCCCTCGCCGCTATCAACCGCGTCTACGCGGAACATCATCCCCTTCCACCCAGTGGCGGGATCAGGCTGGATCTGTGACTAGCGGTGTGGCTAGCATCGTACTATGCTTGTGAAGAGAGCAACCCAAGCAAGCAGGCTTGTAGCTTAGGCTCCTGCTAGCGTGTATATAGTGGAGCAGTTTTATTTTTCTCTTCATATCAACCATTTTATATTACATATGTGTCATTGAAGAGTGAAATGATGGTTGCTTCTTCTGACTAACTTACTGTGTGATTTGACTACTCCTGAGTGGCCCCTACACATACTCCCCCTACGTGTATGACAGTTCCTAAGTCTCACTTGTACTTATCTATATTTTCTTGCATGACACGTAGACATGATGCGCATAGAGGAATTTTGTTGTTGCACATTGTTACGTAGTACTACTAGTACCTACTCCCTCCTTACGGTTCACTACTAGTACTCCCTCCGTCCTGGATTATTGGTCCCCTTTGTACTCAATTCATGGGCTCGTTTTCCTCAATAAATTGTCTTTACCAACGTATTAATATCGGGAATGCATGTGTGCACAACAAATGATTAAACCTTGCATGCAACGTTTTGACAAAGCATTGACTTATGAACATGTGAATGTGAGGGACTACAACCTCGAGCATGCATGCAACAGTCACACGTACACATGGCCGCAAAAACGTGCACGATGCCCTAATACATGCTTGTCCGAACACACGACAGAACACACATGGTCACACTCAAGTGCTCAACCTAGACATGCATGCACACACATACTCAGCCAGGGTGAGCTAGTGACCGTATAAACACTAAAAAAATGTATATATTGAGCGCAATGAGTGTATTATGAAGTCCACTGACCGTATTTTTACAAATATGCAGTGACAGACAATGTACTTATCTCGTTTCAAATTAAGCCATATTAACCGGAAAGGAGGCAGTATGGACTAGCATTACTTTGTTGTGTCCCATCAACTTGCCGAACAATGAGAAGCTTGCAGGACAGGAGAAGCTTGCACGCGGTGGCTCGCAGGACAAGGAGAAACTTTTGACTAATGCAAGCTCTTCCTTGCTCAGGCGGTGGACGTGCAATAGTTAATTCGGTGTCAGATTTCCAGAAGCATACACTATACTAGTACCATTATTGTTCGACTTCCCGAAGAGGCGAACAACCAAGCGCAAAGTTTACTACTAGTACTACTACTATAGAGGTATGTACTACTAGGAACCAGATGGTGGAGCGTCTGCGCTCGTATTTCATTTTAAAATGTGATAAAGCAATCTTTAACACATTTGGTTCTCTTCGAGGGTTCTCGCATGTGATAATGGAAGTTGATTGCATAGAACACTCGCCACAATTCACGCTTAATTCTGGCTCCTATCCTGTTACAAATAGAAGCGCTCAGTAATGTTTTCTCCTTTTTTGTTATTCAGCATGTAACCAGGTCAGCAAACCTTGCGGCGCATCTTTGTGCGAACCGTGCTTGCTGCACTTTGAATGTGTCCGAGAGTTGGCTTGATGAAACACCTCGCTTCCTTCTTCTTTTTTGTGGGGTACCTCGCTTCCTAGTGACTAGTCTCTTGGCTGATCGTCCTAAGAATGCTTATATATGAATAAAGCTCTCTCATTTACCTGCAAAAAAGATTAATCCATATTAACCGGAAAGGAGGGAGTATGGACTAGCACTACTTTTTGGTGTGTTCCATCCACTTGCAGAACAAGGAGAACCTTGCACGACAAGGTGAAGCCCGCTTGCGCCCTCTCCGTCTACCTCAAGCCTAGTGGCTCGCAGGATGAGGAGAAGCTTTTGACTAATGCAACCTACCCTCGCCTAGGCGGTGGACGTGCAACAGTTCATTTGGTGTCAGATTGCCAGAGGCATACACTATATTACCATCATTGTTCGACTTCATGAAGAGGTGAAGAGCCAAGTGCAAGGTTTAGTAGTATGAGTAGTACTACTACTAGTATACATGTACTCGGAACCACATGGTGGAGCATTTGTACTCTTATTTTATTTTAATCTCTGATAAAGTACACATTTATTTGAGAGAAGTGCGGAAAACGGCAGCCCAATAGTACTATTAAAAAACGTCGAACATGTAATGATGATATCGATCAACCATGCTCGAATATATCTTGGCCTCCATGTGAGCCCGTCTTTGTGTTCTCGCTCCTTGTCTCTCTCAAGGAATGGCGGGTTGGCCATTTTGCCGTCAATTGAGATCAGTTTGCTCACACTCCGGTCCCACATGTCAGTGATATGCCAAGAGGAAGTGCGTTGACTGACTGGCCATACACATACTTGGTTTTGCACCTTCATACTACTCCTCCCTCCATCACAGTTTACAGGGCACGCTTCATTCTTATGCATTTCTCTCCATGCATTTCCACCACTAGAGAGACTTTAGACGCATTTGGTTTAATGCTCAATTAATTAGGGCATGGTAACTGCAATCAAGTCCACAATTTTCTCTCGATGTACAAGGTGTTTACGCGAAGTGGAGTAAGTGCATGCATGTGTGTACCCGGGGTGGAAGCACTGCATGCATGTGTGTATGCATTATTTCCTCTAGTAATAGACGCTGTGCTATAACTACCAATGCTATTTTTCAGGCCGATCGCTAGTCGCCTTGGTCCCATATATTGTTTTTTAAGCGCTCTCTATAAACAGTGAACTAAGGGATTAGTATGAGCAGATTCAAAGAAGAGTGTATTGATGGTTGCTTCTTCCGAACAACTTACAGTGGGAAAGGTGGGGCTTATGATTTGATTGCTCGTTACTCACTATTAGTGCGGCACAACGACTAGGCTGAGTCTCCCATGCGGTTGTGCACTACTCCCTCCGTTCTGAAATATTTGTCTTTCTAGAGATTTCAACGAGTGACTACATACGAAGCAAAATGAGTGAATCTACACTCTAATATATGTCCATTTGAAATTTCTAAAAAGAATAATATTTAGGAACATAGGGAGGATAATTTTGTGCATGGCACATGGACCCGGATGCTAAAGAGGCTTCTGGCAATGCTATCAAGCTTCCAGCATTTGTTTACATAATTGACGTACTATACAAATAATTTTCCAGCGACATGAAATTGTACAATGCTCTGAGCTTTCAGCTTTTGTTTCGTGTGTCTTACCATCCATGCTCTTTCAGAAAAAATAAAAAACTAACTTCCTTGCTAATGCATCTCAGTGATTAGCAGATCAGAGCTAATATTTACATCACAACTAAAGACAAAGTTGTGAGAAGGTGTTAAATTAAAATTGATCCATGCTTTCATTGGCAGCAACTTCCCCCCAGCTCTGTCTAAATCAACAAGGCATGTTGGGAAAAAAGTAGCTGTCTGGAGCATGCAACATTCCGATCATTTTGTGCAGTTCCACTAAAATAGAGCTAAGTGTCCCTGTTCCAAAGATATTAAGTGTGTCTACAATAATCAAAAATAGAAGCTGGTCACCTTTGCAGTCTCTCTTAAGACTAACTAGTTGAAGAAGATTAAGCAAATAGTTGGAGAAGATTAGGCTCGGAGTTGGATGAGGAGCATAGAGCAAAACCAATCTCCCTTTGTGCAGTCACACTAAAATGTAGAGACGTTGCCTGTGTGACATTTTAGTACAACTGCACAAAACACTATGAAGACGAAAGTGATTTGTGCAGTTCACCAAAAGGTCGCAATAGCCACAAGGTGAAATGGATAGCCCTGTGTGCAAAAAAGAGGTAGAAGGAAACAATTACTGGCCAATAACAGTTGATGACACATACGATGACAAAAAAGAAGCATAGTCCTTGTCCTAAGGGAAGATAACAACACAGTTGTGATTGTCTAAAACGGTGTGAGGACGAGATTGCAATATTGAAAGTACGCCAGACGAGCTACATTTTGGGCAAAGAACTATGGAAGATCCACATGCAAGATTTTCCACATGCAGTGACGTGGGAAGACGGACGGTGGAGCAAGGCCAGAGGAGATACCTGTGGGTCATCGGGATGTAACTAGGAGAGTAGCGGCGGGCAGGATCTGCCCATACTGCGGCAGCAAGCAATTGGCATAGGCCCTACCGCACCGGAGCTTGGTCAGAGAGAACGGCGGGTACCGCAGATCGGGACGTGCTACCTCGGCGCTGTCGAACGGAGAAACGATGCACATCCTCCCTTTCCACCGGCGAACGGGATGCGGCCGGATCAGTGACCAACGGTGAGAGAGAGAGGCCACCGCCGCTGTAACGCCCTCGATGCGGCTATAGCTCCCACATGTCGAGGCATGACTTAGAGACATAACCACATTAAAAGCAATGTCGCAAGTTAGGCAATCTTCACAACATCCCATGTAATATAGATAAAAAAGGGGAGATACATAGTTGGCTTACACTCGCCACGTCAATCAAAGTACATAAATAGCATTACAACATTCAAACACTCATGGCCCGACTACGGCGCCAAAATAAAAGATAACCCAACATGCGACACGGCCCCGATCACCCCAACTGGGCACCACTACTGATCATCAGGGAAAGACACGTAGTATCGGCATGAGTCCTCGTCCAACTCCCACTTGAGCTCAAGCGCGTCATCTGGAACGGAATCATCAGGCCCTGCATCTGGTTTGGAAGTAATCTGTGAGCCACAGGGACTCAGCAATCTCGCACCCTCGCGATCAAGACTATTTAAGCTTAATAGGAAAGGCAAGGAAAATATGTGGAGCTGCAGCAAGCGACTAGCATATATGGTGGCTATCCTGTTCGCAAAAGAGAGCGAGAAGAGGAGGCAAAGCGCGAGCGAGTAACTAGAGGGCATCCTGCGGCAAGCATTACTCCAACACCGTGTTCACTTCCCGGACTCCGCCGAGAAGAGACCATCACGGTAACTCACACAGTTGATTCATTTTTAATTAAATTAAGGTTCAAGTTATCTACAACCGGACATTAACAAATTCCCATCTGCCCATAACCGCGGGCACGGCTTTCGAAAGTTCAAATCCCTGTAGGGAGTCCCAACTTAGCCCATGACAAGCTCTCACAGTCAACGAAGGAATAGACCTCCTGCCGAGAAGTTCCGATCAGACTCGGTATCTCGGTTCTTCAAGACACTTCGACAAGTTAAAAACAAAACCAGCAACACCGCCCGAATGTGCCGACAAATCCCGATAGGACCTGCACATATCTTGTTCTCAGGGCACACTCAGATTGTCTTAGGTACGGGTAGGCCAGCCCAGAGTTGCCCCTAGTGGCCACCGGCAGCTGACAGGTGGACCAACACTCAGAGGAGCACTGGCCTGGGGGGGTTTAAATAAGATGACCCTCGGGCTCCGGAAACCCAAGGGAAAAAGAGGCTAGGTGGCAAATGGTAAAACCAAGGTTGGGCATTGCTGGAAAAGCTTTAATCAAGGTGAACTATCAAGGGGTTCCCATTATAACCCAACCGCGTAAGGAACGCAAAATCCGGGAACATAACACCGATATGACATAAACTAGGGCGGCAAGGGTGGAACAAAACACTAGGCGAGAGGCCGAGCCTTCCACCCTTTACCAAGTATATAGATGCATTAAGATAACATGGCAATATAATGATATCCCAACAAGTAAATAATGTTCCAACAAGGAACGGTCTGCAATCTTCACCAGCAACTAGCAACGCTATAAGAGGGGCTGAGCAAAGCGGTAACATAGCCAATCAACGGTTTGCTAGGACATGGTGGGTTAGAGGTTTGACATGGCAATTTGGGAGCCATGATAAGCAAGTGGTAGGCATCGGAGCATAGGCATAGCAAAAGAGCGAGCATCTAGCAAAGCAAAGATAGTAGTGATTTCGAGGGTATGATCATCTTGCCTGCAAAGTTGTCAGAGTTGACTGGATCCTCGAAAGCAAACTCAACGGGCTCCTCGTTAGCGAACTTGTCTCCCGGCTCTACCCAAACAGGACAAACAAGCAACAAGGACACAATCAACCACGTGCAAAGCTCAAACAATATGATGCAAACATGGTATGCTATGCGGGATGCAATATGTGATGCATATGCAAGATTTGACAAGGAATGAATGAACCTGGCCTCAACTTGGAAATCCAAGTGTTCCACTGGAAAAATGGGAGGAAAACGCTTGAAAACGATATAAAGATCACCGGAATCGGAGGTACGGTTTGGAAATGGCAAGCAATTCAAATATGACCACGTTCTGCGATTTACAGCAAGTAGCCATCTAAATGCAACAAGATGAACATGCTACGGCACCCAAACATGACAACAAAATAACTGGCAGGGATCCACTCATGATGCTTAACAAAAGACTAGCACTGAGCTACGACAAATTCATCCATTAACAGGTTCAAACAAGCTTGGCAAAAATGCATTTGGTAAACAGATTTCAGACTTAGTGAAATTAACACTTGTCTGGAATTTCAGATCACGTAGCCCACTTTGGAGCATGAAAACTATATGCTACAGGACCTGAACATGGCAAGGTAAAGCATGGCATGGAGCTACTCAAAGAGCTTAACAAAAGTCTTTTAGTTACCTTGAGCCAAAAGGGATCAGAAAATACATTTGCAAGCATGTGAACATGGCAAAAACATAATCAGATCACGGACTTAGTGAAAACTGGAGCATGCTGAAACAGATATCAAGTAGGCATGTTTACGAGCTCGATGCACTCACTACAGAGCATGTCATGACAATCTAAGCATACACCCATCACGAATAGACAAAATTCAAGCTAGACATGGCAAGAACAATAACATAGCATGCACGGATCAACTACAACATCCTTGGAAAAATTGCTAACAAGTAGACAATCTGCCCAGATTCACGAAATAGCAAAAGTGGAGCTCGATTGACTCAAGCTAGGGTGCTCCATAATTGCAAACAAAGACATGGATGGATAGAGCACTACAAGATTAACAAAACATCCTTACTGATTATCCTCAAAAGAGGCACAGATCACTAGGAAACAACATGAACATATGGCATATTGATACAAACAGATCAAGGACTTAGTGGAATTACTAAGTCCCTGAAATCAGCATTAACGATTACACCACTTTGCAAGCTTGTGCTAGTCACCACACACATCACAAAAATACATGGGTTGCACCTCTGGATAGATGGCAAAACATATAACAAAACTCATGAAGAGCTCAGGGGTATATCTTGCACACATTAATGATGGCAAAAATGACAAATATCTAATTGGAGCAGCAGATCTGACAACTAACTCAAATAGCACTCTTCCAACAGCATTTAGGGCATCAAGATGAACTCAAATGAAAATGATGCAATGAGATGAAATGATGTTCTCTCTGAGACGAACATTTTGATATGTTATATGCCCAAAACGGAGCTACAGATGCGGAGTTACGATGCGACGAACATAGCAATTTATTTAGGGTTTCGGGCAAAAAGTCAACCCGAGATAAATCTCAGATCTAGATCCGGCCGGCACGCTTTACGAGGATCGCCGGGATCACTGTTCACCGGCAGGAGGAAGCTCGCCGGGGTAGAGAAGGAGACCGGACGGAGTGGCCGGAGCGGGCGGCGCTCGCGCGGCGGGCGGCGGCCGGAACGGGCGGCGAGGTCGGCGCGGGGACTTGCGACGGCGTGGAGCCCGGGTGGCGGCAATGTCGGCGCCGACCGGCGAGGAGCGCGCGGCGGCGCGTCGGGGAAGGCAGCGGCTCCGGCGAGGGAAGGGGCGCCTCTGGCCCGGTGGCGGCGCGGGCGGGCCGGCCACGGGCCACCGCGGGCTTCGGCGGCGCGACGATGTGGGCGCCTGGCGGAGCGAATCTGGTGATGCCACGTGGTGTGGACACGTCCGTCGGCGGGAAAAGTCCGGTGGACGGCGGGTGGAGACGGATCTAGGGTTTTCGGGGGGAGGGAAGGAGAATTTCGGAGGGGATTTAAATAGGCATAGGAGGAGCTAGGAGAGTCCAAATGAGGTGCGGTTTTCGGCCATGCGATCGTGATCGAACGCTCTAGATGATGGAGATGGATTTGGTGGGTTTTGGGCCAACTTGGAGGGGTGTTGGCCTGCAACACACACGAGGCCTTTTCGGTTCCTCGGTTAACCGTTGGAGTATCAAACGAAGTCCAAATGGTACGAAACTTGACAGGCGGTCTACCGTAGTAAACCAAGGCCGCTTGGCAAGTCTCGGTCCAATCCGGAAATGTTTAATCCCCACACACGAAAGAAAGGTAGAAATGACCACCGGAGGAGAACGAAGCGCCGGAATGCAAAACGGACAACGGGGAAAAAGCTCGAATGCATGAGATGAACACGTATGCAAATGCAATGCACATGATGACATGATATGAGATGCATGACAACGACAACAACACACGGAGACAAAAACCCGAACCCGAGAAAATAAAATAACTTAACGCCGGAAACGGCAAGAGTTGGAGTACATATTGGGTAAATCATATCCGGGGTGTTACAACACTCCACCACTACGAAAGGATCTCGTCCCGAGATCTAGGACTGAAAGAACGCCGGGTACTCAGAACGGAGGTGATCCTCGCGTTCCCAGGTAGCTTCACGGTCGGAATGGTGTGACCACTTGACTTTGAGGAATTTGATTGACTTGTTGCGAGTCTTGCGTTCAGTCTCTTCAAGAATAGCAACGGGGTGCTCACGATAAGAGAGATCTTCTTGGAGCTCAATGTCCTCGAAGTTGACGGTGCGGTCAGGAGTCTTGAAGCACTTTCGGAGCTGAGAGACATGGAACACGTCATGAACATTTGCAAAGTTTGAAGGAAGCTCGAGTTGATAGGCGAGATCGCCTCTCTTGCTGACGATCTTGAAAGGTCCCACGTATCTAGGGGCAAGCTTCCCTTTGATACCGAAGCGACGAGTACCTTTCATTGGAGAGACGCGGAGGTAAACATGATCTCCGATCTCGAAAGCCAAATCACGGTGCTTACTATCATAGTAGCTCTTCTGGCGGGATTGGGCTGCTTTGAGGTTATCTCGAATGACTTTGCACATTTCCTCTGCCTCTGTGATTAAGTCATTTCCCAAAAGCTGACGTTCACCGGTTTCAGACCAGTTGAGAGGGGTACGGCACTTCCTGCCATACAGAATTTCAAATGGGGCCTTGCCCGAACTTGCTTGAAAACTGTTGTTGTAGGAGAATTCAGCATATGGAAGACAATCCTCCCACTTCATGCCGAAGGAGATCACACAAGCCCTGAGCATATCTTCAAGAATCTGGTTGACACGCTCGACTTGACCGCTAGTTTGAGGATGGAAAGCTGTGCTGAAGCGGATGTTGGTGCCCATGGCCTTCTGAAAAGAATCCCAAAACTTGGAGGTAAAGATGCTGCCACGGTCTGAAGAGATCACTTGTGGAATACCGTGCAGAGAGACAATTCGAGAGGTATAGAGCTCCGCCAATTGAGCTGCAGTGATTGACTCTTTGATAGGCAGAAAGTGAGCCACTTTAGTGAGTTTGTCGATGACAACGAATATAGCATCATTGCCACGCTTGGACTTTGGAAACCCAGTCACGAAGTCCATCTCAATGTGGTCAAACTTCCATTCTGGAATGGCAAGAGGTTGGAGGAGACCAGCTGGCCTTTGGTGTTCTGCCTTCACTCTTCTGCAGACATCACACTCATTCACGAATTGAGCAATCTCGCGCTTCATTCGAGTCCACCAATAAGCCTGCTTGAGGTCCTGATACATCTTCGTGCTCCCAGGGTGGATGGAGAGGAGAGAATTGTGAGCCTCGTTCATGATCACTTTACGAAGGTCACCTTTGGGCACAACAATACGATCCTCGAAGAAGAGAGTATCCTTGTCATCAAGGCGGTAGCACTTGTACTTGGGTTGACTCTTGGCAATCCCAATCTTCACCTTTTTCACCATAGCATCAAGAAGCTGGGCTTGGCGAATCTGGTCTTCCAAGGTAGGAGAGACTTGAAGGTTGGCGAGGAAACCTTGAGGAACAACTTGCAGATTAAGTTTGCGGAAAGCTTCACAAAGCTCGGGTTGATAAGGCTTGAGAATCAGACTGTTGCAATAAGCCTTCCTGCTCAATGCGTCAGCAATCACATTGGCCTTGCCTGGAGTATACTCGATACTCGGATTATACTCTTGAATCATTTCGACCCATCGAGTCTGCCTGAGGTTGAGATTAGGCTGAGTGAAGATGTACTTGAGACTCTTGTGATCAGTGAAAATGTCCACTTTTCTTCCCAATAAGAGATGTCTCCAAGTCAAAAGAGCATGCACAACTGCCGCCAACTCGAGGTCATGAGTGGGGTAGTTCTTCTCGTTGGGCTTCAACTGGCGAGAGGTATAAGCCACAACTTTCTTCTCTTGCATCAACACTGCGCCAAGACCTTGGAGAGAGGCATCGCAAAAGACCTCGTACGGCTTGGATTCATCAGGCGGAGTCAGAACTGGAGCAGTGACCAATTTCTCTTTCAAAGTGTTGAAAGCAATGTCACACTCCGGAGACCAAACGTACTTGACGTGCTTCTGGAGAAGATTTGAGAGAGGCTTCGCGATCTTAGAAAAGTTTTCAACGAATCTTCGACAGTAGCTTGCGAGACCGAGGAAGCTACGGAGTTGCTTCACGTTCTGAGGTGGTTCCCAATTCACAATTGCAGACACCTTCTCAGGATTCACCGCAATGCCCTTGGCAGAGATGATATGACCAAGATAAAGAACCTCATCAAGCCAAAATTCGCACTTGGAGAACTTGGCGTAGAACTTGTGTTCCCTGAGCTTATCGAGTACCAAACGCAAGTGCTTGGCATGATCTTCCTTGTTCTTCGAAAAGACCAAAATGTCGTCGAGATAGACCAAAATGAAGTCATTGGTGTAGGCGTTGAAGATGAAGTTCATCATGCGAGAGAAAGTCGGAGGAGCATTGACAAGGCCAAAAGACATGACAGTGTATTGATATGACCCATAGCTTGTCCTGAAAGCCGTCTTGGGAATATCTTGCTCACGGATTCGAATCTGATGGTAACCCATACGGAGATCAAGCTTGGAGAATACTTGGGCACCTTTGAGTTGTTCGAATAACTCGTTGATGTTGGGAAGTGGGTATTTGTTCTTGATGGTCTTCTTGTTCAACGGACGGTAATCAACACAAAGTCGGTCCGTTCCATCCTTCTTCTTCACAAAAAGAACACCACAACCCCACGGAGAAGAACTAGGTCAGATGAGGCCCATTCTCTCTTGAATATCGAGTTGCTTCTTCAGCTCCTTCAACTCTTCAGGTCCAAGCTTGTAAGAACGCTTGCACACTGATTCCGTGCCAGGTTCAAGATCAATGACGAATTCAACTGGCCGGTGCGGAGGCATTCCTGGAATCTCTTCTGGAAAAACTTTTTGATATTCGCAAACGACTGGGATCTGCAAGATAACATCCAGTTCACCCTTCTCATTGAGAGAAAACAGACGGATAGTATTATCCCGAGCAGCAAAGACAATTACATCCTCAGACGAATGAGTCAATTGAATCTGCCTGGCTGCACAATCAAGATGCGCCTTGTGCTTAGAAAGCCAATCCATTCCGAGAATAAGATCAATATCTAAGTCACCAAGAACCGTTGGAGAAGATAGAAATTTGTAGTCGCCCAAAGTGATAGTAACATCCGGAGCAATGGAGTTAGCATGCATGCGCCTACCGGGAGAGACAATTGCTAATGGACTAGGCAAAATTTGCAGAGCCAAACCATGCTTAGATGAAAACGGTCTCGAGATGAAACAATGCGATGCACCCGTGTCAAAAAGAACTTTAGCTAGAATATCGTTAACAGGAAGGTTACCCATGATGACATCTGACGAGTCCTCTGCCTGAGCTGCATTCATCAAGTTGACCTTGGCGTGCTTGGGGTTATGCTTGACCACAGCTGTACTTGCCGATCTCATAGGAGGAGGAGGAGGAGGAAGACGCCTCTGGTTGAAGCATTTGTTGGCATAGTGACCCTTCTATTGGCACTTGTTGCACGTGGCCTCTGAAAGCGGACGGTGATACGGAGCACTCGATCTTGGAGCTTGAGACGATGTCTTGTTCTGAAAACCAGGGTTGGGTGGGTGGGAAGATCCACTGCCACCTTTGCTCTTCTGCTGATACGGCTGACGGAACGGAGGAGGAGGAAGCCAATACTTCTGCTGCTTGGCCACTTGAGTAGAGGAAGAAGGAGTAGCATCTCTGACTCGCTTCTTGGAAGCATCACACCTCAGTTGAGCAGCCTCTTGCTTCAATGCCATGTTGTAGAACTCATCGTACCTCAAGGGCTCAAAGAGAACAAGAGCTAGCTGGATTTCTTCTCTGAGACCACCCCTGAACTGGTATATCATGCTCTTCTCATCAGGGACGTCCTGCTTAGCAAAGCGGGCGAGCTTCTGAAACAACTTGTTGTAGTCATAGACAGACAAAGAGCCTTGCTTCAGGTTGCGGAATTCCTCACGCTTGCTTTCAACCACGCTCTGAGGAATATGATGAGCTTTGAAATCTTGACGGAATTCATCCCAGGTAATCACACGGCCTCCTCTGGAATCCTTGTACTGCTGGAACCATTCTGCAGCTTGGTCTTTGAGTTGGAAGGAAGCGAACTTGACGAAGTCCTCAGGCCTGACGTTACTGCACTCGAAATGCTTGCACAGATCCACGAGCCAATCGTCAGCATCAGTTGCCTCAACACAATTGCTGAAAGTCTTTGGCCCGTTAGCAAGGAACTGGTTGAGTGTAGCAAAGTGATTCTGATTGTTGCCTTGGTTGCCTTGGTTCGCTTGATTGCGCTCTTGAAGAATTTGCATGATCAACTGTGTGTTTGCATTGGTTGCGGCCATCACAGCTTGCCATGCCTCCGGAGGAGGTGGAGGTGGTGGCGGATCCTGATTCTGATTCTGATTGGTGCTCTTAGCGGGAGCCATCCTGAAGAGGGTGACAACCGTTAGCACATTGACAGATAAAATGAAGCTGAATCCAACGGAATGAAATTGCAACATAAAGTCTTCACATCCGAACATAATGAACGAATGCATTCCACTTGAAATGGTCACATATCCATAAATTGAGAAGCCACTTAGAATTTAGGTAGAGGAATAAATCAACAAGGTACGGATCAAGAACGAATACTCGGTAAGAAATCCCAATCTCAAACCAAATATCCGTGGAAGAAGAACTAGAGCTACAAGAATTCCCACCTATGAAACTCCCGAACCTTTCCGGTTATGCAATCAGGTGTTGGGGATACAGGGGAAGCATAATATCTCACCCAAATCTAGCAAATCCTACATCCAGCTGTATCCATCCTTCAACACATAACCGAGAAAAACTTCGGAAACCATCTACCTCAACCTTCGAAAAGCATCCGTTATACAAGTTATGGCGATACTCCCGAACTCCCGCCCCAGTACTGGGTGGCGTCGAGGTTATCTCACCAACGAACTGCATAAAAGAGATTTTCGATGTCGGCGTACTAAACTCAGGTATTCCAGAACTGCAACGATAAAATTGTGACGACAACACCTCGGAGCTCAACTCCCCGGGACACTGCCACAACCCCTAAAGACAGGAGGCACCAAGAACAATGTTCTCGTCACAAAACCATCGGAACGATTCCAAGATACCCGCGTGATCCTAAATTTTTTTAGTGAAATTTGAGAAGAGAAGAGTCAAAACTCTACGTCAGGATGCCTTACCAGAGCGATGAGGAGACTGGGGAGTAAAAAGAATTCCTAAACTCTCCGATATATAATTCCTAAATGACTCAAAACATTTTTCTAGACTCAACAACGGCTGCTAAAAACGATCAAGCAATGGGGGCTCCTAAGGTCGGGGAAGGCTCTGATTACCAACTTGTAACGCCCTCGATGCGGCTATAGCTCCCACGTGTCGAGGCACGACTTAGAGACATAACCGCATTGAAAGCAATGTCGCAAGTTAGGCAATCTTCACAACATCCCATGTAATATAGATAATAAAAGGGGAGATACATAGTTGGCTTACACTCGCCACGTCAATCAAAGTACATAAATAGCATTACAACATTCAAACACTCATGGCCCGACTACGGCGCCAAAATAAAAGATAACCCAACATGCGACACGGTCCCGATCACCCCAACTGGGCACCACTACTGATCATCAGGGAAAGACACGTAGTATCGGCGTGAGTCCTCGTCGAACTCCCACTTGAGCTCATGCGCATCATCTGGAATGGAATCATCAGGCCCTGCATCTGGTTTGGAAGTAATCTGTGAGCCACAGGGACTCAGCAATCTCGCACCCTCGCGATCAAGACTATTTAAGCTTAATAGGTAAGGCAAGGAAAATATGTGGAGCTGCAGCAAGCGACTAGCATATATGGTGGCTATCCTGTTCGCAAAAGAGAGCGAGAAGAGGAGGCAAAGCGCGAACGAGTAACTAAAGGGCACCCTGCGGCAAGCATTACTCCAACACCGTGTTCACTTCCCGGACTCCGCCGAGAAGAGACCATCACGGTAACTCACACAGTTGATTCATTTTAATTAAGTTAAGGTTCAAGTTATCTACAACCGAACATTAACAAATTCCCATCCGCCCATAACCGCGGGCACGGCTTTCGAAAGTTCAAATCCCTGCAGGGGAGTCCCAACTTAGCCCATGACAAGCTCTCACGGTCAACGAAGGAATAGACCTCCTCCCGAGACGTTCCGATCAGACTCGGTATCCCGGTTCTTCAAGACACTTCGACAAGTTAAAACAAATCCAGCAACACCGCCCGAATGTGCCTACAAATCCCGATAGGAGCTGCACATATCTCGTTCTCAGGGCACACTCAGATTGTCTTAGGTATGGGTAGGCCAGCCCAGAGTTGCCCCTGGTAGCCACCGGCAGCTGACAGGTGGACCAACACTCAGAGGAGCACTGGTCTGGGGGGGGGGGGTTTAAATAAGATGACCCTCGGGCTCCGGAAACCCAAGGGAAAAAGAGGCTAGGTGGCAAATGGTAAAACCAAGGTTGGGCATTGCTGGAAAAGCTTTAATCAAGGCGAACTATCAAGGGGTTCCCATTATAACCCAACCGCGTAAGGAACGCAAAATCCGGGAACATAACACCGATATGACGTAAACTAGGGCGGCAAGAGTGGAACAAAACACTAGGCGAGAGCCGAGCCTTCCACCCTTTACCAAGTATATAGATACATTAAGATAACATGGCAATATAATGATATCCCAACAAGTAAATAATGTTCCAACAAGGAACGGTCTCCAATCTTCACCTGCAACTAGCAACGCTATAAGAGGGGCTGAGCAAAGCGGTAACATAGCCAATCAACGGTTTGCTAGGACATGGTGGGTTAGAGGTTTGACATGGCAAATTGGGAGGCATGATAAGCAAGTGGTAGGCGTCGTAGCATAGGCATAGCAAAAGAGCGAGCATCTAGCAAAGCAAAGATAGTAGTGATTTCGAGGGTATGATCATATTGCCTGCAAAGTTGTCAAAGTTGAATGGATCCTTGAAAGCAAACTCAATGGGCTCCTCGTTAGCGAACTCGTCTCCCAGCTCTACCCAAACAAGACAAACAAGCAACAACGACACAATCAACCACGTGCAAAGCTCAAACAATATGATGCAAACATGGTATGCTATGCGGGATGCAATATGTGATGCATATGCAAGATTTGACAAGGAATGAATGAACTTGGCCTCAGCTTGGAAATCCAAGTGTGCCACTGGAAAGATGAGAGGAAAACGCTTGAAAACGATATAAAGATCACCGGAATCGGATTTACGGTTTGGAAATGGCAAGCAATTAAAATATGACCATGTTCTGCAATTTACAGCAAGTAGCCATCTAAATGAAACAAGATGAACATGCTACCGCACCCAAACATGGCAACAAAATACATGGCAGGGATCCACTCATGATGCTTAACAAAAGACTAGCACTGAGTTACGGCAAATTCATCCATTAACAGGTTCAAACAAGCATGGCAAAAATGCATTTGGTAAACAGATTTCAGACTTATTGAAATTAACACTTGTCTGGAATTTCAGATCAGGTAGCCCACTTCGGAGCATGAAAACTATATGCTACAGGACCTGAGCATGGCAAGGTAAAGCATGGCATGGAGCTACTCAAAGAGCTTAACAAAAGCCCCTTAGTGACCTTGAGCCAAAAGGGATCAGAAAATACATTTGCAAGCATGTGAACATGGCAAAAACATAATCAGATCACAGACTTAGTGAAAAACTAGAGCATGCTGAAACAGATATCAAGTAGGCATGTTTACGAGCTCGATGCACTCACTACAGAGCATGTCATGACAATCTAAGCATACACCCATAAATAATACACAAAATGCAAGCTAGATATAGCAAGAACAATAACATAGCATGCACGGATCAACTACAACATCTCGGCAAAATTGCTAACAAGTAGACAATCTGCCCAGATTCACGAAATAGCAAAAGTGGAGCTCGATCGACTCAAGCTAGGGTGCTCCATAATTGCAAACAAAGACATGGATGGATAGAGAACCACAAGATTAACAAATCATCCTTAATGATCATCCTCAAAAGGGGCACGGATCACTAGGAAACAACATCAACATATGGCATAATGAGATAAACAGATCAAGGACTTAGTGGAATTGCTAAGTCCCTGAAATCAGCATTAACGAATGCTCCACTTTGCAAGCTTGTGCTAGTCACCACACACATCACAAAAATACATGGGTTGCACCTCTGGATAGATGGAAAAACATATAACAAAAGTCATGAAGAGCTCAGGGGCATATCTTGCACACATTAATCAGGGCAAAAATGACAAATATCTAATTGGAGCAGCAGATCTGACAACTAACTCAAATAGCACTATTCCAACAGCATTTAGGGCATCAAGATGAACTCAAATGAAAATGATGCAATGAGATTAAATGATCTTCTCTCTGAGGCGAACATTTTGATATGCTATATGCCCAAAACGGAGCTACAGATGTGGAGTTACGATGCGATGAATATAGAAATTTATTTAGGGTTTCGGGCAAAAAGTCAACCCGAGATAAATCTCAGATCTAGATCCGGCCGGCACGCTTTACGAGGATCGCCGGGATCACTGTTCACCGGAGGGAGGAAGCTCGCCGGAGTAGAGCAAGGAGACCGGGACGGAGTGGCCTGAGCGGGGCGGCGCTCGCCGGCGCGGGCGGCGGCCGGAACGGGGCGGCGAGGTCGGCGCCGGGGACTTGCAGCGACGCGGCGGCCGGGTGGAGGCGATGTCGGCGCCGGCCGGCGAGGAGCGCGCGGCGGTGCGTCGGGGAAGGCGGCCGGCACCGGCGAGGGAAGGGGCGCCTCTGGCCCGGTGGCGGGCGCGGGCGGGCCGGCCACGGGCCACCGCGGGCTTCGGTGGCGTGGCGATGTGGGCGCCTGGCAGAGTGAATCTGGTGACGCCACGTGGCGGCGGACACGTCGGGCGAACACATCCGTCGGCGGGAAAATGTCCGGCGGACGGCGGGTGGAGACGGATCTAGGGTTTTCGGGGGGAGGAGAAGGAGAATTTCGGAGGGGGTTTTAAATAGGCATAGGAGGAGCTAGGAGAGTCCAAATGAGGTGCGGTTTTCGGCCACGTGATCGTGATCGAACGCTCTAGATGATGGAGAGGGTTTTGGTGGGTTTTGGGCCAACTTGGAGGGGTGTTGGGCTGCAACACACACGAGGCCTTTTCAGTCCCTCAGTTAACCGTTGGAGTATCAAACGAAGTCCAAATGGTACGAAACTTGACAGGCGGTCTACCCGTAGTAAACCAAGGCCGCTTGGCAAGTCTCGGTCCAATCCGGAAATGTTTAATCCCCACACACGAAAGAAAGGTAGAAATGACCATCGGAGGAGAACGAAGCGCCGGAATGCAAAACGAACAACGGGGAAAAAGCTCAAATGCATGAGATGAACACGTATGCAAATGCAATGCACATGATGACATGATATGAGATGCATGACAACGACAACAACACACGGAGACAAAAACCCGAACCCGAGAAAATAAAATAACTTAACGCCGGAAACGACAAGAGTTGGAGTACATATTGGGAAAATCATATCCGGGGTGTTACAGCCGCCTTGTGTGAGATACTCTGAAGAGAGACAAACCCCGACAGGCAGGCTCCACTGTATATAGTGGAGCGGACTACCTTTTTCTCCATAAAAAGAGTTTTATATTCGGTGTATGTGCCATTGAGCGTTATAACTTTATTTGAAAATAACGCGCCAATGCATCAAGTCGAAATTTGTTTCGTGCACGCATAGTACACGACCTCCGTAGGTAAATTACCACTACATGCGCTCAAATTAGCACGTGAGCTGCCATTTCGTACAAAAATGAGCTCCACCGTGTACCCGCACGGGTGTGGCTGGGCACGAAGCATGAGTGCGTGCACCTATTCTCTTCGTGTACGTACACCACCTATGTGGGGTTGTGTGAGAGAGATACAAACTTAGAGAGAGATATTGTGTGTGGGTTCGTGAGTGTTTGGGGGCGTGAGAGATAGACAGGGAATATGTGTCGATGATATTTCAATCAAAAAATGTAACATATGCAATATGTGTGAAATAGAGGCCTGGATATATCATATATAGAGGGGGCGATCCACGAGAAGAGCGTGGAGGTATCATCGGCGTGAGGTATCCATAGCATTGAAGAGAGGGATGGTGTGTGTGTGTGCGCGCACGATCGATAAAGAGTGCCGTCAAATTTGTGTGTGCCCACGTCAAAGATATAGGATGGCTGGCCTACCGGAACGTGAGAGGTGACATGTTTAGTTTGTCTCTGTGGCATGGATACCTACCTACAACACTCGACTATCAGTGTGGGGGATGGGGGGAGAGACCTAACTATAGAGGTACAATGACTGGTATATGTGTGGAGGAGGAGAGAGACCTACCTTATGTATTGAGGGAGATCGATCGACATCCATGCATATGTGTAGGAGAGGAATCGGGCTGGGAGAGAGATAGATCTAGAGAGTCGGAGGGGTTGGTGGTGGAGTTGCTTCTAACAAATGGTGGGAGAGGCTTGCTAGACAAACGGAGGGTACACCTACAATATGAATAAGAGAGGGGATGCCTGCCTGTCTGTACACGTGCGTGTGAGAGATGGTGCTACCTCTTGAGCACTGCGTTGGTTTTCCCTAAAGAGGAAGGGATGATGCAGCAAAGTAACATAAGTATTTCCCTCAGTTTTTGAGAACCCAGGTATCAATCCAGTAGGAGGCTACGCGCGAGTCCCTCGTACCTGCACAAAACAAATAAATCCTCACAACCAACGCGAATAGGGGTTGTCAATCCCTACACGGCCACTTACGAGAGTGAGATCTGATAGATATGATAAGATAATATTTTTGGTATTTTTGTGATAAAGATGCAAAGTAAAATAAAGGCAAAGTAAAGAGCAAAGGAAATAACTAAGTAGTAGGAGATTAATATGATAAAGATAGACTCGGGGGCCATAGGTTTCACTAGTGGCTTCTCTCGAGAGCATAGGTATTCTATGGTGGGTGAACAAATTACTGTTGAGCAATTGACAAAATTGAGCATAGTTATGAGAATATCTAGGTATGATCATGTATATAGGCATCTCGTCCGAGACAAGTAGACCGACTCCTGCCTGCATCTACTACTATTACTCCACTCATCGACCGCTATCCAGCATGCATCTAGAGTATTAAGTTAAAAATAGAGTAATGCCTTAAGCAAAATGACATGATGTAGAGGGATAAACTCATGCAATATGATGAAAACCCCATCTTGTTATCCTCAATGGCAACAATACAATACGTGCCTTGCTGCCCCTACTGTCACTTGGAAAGGACACCGCAAGATTGAACCTAAAGCTAAACACTTCCCCATTGCAAGAAAGATCAATCTAGTAGGCCAAACCAAACTGATAATTCGAAGAGACTTGAAAAGATAACCAATCATACATAAAAGAATTCAGAGAAGATTCAAATATTGTTCATAGATAGACTTGATCATAAACCCAAAATTCATCGGTCTCAACAAACACATCACAAAAAGAAGATTACATCGAATAGTTCTCCACAAGAGAGGGTGAGAACATTGTATTGAGATCCAAAAAGAGAGAAGAAGCCATCTAGCTAATAACTATGGACCCGTAGGTCTGAGGTAAACTACTCACACTTCATCGGAGGGGCTATGGTGTTGATGTACAAGCCCTCCGTGATCGATGCCCCCTCTGGCGGAGCTCCGGAACAGGCCCCAAGATGGGATCTTGTGGATACAGAAAGTTGCGGTGGTGGAATTAAGTTTTTGGCTCCGTATCTGATCGTTTGGGGTACGTAGGTATATATAGGGGGAAGGAGTACGTCGGTGGAGCAACAGGGGGCCCACAAGGGTGGAGGGCGCGCCTGGTGGGGGCGGGTGCGCCCCCTACCTCGTGGCCTCCTCTTTTGTGTCTTGACGTAGGGTCCAAGTCTCCTAGGTCTTGTTTGTTGAGAAAATCACGTTCCTGAAGGTTTCATTCCGTTTGGACTCTATTTGGTATTCCTTTTCTTCGAAACCCTAAAACAGGCAAAAAAGAGCAATTCTGGGCTGGGCCTCCGGTTAATAGGTTAGTCCCAAAAATAATATAAAAGTGGATAATAAACCCAATAATGTCCAAAACAGTAGATAATATAACATGGAGCAATCAAAAATTATAGATACGTTGGAGACGTATCAAGCATCCCCAAGCTTAATTCCCGCTCGTCCTCGAGTAGGTAAATGATAAAAACAGAATTTTTGGTGCGGAGTGCTACTTGGCATAATTTTAATGTAATTCTTCTTAATTGTGGTATGAATATTCAGATCCGAAAGATTCAAGATAAAAGTTTAATATTGACATAAAAATAATAATACTTCAAGCATACTAACAAAGCAATTATGTCTTCTCAAAATAACATGGCCAAAGAAAGTTATCCCTACAAAATCATATAGTCTGGTATGCTCCATCTTCACCACCTAAAATATTTAAATCATGCACAACCCCGATGTCAAGCCAAGCAATTGTTTCATACTTTTGGTGTTCTCTTTAACTTTTTCAATCTTCATGCAATACATGAGTGTGAGCCATGGATATAGCACTATAGGTGGAATAGAATGGTGGTTGTGGGGAAGACAAAAAAGGGGGAAGATAGTCTCACATCAACTAGGCATATCAACGGGCTATGGAGATGCCCATCAATAGATATCAATGTGAGTGAGTAGGGATTTCCATGCAATGGATGCACTAGAGCTATAGGTATATGAAATCTCAAAAAGAAACCAAGTGGGTGTGCATCCAACTTGCTTGCTCATGAAGACCTAGGGCAATTTGAGGAAGCCCATCATTGGAATATACAAGCCAAGTTCTATAATGAAAAATTCCCACTAGTATATGAAAGTGACGAAATGAGAGACTCTCTACTATGAATATCATGGTGCTACTTTGAAGCACAAGTGTGGCCAAAGGATAGTAGCATTGTCCCTTCTCTCTTTTTCTCTCATTTTTTTATTTGGGCCTTTTCTCTTTTTTATGGTCTCTTTTTTTATTTTTTTATTTTTAGTCCGGAGTCTCATCCCGACTTGTGGGGGAATCATAGTCTCCATCATCCTTTCCTCACTGGGACAATGCTCTAATAATGATGATCATCACACTTTTATTTTTCTTACAACTCGATACTTAGAACAAAATATGACTCTATATGAATGCCTCCAGTGGTGTACCAGGATATGCAATGACTCATGAGTGACATGTATGAAAGAATTATGAACGGTGGCTTTGCCACAAATACGATGTTGACTACATGATCATGCTAAGCAATATGACAATGATGGAGTGTGTCATAATAAATGGAACGGTGGAAAGTTGCATGGAAATATATCTATGAATGGCTATGGAAATGCCATAATAGGTAGGTATGGTGGCTGTTTTGAGGAAGGTATATGGTGGGTGTATGATACCGGCGAAAGGTGTGCGGTATTAAAGAGCCTAGCAAAGGTGGAAGGGTGAGAAAAGTGTGTATAATCCATGGACTCAACATTAGTCATAAAGAACTCATATAATTATTGCAAAAATCTACAGGTTATCAAAGCAAAGTATTACGCGCATGCTCCCAGGGGTATAGATTGGTAGGAAAAGACCATCGCTCGTCCCCGACCGCCACTCATAAGGAAGACAATCAAAAAAATAAATCATGATCCGACTTCATCACATAACGGTTCGCCATACATGCATGCTACGGGAATCACAAACTTTAACACAAGTATTCTTCAAATTCACAACTACTCTACTAGCACAACTTTAATATCGCCATCTTCATATCTCAAAACAATTATCAAGCATCGAACTTCTCATAGTATTCAACACACTCATAAGAAAGTTTTATTATTAATATTGTATACCAAGCATATTGGGATTTTAAACAAATTACCATGCTATTTAAGACTCCCAAAATAATCTAAGTGAAGCATGAGAGATCAATAGTTTCTATAAAACAAATCCACCACCGTGCTCTAAATATATAAGTGAAGTACTAGAGCAAAACTATATAACTCAAAAGATATAAGCGAAGCACATAGAGTATTCTAACAAATTCCAAATCATGTATGGCTATCTCAAAAGGTTTGTACAGAAAGGATGATTGTGGTAAACTAAAAATTAAAGACTCAAGTCATACAAGACGCTCCAAGCAAAACACATATCATGTGGCGAATAAAAATATAGCTCCAAGTAAAGTTACCGATAGAAGTAGACGAAAGAGGGGATGCCTTCCGGGGCATCCCCAAGCTTTGGCTTTTAGGTTTCCTTAGATTATCTTGGGGGTGCCATGGGAATCCCCAAGCTTAGGCTCTGGCCACTCCTTGTTCCATAATCCATCAAATCTTTACCCAAAACTTGAAAACTTCACAACACAAAGCTCAAAGTAGAAAATCTCGTGAGCTCTGCTAGTGAAAGAAAACAAAAGACCACTTCAAGGTACTGTAATGAAATCATTCTTTATTTATATTGGTGTTATACCTGCTGTATTCCAACTTCTCTATGGTTTATAAACTATTTTACTAGCCATAGATTCATCAAAATAAGCAAACAACACACGAAAAACAGAATCTGTCAAAAACAGAACAGTCTGTAGTAATCTGTAGCTAGCGCAAGATCTGGAAACCCAAAAATTCTAAAATAAATTGCTTGACGTGAGGAATTTATCTATTAATCATGCAAAAATAATTAACTAAATAGCACTTTCCGACTAAAAATGGCAGCAGTTCTTGTGAGCGCTAAAGTTTCTGTTTTTTACAGCAAGTGTAACAAGAATTTCCCCAAGTCTTCCCAATGGTTCTACTTCGCACAAACACTAATTAAACACAAAAAAACACAACCAAAACAGAGGCTGGATAAATTATTTATTACTAAACAGGAGAAAAAAGTGAGGAATAAAAATAAAATTGGGTTGCCTCCCAACAAGCGCTATCGTTTAATGCCCCTAGCTAGGCATAACAAGCAATGATAGATCAAGGTATTGCCATCTTTGGTAGGCAATCCATAAGTGGCTCTCATGATAGATTCATAAGGTAATTTAATTTTATTTCTAGGGAAGTGTTCCATGCCTTCCCTTAATGGAAATTGGAATCTAATATTTCCTTCCTTCATATCAATAATTGCACCAATCATTCTAAGGAAAGGTCTACCAAGAATAATAGGACATGAAGGATTGCGATCTATGTCAAGAACAATAAAATCTATGAGCACATAATTCCTATTTGCAACAATAAGAACATCATTAATTCTTCGCATAGGTTTCTTAATAGTGGAATCCGCAAGGTGCGAGTTTAAAGAGCAATCATCAAAATCACGGAAACCTAACAAATCACACAAGTCTTTGGAATCGTGGAAACACTAGCACCCAAATCACATAAAGCATAGCATTCATGATCTTTAATTTTAATTTTAATAGTTGGTTCCCACTCATCATAAAGCTTTCTAGGGATAGAAACTTTCAATTCAAGTTTTTCTTCATAAGATTGCATCAAGGCATCAACGATATGTTTAGTAAATGCTTTATTTTGACTATAAGCATGAGGAGAATTTAGCACGGATTGTAACAAGGAAATACAATCAATCAAAAAGCAATTTTCATAGTTAAATTCCTTGAAATCCATAATAGTGGGTTTAGCAACATCTAGGGTTTTAATTTCTTCAATCCCACTTTTATCAATTTTAGCATCACGATCAAAAAAATCTGAATTCTTGGAACGCCTTCTAGGTAAAGGTGGATCATATTTAGTCCCATCATTATCAAGATTCATATTGCAAAACAAAGATTTAATAGGGGACACATCAATAACTTTTAGATCTTCATCATTATTTTCATAGCAATCTGGTTTAGCGGCCATCCTATTAACTAAGGTGGCCTGCTTATCCGAAATTTCAGCAGTCAATTTCTCAAGACGAGCAATCTGGGATCTTAAACCATCGAATTCTTTAGACATATAATCAAGCTCTTTATTCATAAAACTCATAAAACTTTTCTATTCCTTAAGCTCATTTCTGAAGAAACTATTATGTTGAAATTGCAAAACCATAAAACTCCTGACATTGCTTTCGACCTCTTCTAACCTTTTAAGTTGGACATCACCAAATTTAGGTAGAGCTATAGAGGCAAGCAAGCAAACTAACACACAAGCAGACAAAAAGCAAGCAGGCAAAAAGAGGCAAATAGAGAAAGAGATGGAGGATAGAGAGAGAGGGCGAATAAAACGGCAAGGGTGAAGTGCGGGAGAGGAAAATGAGAGGCAAATGGCAAATAATGTAATGCGGGAGATAAGGGTATGTGATGGATACTTGGTATGTTGACTTTTGCGTAGACCTCCACGGCAACGGCGCCAAAAATGGCTCGTTGTCGGGAGTCAAATCTTGACTTGCGCCAACCTCCCCGGCAATGGCGCCAGAAATCCTTCTTGCTACCTCTTGAGCACTGCGTTGGTTTTCCCCGAAGAGGAAGGGATGGTGCAGCAAAGTAACGTAAATATTTCCCTCAGTTTTTGAGAACCAAGGTATCAATCCAGTAGGAAGCTACGCACGAGTCCCTCGTACCTGCACAAAACAAATAAATCCTCGCAACCAACGCGAATAGGGGTTGTCAATACCTACACGGCCACTTACGAGAGTGAGATCTGATAGATATGATAAGATAATATTTTTGGTATTTTTGTGATAAAGATGCAAAGTAAAATAAAGGCAAAGTAAAGAGCAAAGGAAATAACTAAGTAGTAGGAGATTAATATGATAAAGATAGACCCGGGGGCCATAGGTTTCACTAGTGGCTTCTCTCGAGAGCATAGGTATTCTACGGTGGGTGAACAAATTACTGTTGAGCAATTGACAGAATTGGGCATAGTTATGAGAATATCTAGGTATTATTGTTGGAAATATGCCCTAGAGGCAATAATAAATTAGTTATTATTATATTTCCTTGTTCATGATAATCGTTTATTATCCATGCTAGAATTGTATTGATAGGAAACTCAGATACATGTGTGGATACATAGACAACACCATGTCCCTAGTAAGCCTCTAGTTGGCTAGCTTGTTGATCAATAGATGGTTACGGTTTCCTGACCATGGACATTGGATGTCATTGATAACGGGATCACATCATTAGAAGAATGATGTGATGGACAAGACCCAATCCTAAGCATAGCACAAGATCGTGTAGTTCGCATGCTAAAGCTTTTCTAATGTCAAGTATCATTTCCTTAGACCATGAGATTTTGCAACTCCCGGATACCGTAGGAATACTTTGGGTGTGCCAAACATCACAACATAACTGGGTGGCTATAAAGGTGCACTACGGGTATCTCCAAAAGTGTCTGTTGGGTTGGCACGAATTGAGACTGGGATTTGTCACACCATATCTCTGAAAATGATGAAAACTACTCACACTTCATCGGAGGGGCTATGGTGTTGATGTAGAAGCCCTCCGTGATTGATGCCCCCTTCGGCGGAACTCTGGAACAGGCCCCAAGATGGGATCTCATGGATACAGAAAGTTGCGGCGGTGGAATTAGGTTTTTGGCTCCGTATCTGATTGTTTGGGGGTACGTAGCTATATATAGGAGGAAGGAGTATGTCGGTGGAGCAATAGGGGGGCCACAAGGGTGGAGGGTGCGCCTAGTGGGGGCGGGCGCGCCCCCCTACCTCGTGGCCTCCTCTTTTGTGTCTTGACGTAGGGTCCAAGTCTCCCGGGTCTTGTTTGTTGAGAAAATCATGTTCCCAAAGGTTTCATTCCGCTTGGACACCATTTGGTATTCCTTTTCTTCGAAACCCTAAAACAGGAAAAAAAACAGCAATTCTGGGCTGGGACTCCGGTTAATAGTTTAGTACCAAATAATATAAAAGTGGATAATAAAGCCCAATAATGTCCAAAACAGTAGATAATATAGCATGGAGCAAATAAAAATTATAGATACGTTGGAGACATATCAAATGGTCAGGAGGCATGCACGAATGATGAGAGGGGACGATATGGCTATGGTAAGCAGACGTAACTACATAGGAAGATCAATCGTCCTTTGTCAAAGAAAGGGGAGACGTACGTCGATCGATGTGTGGGGAAAATAGTTAAAGTTGGCCTAGGTATATGTAGGGAGATCGATCGGTATACATGCATGTATGTGTTAGAAGCAAATAAGGCCCGGAGAGAAGGATAGAGAGAGAGGGATGCAGCTAGGAGGTGGTGCGAGAGGCATACTATATCGAGGGGGAAGAAGTGTGCGAGTATGAGATCGATGAAAAGAGGGGCGGGAGTGAGGCATGGACTGTGAGAAGAGAAGAAGGAAAGCTTGTGTTTGTGGTAGGCACACCTGGCTAGAGAGGCATATCGATCGATGTGTGCCGTAAAGAAGGAGCTGGGGGGCCTACACACACCATGGGTGAACGACCTAAAGTGAAAAGATGAATTTGCGAGATGGAGCTAGAGAATGTTGAGGGAGCGTGAGAGGGAGGCGGGCGTGTGTATACACGAGAGAAAGTTAGTGTGCTACAAAGATAAGAGGATTGTGTGGGTGTGAAAGACGAATAGAGATCATAATTCATTATAAAAAGTGAATTAGGATATTTGAAGAATTTATCATAGTGTTTTAAGCCGATGCATGCGTGAATATATATAACGGTGATACACATGGTGTGGTTATGAACATGTTATACTACATATAATATATTTTATTATTATATAAAAAACAGAGTTGGTGATGATGGTGTGCCTGCCATCCTGCAATATAGGCCGTTCGATTTATATTTGACGGATAGTAAGGAAATTATGGCAATTTTGAAAAAATATACCCACACCGCTCTCCACATTTGCAAATAAGGCCTTCCCTCAATCATCTTGATGTTTCGTGCAACGCATGGGCATCTTGCTAGTACTACATATAATATATAGAACATTGATTATAATTTGGGATAATGTGTGGCTTTTGCATCTCAGGGCTAAGTACTTGTCATAATGTAGGGGGCGGGGCACTATACTTTGTGTGATAAACACAGTGTACATATGGAACATGGTTTAGATTATGAATATCTAGTTAGTACATCAAATGTACTATTATTTTGGAATCAACATAGTGTATTCAAAAAAATGAATTCAAGTTCATATACTACACATAGTTCATATCTATCTCTCTATATAGTAATTATGTGGTGTGCTGTTAAGGTAATACACGAATGATGGTTGAAGTTGGCAACAATCATGATTGTAGATTCTTATTCAAATAGACAAACAAACTCAAATTTAGTTCAAATTGCAGCGGTAGTATAGACATTTGGAATGCACTAAAATGTTGGTATGAGTAGGTTACATGCATTATACAGCCAGCGAAAAAAATTAATTGGACATAACATGGATTCATACTCTGTTTTGAATAGCATTTGTATAGTAAAACGGGACAAGACTCTCTCTTTGTGTAGTGTGAATAGTTTTATTTTTTTTTTGTTTTTTTCATTGAGGGAAGTGCGAATTGAGTTGGTATGTACAATATTACATGTTAGGCTTGTCCGTAAAATTCAACCTGCGCCTTGTTATATCCCGAAAATTCAGATATCATGCTCCCAAAACTCGCACCTTCACAACCCCCGCCTCGCTATCCCGAAATTACAACGCGCGTGAAAACTCCCTCCAGCTGCCAAATCCCGACATGCGAAATCCACCTTCTAACCTGAGCCGGAAGGGCCGCTAGTTCAAATCGGTGGGGGTACTTGTGTAACACTCCCTACATTTTGGACAAGCGCATCCCTAAGTCATGGTTCCGCCCCCTGCCCATCGCCTCCTTTTCGCCATTCGAAATACCAGGCAACCATAACCTCTCTGCTCTAGCCACGAAACCCCACCCTCCTCCGTCCGCCACCTCTCCGCTACCCAGCTGGAGCCTCTTCCCCGAGGACATTGTCCACGGCAACAACTCGACGTCCCTCATCCACCTCCCTGGATGAGGATCCGTCGTCGATCTCATCGTCCCGCCGGTTCAGCCGGCCCGTCCTCCTCCTCCAAGGAGTTGCTCTGACGATCGCCTCGTCTATCGCGGCTGCTCCATCCCCACAGTGCCGCCTTAACCTGCTCCACCGAAACCGCAACATCCTCTCCGACTACTCGGATGAAGTCGAGGCCTACTCGGCGCCACCAAAGAGGTTGTACACTCATCGCACCTTATCCTTAACTTGACCTCCCGGCACCGATTGTGCTCCATCCCGCACCCCCATGGCACGGCTACCTCGAAGCTGGTGCCGCGGGCGACATCTCCACGACCGCTCTCCCCCAGTGCGAGGCCCTTCTGTGGCGGCGTCCGTACTAGCCGGATCTGCTGCTGCAGCTCCGGATCTCACTCACTCGCTCGCGCCGTTGCTGCTGCTCTGGCTCTCGCTCACTCTCTCGCGCTGCTGATCTTCTCCCCCCTCGCTCGTGCTGCTGCTCTAGTCTCCCCCTCACTCGTGCTGCTGCTCTGCTCCAATTTAGCTACACTTCAGTCGACTGAATTGACTTTTGGGTCAGTCAACTTTCAGGGGGTGGGGGCCGGAGTTAAGGATGAACCACCCACAGCGGGGAGGACTGCTCGTCAAAGAGGTACCCCGCTATCTATCTAAGGGTTCAGGGTGGTGGCGGTGGGGCGCGGTGGTGGGGCGGTGGCGTGGGGGTCGCCGGAGAAAAAGTTCAGCGCGGGGGGGGGGGGGGGGCTAGAGGGCTGGCCGGGGCGGCGGCGAACCGGCGGTAGGGAGTGTTTTCAGGCGGCGAGGCGGCGCGGGAGCGCCACCTGCCGTGGGCGGCGGGGGCGGCGGTTCGGCCGGTGGTGGCTGGCGGCTTAGGGGGTGGAGGTTGAAGATGAACTACAGGCCCTCTCTAAACTACATGTGAAGTGCCTCTCTACTACCATTGCGTTGAGTTTCGACAGTAACATTCAGATTCCACAGTAAATTTCAGTTTCGACAGTTAAGTTCGGAGTCAACAGTTTTTACCTCATCTTTTATAGTCAGATATTTTTTGGTGATGTAAATTTTACATCTATCACTTTTTGGTAATGTATTTTACATCATCTATTGGAGATGCTATTAGAATCCCACTTGAGATTAATGATGTTTGTCTTGTACTGCTTCAGCCTCGACGTCTTACGGCTCGCCGGAGCTGCTCCAATGACGGAACCATCCATCACAACAGAGCAATGCCCTGGACGCCTTCTACAGAGTCCTCGGATCTTCCTCCACACCTCCGACAGCCACCTCTACCTCAACTTCTTTAGCGACCAACCCAATGATGCTGACATCAACACGGCTACGGCAAAGAGGTTGTACACTTGTCGCATAACTTATTACTCTACATTCATGTCGATCCATTAGGGCTATTTTGGTTCATAGGAAAAACATAGCAATAGGAAATTTTCCTATGGAACTCTACTATTCAATTATTCATGCATTTTGTTGAAAGGAATGGAGCAAAACATCCACCTGGACCTACTTTTCAAAATCCTATGCATGAAAACAAGACCAAGTGCATTAGTGGCAGAATAAGATTCTAACTATACACGCTTTCATATGGTTTCACTTTAATTTGGCCATGTTTCTTTGCATTCCTCTTCTCTTCCAATTCATGTGAACCAAACACCCAAGTTGACAAAAATACTATGTTTACAAATGCTCTGTTTCCCACATGCATTCCTATCCTATTATGGTGTTTTTCCTATCCTTGCATTTTTAGAATCCTGCAAGCCAAATGAGCCCTTACAGAATTACTTCAGTTACAGGTAGGTGTCGAAGAAAACTTTGTGTGGTTTGTCCTGCTCCTAACGCGACATCGCCCACCTCACCTGAGCTGCTCCATTGACAGAAGCATCTACAAAACCATACATCACGACTCCTGGCCATCTTTCGCCACCTCAGATCTCCTTCCCTGCCGCCGGCACCCACATCAATGGCATCACCATCATCGACTTAGAAGATGAACCTGAGGAGTACACTGGTCCACAAGAGAGGTCGCACTCTTTTGTTTCTGCTTATGTTATGCATTGCTTAATATTACCTACTACTTTATCGTCTAGTTCACCTCTTAAACTCCAAGTCAGGTCCAAATTAATGTTCAAACTTGAGTTTTAAAATTAGTTTTGAGGCACTTATCAAGGCAACAATGAATAGTATCTCTGTCAAATATCTGGTTCACATAGGGTATGCCTATGTTGTTCATCTTGGGTGGGAAACAAATAGTAAAGCAATCATCAAATGTCTTTTAATTAAATTAAAGCAATCATCAGCCTGCTATCATTCTTTTTGGATCCATCCACTGGTTGTTACCATCACTCTAGATTTCTGCATGCTCTCCTTACATAATCTCACTATATTTTTCCGTATGCATGATATTGTACACAGTCATGTTGAACATGTAGAGAAAAAGAGAAGAGTATTGCGCAGCAATACAATGTCATGCAAACATCGCTCCATGGTGGGTTCAATGGCAAACCCTCCCCCCCTCTCCAGATTGTAATCCAGAGGAAGATATTTGTTTTGAGGCAGATTCAGACACAGCTGACCACTCCTATTTACCCCTAAGGTGTTTGCTCTAACTTGGCATGATGATGTTAGTCATATCATGCATAGGTTGCCTTGTAGTGCCTACTTTCGACATCATATATGTCATTTTCTTAGTTTAGACATGTTCTGTAATGCCACATGTTTAGTTTCTATATTATATATGGGAATTATGCAGTCTCATGTATTTTAGCTAGCCATAATATATGTGAAATGTGCAATGCCATCCTGTTTAACCAGGCATCATATATTTGAATGATATCTTCCCATCCTTTTCTTCATTACATTTCCATTTGTCGACAATGTTTGTACATTAAACTACTCTTCCTATGAATCCGGCATTTGAGTGGGTGATGGAAAAAATCTGGAGTGAAAACAAGGCCTCCAGAGCAGACAGTGCTACCTGTCGAAGCAGATCTCTTGCTAGGTCCTGATAGCAACTCAGAGATGGATTCAGAGACAAATGACCACTCCTATTCCCCCACCGAGCTATATGCTCTAACTTGGCATGGTTATACTGCTCATATCATGCATATGGTGTCTTGCATTGCATAGTTTATACATCATATACACAATATTCAACACCATGTTCTTAGTTCAGACATCATATATGCGAATGCCCTCTTCTAAGCATATAAATCACATATGTGAATTAAATGATGCAATCCTGATTACTTAGATAACATGTATGTGAATTATGTCATGCGAACATGTTTACTAAAGACATCATATAATTATCTCATGCCATCATGTTTAGTTAGTCATCATATCTTTGAATTATGTCATGCTATGCTATCTAGTTTAGATAGACATCATATATGTGAAATTATGTCATGCTATCTGTTTTAGTTAAACAATATACATGTCAACTATTTCATGCACTCTTTTTTCCACACTATCTATTGCATCTGTCTCTCATACAATGTCTGTACATTCAACTATGTTTCCTGTTTATCAGCCATTTGAATTGGAGCGGGTGATGGCAGTTTCTAGTGGAGTAAAAACATGGTCTTCAAATAAAACAATGCTACCTCTTGGTGGATATAGCACCCCGTTTGTACATGCACGAGAACCAGCCCTACCACACATAACCCAGACTCTCGCAGATTGTACCCCTACTGCGATGGACAAAGAACCAGCTTCACCCAATCTAACCCCAACCCCAGCAGATAGTAACCAAGTTCCTATTGACACAACACCATCTCCACCACAGAGCTCCCAAACAAGAGCAGTTAGTAAGGCAGCTCCAGTGCCCAAAGCACCAGTACAACCACGGTGAACCCCAACTCCACTAGCCTATTCCTGTGGAGGAAGCACAACCAGCCATTCGTAGTTTAGCATCTATCGCATTTGATGTTGTTAAATCCTATGTGTGTATCTTCCCAACATGGAAATATTATACTGAAGGTGAAGGAAAATGTCAGTTGCAGGTGTTTGTCCAGGAGTTATATGTAAGTAATGTTATTCATGGCAATTACTTTGCTTTGTCCCATACATTCTGCCTCCATGATGGTTATAATACAGCAAATTTTCCCATTTTTATCTATAGAGAAGGACCGATTTGGAAACTAGGGATGAGGTAACATGTGCTAATACCTGTGCTATCTTCAAGAATGCTTGGTGGCAATATCAGAATTACCTGAAGAAAATGTACTTCGTTGGCAAAGAAACTCATCAAATTCTCTTACATTCTCCTAGACACATTTACTGGACGATGACTGGGAACGCCTTGTTCTGTACTGGTCCTGAACCAAGAATGTGGTAAGGTCTATGATCTCATTTTTTTATTTTTAGGTACTATATGCTTGCGTCTTACTATACTCTGTTCATGTAGAACAAGTGCTTAAACATGAAGAACAATTGTTCTCATTTAAGATTCCATTGCTATCGTGCATACTGCTTTGCTCTTGTATCATCACCAACTCTTGTATCACATGTCTGAATCTTTTTTCTTTTGCAGTGGATCCTGATGTAGTTTACTCAAGACTACCTCTCAAACTACATGATTATCAGCCGTCCATCACAAGGGGTTGGACTAGAGTCCCGCATGCCTTCTGCATCCAGGAGAGCACAATAGAGCCATTCCGCTTCACCTTGTTCAGCAACCGGAATGTCTGTCGCCTCTTTCTTTACCATTTGTAATAGTACAAGTATAGAACCCTGGTTGATCATTCTTTATTTGGTGCTTATGTAATTCTTAAACATATGAAACTATGAATCGAATAATGCATTGGTTTTTTGAACCTGATGGATATGAATAAAGCTATAGCCTACTTTCAAGTTTAAATTAGGTACAATTTTAAATAGCAGCAATTAAATTAGGGCGAAATTACATTGTGCAGGTCATTGCGGCACGCACGGTTGGTAAAACACAAATGTTTTCGATATACACCATAATCCGAGACGGTTCACAGAGAGGAAACGTGTGCAAGCATGCACACAGTTGCTGTTTGGAAAACGTGTGTGATGTCAGACACTATCACATACGGTGCAGGAAAACTAAATGTGTGTGATTGTCTACCTATCGTACACGGTTTATAACCACGAACTGTTTGTGATGTGCCAGGAATCATAAAACAACCGTGCCTGGAATCTGCCTCGAAAACTCCCGTGCCTAGAATCTGCCTGGTTTTAGGTAAAACCACAAAACTCCGACTGCGATGGCAATGCAAGCACAAACAAGTAGCAATGATGAAGCGTTTGGGATATTCGAGATATCGGAAATGGTTATATAGGGACAACTATATGCATCAAGGCTCCCTATCCTCGACGGTTTCTAGGTCGTGTAGGAAGGACCCCCCTATCGCCCACACTCACTTGGCGGCGGTTCCAAATGTCGTCGCGGAAAGGGGTTAAAAACCGTTTGTATAGCACCGACACGTAGCAGTGATGGTGGATACCCAGGATAACATTTCTTGAGCTCTTGTGAAGTTGTTTCAGTTATGGACTTGTTTTGCTGCCGCATTTATTTGCACTGGTGGCCAATTTAGACGGCCAGTGTATGTAATATGTTGCTTTGTTCCCTATATTTGCACTGGTGGAGAACTTTGATGCCAAGTGGGTGTAATATGTGTAATAGCCGAAATAGCCTAGCATTAGTAGCTTGCTTATTATTTCCTTATTGTCTTGTTTAGTTGTTTTCTTGTAGTCACTGTAGTTCTTTTTCCGCGTTTTTCTGGTGGCCACAATAACGTATTTTTTGGTAACTAGGCCACAATAACCATGGAAACACACAGACTATTGTAACCATGGGCCTCCTACGGGCTGTAGGATCCATGGGCCTTCTATGGGACGTAGGATCCATGGGCCTTCTACGGGCCGTATGATCCATGGGCCTTCTACGGGCTGTAGGATCCATGGGCCTTGTACGGGCCATATAGTCATTTCGCCAAACATGGGACGTACTATTCGTGGACCATAACAGGTCGTTAATAGTCCGTATTTGATAACACTATGAAAACAGCCCAACGGGTTAACGAGCCACAAATGGGGCGACTATAACCATGGGCTGAATTTGGCCCACAAACGGAGCATGCCAGTAATGGATCGTAACTAACCGGATTCTAGAAATGAGCCCAAGAATAAATGGGCCCTTAGAAGGCCAAAAGTTTACACGGGATGGAAACGGCCGACGAAATAATGGGTCGTTAATGGGTATAAAGCGATACATTGTTCATTATGGGCCAGTTTCATTCCGGGCCTTTAATGGGCCCAGAGTTACAAAGGGCCTCCTATGGGCCAAAAGACGTCATGGGCCATACATGGGCCAGAAGTTACAATGGGCGGGAATCATATTGGATGTCCCAGATGACACTACTGGGCAAAATTCCGGTAGGCCGTGAGGGGCCATGAGTTAGCGGGTTGTAAATGGGTTATATGTGAATAGGCCGTTGTCGGTGTCAAAACCGGCGGATCTCGGGTAGGGGGTCCCGAACTGTGCGTCTAGGATCGATGGTAACAAGAGACAGGGGACACGATGTTTACCAAGGTTCGGGCCCTCTTGATGGAGGTACTACCCTACGTCCTGCTTGATTGTTCTTGATGATATGAGTATTACAAGAGTTGATCTACCACGAGATCGTAGAGGCTAAACCCTAGAAGCTAGCCTATGGTATGATTGTATGCTGTATATGTTCTATCGACTAGCCTGGCCTCAGTTTATATAATGCACCAGAGGCCTAGGATAACAAGAGTCCTAGCCGAATACGCCGGTGGGGAGGAGTCCTTGTCTTGATCACCAAGTCTTGTGGAATCTTCCATGTATGCGGCAGCTATCCAAACTGGCCCATGAGTATACGGCCATGGGGATCCTCGGCCCAATCTAACAGATCGGGAGATAACGTGGTGAGTACCCCCTAGTCTAGGACACCGTCAGTAGCCCCCTGAACCCGTCTTCAAGTTAGGGACGCTCCTCGATTCTTCCGAACGGTTCTTCATCTTTGGTTGACGGTCTTGAAAACTGGTTCAACAAATCTTCTCACCTTCGATCTTGAGGATTGCTGAAATGCATTCGACGAGTTTACACGTCGGGTATCCGAGGAGCCCCTTTAAGTTTCCGGCCTTTATCAATGCCTTGTTATTTTTATGCCACACCTCGGGTTTGAAGTTGTTTTCGGGAGGTAGTGTCCTCTTGTGTCCGAGTTCTAATGTCGTACTACATTCGAGGTATTTTTTGCAGCCGAGCACCAATACCGGACTGCTTTCGAGCTCTAACACCGAAATGTATTTGAGCTCCAACGCTGAAATATATCCGAGCTCCAACGCCAGACTGTGTCCAAGCTCCAACGCCGGACTATATCCGAGGTGTCATATCACCTTGGTTCAAAAAAAGTTGAAGGAACTTAGCTAAGCTTAATGCCGGAAATGCCCTCTATGGAGCCAACCACTAGCACCTGAGCTTTATGTCGGACTGCTTCCGAGGTGGTGCACCACCCCGACTGTGGGCCGACTTTTTGTCAATATTTTTTATTGGTGCAATTTATTCTCTGCCGAGATATATAGCCAGTAGCCCTCAAGGTGTATATCGGTCTAAAACCCGAGATGCACCTGAAGGATGACGCAAGACCGCTGATCCCAGTAGCCGCTGAGACTCAGGTTGATTTGCAAAATCGGCCTGAGGATCAAGTCCTAGCTCGGCAGAATACTTCGGGACACAAAAAGCGGCGTGCTCAGTCCTTGAGAATCAGGTTGGGTGTGGCCGACCAACCTGAGGATCAAAATCTCCTCGGCAACTGTATTGCACTTAAAATTTTCTGCATTGAACAGGCAATGCAGTAGCCCCCGAGACACTGGTCGGGTGGCAACACCAGATCAGGGGATCGATACGCCCCTTTAATATTAGTAAATGATAAGCCCGAAGCCCAGTAACCCCCGAGCCTTAATGCGGGAACGGGTGGCCGAATTAAGGATCGATATCCAGAGTAAAATCACAAATTATGTGTAATGATTCTATGTATCCAAGTACTTAACATCATTAATGCTCGGATCCGCATTGTACAAAACTTTGTTGACCGACCATCGGCTTCCACCTCCTCGGCCAGTAGCCGAGGAGTGTTTGTCATACTTTATAAAGCCTTTATGAGGGCAAAGATTTTACGACAAACAAGGCAATCTGGCCATACGGTTTTATAAACAAAGGTACACAAAGAGATTTGTTATATTATTGTTTAACATAATAAATGTCTTCCAAAGAAAATATTCCCGCTATCGGTTCCTTTCTTTGGGTTGTCATGCTAAGCATGATCATGAAACCTCAGCTCTAATGTAAGAGCCAAATATTGAGGATTTTGTTTGCGAGGCCAGTTACTAGCCCCCGATAGTGTTCAACGACAGCCGAGGTCAAGATGTAAACACTTCAGCCAATGTTATGAATGGCCCGTCATTTAACACAGTCATCGGATCGCTGATCAGTTTACGCTTATTGTGACAGTCAGTTTTCGACTTTCTCCACTGAGGTACTTAACCATGTGAGCTGGAAGCACAATCGCAGTGGTTCTCCCTTTGCACACCTAGATGAACAAAGTGGAACGTAGGAGGCAAGCGCAGGAGCCGGGTAACCCAACTATTGACCGAAGACACAATTCGAAACCGATACATATTTAGCAATATTCAAGAATGTTTTTGCCGAATCTCTAAAGGTGTCCGGCGTTGCACTGCGAGACTTGTGCTGAAAACACACAAATAGTTTAAAAGTGCCATAAGCTTGAAAAACCAAAAAAATGTTAGTAAAAAGTTGACGTCCCAACAAGATCAAGTGTTCGGTGCCAATCCAAAAATTGGTCTTAGAAAAAAAAAAGTACTTCTGTCGTGCTTTAACATGACACATCCTATCTCAAGACTTCAAGCGGGTCAGCCTATGGCTTCAACCTCCTATCCCGAAGGCGGAGTACTTCTCATTAGGCCAGTTTAGCAAACTAAACTCTAGCGGCTTTGGGAGAGAAATTAGGCTCCCCGGCTAGTGACCACACACTCGTGTCGAAAAGAGGAGTGATAAATAATAATAGTAAGAAAAACTTTGCAACGACTAAGAAGAAGAACACTTATTATAAAACGGCTCATATAAATTTAAGAGCCCCCAAGTGACTTGGGTAAAAGAATTTTATGTATAATGATTGTATGTACCTAAGTACTGATATCATATCTTTGTTCACCCGAACTTTAAACGTGCCTTAACCGACCGTCGGCTTCTCCCTCTTCGGTCAAGGACCGAAAAGTGTTATGTACTCCACCTGTCGAGAATATCGATAGTGTTTCTGATAACCAGGTAACCAGGCCATAAGGCTGTAATAGACAAAGCGCGCTCAGGGAACTTATGCTATATTACAGACGAAGTGCAAGAAGCATCTTCGAAGAAAATAGTACCCCCACCGATACCTTTCTTCGGTGCTCATTATTACTATGAGACTTGTGCAATAGATTTTATGTACTCATGAGTTCCGTTGTGTGCTGACCATGATTGGAAACAATAAGAGCACTAGCTTTTGACTTCACCCAGTCTGAGGTCAGAGCTCGGAGGACCCGGTCGTGACAATCGCAGAGGTGCTCCCTTTACTCCCTAGCCAAACAATCGGGAACGTAGGGGTAAGCACAGGAGCCAGGCAACCCAGCTTGCAAATCGCTTAAGTCAATACGGTGCATATTGTGGCGTAATACACGAACAAGGAAAGAAGCCCTACAAGTATAATCATATGCAAGAGGAAAATCTCCATCAAGGGAGCCCCCAAATAAATGGGATATTTAAATTTGTGTGTCAAAAACAAAGTTTTGACAAGGAGATTCACTACAAGCAACTCTTTTTTTCAACAAGGTATAATGCTTGGTCGAACCGAACACAAGTTAAAAATTTAAAACTTTGAGCATGAAGGCAACTTAGCTGGTTAATGTGTTCGGTATTGATGACGCGACCCGAGCTTGATGCGGGACAAGGTTCCATCCCCCAAGTCGGACCCAAGGTGGCGGAGCAAAGAGCTCGGCACTCCGAAGTGGTGACAAAGCACGGTCAATGCGGGCCGGCAGAGTGATGTCGAAGTCCCTGACATGGGGTAATGAAGTGTTGACGAAGCCCCCCGTCCAGCCAAGGGGACGTGGTATGTCAGTACGCCGAGTTGACGATACTGCCCAACCCGGATCATTTTCCTGTGCATAAAAAATAGTGCAAACCAGAGATAATAGTAATAATAATAATTAAAAAAATCATTGCATAATAAATAATTTATGCAAATTGAGTAATAAAAAAATTATGGCCTGGCGCCGAAGTCAATGTCGATGCAGGGCATCGACGTGATGCGGTAAAGGCGTGGCAAAGCCTGACTTCACAGGTCGGTCCGAGTTCCGGATGCGGCGTTCGCCAGATCATGTACGGAAACTGACTGAACCACCATGCGACCGTCATTAATGCGGCCATCATTTGATAGACCTATGTACATATGATGAACAAACCAGAGTAATAATTCTTTGGGAAAAATGAACCCGAACAAGCAAAAAAATATTAGGATTAATAGCACCTGGTTTATTTGTTGTAGCAACCCGAAGAAAGGTGAATCCAAAAATTGGGACTCGATCCGCACACCCATTGCCTGATAGGCGATAAAGAGACGGTATGGCGATGCTGACAAAGGTTGGCTCGCTGAGGCAAAGCCCTCGGTCCAGCTAACGTGACGGAGCTGGTCGGCTAGTGACGCCGAAGTCTCCGGAGTAGGTTGATGAAGAGACGGCGGAGCCCCCGGTCCAGCCGAGATGTCAAAGCCTCGATGTCAGCCGATGAGTTGAAGTAGGTCGGCATGATGGACACCATCTTGAAGAAGCAACAATGCGGCCTTGCCGATGCAAGTCGTGACGTGGTCGATGCTGGCTTGATGAAGTGACCGGGCGGCGATGCCGGTATGCCCGCTCCGTGTAATCCGTGGGGTGGCGATGTTGGTGATGATTTATCCTTCGCAATGTCGGACTCTTGTTCGGCTTGCCGAGATGATTATCCGAAGAGTTGAGCTCGGCTCAACAAAGTGACGATATGTCTAGCGCAGGTCGGCAGCCTTGGAGCAATATTGCTGGACTGGTTTCACACCTGCATGATGATGAAGATGACCTCAGGGGAGACTTAAAAATTTACGGGCACGTGTTTAAAAACAACGCACAATACTCTAGAAGAGAATTCCTCTAAAAAGGTTGTCATCACGTTCATAAAGAAACATGAATTCGGGTCGGATCCGTTTTTGCGCACAAAACGGATCCGAAAATTGGTCCACTCATCGAAAGGTTCCTGGAGTTTGAACCGTCGGATCGAGCTCAAATTTGGAGGGGTGGTAGATATGGGAATTCCACAGTAGATGAACGGTTGGATCTTTCAAAGTACCTCCGAGCTGGGCTCTGGAGACCACGCCCTAAACTCGTCCGGATTCCCGTCCAGATTTGACAGGGCTTCGGTATATCGTAGATTGTCGGAGATTCCTCCATCGGAACTCGACGAAATTTTGCATGGCTGTTGTATACGTAATTCCGCACTATTCCACTGAAGCAATCGTCAAACTGATGCTCGAGGAGGCGGTGACAGTGAATACAAGTTCGATGTCCATAAAAACAGCATGGCCGCCCGAGGGCAATGTTGACGTTGAGCCCTCGAGCTCCATGGATGATTTCTCTATGATCATGATAGAGATCGGAGTTGATGGTGAAGAAGGCCCCCGTGCGAACATGACGATTGGAGATGGAGCACGGTCATCGGTCGAGCCAAGGTGACTAGTCGAGCCAGCGACGAAGATGCCGGCGTTGCAGTTGACCTGCGGGCGAGCCATTGATCCTTTTGCCGATCACACAGCGAAACTCTCAATGAAAGCACCAATGTCGGTGTCAAAACCAGCGGATCTCGGGTAGGGGGTCCCGAATTGTGCGCCTAGGATCGATGGTAACAGGAGACAGGGGACACGATGTTTACCCAGGTTCGGGCCCTTTTGATAGAGGTAATACCCTACGTCATGCTTGATTGTTTTTGATGATATGAGTTTTACAAGAGTTGATCTACCACGAGATCGTAGAGGCTAAACCATAGAAGCTAGCCTATGGTATGACAGTATGTTGTATATGATCTATCGACTAGCCTGGCCTCGATTTATATAATGCACCAGAGGCCTAGGATAACAAGAGTCCTAGCCGAATACGCCGGTGGGGAGGAGTCCTTATCTTGATCACCAAGTCTTGTGGAATCTTCCATGTATGCGGTAGTTGTTCGAACTGGCCCATGAGTATACGGCCTTGGGGGTCCTCGACCCAATCTAACAGATCGGGAGACGACGTGGTGATTACCCCCTAGTCCAGGACACCGTCAGCCGTTAACAGGCTATCCGTGGGCCGGCCCGCTACCTTTTGACCAAGTCAAATGGGTCGGCCTTCTCAATGGAATGTGCCTCTATTGGGTCGTGCCACATGTCGACAAATCATAGGCGACTTTGGTCCAATAAGTGGATGACATCTGTCCCAACGGTGAGCAGACACGTGGTTCCTCTGGCCATTGAGAATTTTACACGTGGAAAATCCCCATTGGTACAAGGAAACATTAACCATAAAACATAACAAAATGTATCACCTTGTGGGGAAGTCAAAATAACTCTAGCCCCGAGCCTTCCAATTGCCTGGAACCATCAAAGTGGATTATCCAATATGTGTTATCAGGCTTCTCCTTAGGTGTTTGCATCTCTGTCCAGTCATTGATGAAATCCAGCAAAGCTTGAGACTTAATCGCTGTCCTTGGCACATACTTCAAATTATGAGGCCCAAGCTCAATTTCCAACTTAGCGATCCGTCTTGTGGCCTCTCTGTTTTGAATAATATCCCCCAAAGGAACAGAGCTGACCATAGTAATGGGATGCCCAACGAAATAATATTTTAGCTTATGACTTGCCATGAACACCCCAAACACCAACTTTTGCCAATGTGGGTATCTTTGCTTGGATTCAGTCGAAACCTCACTGATATAATAAGCCGACCGCTGAATTGGGTACTCCTTACCCGCCTCCTTGCGCTCCACAACAACTGCTATGCTGACTGCCTTATTATTAGCCACCACGTACATGAGCAAAGGCTCTTTTTCAATGGGAGAAGCAAGAAGGGAAGCTCGGCTAAATGTTTCTTGAGTTACTTAAATGCTTGATCCGCCGCATCACTCCAAACAAAGTCGTATGTCTTCTTTGTCATCTGATATAGAGGAATTGCCTTCTCTCTCGGGAAACTTATGAACCGGCTCAAAGCCGCAATGGGACCCACCAGACGCTAGATGTCATTGACACATGCCGGCTTAGAAAGTGAAGTGATGGCCTTAATATTCTCCGGGTTAGCTTCAATGCCCCGTTCTGAGACCAGGAAACCTAGCAACTTTCCTGCAGCTACGCCAAAGACACACTTTGCCGGGTTAAGCGTCATCTAGTAGACCCGGAGATTGTCAAAAGTTTCTCTCAAATCATCCAAGAGAGTCTCATTCTTCCTAGATTTGACCACAATATCATCCACATAAGCATGAACATTATGCCCAATCTGACTGTGAAGACAATTCTGAACACAACGCTGATAAGTCGCTTGAGCACTCTTGAGCCCAAAAGGCATAGAAACATAGTAGATAGCCCCAAAAGGTGTGATGAAGGATGTCTTCTCTTGGTCTTTAACTGCCATGTTGATCTCATGATAACCAGGATAAGCATCCAGGAAGCATAAACTCTCACAACCCACCATTGCATCAATGATTTGGTTGATACGGGTGAGAGCAAACGGATCAACTGGAAAAGCCTTGTTAAGATTTGTGTAGTCAACACACATATGCCACATGCCATTATTCTTAAGTACTAGCACGGGATTAGCCAACCACTCAGGGTGAAAAACTTCCATGATAAATCCAGCCGCTAAGAGCCAGGCTACTTCTTCTCCAATGGCCTTACGTCGTTCTTCATTGAAACGATGGAGGAACTGTTTGACCAGCTTAACTTGGGATCCACATCAAGGGTGTGCTTAGCGAATTCTCTCAGTACACCTGGCATGTCAGAAGGTTTCCATGCAAAGATGTCTCGATTCTCATGAATGAACTCGATGAGTGCGCTTTCCTATTTGGGATCCATATTAGCCCCTATGGTGAACTGCTGAGATGAGTCGCCAGCAACAAAATCCGCCTGTTTTGTGTCATCAGCCGACTTAAACTTCAACAGAGAGTCCTGCTCAATACTGGGCTTCTTCAGAGGGGTCATATTGGCCAGGTCAACATTGTCCTTATAAAACTTGAGCTCCTCAGTAGCACAAGCTGATTCTACATAAGATGCATCTCCTTCCTCGTACTCCAAGGTGACTTTTCGATCACCATGAACCGTAATCGTCCCGTTTGGCCCTGGCATCTTAAGCTACAAGTAAATATAACAAGGGCGAGCCATAAACTGAGCATAAGCCGGTCGACCAAACCGAGAACGATATGGACTCTTGTTCTTGACCACCTCAAACCACAAGGACTTTGTCCTGTAATTATGATCATCACCAAAGGCCACTTCCAGCGATATCTTCCCCATTGGATAGGCCGACTTACCAGGCACTACACCATGGAAAACTGTAGATGATGGCTTGAGGTGCTTGTCAGTCAAATTCATATGGTGAAAGGTATCATAGTATAATACGTTGATGCTGCTACCACCATCCATGGCCACTTTTATGAACTTATAACCACCTACTTGAGGGGCTACCACCAATGCCAGATGACCCAGATTCTCAACCCGGGGTGGGTGATCCTCTTGACTCCATGTGATCGGATGCTCTAACCATCGTAGGTATTGGGGTACTACCGGCTCAACAGCATTGACAGCTCGCTTATGAACCTTCTGATCTCATTTGCAAAGACTTGTGGTGAAAACATGGCATTGGCCACCATTTAACTGCTTTGGATTACTCTGATACCTTGACTGATTACCTTGCTGCTGGTTGCCCTGGCCGGACTGTTGGTTATAACCACCCTGGTCACTACAAAAAAATACACTTCCGTGATGATACGTGTTTGTCACAGTAGGTCACGTTTTCTGTCATGCATGTACATCCATGACAATTTTATGACAAAATCAAGATAGTCATACCTATGTTGTCGTAGAAGTGTTCCATGACATTATGAAAATTATCATCACGGAAGTGTCCACTTCCATGATGATAAATGTCACGTCATGGAAGCGTTTTCGTCAAGGGTGACCGACACGTGGCATCCACCGTAACAGGTCGCCGTTAAGCTATTGGGTCCGGTTTTGGATCCGATAACCCGCTAACAGCCCGGACCAATGAGGATTTTCAACATGTAAAATTCTCATTGGCTGGAGGAAACACGTGTTGGCTTACCGTTGGGACTCATGTCATCCATTCATTGGACAGGAGGCGCCTATGATACGTAGACACGTGGCACGACCCAACAGAGGCCCATATAGGTTAAAAAGGCCGGCCCAGTCAAAGGCCCGTAGTACTTACTCAGGTACTAGTGGGCCAGCCCAATAACATCATGTTTAATAAAGGCCCATTTACGGCCCGAAGCTAGATCTGGCCCGTTAATTGTTCGCCAAATATTTGGGCCCAATTACAACCCAGTGACTTTCGGCCTGTTAGAGGCCCGAGTAGACATGGGCCCATTTCAGTCTGGTGTGTCTTTCGGCCTGGGAATTACCCGTGCTGCCCATGGGCCATATATGGTCCGACGCGACATCTGGCCCACTAACGGCCCATGATAAAGGTAGCAACAGTTCAGCCCAACGTGACTTTGGGCCCGTTAAGGGCATGTCATATAATTCGGCCCGTTGATGCATGTACTAAGCTTTCGGCCTGTTAAAGGCCCATGATATTAGTGGGCCAACTAAGGCCCGAGATATGTTTCGGCCTGGTAATGGCCCTTCATATAATTGGGCCGAAAAAGGCCTGGTCTACATTTCAGCCTGCTGAAGGCCTGTCGACGACTAGTGAAAATTGAGGCCCAACATGCATTTCAGCCTACTAAAGGCCCATGGTTTCTTCTGGGCCGTAACAGGCCAACAGAATATTCATCCTGTTAATGGCCCAACGCTACATGGGCCAAACTAAGCGTTGGGTACACAAAAGGCCAACTAAAATTTGGGCCAAATATAGGCCAGAGTAAGTTGTGGGCCTGGCGCAAAGTGTGAAGGCCCCAATGGCCATTCGGGCCCAAGAAAGATGCAGGACAGCCCAATTGTGGCCCGCTAAAAACTAGGCCCGTTAGAGGCGAATGTTTCGGCCCGGTCGACTACATCAGATTTTTTTCAGATAGCGAATGTTGGCAGTAACTAGTAGCAACTAAGAACAAACCTACTCTATATAATAAAGAAATTACGGCATAGTAACTTAGAATAAACCTACAGTATACAATAAATGATTTATGGTATATTACATCCACTAGGCATCGAAGTTCGCCGCCAGTGATCATAAAGCGCAACAAAGAAGCAGATTACAAAAACTGGGCACCATTGCAGCGTAACAAAATAACACTAAACCGAAACCACTTCCAAGACAGTTCAGGAAAGGTTAGGCTTGCACGGGAACTGCTGCGCAAGCTGCTGAGCAAGGCTGTGAGACCGGCCTAGCATGTCGGTCATAGCTTCCAGGTGTAGCTGTTTAGCAATGAGGTTCTCATTGGTGTTCTCCATTGTCTTTCTTAGAGATAGGACTTCAATTCAAAGTTGAGTTGCATAATGCCTTTCTGCTAGAACTTGGGACTGAAGAAGTCGAACTGATTCAGACAACGAATTCGGTGAGCTTGTTTGACTGCTAGTCTCAAGTAACTTGAACACTGCATCAAGACAAGACTTTGGGTTGTCTCGCTATCTTCAAGATGTTTTGCCTTCTTTGCTGCAATATATGTTGGGTTTGTCTCATAGCCTTCAGTAGACTTGTTCACGCCATTAGGCATATCACCCTGAAACAAGCAGAGAGATGACAGGTTTTGCAGGTGTATAAACAAAGATGATAATTGTGCTGTCAATTCCATCCAATTTGAAATTAGAAAATAAAGAGTAAGTTCAAAATATCAATAGCATAATTTGGCATTGTTCATAATGTGGGGAGCTTCCCCACACTACTGGATTACCACGTCAACATAACAAGCATAGATAAAGGGCAAAGACAATCATTGTATCTATTTTGGTTAATGGGCATGGCATGTTGTTCATATCATCAGCCACATCAGTAAGATAAAACAGGAGATGACAAGGTGCAAATGTGGGCTGCTTCACCACACATTGAATAATAGATCCACAAAAACAAGCATACATATAGGGAGTATTGAGTAATGTGCATGGTATGAATAAGGAATTTGGTTTTACAAGTAAAAGTTGGAACTTACGGTTCTTGCGAACATGCATTTTCATAGAAACAGCAAACTAAACAGCAGTAAACGATAGGGAGTATGAGCAAATTAAACAGCAGTTGTGGATAAAGGCTTTAGAAGGACTGACTTACATTAACAGTTAACACCGGCTTTATAATGCCCTTCTCCATGTCAAGGGAAGGATAACTCAAGAATTTTTGCACAGAATCTTCTTCATAAGCATTACCTGTACTCTACATTTTGTAGAGAGTAATTATAGATATGATAATACTGGAAGGGATAGAGGATAATGAAGATAAGATGCAGATTGATGCTACATAATCAACTACCAATCCCTGGAAGTACAAGCATTACACGACAAAATGTACTGGCAAGAGCAATGGGCTACACTTCTGCACTGGCATTGTTTGTGTATTCAACTTTTTGGTAAGGTTAAATATAGATCTGATATTTTTTTAGTAAATGGTGGGCGAGGGAGATAAGATGCAGAATGCTACACAATGAACCAATCCCTCTTCCCATAATACAAGAGTGTTTTGAACACTGGTGTACTATACAAAACGTTATTATATTTTGGGACGATGGGGAGTAGATGTTAATGTAAGTACAGTGATAGATGACGTTTAGTCCTTACAAGAGGACTGCAGAGCTAAACCTCTTCAAAAGCATTGAGTTGATTCTAAATTTATGTAAGAGTCCATACGGATCTTATAATGTCCACCAAATGGACGATAACGAGGCTAACATGTGCAGTGATGCTACATAATCAAAAGCTATGAAAGTAAGTATGGTCATACAAGGCAAGAGGTACTCACAAGAGCAATGCAGTGTGTAGTATAGTTGTGAGATTCTGTGGTCCCTTGAGAATGAGTGTTCTTCTGCTAACAGTTTTTGTACAAGTGAGGTGTTAAGGAAAATGCATAAATGTAGTTCAAATTGTGATGTGATATCATAGACAGTACCTTACGCTGCAGACAAGACCAATGTGTAACAAGATTATTCCAGTTATTGTCTGATAAATGTAGCACTGGAGACTTATAGAAATTTCGTTTAGAGGCTTGCCATCGAAGTGCGCTTGCCTCAGGTAGGAACGATACTTCATCAATGAGTGCTTGAAAAGCGCAACCAACCCTTGCTCGTCTTGAGAATCCAGTTTGGTCCTCGCCTATTTAAAAGAATGAAATCTTGTGAGCAGAAACATATGCAGTAATTACCATGAATAACATTAGTACATTACTTACATGTAAGTTGCGAAGGAAGACTGGAAATTGTTCTGTGTCCGCGGTATAATCTTTCCATGAAGGAAAGGTGCGCACAAAGTTCCTGGCAACAATATAAGCTTCATCTTCTAAACTGGGAAGAAATGGAACATGGGTCCTATGTGCTGCAATTGGAGCTCTCTTTGGTTCGAAAAGGGATTTGGCAACTGGATTTGGTGTACTCTTTGCGGAATGGGGGTTTTGCATCATAGAGCTGGTGCTATGTCAACTGGCATCATCATACTGTTTGCTGCAGTTGGGGTCTGCTGAGTTGGGGCATCAGAAATGAACAGTGTAGTAGTGCTAGAGTTGGGGTGTTTTGTAACACCCACGATGCGGCTATATCTCCCACGTGTCGGGGCACGACTTAGAGGCATAACCGCATGGTAGGCATGTCGCAAGAGGGGTAATCTTTACACATCCCATGTACTGAATAATGAAGGGATAAAGAGTTGGCTTACAATCGCCACTTCACACAATACATAAATATATCATACATCATCCAGAATACAATCAAGGTCCGACTATGAAACCAAAATAAAGAAAGACAACCCCAAATGCTAGATCCCTGATCTCCCCAACAGGGCTTCTCTACTAATCATCCGGAAAAGACACGTAGTAACGGCCAGAATCCTCGTCAAACTCCCACTTGAGTTTGGTAGTGTCCCCTACACTGGCATCATCGGTACCTGCATCTGTTTGGAAGTATCTATGAGCCACAGGGACTCAGCAATCTCACACCCTCACGATCAAAACTATTTAAGCTTATGGGTAGGAAAGGTAGAGAGGTGGAGTTGCAGCAAGCACTAGCATGTATGGTGGCTAACTTACGCAAAAGAGAGCGAGAAGAGAAGCAAAGCACGGTCGAGAAGTTAAAATGATCAAGAAGTGATGCTGAAACTACTTATGTTCAAGCATAACACGAGACCGTGTTCTCTTCCCGGACTCCGCCGAAAAGAGACCATCACGGCTACACACGCGGTTGATTCATATTAACAAATTCCCATCTGCCCATAACCACGGGCACGGCTTTCGAAAGTTCAAAACCCTGCAGGGGTGTCCCAACTTAGCCCATCACAAGCTCTCACGGTCAATGAAGGATATTCCTTCTCCCTGGAAGACCCAATCAGACTTGGAATCCCGGTTACAAGACATTTCGACAATGGTAAAACAAAACCAACAAAGCCACCCGATATGCCGACAAATCCCGATGAGAGTCGCACGTATCTCGTTCTCAGGGCATACCGGATGGGCAAGACGTCGGGTTGGCATAAACCCTGGTTGCCCAGGGGGCGCCGAACATCGCCCAGTTTGGACCAACACTCAGAGGAGCACTAGCCCGGGGGTTTAAAACAAAGATGACCCTTGAGTCCGCGGAACCCAAGGGAAAAAGGCTTAGGTGGCAAATGGTAAAACCAAGGTTGGGCCTTGCTGGAGGAGTTTTATTCAAGGCGAACTGTCAAGGGGTTCCCATAACACCCAACCGCGTAAGGAACGCAAAATCAAGGAACATAACACCGGTATGACGAAAACTAGGGTGGCAAGAGTGGAACAAAACACCAGGCATAAGGCCGAGCCTTCCACCCTTTACCAAGTATATAGGTGCATTAAAGTAAACAATATATAATAATGATATCCCAACAATAACCATGTTCCAACAAGGAACAAACTCCATCTTCACCTACAACTAGCAACGCTATAAGAGGGGCTGAGCAAAGCGGTAACATAGCCAAACAACGGTTTGCTAGGAAAGGTGGGTTAGAGGCTTGGCATGGCAATATGGGAGGCATGATATAGCAAGTGGTAGGCATCGCGGCATAGCAATAGAGCGAACAACTAGCAAGCAAAGATAGAAGTGATTTCGAGGGTATGGTCATCTTGCCTGCAAAGTTCTCCGAGTTGACGAAAACTTGATCCTCGTAAGCGTACTCAACGGGTTCCTCGATCACGCACTCGTCTCCCGGCTCTACCCAAGGCAAGAACACAAGAAAAGGAAACAACAATCAACCACGGTGCAATGCGCAAGCAACATGATGCAAAACATGGCATGATATGCGGGATGTGATATGCAATGCATATGCGTGCTTCGGATGGGAAATAATGAACCAGGCATCAACTTGGCAAACCAAGTGCGCCGCTGGAAAGATGAGTTTATTTCGGTCGAAATCGATATAAAGATCACCGGAATCAGATGCACGGTTTGCAAATGGCAAGCAAAACAAGAATGGCATAATTCTGTGATTAACAGCACGATGCCATCTAGAATGAAACAAGAAACTAAGCTACTGCACTCCAACATAACAACAAAGCACATGGCAGTGATCTACTCAAGATTCTTTACAAAATATGAACACTGAGCTACGGCTAAATCACACAAGAGCAGGTTCAAACAAGCATGGAAAAGTGCAAAAGATATTAGCATCACAGACTTAGTGAAAATACTAACATGCCAGGAATTAACATCAGGAAGCAATGTTTAGAGCAAGCAAACAACATGCTACAGGAACATATCATAGCAAACAAAGGCATGGTATGAATCTACTAAAAGCATAGAATAAAAGTCTCTTACTGATCAAGAGCCAAAAGGGCACATAAGATATTATGGCACCCATGTGAACATAGCAAGTTTCGTTAACAGATTCAGACTTAGCAGAAAACAGAGCATGGCATCAACAGAATTATGAAGGCATCTTTCCGAGCTCGATTCACTCATCACAAGGCATTGCATGACAAGATAAGAATAGCATCAGCAAGAAGACATGATCATAAAGCTAACCATGGCAAGAACAAGTTTATAGCATGCTTGGATCAACTACAACAACCATGGCAAAATTGATTAACATGTAAACAATCTGTCAGGAACATTTTATCGAAAAAGTAGAGCAAGATTAAGTCATGCTAGGGCACTCCAAAAATGCAAACAGGGGCATGGATGGATAGAGCATAACCATATGTCAAAATCATCCTTACTGGAGATACTCAAAACAAGCATGGATCTCTCTGTAGCAACATGAATACATGGCATAAATATAACAGCAGGGAAATGACTTAGTGAAATCCTAAGATCCTGAAATCAACAATAACACGAAGGCTACTTTGCATGCTTGTGCTAGTCGCCACATTGATCACAAAAATACATGGCATACACCCCTATAAAGATGGCATGGCATAGATCAAAATACATGTAGAGCTCATGACCATATGCAGCACACAACAATTGTGGCAAAAATGACAAATGCTCATACTCTGCTAAGAATCAATACCTAACATTTTATAGCACTCTTGCATTAGAGATTTGGGCATCAAGATGGACTCAAACAAGCATGTCACAATGGAACAAAATGAAGAGCACATCATGTTGAATATTTTGCTATATTGCACACACAAAACGGAGCAACGAGCACAAATTTATGGCATGATGAACATGGCTAAAAATATAGCGGAAAATGACTTAGTGAAAAACAACCTCTCTGAAACTGGACGAGGGGATACGGGACAGAGTGACCCGGGGGCGAGGTCGCGCGTTTGGATGGCCGTGGTGGTGTATCTCATCCACCCGCGATGGATCCGGCTCTGGCGAGGGACGACCGGGCGGCGCAGGGCGACGCCGGCGTGCGGAGTCCTGTGAGGGCGAGGTGACCCGCGGTGGCTCGCGGGAGGCGAGGTGGTGGTGCCATGGCTGAGGGGCGGCGGCAGCGAGGCGGCGTGAAGGCCGAGGTGATGGGGCGGCGAGCGGTGGAGGTCGAGGCGGCGCTCAGGCGGCGGCGCGTGGAGGTCGCCGGTGGGGAGCGGCGCCGGTAACGGTGGCAGACGGCGGCGGGGCTGGAGCAGCGTGCGGCGGCGGAGCATGCGCGGGAGGGCGCGGGCGGTGGCGCGTGGGATCCGGGCCCGGCGGGCCGGTAAGGCGGTGGGGGACGGCGGGACAGGTGGCGAGGCGCGGTTGGGCACGGGCGGTGGCGGCGCTGATGTGGCGGCACCAGATTGGTCCGGGCGACATGGGTGAAGGCGGTGGACATGTCCGGCGACGGGATGGACATGTCTAGCGGCGCAAGGAGGAAGAGGACTAGGGTTAGATTGTGAATTTTCGGGGGGAGACACATATATATATATGTAGGAGGAGGTAGGAGTGTCCAAATGGAGTGTAGTTTTCGACCACGCGATCGTGATCCGACGACGGAGGGCATGGAGATGGTTTGGAAGGGTTATTGGGCCGTTTTGGAGGGGTGTTGGGCTGCAACACACACGAGTCCTTTACGGTTCCCCAGTTAACCTTTGGAGTATCAAACGGACTCCAAATGGCATGAAACTTGACAGCCGGTCTACCGGTGGTGTACCAAGGCTACTTGGAAAATCTTGGTCCATTCCGAGAAAGTTTAACATCCGCTCACGAAAAGAGACAAAAGGGGACGCCGGTGGATGTAGGAGTGTCGGATTGCAAAACGGACAACGGGGAAAATGCTCGGATGCATGAGATGAACATGTATGCAAATGTGATGCACATGATGACATGATGTGAAATGCGTGACATGAAAAAAATGCAGAACGAAGACAAAACCCAACCACGAAAGAATCTCATATCGCATCACCGGAAAAGGCAAGAGTCGGAGGTACAAATATGGAAAGTTGTATCCGGGGCATTACATGTTTTTTGGGTCAGGTGATATTGCAACTACACCTAATGGGCTATTTGATTTATCAGGTGTCACTACCTTTTCAAAATACTTTGCTCGTGCTCCTCCGTGATCAACAATCGCCCTCTTCCTTTTGAACGTCTGATACACAAGAACAACATTTGAATGGATAAATATGGTATGATGACAGATGGAATATGTACTAAAAATGGATAGGCAGGGCGTATTCACATACACGATTTGTAAACTAAGCTAATGGCAGTGCAAAAAAGTAGAAGCAATGCAAAGCATCAGTTGCAAGATATGTGCGACCAATATAACCTTGGAAAGTTAGAGCAAGCACCTTGATGGATGAATAAGATAGGGCATCTGCCTCTGACTCCTCCACTAGGGAGCTACGTTGACTTAGGTCTCCCTCTAGCTCAGAATCACTGTTAGGCTCATATTCTGAGCATGAATCTATAGGTGGAGAGCGTTTGCATTGCATTGCATCCAGACTTGATTTCAGACCCTTAATTCCAAGTTTGACAGCCATGGCATTGTTCTGCTTTATTCTTTTCATGCGTGCAAGCTCATAATCATTATGATGATGTTCAGAATCTGAGATTCATGAAAACATAAAAAGTAGTTAGATTATCTATGGAATGCATTGCAGATTCAACTCGAAGAGTGTCTCCCTATAAACCCCTACATATGCAAAGTTCACCCCTGAACCGTGCTGACCAGATCACACAGAAATAGAAACCTCTTACGTCTCTATAACAGGCAGACACACATTTCAAAACTGAAGTAGGAACATTAGAATCATATCAAATTCGTATTTGAACAAATAAAGTAAGGAATTATCAGTGGCATAATGTTTAGCTTCAAGGGTGGAGTGCTGGTAGTGCGATGCATAGCAAGTAGGCAGATTGTATTCCGTGTAAAAGATTGTAGTCTATGTAAAAGCTGGAAATGACACTTTCTTTCTATACAATGCAGTGTTTGTTGCCCACACATGATGGAAGAGATCACACGGAAAAAAACTATTCACTCATGTCTACGGTTCCAGTATTTTGAAACAGGGTGGTCCACCCTAAAAGAATATTGACAAAAAATATGACAAGGCAAGCATAGGTGTAGTGAATCAATCATTTACTTGTGAGCATACTAGGACAAGTATGCAGAATTGTAACTGCAGTAAGAGACCGTCCAAAATCTGAATCAAGAAGTTTGTCTAGCACCTATTGTTTGCACCTAATCGACGTGAATAATTGGATATCATATCGAATGAGTAAGAAAGACAAGTAAAATTGTCAACAAACCTGGCCTGCAGTAGTAATCTGGGTCAATGTCACAACGACCAACAATCCAAAATGACTAGTGTCTGTTCCTAGGGCCGGAATTTTGAAACCCTGTGAACTTTACAGGTACTAAAGATTACTGAAATACATCTGAACCATTAAGTGTAGGTAGCACTCAGCACACAACAAACCCTAATGACAGTCCTGCCTAATGAGTAATGAATCAATTAGAAAATGGGTGATGTGGAGTGGCTGCTGAGTGTTGAGGACGTATCTCTGGATAAATCAGGTTGGCTTAGTGGGTGCTGCATGCCTGAGCCCTGAACGGACTGGGAAGGTAGGCATGGCGGCGCGCCTGGGAAGCGGTGACGCTGTTGGGCGAGCGGCTCCTGACCTCCTGTTAGTCCGGCGTCTCCTCCTAGAGTCATGCCGTTCGGGGACGGCAAGTCGCCGGCGATGCAGGTGACTGGGGGCAAGTAGAGATCAGAAGCACGTAGCAGAACAGAGGGGATTGGGGCCTGGGCCGACCCAAAAGCCCAGGGTGGGCTACGGCCCACCGTGTCACAGCCCTAGTTCAGGCCTTGCCTGCCTTTGCATTAGCCTCCATGCATCATGTCTAAATTCTATTAATTTTGAAATGGGTACTGATAAACCCTAGCAATAAGTGAAATACAACTAGGGTCAAATTAAATCTTTTCCATCTACCCAAAATGGCTTTTAGAAAAGTTCATCAATTTTGGAATGGGTGAAAACTTCTTCCAAAAATGATGCACACATTTCTAGGACATCTCTGGATTTTGGAGTTAATTCATACGTATCTGCATTTGGACAATTAATTGCTATATAATATATTAAATGTCCAAATAATTCTGAACTTAAGTGAGGGCTGTTGGAAATATTCCATACAGAGCCCACAATTATTTTCAGGGTTTTAGAAAATGCCTTAGCATTTTAATTAAGTCAAAACAATTACAAAAAAATAGAAAACAGAAACTAAATAAAAGAGAGAGAGAGAAGGAACAAACCTGGGCCACCCCTGTGCTAGGCCCAGCCACCTGGCCGGCCCACCGAGGGCAGGGGCGTCTTCTTCCTCCTGCCAGAAGGCAGAGGAGAAGACAGCCACGGCGCCGCGGCGTGCCACGCCGGCAACTGCCTTCCTGGCTGCCCCCTCGTCGCCCTGGACTCCCTCTGCAATGCCATGCTACCCCCCCCTGGACCCCCTTGACGCTCTCGCTCTCTCCCTACCTCGCTCTCTCTCACTCTTTCGCCCAAAGCCGAGCGGAGCCATCGCCGCCGCTCGTCGTTGTTGTGTCCACTGCCTCCCCCTCGCTTCCCCGACCAGTCCAGGCGCTCCGCCACATCGTCCCCGACCTCTCCGCCAAGTCAAGCAAGCCGGGACGCACCGCAGCACCGCCATCGCCGTCTTCTTCAACCTCGGTCCGCCGAGATCGCCGGCGACCATGCACCCGCTCCGTTGCTTCCTCGAGCTCCCCAAGACCACCGCTGCACTCCCCGCGAGCTTCTCCTTCGATCCCCACTTCCCCCCTGCTCGTTTGCGCCGTGTAGTCGCCGCCCTCTTCGAGCCAGAGAGCATCTCGCCGCCGGCCATGGCGTAGCCATGGCCACACCCGCACAAGCTCGCAACCGAGCACTTCACCGCACTCGTTGTGTCCCCAGGAGCCCGCAGCACCCCTCCGCACCTCCTGCTGTGCCTCCTAGCGACGACCCCGAGCTCGCCCGAGCTCCGGCAGCCGACAACATCGTCGTCGGCGTCTTTTCCGGCCACCCCAGGCCCGGCTACTGCCACCAGGCGACGCGTTGCAACGCCAGCTACCCGTAGAGACCAACCGCGGCTCAAATCGCGGCCTGTACGCGAAACCCGAGCAACTCCGGCGAGTTGCCGCCACGGTTTTGGTCGCCGCCGGCTGAACTCCGGTGACTCCGACGTGGCACACTTAGTTAACACTAATGACGCCATTAGCTAATCATTGTGCCACTGACGGATGGACCCCACGTGCTAATTAACCCCAGGATTTATTCCCTGTTTAACTTAGACTAAACCACCGGGCCCACACGTCAGGTTGACTCTGCTGACGTGGCCTTTGACCGGTCCCACCTGTCATTGACTCGAGCCAGCACTGTGTCACTGACCAGTAGGCCCCACTGGTCAGGTTTGACCCGGACCAGCCATGTTGACTTGGTGACATCATCATGACGTCAGGCTGACGCAGTAATCCTTTTTTCTGGAATTTAAATATCTTAAATGATTTATTTATTTCAGAAAATGTCCAACACTTCCAAAAATCATAGAAATTCAACCGTAACTCCAAATGAATTAAGTTATATATGAAAAATGATCAGAAAAATCCAAGGAATCTGTTTATGGCATTTGCATGCATGTTAGAGCAACTTATGTCCTCTGTTTAGGACAATTCAATTAAATGGCATTTAAGAAAGCACATATGGGGTTTGATTTTCAACTTAGTGTTCAAGCCAACTCCATTTAACTTGTTGCTAGTTGCATTAGCTCAATCAACAGAAAATTGCCATGACATTATCATGCATCATAATTGTTGCATTGCATTGATTGTGTTCCTCTTTGTTTGCCGGTATATGTCCCCTCTTGATAGATGTGGTTCCGACAACGAGTTCAATGACACCGATGAAGAGCTATTCTATCTTCAGAAGTTCCAGGCAAGCAAAACACCCTTGTTCATTCCGATACAATCCCACCCTCTCGCTCCTGCTCTCTTTTACTGCATTAGGACAACAATGATTCAACTGTTACTTGCTGCGGTAGTTGAGCCCTTATCCTCTGCATGACCTGCCATTGCCACAGTAAATAGATAAAACCCACTAGCATGAGTAGGAGTTGTTTGAGCCCTGATGTGCCTACTCATTCGTGCTTGTTTGTCATGCCTGCTACTGCTTAGGGTTGAGTCAGGTCTGATTCATCGGGGGTGAATTGGGAACAGTGATGAACATGTCCTACTGTGTGTGAGCTAAGTGTGTGAACACGATTTGGTAAAGGTAGCGGTGAGAGGCCATGTAGGAGTACATGGTGGGTTGTCTCATTGCAGCCGTCCTCAGGAACTGAGTTCTGTGTCTGTGATCCATGAACAGCTACTACCACTCATTGGGATCCTTAATTGACCCTCTCAGCTTCTTAATCACCCTAGTACTCTGTCCAGGAGTTGCAACTAGTTACTGGTGTTTGTAGGTTATGTGTTGGCGGCCGTGCGTAGCGCTGACCCTAGGGGTGGGCTATGTTGCGGTAGATACACCGTGGCACGGTGTACCGGGCGCCCGTTTGGTGTCTCGGGAACCCTGTTCACATCGTTCGGGGCCGTATGTGGAAACCTCGGCTGGACTCCCTGCGGATGGAACCTGGATAGGCGATAAACCTGGACTAGAGACTTATGTGTTTAGGTAGGCCGTGGCCGACACCCTCGCCAGGCTTCCGCTTGAAGGTTGCTGAGATACATGACATGTATATGGTGGTAAGTGGTGGGAGCGTGTGTGAAGAAGTACACCCCTGCAGGGTTAACATTATCTATTCGAATAGCCGGATTCCTCGGATATGGAAACTTGGACCCCTTGCATAGTTCATAGACAAGTGAAAGTGGATACTCTAAAACTCGCAAGATAAGTGTGAGTGCTATGGATGGCCTTCTCGTAGGGAGACGGGAGCGGATCCATAGTGGTGTATTGAATGGTGAATATGTGGACTCGTGTGCGCCACCTCAAAAGAGTTGCTTGCAGTCGTAGTTCAGGTTAGCCACTGAGTCAAAGCTGGCTTGCTGCAGTTAAACTCCACCACCCCCTTTTGATACTGATGCATATGTAGATAGTTATGATGTAAGTCTTGCTGAGTACAATTGTACTCATGTTTGCTTATCTTATGTTTTGCAGAGAGACTTCAGTCTCGCTAGTAGTTTCACGTGGACTTTGATGTTTAGCTTGTTACCTCAGCTACGATCTTGTGCCCTTGGCAGGATCTGGTAGATAGTCAGGCTTCTCAGCCTTCTTCATTTGTAGTTGGCTGTACTCAGACATGTTAAGCTTCCGCGTGTGCTTGACTTGTATGCTCTGAATGTTGGGTCATGAGACCCATGTTTGTAATATCTGGCTCTTCGGAGCCTAATGATTAAATACTCTGAATCGTAGAGTCTTGTTGTGATGCCATGTTGTATTTGCGCATGTCGAGCATATTGTGTGTATGATTGAAATGCTTGGTATGCGTGGGATCCGACAATCTAGTTGTTTATCCTTGGCAGCCCCTCTTATGGGGAAATGTAGTCTAAGTGCTTCCGAGAGCGATAGTAGTCCGCTACAGCCCGGTTCACCGGAGTCCTGCTAGCCCAGCACTACTGCCCTGAACACTTGACTGGCCGACATGTGTTTCACTTTGTTCCTGTGTCTGTTCCTTCGGAGAAACGTCACGCGGTGACATCCGGAGTCCTGCCTAGCCTGCTACAGCCCGGGTTCCCGGAGTCCTGTTAGCCTAGTGCTACAGCCCGGATTCACACGCTGCTGACCGACATGCTCGATGTTGATTCATGTATGCCTGTCCCCATAGGTTAGTGCCGCTTTGGGTTCACGACTAGCCATGTCGGCCCGGGTTCTTTGTCATATGGATGCTAGCGACACCGTCATATACGTGAGCCAAAAGGCGCAAATGGTCCCGGGCCATGGTAAGGCGACACCCGTGGGAATACCGTGCGTGAGGCCGCAAAGTGATATGAGGTGTTACCGGCTAGATCGATGTGACTTGGAATCGGGGTCCTAACACACCGTGGGCACCCTGTAGAGATACACACATGAGTGTTCTTCTGCTAGCATTTTTAAGCAAAAGAGGGTTTCCCCTCCGATTTCTATTAAAGAAACCACCACAGAACCAACATCATCAATTAAACCCTAAGCATGATCAATTAAACCCTATTATGACTGTGCCATGGAAGATTTAAAGCTGCAAACCGGACAAATGCTATTTAGCATCCATTGTTTGCTTCGAACTAAGAACTAAATTCTAAGAGCTGAAAAGATAGTACAGTAACCAAGTTACGATCTATGTTTTGGTTGAGATCAAAAAGTTGAGGAGATATGAAGTACCACCTCTCTTGCGGCGCCGTGTAGGCATCAGGGGTGTGATGGCTGTCGGTGGCGTTGAAGCAGATATGCGAGCGTAGACGGGTGCATCGGGGTATAAGTCCCGTTGCGGTGGAACGGAAGGTCATGTGAGCGGCCCCAGCAAAGAGGACGACGGCGCCGATGAAGCGAGAGGACATGATGCAAGGCTCTTGGTCTGTCACCGTGGATGAGAAACGTCCATCTCTAGCAGCGGACGATGTGGTCTTGGTAGCCGCTCCGACATGGTGGAGGATAGTGTCGATGGATGGGGTGGAGGACGGCGGCGATGGATGGGGTGGTGGACGGAGGAGGCTGGTGTGGGGATGGTGTTCTAGTGCGGATGGTGTATGAATGGGAAAATGGAGGGAGAGGTACGGAGAACCATGTTTTTGGGACGCGCCTGTGTGAAATATGGAAAATTTACGAACTTAGCCCCCATTTAAAATTTGGACGTCCCGTCGGTTGCAGATAGGACGGTAATCTCACATCTTGCCAATATTTGCCCAGAGCGATTTCTGGCGAGGAGAGGGTGTTTTGGCGCCCATGGTTGGCGTCCATGGTATATGAACAGGGCTGACAGGTAGGGCAGTTGTTTCACGTCTGAGTGAAATTACAAACCTGCTCCTGTTGAAAATATTTGCCTACATCGATTTTGGCTGAGGCGAGTTTGTTTTGCCGCCCACCATGTATCAATGGGGAAATGGAGGGAGAAACAGAGGTCTTTCGGACGAGCTTGAATCAAATATGTGTTGATGCACATGTTTGGCACCCACCATGTCGGAATGGGCTCAGAGGCGGTCGTGTCACATCTAATTGAAGTTACTAACCTACCCCTATTGAAAGCAGTGGAAATCAAGCCGATGGATTCATGTAAGGGGTAGACATTAATTTCCATCTCCCAAACACTTGGCTTCGGGCAGCCAACGTGGGAGTGGACATTTTGCCGCTTCTTTCGAATTTTGGGACAATAAGCATCCATGTTTACCCTGGCAACTAAATTCGAATCCATTTTGTATTCCTATATGAATCTTTATAAATCATTCTATGTGTTTTATATATCTTCAAAAGCACGACAAAGATGTATTCCACTGTCATATATGAATATGATTTACAAATGCCGATACTCGAATTCAGAAGCTAGAATCCAGTTTAAGGTGAATTCCAATATTTGGAACACTTTATGTCCAACTCAAATGTCACATGCAGCATAATGTGTACTCCCATTTAGATATGAAGCGATTTATCAAGATTCAAATACGATTCAATCAACCAAGAATGTACAAAACTAATAGACATATAAACACTTATAGATATGGATCAATAATATCAACTAACATACATAAGCCAGGCCGCTGTATTTGTTTTTTTCCTAGAAGAGCATCCTTTTTCTAGCGAAGCTAGTACAAAATCTTCGCCCTTTCCGATGCGTGCCACTTATGGTCCATCTATACTACTATTATTGCTGAATGCACATTTAGCCCGATTGGCATATTTATAGGTCTGGCACAACAATCACAATGAAATGTCTCCGAGTCTTATCAATTAATACAGACTTTTGCTCAAATAAAATTACAAACCAAAAAAAACAATTATTACATGATCTCTAAAACAAATGATTTGATCGATTACAAACAACACAAAGGTTATTCAACGATGGAAAGAAAATTTCACCTATGATTTACCAAGTGAGATTTTAATTTCCTTTTTTTCCTTCAGGACCTTAACAATGCGGTCAGTCTCAGCTTGCTTCATTTTGAAATCCACCAAATATTTAATGGTTGTCTTGAGTACTTCTTATGATTGTGTTGTTTTCTTCCTCAACATGTCAACTTTATCTCTAAGTGCAGAAGCAGAATCTCTTTCTACCACTAGTTTAGGCTCTAGAGCATCAGAAGTTGGCAATTCATGATGCACAATTGGGTCGGTGCCACTGTTGTGGGATGATACAACGTCCATGGGGACCTCGCTCTTTGATCTTGGGCTAACCTATTTTGCCATTAAAGTTTCGATTGGATTCCGAAAACTTGAAGTTTGCAAAACATCTCAACTGGGAGTTATAACAGCAAACCAGTTAAACAAACAAGGAATTAAAGAGTTTCAATTGGATGCTGAAAAGTAGTTATTAACATCATTGTAACCGGTTGTTGCAGCAGCAAAGTAGTTAAACAAACAAGTTTTCCAAAAGGTACCTGTTGTGGCATTGTAGTTTCTCTTGGATCCTAAAAAATTTAGTAGCCAGTAACATGATTAGAGCCACCGGGTGCAGCAGCAAAGCAGTTAAACAAACAAGTTTTGCAAAAGGAACCTATTGTGTCATTGGAGTTTCTCTTGGATCCTGAAAAGTTGAGTAGTTAGTAACTTGATTAGATCAACAAGTTATAGCAGCAAACATGTTACACAAATATATTTTTGAAAATGTACCTGTTGTGCAATTGGACTTCCAATTGGATCCTGAAAACTTGAAGTTGGTAAGATGATTGCAACAACAAGTTACAGCAGCAAACCAGGTAAACAAGGAAGTTTCTAAAAGCATACATGTTGTGCCAATGGAGTTTCAATTGGATCCTGCAAACTTGAATGTTAGCAATCAATAAATAAAGTTTTGCAAGAGCCATAAGAAACTAACATCAAACTAGTAAAACTAACCAGTTTTGGCAACATATTTAATTACACATGAACTAGTAAAACTAACAAGTTCTGGGCAACGTATTAAAGTCATATTTTAAAAAGGCACGCTTAAGCGAGCGCTTAAGCACACCTAGGCTCTAGGCGTTGGCAAACTGCATTGCGCATAACTACGCTTAATCTGCGCATAATTGCGCATAAGCATATGCTTTGGTCAGTAAAGCGCAAGGCGGTGGCAAAACGCACAATTTACGCCTAGTGCTTTTTTGAACTATGTTAAAGTAACAAGTCGGTATTGTTTACGAGCAACACAGACATCTGTAAGTTTCTTTGACGTAAGCAGAATGATTCCAACACATATATAAGTTAAAAAGATGGTGTCCCTCATATAAACCTGACAGTTGTCTATCTATGAACATGCAAACATTACTAGTGCAACAGGTGGTAACAGTAAACCATTTAAACAAAGAGGGTATCAGAACATAAATTACACGTGAATTCTGTTGCACCCTAGAAGTGCTATTTAAGTTCAGGAAAACAGGTAATTCTTAATAGTAAGTATTAAACACATAGATAGGTGTAGTCTATAATATGATTAACAGGCTATGGCATTATGTAATTAGTAGCAAACTAAATTAAGCCAAGCAATGTAATTGAACAATTTTGCAATAAATGGCTAACTAAAATTCCGAGAAGCAGGTAATTGAACTTACGCTAGCTCTTTATACAGGCACACTACAACTTCTTTTTCGCTTACAAGGTTCTACGAAGGAGCCCATGGCATCAATTGCTTGGATACGCAGTCCCAATACTTCTTTTTTCCCACACTGCATTGGTAAGTCAAATGGTTAATTTGGTAAGATGATGCGTCATTGATATGTTACATGAGGACGTGTAGTCAGACTAGTTGGAGCCACACACATCACACTGGCTTTTACTCTATATTTCACGCGATTACATTTGACAAATCGAGATCTAAGAAATCTACAATAGGATGAAAAGACTGACATCCTTCACATTATTGGCGAACTTAGTTCATAGAAACAAGCAATTCAACCATTTTGTGGGTAAATCAAAAGCGCCACTATAATATTTTTGACTACCCCAATCATACACACAAAAAGGGGCGACGCCACCATAGGGGCTGGTATGGGTGGCCACCTCGGGTGGCTGGAAAGTGTGCACCTAGTTTGAGTCGTCTAGGTTGGACCAGGATAGTTTTGTTCGTCCCAACGCATGAGCAGGCAATGTAAAAAATGAAGAAAAACTTGTCAATTTGGATGGGCCAATAACGTAAGTGCAAGGCAGGCCCTATAGTAGGCTCGCGGCCCAAACGAGGGCCTCCCATATCGATCGACAGCAGGAAAAATCCCAATACGTTCGCTCCAGCCTCCTATTTGGTTCGCTCCTAACCTAGCTGTTGCTGGACAGACCGACACAACACTTCCTCGCGCCCTCGTTGGAGGGCGGTCGCTGGGCTTCAAGCGAATGGAAGGACAAGAAGATGAAGATCCAACCCTGGGTGTAGCCTGCGTGGGAGGCAGTGGCGGCGGTATGGGCATGGCATCGAGCTTGCGCAAACGGACAGTTGCAGCTTGCAAGAGCGGCATGCGCAATGAGAAGGTACATCACATCCCTAATTATATCTAATTCAACTGTTCGATTTCTGGCCAATGGTTAAACCTGACGGTGTTGTAAAACTACTTGTATATAGGGAATCTATGAGAAAATGAAACCAATTTCTGCTTATTTTATAACTCCCTCAATCAATATTGAATTGACTGAATCTGATGTATCTAATCAAGTTTCCGGTGCAAACATACAAGCTCATGTTGTTCTTGAGCCTGAAGTGTCTAGTGAACAGACTGCTAATGAAGGATTTGATGCAAACATTTTACATGCTCCAGGTGATGAACATATAGTGTCTAATGAGGGATCTAATGCAAGCATTTTGCAAGCTCCCATTGAAGGATTTAGTGTCTAATGATGATCTTCTATGTTGAGAGAGACATGGAGATTTGCAGGCATTGATGAGAAGGAAATTATAGTACATTTTCATGGCTTGAGGAAACATCGAGGCCATCTACCAGAAAGTTCCCGTATCATGACAACGTAGCATAAATAGTTTTCTAATCTGTTGTTTGAAACTATTGGCATACTTGTGCAGGATAGATATATTGATATGCAGTTTGCGCACTGGTTATAGGTGCAATTACACTTGATATTTTCAGCCAGAGAACGAATAATTCAAGCGACCATGTTAGTAGTCCTTGTACACCATGTTGCATTTTGTGTTTTTTGGTGCTAACATCATTTAGTGTTTTATAATCTAAACTACTTTGGATCATTAGCTGGTTTTCAAAGTGCGTGTAGCTTCACATTTCTCAAGTTATGTTGATTTCCGGAGTGCAAGTGCTGTCGTATTTTTTAAGTTAAATATTCGCCCCTGGTAACTTGAATTCGTGGATCCGGCACTGCACACAAATCATACATGCAGGCCAGTATGAATTAAACGAAATGCAAGGACTTATGCTAGCTCGTTGTACAGGCTCACTGCAGCTCTGCTTGCACTTGGGATGTTCCATGTACAAGTCCATGTTACCACTTGCTTGGATGTGTAGGCCTTGTGCTCCTTGCATCCCCCTATGCATTTTTGACACGGCGAATGGTTGATCAAATAAGAGGAATCAACCTTGCTATTGTACCGGAGGACAGATACTTACAAGGTTATACGGGGTGTGCAGGATGTGTACCAGATCCTATAGCGCCGTCATGCTTCGCTAAAAATGGTTTTGCTTGTTTCAGATGATATCTCCAGAAGAAATAAGAGTTAAAGTCAGAGTTGCATATGCGTGTAAGCTAAGAGAGCAGTGAAAGGATATACAAACATCGTCGGAACAGTGCACAAGGGAGTGATGTGTGGATTCCTAGTTCGGGCTGGCGTTTGGGTATGCCCGCCTAGCTAGAGTGCGGGTCACTTTAGAGCCATTGAGGGTGATGCGTTGGCGTTTGCTGGCCGTGCACAGAAGTAGATCTTGAGTGGCAGCGAAGCACGACGATGCGGTGGGCGAGACCGTTGGTGAAGCCCCAACAGCCTCGGGGGGCAGAGGTGCGATGATGGTCTCGGTGAAGTAGCCCCGGTGAGGTGGGAGACAGCGTCGGTGAAGCGCGCCTGATGCAGTGGAAGTCGGTGTCTGTGAGGCATGTCGGTAGGGGTGGCCGACGTTGTCGGTGGACCACCCAGTACGGTGGACGAGGGCGTACATGAGGTAGCTCAGGTGCGGTGGTGAAGCGCGACCTTCGACTTCGTCGTTGTCGGCTGACACATAGGTGGGGAAAGAGACGAGACGAGGGGCGATCCGAACTTTGCTTGGGTTGGCGGCGAATTAGGGGTTTGCGCAATCTGGGCGCGGAAGGGGATGGTGGAGAAGGGAGATTTTGCTTGGGCCGCCAGATATTTCAATCCGAAACGTGGAAACATGAACTTATTTTGTTGTCGTTTTTTTGGGGGGGGGAGGAAGGGAGGGAGTGGGTGGCTGGGTGCTAAGCGTCCGTACAACACACGCGACCACCACGACACGACCCTGGTCTGCCTGGTGCGTCTACATTTGAGAATGCAAACGAATCTTCTTTCATTTGCAAACGAATCAGTATGTATTACCATGCTCGTGTATTCCTTGCAAATAATTAGTCATTTGAAACGAGATACTATAAATTAAATAATGAGGAGTTATTTTAAAAAATCGAAACAGTATCCACGTTAACGTGGATTAGAGTGTGTGTCACATAATTAATTATTTGAATTAGAGTGTGTGTCACATAGCGATCTCCAATTCTAATGTGGATTTCGTATTTCACGGTATCCATGCTACTTTTTTAATACAAATTCATATGTATATGTTGAACACCATGGTAGTGAGAAAACTTTGGATGGATTCAAACATGTGACCTAATATCTACTCTTATATAAACTACTCTTATAAAAAAATGAGTTGGTGATGATGGTGTGCCTGCCATCTTGTAATATAGACCGTCTGATCAACATCTGACGGATAGAAAGCAAACTATGACAATTTTACAAAAAAAACCCGCACCTCTCTCCACATTTACAGATAAGGCCTTGCCTAGTTCATCCTTATCTCCCACAACCTCATTGCTGAGAAATTAAAAAAGGAAGTCTCTGGAACAATCTGGCATGGTGGCCGCTGCCGGCACCGTCCATCCCCATGCCTCCACCCAGTCCGACCACTAGTCATCAGCACGCCCCACTCCTCCTCATCTTATCTCTCATCTTTCTCGAGATATCATTTGTTCGATGAAATTCTCGAGATACCATTTTTTCGATAAAATTCTTGAGATATCATTAGTTTTTACACATGGGATTACTCTTGCATGGGTCAATCACCACAGGTGCTTCGTAAAAAAATGCATCTTGATGTTCCGTGCAACGCACGGGCATCTTGCTATCTTATAAAAAACCGAGTTGGTGATGATGGTGTGCTTGCCATCCTGCAATATAGACCGTCCGATCTATATCTGACGGATAGAAAGCAAACTATGACAATTTTGCAAAATGATACCCGCACCCCTCTCCACATTTGGAGATAAGGACTTTCCTCGTTCATCTTCGTCTCCCACGAGATAAACAACTCGTATAAATGCATCTTGATGTTCCATGCAACGCATTGTCCTCTTACTAGTAAATAGCACAACAATCGAGTCAATGTCAACTTTTCCACACCTAGTATGGCACGAATTCGAAATAATTACCCATATGCATGGTCCTCAGTTCAAATCTTACAATGTACACCGAATTGAAACATCGATATTAAGTCTCATACTATCTACATTCAAATGTTGTTTTTAGCCCCACCCCCACCCCCTTGGCACACACGCTACATACTTCCTGTATCGGTCAATCTTCCTCTCCTAACCATATTAGGAAGCTATCGGTTTCCGACACACGTTCATTCTTTCTCTCCATGTTTCGATCTCTAACTCTCTCAACTACACAACCCCCTTTTTACACTATGTTACCAAATGTATTTACCTCACACACCTGCCATTGCACCCCATGCCGAGCTCTCTCCCCCTCCCTCCCTCCCACCTTCTCTCGCTAGATACATGCATTTCCTATCTAGCCCCCCAACCTCTCGTGCGTACGCGTGCACATTGTCTATCTAGATCACTCCCTCGAGACTTTCTTACTCTTTCTTCCGCAAGGCGGGCCACAGTCGCTCAATCTCGCTCTCTTTATCTGAGTCTCGATTAACCTCGTTTTCTTTCACACACAAATGATATATCTCCCTGTCCGGGCCTTGATCGACATGCTCTATACTCTCTCACGCAGATTGTCTATCTAGGTCAGTCCATCCAAGTCGCCCCCGCTCTTTCAACATCATGGCAGGCCATGCTCGCTCAATCTCTCTCTCACTCTCTCTGTATGTATGTCTCGATTGACCTCGCTCTTTCTCGGACACAAACGATATATCTCCATGTTTGAGCCCAATTCGACTTATTCATATTGTATACTCTCTCACTCACATTGTCTATCTAGGTCACTCCTTCCAACCCGTCTCACTCTTTCGCTCGCACGACGACCCACACTCGCTCAATCTCTTTCCCTTTATATATGTAATCGATTGACCTTGCTTCCTCCCACACACAAAATATATCTACATGTGTGCGACTGGATCATCTCTCAAGCTCTATCTTACAGCCCTCACTCTTCCCAAAAGCTCAATCGGACAATATCTCTCCAGAGCATATATATATATATATATATATATATATATATATTCAATAAATATTGGACCACACTCACTTTGTCTCTCTATCTATATGTCTCTCGATTGACCTCACTTTCTCACGCCGTATCTTCCACACATTAAATCTACCTCTCCATCCCTCGCAAAGCGGGAGCTATTTACATTGCGAGGGGGACTCCAACCTTGGATTAATTTGCGTAGGCATTTATTCTGGTGGGTTTAGATTATATTTTCGTAGCATTCGGCTCACAACTACTCCAAACACCATTGCAACCCCCGCACCCCCCAATTTATTTCCCTCTGGCTCGGTCATCACTCTCTCACACATCCTTTCTCGCTGAGGGAGTCCTGGATTAGGGGGTGTTCGGGTAGCTGGACTATACCTTCAGCCGGACTCCTGGACTATGAAGATACAAGATTGAAGACTTCGTCCCGTGTCCGGATGGGACTTTCCTTGGCGTGGGAGGCAAGCTTGGCGATGCGGATATTCAAGATCTCCTACCATTGTAAACCGACTCTGTGTAACCCAAACCCTATCCGGCACTATATAAACCGGAGGGTTGTAGTCCGTAGGCGATCAACTCCATACACAACAATCATACCATAGGCTAGCTTCTAGTGTTTAGCCTCCTTGATCTCGTGGTAGATCTACTCTTGTACTACCCATATCATCAATATTAATCAAGCAGGAGTAGGGTATTACCTCCATCGAGAGGGCCCGAACCTAGGTAAAACAAAGTGTCCCCTGTCTCCTGTTACCATCTGATCTAGACGCACAGTTCGGGACCCCCTACCCGAGATCTGCCGGTTTTGACACCGACATTGGTGCTTTCATTGAGAGTTCCGCTGTGTGGTCGACAAAAGGATCGATGGCTCGCCTGCAGATCAACTACGACTTCGGCATCTTCGTCACCAGCTCGACTGGTCACCTTGGTTCGACCAAGAATTGTGCCTCGTGTTCGGATCACCATGTCCGGATGAGGGCCTTCATCAAAACATCAATTCCGATCTCTATCAAGATCATGGAGGAATCATCTATGGAGCTCGGGGCCTCAACGTCAACATTGCCCTCAAGCGATCGTGCTGTTTTTCTGGACAGCGAACTCGTATCTGCCACCACCACCTCCTCAAGTATCGCTTTGACGATCGCTTTGGTGGAATTGTGCGGAATTGAGTCTATAAGAACCCTGGAAAATTTCGTCGAGTTCCAATGGAGGAATCTCTGGAAATCCACGATATACCGGAGCCCTATCAAATCTGGACGGGAATCTGGACGAGTTTAGGGCGTGGTGTCCAGCTTCTAGCTCGGACGTCCTTTGGAAGCTCCAACCGTTCATCGGCTGCGGAAGTCCTATATCTAGCAGCCCTCCAAATTTCAGCTCGATCCGACCGTCCAAACTCCGGGAACCTTCCGATTAGTGCATCACTTTTCGGATCTGTTTTCTGCGCGAAAACGAATCCGACCCGAGTTCATCTTTTTTATGAACGGGATTTCGGACATCCTTTTTGAAGGAAGATTTGCATTGGGTATTGTGTTTTGTTCCCGAACACATCCCACTAACTTTAAAATATTTTGAACATGATCTTCAACATCATGCTGGTGTCAAACCAGTCCGGCAATATTGCTCCAAGGCTACCGACCTGCGCTGAACACGTCGTCGCTTTGTTGAGCCGAGCTCAACTTCATCGGATCACCATCTTGGCAAGCCAAACAAGAGTTCGGCATCGCGAAGGATAAACCATCACCAACATCGCTGCCCCACGGATTACACGGAGCGGGCATGCCGGCATCGCCGCACGGTCACTTCATCAAGCCGGCATTGACCACGTCACGACCGGCATCGGCAGGGCCGCACTATTGCTCCTCCGAGCCGGTGTCCATCACGTCGACCTACTTCGACATCTCGGCTGGACCGGGGGCTTCATCATCTCTTCATCAACCTACTCCGGTAACGGGTGTACGGATCGAGTCCTAGTTTTGGGAATCACCTTCCATCGGATTGCTGCAACAAACAAACCAGGTGCTATTAATCCCAGTATTTTTTGCTTGTTTGGGTTTATTTTTCCCAAGGAATTATTACTCTGATTTGTCCATGATATGTACACAGGTCTATCAAATGGTGACCGCATTAACGACGTTCGCGTGGTGGTTCGATCAGTTTCCATACATAGTCCGGCGAACGCCGCATCCGGAGCTCGGACCGACCTGTGAATTCTGCTTTGCCACGCCTTTACTGCATCACGCCGACGCCCTGCATCAACATTGACTTTGGCGCCAGGCCATATTTCTTCTATTCCTCACTTTGCATAAATTATTTATTATGCAACATTTTTTAATTATCATTATTACTATTATCTCCAGTTTGCACTATTTTTTGTGCACAGGAAAATGATCCGGGGACTTCGGCGTCACTCTGCCGGTCTGCATTGATCGTTCTATGTCACCACTTCGGAGTGTCGAGCTCTCCGCTCCGCCACCTCGGGACCAGCTTGGGGGATGGAACCTTGCCCCGCATCAAGCTCGGATCGCGTCATCAATACCGCACACATTAACTAGCTAAGTCGCTTTCATGCTCAAAGCTTTAATTTCTAACTTGTGTTCGGTTCGACCAAGCATTATACTTTTTTGGAAAAAAGTTGCTTGTAAAAAAAATTCCTTGTCCAAACTTTGTTTGTGACGCATAAATTCAAATACCCCGTCTACTTGGGGGCTTCTTTTATGAAGCTTTTCCTGTTGCATATGATTATACTTGTACGACTTCGTTCCTTGTTCGTGTATTACGCCACAATATGCACCACATTGACTTAAGCAATTTGCAAGCTGGGTTGCCTCGCTCCTGTGTTTACCCCTACGTTCCCGATTGTTCGGCTAGGGAGTAAACGGAGCACCTTTGCGATTGTCACGATCGGGTCGCCCGAGCCGGACCTCAGACTGGGTGAAGTCGAAAGCTAGCGCTCTTATAGTTATTCAATGATGGTCGGCACACAACGGAACTCATGAGTACAAAAAATCTATTGCGCAAGTCTCATAATAACAATGAGCACCAAAGAAAGGTATCGGTGGGGGTACTATTTTCTCCGAAGATGCTTCTTACTCTTCGCAGTAATATAGCATAAGTTCCCTGAGCGCGCTTTGTCTGTTACAGCCTTATGGCCTGGTTGCCTGGTTATTGGAAACACCGTCGATATTCTCGACCGATGGAGTACATAACACTTTTCGGTACTTAACTGAAGAGGGAGAAGCCGACGGTCGGTTAAGACGCGTTTAAAGTTCTGTTGAGCATAGATATGATATAAGTACTTCGGTACATGCAATCATTCTTCTACCCAAGTCACTTGGGGGCTCTCAAGTTTATTTGAGCCATTTTATAATAAGTGTTCTTCTTCTCAGTCGTTGCAAAGTTCTATTATTATTATTTATCACTCCTTTTTTCGACACGAGTGTGCGGTCACTAGCCAGGGAGCCTAATTTCTCTCTCAAAGCCGCTAGAGTTTAGTTTGCTAAACTGGCCTGATGAGAAGTACTCTGCCCTCGGGATAGGAGGTTGAAGCCATAGGCTGACCCGCTCGAAGTCTTGAGATAGGATGTATCATGTTAAAGCACGACAGAAGCACTTCTTTTTTCTAAGACCAACTTTCAGATTGGCACCAAACACTTGATATTGTTCGGACGTCATGTTTTTATTGACATTTCTTGGTTTTCCAAGCTTTTTGGCACTTTTAAACTATTTGTGCTTTTCCAGCATTAGTCTCGCAGTGCAACGCCGAACACATTTAGGGATTCGGCAAAAACATTCTCAGATATTGCTATATATGCATCGGTTTCGAATTGTGTCTCCGGTCAATAGTTGGGTTGCCCGGCTCCTGCACTTGCGTCCTACGTTCCATTTTGTTCGGCTAAGCGTGCAAAGGGAGAACCACTGCGATTGTGCTTCCAGCTCACATGGTTAAGCACCTTACTGGAGAAAGCTGAAAACTGACTGTCACAATAAGCGTAAACTGGTCAGCGATCCGATGACTATGACGGGCCATTCATAACATTGGCCGAAGTGTTTACGGCTTGACCTTGATTGTTGACGAACACTATCGGGGGCTATTAACTGGCCTCCCAAACTAAATCCTTGATATTTTGCTCTTACATTAGAGCTGAGGTTTAATGATCATGCTTAGCACGACAACCCAAAGAAAGGAACCGATAGCGGGACTATTTTCTTTGGAATACATTTCTTCTGTTAAATAATAATATAACATATCTCTCTGCGTACCTTTGTTTATAAAACCGTGTGGCCAAATTGCCTTGTTTGTCGTAAATCTTTGCCCTCATAAAGTAGGACAAACACTCCTCGGCTACTGGCCAAGGAGGTGGAAGCCGATGGTCGGTCAACAAAGTTTTGTACAATGCGGATCCGAGCATTAATGACATAAAGTACTTGGATACATAGAGTCATTACACATAATTTGTGATTTTACTATGGATATTGATCCTTAATTCGGTCACTCGTGCCTGCATTAAGGCTCGGGGGCTACTGGGCTTCGGGCTTATTATTTACAAATATTAAAGGGGCACATCGATCCCCTGATCTGGTGTTGCCACCGGACCAGTGTCTCGGGGGCTACTGCATTGCTTGTCCAATGCAAAAAAAATTATGTGCAATATAGTTTCCGAGGAGATTTTGATCCTCAGGTTGGTCGGCCGCACCCAACCTGAGTCTCAAGGACTGACCATGCCGCTTTTAGTGTCCCAAAGTATTTTGCCGAGCTTGGACTTGATCCTCAGGCCGATTTTGCAAATCAACATGAGTCTCAGCGGCTACTGGAATCAGCGGTCTTACGTCATCCTTCGGGTGCATCTCGGGTTTTAGACCGACGCACACCGTGAGGGCTACTGGCTATATATCTCGGCAGAGAATAAATTACGTCAATAAAAAAATATATTCACAAAAATCGGCCCACATTCAGGGTGGTGCACCACCTCGGAAGCAGCCCGACATAAAGCTCGGGCGCTAGTGGCTGGCTCCATAGAGGGCATTTCCGGCATTAAGCTCGGTTAAACTTCTTCAAAACTTCTTTGAACCAAGGTGATTTACGACACCTCGGATACAGTCCGGCGTTGGAGCTCGGATACATAGTCCGGCGTTGGAGCTCGGATACATTCCGGCGTTAGAGCTGGGAAGTGCGGACTTGGGCGCTGGAGCTCGAGTGCACAGGAGATGGACAGGCAAAGGAGGAAGAAGGCATAGGTAAAAAGGTGGATCCTTATCCCCTTATATGGGCGGATGCGGTTGTGCGTCCCCACCAGCCTAGTAAAACTCACTTGCCTCCCAAGCGCTGTGATAAATGGCACGGTTAGGGTTACCCACGTCCGTATTGATAAGAATCCCGTAAAGGGGGTACACGATCTCTGCTTCGACAAGACGTGCCAAGGAAACCACCTCGCAAAACATGCTGAGGTGGAAAAGTAAAAACGATTCGAGTAAAGAACTTGGCTGTAGTGTGATGGCGCACTGCAAAATACATCAGCAGATTTGATTTGTGTTAATATTATTCTATCTGTGGCAATATGTGGAAACTTATTTTGCAGAACTAGACACGACTCTTGGTGTTTACAATCTTCTATGAAGGACTTGGAGGAGGAACCCGCCTTGCAATGCCGAAGACAATTTGCACGTCGGACTCGTCGTCATTGAAGCCTGGTTCAGGGGCTACTGAGGGAGTACTGGATTAGGGGGTGTTCGGGTAGCCAGACTATACCTTCAGCCGGACTCCTGGACTATGAAGATACAAGATTGAAGACTTCGTCCCGTGTCCGGATGGGACTTTCCTTGGTGTGGGAGGCAAGCTTGGCGATGCAGATATTCAAGATCTCCTACCATTGTAAACCGACTCTGTGTAACCCTAACCCTAACCGATGTCTATATAAACCGGAGGGTTGTAGTCCGTAGGCGATCAACTCCATACACAACAATCATACCATAGGCTAGCTTCTAGGGTTTAGCCTCCTTGATCTCGTGGTAGATCTACTCTTGTACTACCCATATCATCAATATTAATCAAGCAGGAGTAGGGTATTACCTCCATTGAGAGGGCCCGAACCTGGGTAAAACAAAGTGTCCCCTGTCTCCTGTTACCATCCGACCTAGACACACAGTTCGGGACCCCCTACCCGAGATCCACCGGTTTTGACACCGACACTCGCCTTCAACGTCGCACAATGGTATTATTGCAACAAACTCTGTTGTTCTCTTTAATTATTACAAATAAACTACAAAACTACACACCGATAGTCCACCTGGAATGGAACAAATTTCGACCCACAAATTAAAGTGCTACAAACTACACACCGAGGGGCCCATCTGTCATGAAACAAATTTGGACCCATATACAAATTAAAAAATAAAGGACGGGGATCGAACATGCGACCAGGGCCTTCAAGCCGCACGTCAATAGGCAACATACGTAGAACAACAATGTTTGTTGTACCCCCCCTTTGTTCATATAATGTTTTTATATTACCACAGCATATTTAATGGATAATATGTAATATTATTTTTAGTACATTAGTGGGACTGGCTCATTAGCACGTACTATTCGCCTTCACTTACTGGTGGGTTCCATGTGTGCTCTCTCTCTCGCTCTCCTCCCCTTCTATGTTTAGACGCACGGGCAAACAGGAAGAACTCGCAGGCGATGTTGCCGTTGACTATATCTGGACGTGTTCACAAGTTACGCACCAGTTTCACGTACTAGCAGTACTAGTCAATGTGTACGTGCAATGAACGTTAATTTGTAAGTATATTAAGTGCATGTGGATATTAAGTAGGATATTATTTGCGTGTTATTGTGTGATTAGCACTATTTTTGGCATGAAATTAACTGCACGCTAAACGTGTTGAGCGTTCGACATTGAAGCAGTCTAGGTCGTTGGATGAGAAGGAACATGTGGCTTGATGATGTTTTATATTTGATTTGATGCGGCTCTAGCAGAACATTCAAACGATTAAACTATAGATTTCATTCAGTCTGACTCCGACTTTACATTCATACGATGATCGATCTAATAAACGGAAATGGTAAACATTCGGATTTTAAGCATGGCAATCCGAACATTTTTCATGGAAAATTTAGATTACGTGGCGGCGGTGGGGGCGTCTTGCGGTGGGAAGCGGCTCCTCTGCCGTGCTCTGTGTGTCATCGGGCCACTGACCGACGGCGACGGCGACGGCGGCGTCTTGCGTCGTTGTTGGCGTACTCCTGGATGTTGGCCCTAGCTTCAAGGAAGGCCACAATGTTCTGGACTTCGTTCTCCAGGAGCGAGTTAACTGGCGGGAGGAGGCGACTGGCGTTGGTGCAAGGAAGCGGTCAACGGTGGCCATCCATGCTGCTGAGGGGGGCACTGGCACCCACGCAGGGACAGGCGCTAGCAACAGCATCGCAGAGACATTCGTGTGCACGAACACCGGCATGGGCGCGCATGTCAGTGCACACGCAGGCGCATGCGCTGGCAGGTGCACGGGTGTGCGAGTCAGTGCACACGCAGGCGCATGCGCTGGCAGGTGCACGGGCGTGTGAAAGTCGGCGGGGACCTCGTGGAACCCCGTGGCATCAACCTCGGCGACAATGTGTGGCTCCTAGCCCATCAATGCCACGGGGATGGGCGCTGGCGCAGACGGGGTGACGGGAGCCGTAACGGGAGTGGGGACAGGTGTGGGGTCTTCTCGCAAGGCCGGTTGAAGCTCGTCCCAAAGCGCCTTATGTTCTTGAGACTCCAGCTGGGTGTCTTCCTCAGGAAACTGGAAGACTAAGGGCAGACCATCATGATGCGGCATGGCATACGGTTAGGTCAGGCTGGTTGGAGGTAGACAATAGGAGAATCGAAGGGGAAGAGAGAAGATTGTAGCGATACCGGGTAGTGCGGGGTTGATTTTAAACTACGGCGCCGACGACATTAAAAGTGGGAGCAGTTGGCACGAAGGTGGGCAGCGGAGCCTGGTCAAAGGGCTCGCCTCCCGGTGAGCATGCGCAACGGTCTGCTCGCACGCCTCCCTGTCAGCCAGCGCAGCGGTCTGCTCGCAGCCTCCCATCGACTCTCACGCTTGCTCGGACGGCACCTGTTGATGAGAAGCGGGACTCGTGGCGGCACGTAAACACCCATGGTTTCAATAGTGAAAGCGTTCGCCTTAACGTGACAGGTCTTTGTTCCAAAATACCTTGGCTCTTTATTTGTGCAACTTCTCATAAGCAGCTTGTCTCAAATTGAAGAAAAAAATTATGTCGGAATATTTGTGACATATCACGTGACCATGCTCAGTTTCATGAATTTCTGGTCACTTTTGGATTTTCTAAAATTTAAAATCCAGGATTCAAAACAGTATCATAACCTACATCATGCAATAAATTTTCAAGCGATACATCTTTCCTGTTGTATTTCTTAAGAAAGTATTTGGCCAAACATTTTGCCTAGTTAGACTTCAGACAAGTTATATATGCAGAGTAAAAGGATAATCCCTCTGTACCAGTGCATTGCCTAATATATTAACTCAAGTTTTTTAGGGGTATATATTAACTCAAGTACTAGTAGGCACGAACAAATGGGCTCAATTATGTGCTCATCCCGGTATAGTAGTAGTACAAGGCAATGCAGTTGACGGGTGACCTTGGTAGCAGCGACCGAGGGAATTGAACCATGCTCGGCACAGTAGGTAATGTTGTCTAGTTACTAAAGCATCCCTCCATGTCGGGGAGGCTGATCAACGAACACCTATGGGGCCGGCGGACCGGGCCCCTTTCGGTTCGGCGGGGGGCGGAGATCGCACGAAGAGCAGATCGAGACGAAGCACACGAGCAGTTTACCCAGCTTCGGAGCTCTCCGGAGAGATAACACTCCTACTGCTGCTTGTCTGGTTCTATTATGTTCTTGCTCGCGAGAGCTAAGTGTTTTCTGGCTCACCAATGAATCGAACCCCCTCTACGTTGCGCATGGGCCTCCTTTTATACGCTAAAGGGGTCAGCGATAGGTGGCAACGCAGAGAAGGGTACAAATGTAAAAAGTGGGGTGGTTGGTACAGTTTCTTGTACAGTGCACCCTACCTAACCCTGACGGCAGGGGACAAGGGCATTAAATGCCCGTCTGAATCGCCCAAACAGTGCAGGAAAGGACCGTTAGGGGCGCCACCGTTCGCCACGATGGCGATCTTGTCAGCTTCGCATGCCACTGCGCACCGCTGGCTGCACAGCCTCCCGCCACGCGCGCCTGGAGAGGCCCCCAGAGCGACACATTGGTGGATGCGACGGAGCGTGGGCACAGAGTGGCCGCCTGCCGCGGCAAGCGCCTTGCCGCTGCTGTTATCTTGTCGGGTACGGAAGCTTGTCGCTCACCGGGCCTCGAGGTACCTTGGTTGGTCTTCCCGGCAAGCTCCTCTTGCCGGGGCCTTGTTGCCTTGCCGGAGCGCATGGCGCGTCGCGGCAAGTTCCTTGGAGTGCCTTGGTTGGCCTTCCCGGCAAGCTCCTCTTGCCGGGGCCTTGTCTCCTGAACTTAAATACTTTGTTCTTGAATGGCTCCAAGGGAACCACGGAGGATCTTGGCGTTCTCCCAGCAAGCCTTGCCGCAGGGTGCTGCAACTGCCCGTGCACAAGTTCGGGGTACTAGGGTACCCCTATTCTAGTACACCGACAGGAGCCCCCGGGCCTGGGCCAGACACGGTGCCAAGCGCTGTTGGGCCAGGCCCAAGACAGGGCACGGGCACACGCGGACTGGGCCACGCCGAATCTCGCTCCGTATCCACCGCGCTCTCCCCTAACGGCACGTGTTGAATGCGGCGTCGTGGGAGAGATCGTGGGTGGTTCTTTATTCAGAAGGGTGAAACGTCCGCCTCGTCCCTCTTTATAAGCAGAGGAAACAGGGGCAGTTTGTTCCCCCTTGCTGGTTGCTACTACTCCATCTTCACGAACCTCCGTTGCTCCCCACCTTCTTCTTGAAGCCGAGAGAGCAGCGCTCCGCCCCCCATTGCCACCAGCATCACCAACGCCGTTGACCTCCCCCACCACCTCCGCCATGGCTCCGAAAGCCGACAAGGGAAAGGGCGTGAAGTCGGCCGAGGCGCAGCGGCTCGCGGCGCTGTGGAAGGAGCGGGCGATCTTCTCCCCCCAGCTCGGCGCGAAGGCGCTGAGGGAGTACTTCTACCTCTTTTGGGCGACGGAGACGCGTGCGCATCCGCGCATGAGGGTACTCCCGGCCGCTGCTTCGGGACTGGCTCCAAACGGGTACCCATTCTTCGTGCTGTTCTTCTATTGCGGGCTCTGCCCGCCCTTCTCGGAGTTCTTCTGCGATATCATGAACACCTTCGGCTTCCGCCTCCTTGATTTCACCCCCAACGCCGTTCTGACCATGGCAGTTTTCGCACATTTGTGCGAAAACTTTGTCGGAGTCCACTCCAATGTTGCCCTTTTCCGCCACTTCTTCATACCTCGGGTAGAGAGAGGAGAGCCGCTTGCCGGAGGGATCGCCTAGATCTCGAGAGTCGGCAAGAAGGAGGCGTACTTGGAGGGTGAGCTCTGCAGCAAGTGGGAGGAGTGGAGAGCGGAGTGGTGCTGGATCGTCGAGGAGAATCCGCAGCCCTTCACCGCCGTGCGCCAAGCTCCAATAGTGCACGGCAATGACTAGAGCAACGTGGCCCCGAAAGACGAGAGGCTGAAGATCGCCATCACTAGGATCCTTCACCTCAGGCTTGCCGGGCTTACTGTAGGCGCTGTAGGCGCAGATTTCCTCCGCCGCCGCATCGCCCCCCTGCAGGAGAGGGGGAGGCCCGCCTGGGAATTCAAGAACTCGGCGGACATCATGAGGCTGCGGCCGGGCCTCAACTACAACTTCACCATCTTGCAGCTGGATGCAATGCTCCTGGAGTTGTTCAAACGCGATCCCCAGCACCCATTCATGCTGCCGAGGGGCGTCGTTCCATTGTGCAATAATTCTTCGCTTGACCGGATCCGTGCCATGATGTCGTTGTGCGATTCACACGGAATCGTTCTAACTTGGCAAGAGCCTGCAGATGACATCGTGCAAGCGTTCTTCGACAACTTGGAAAAAGTGCCGGTCCGCGCTGACGAGCAGAAGAGCCTTACCCATGACACCACTGACGATTAGCTGCAGCGCATCGCCACTAGGGCGGAAGAGGCTGCGGCCGCAGCTGCCGCGGGCACGTTGGGGTTCACTGTGGAGGAGGCGGAGGTGGCAGAGGCGGCAAACCTTGCCGAGCGCGCGGAGTTTATTGGTGAGGAAGAGCCTGCCGGTTCTGAAGCTGAGCCGAGCGAGGCCGACGAGGAAGAGCCTGAGCCTTCAGAAAACTTGCCGCAGGCGGAGCCCCCGGCCCCGCCAAGAAGGCCTCTTCGCAGGGTCGCGGACGTAGCAGGGCGGCAGCCGGGTCAACATCCGCCGAGCCGTGCGACACGCTCTACCGCGGCAAGCAATGTTGCCGCGGGAGCGCCTCACGTAGCAGCGGCAACTGGAGCGGGATCTTCCCGGGCCACCGCCACCGCCCCCGCCAAGCGGGCAAGGGATCCTACTCCTCCGCCTCGCCGCACCGGAGGGGAGCCGGACTTCGATCTTTCCGCGCTCAGCTCCGACGAGGAGGAAGAAGAGTAAGGTTCTTTGGTGCTCTTGTAGTTCTTCAATTTTGCTGTTTTTATCTTGTATCTGACTTGCTTCAATCTGGACTTCTTTCTTTTCAGGACGTTGGCCCAGAGAGCGGCAAAGAGGGCCAAGGCCGTGGTGATTGTCATCGAAGATGACCCCACCGTGTTAGCAGGGGGTGGGTCCGAGACCACCTTGACGGACCCGGCAACCACTCCTCAAAGCAGCCCCCAGCACAGCCCCCAGCGTAAGTTCATAGTTAGCTTTCTGCTGTCGGGCGCGCATGAGTGCTTTTTCCTTTGTTGATATCTTGCTTGTTGATTTGTGTAGGAGCAGAGCAGCCACATCAGGAGCGCCCGGAAGCTGGTCCCGAAGTGCCATCTGCTTCGACTACGCCGCCAAAGGAGGGGTTCCCGGTAAGGGAGCGTTCTCCGGCAAGGGGCAGCACCATCGATCCTGCGGCGGCCGAGACCGCAACTGCAGATCTTGGCGCAGGTAATTCACTTGTCCAAAAACTTTCCCTTGGGTTCTTCTTCTTCTGATTTTCTTCTCTTGGATTTTTGATTGATTTTTCTCCCTTCTTCGTTCTTCAAACCCATCTGCTGCTGAGCCAATGGAGACAGAGGGCGCCGGCGAGGAAGGGGCCGGTGCTGATGAGACCGCTGGCGAGGAGGCCGCCAAGGCCGCCGCCGCAGAAGCCGGCGAGGGGTCGAGCGATTGCACTGACGACCCTGAGGCCGCAGGAGCGCCAGGCGCTGCACCGACCGCCGATCCCTCTGCCGCCGCTGCGGAGCCCGGCGCCTACTTGAAGGCCGGCGACGATATCTTCATCAAGCTACCCTGGGCATCGAGCTCCAGGGCGCCGGTCGAGGGGGAAACTTTTGATGAGGAGGTGCTCGCCTCCACTGGACTATCATTGGTCGACGCGCCCAGCAGCAGCAGTGGCGAGCCTGAGGAGGAGCAGCTGCTGCGGAAGCTGCTGTCACTCTACCGCGCGCGGCAAGCCAAGCTGGCTTCCCGGGAAGCGCTTGTCACGAAGGCGGGAGTTGATATGGAGAAGCGCGCGGAGGAGCTCTGGGGCCACAATAAAGAAGCTCTCCGGTCCCTGGCATAGGAGCGGGAGCGACTCAACGAGGAGCGCACGACCTTCCTTCTCGAGAAGGCCGAAGCTGAGGAGGAACAAAGGCTGGCCGCCGAGAAGCAGTCCGCGCGAGAAGGCGAATTGGTGCAGCGGAAGGCCAACCTCGACAGCTACGAGGAGGAGCTCGCCGAGCACGAGCAAGCACTTGGCGGGGCGCTCAAGGGGGCAAAGGACACTGTCGCAATCGCAGAGGCTGCCAAGAAAGAGCTGGAGGAGAAGGTGGCGCAGCTGGAGGCCAACATTGGGAAGAGCGGCGAGGAGCTTGCCGCGCTCGAGCGTGAGCGTGAGAAGGATGTTGCCGCTCACGGTGAGCTGCAAGGTCTTCTCGCTGAGAGGGGCAAGGAGCTCGGCGCCGCCAAGGATTCCAATGCGGACCTGGAGTTGAAGCTGGCCACGCTGACGCAGACGCTGGAGGCCGCCAAGGAGTGGGAGAAGACCTTGTCGGAGAAGGTCAAAGCTGACAAGGCGCTGCTGGAGAGCATCGCAGTTACCCAGAACTCGTTCAGAGATACTGTGGAGCACTGGATCGAGGGTCTGGTGAATATTGCTGCAGTCATCGACGAGGAGCTGGCGCAGCTGGGGATGGAGGACTTTGGGTATCCCTCCGACGAGAATCTCCAACCCAGCACCAAGCTCAGCCTGTTCTTCAAGGGCGTGGCGACGGCACTCCAGCGGCTTCGGGAGAGGATCCCAAAGCAGCTGGCCGACGAGTCGCGCAAAATCTGCGCCGGGGTTCTCCAGAAGGTGCTGATGAAGGTGGCCTTCCGCAATCCAGGCCTCAGCTTCACCAACGTCCTCAAGTCCTTGCCGCCAGACACCGATCGGGACGCACTCAAGGCCCTTGTCGCACCCATTGTGGACAAGGTGAGCGAGATCAAGAGGGTTGAGGGCGACCGCGTAGACTAGGCCGCCCATTTCTTCTTTTCCCTTGTCGCTGCTAATCATGTTATGAAAACAGTCTGTTAGAGTTGCGACAAGTTATCTTGTAATATAAGTTTATTTCTGTTATCAATTGCTATGTTATTTCCTCTACTAGATTCCTTCCTTTGTATGTTTTTACCCTACGCTTCTAGGGAACTTGTCGGCGCAGGCACCCGAGCCGCGAGCGCTGGGTGTGGAACGTCAGCAGCCTGCTGGCGGCGCTGCTTCCGACAAGAAACCTTGTCGCGACTAGATGCAGCACACTTAAGTTGTTGAGCGGACTCGAAACAAAGTAAGGGCGCAACTAGCCACGAGTTGGTTCCTCCGCGCACAGGTTTTCCATACAAAGCAGGGTCGTTCGAGAAAGATAACTCAAAAAATTTAAAAATTGATTGCTCAAACTTTGGCAACTTAGCTTTTCTGTCGTTTGCTTCTTGGCAAGGCAAAACTTTGCTTGAACGACGCCTGGTCCATACCACAATCTTCTCCTTCCCCCCCGGGAAACTTGTGTGCGAGGGAACCTTCTTTTCCTTTGTTGAAAAGAAGAAAGAAGAGAAAATAATAATATGGAGCCCTTCGGCTCGTTATTGCTTACCGGATGTAGGTGCTGCACAAAGTGTCAGATAACGCATGCAAGAAAGAAACTAATGCATGAAATGGACAAGTTGTGCGGAGCACATGGGGTTTTACTTATGCACGGGATCTGCGCCCGGCTTTCTACAAAGGATTAAATGCAACAGCGGCAAGACTTGTACAAAAGGTGGATGCCGGAATGGGTTCCGGCAACCGCGCCCTACGGGAAAAACTTACGGAGATGTTCTAGGTTCCAGGAGTTGCTCACCAGAATGCCATCTTCGGTCTCAAGGTGGACACCGCCGGGCCTTGTGACTCGTTTCACCCGATAAGGGCCTTCCCACTTCGGCGTCAACTTGTTGGAATGCTTGGCGGACTGAACGCGCCGAAGAACAAGGTCGCCTTCCTCGAAGCTTCTGGCCTTAACTTTGCGGCTATGGTAGCGGCGCAAAGCTTGCTGGTATCGAGTAGCTTGTACAGCAGCCTGAAGATGATCTTCCTCAAGGAGCAGCGCGTCGTCTTGTAGCAGTTGTTCTTGCTCAAGCTCATCATAAGCGAGCACTCGAGGCGATCCGTATACGAGTTCCATGGGGAGAACTGCCTCTGCTCCATAGACTAGAGCGAAAGGCGTCTGGCCAGTGGCTCGATTTGGCGTCGTTCTAATCGACCAAAGAACCACCGGCAGGTCCTTGATCCAGTTTCTTCCGCACTTGTGCAGCCTGTCGAAAGTTCTGGTCTTGAGCCCGCGCAGCACTTCAGCATTTGCCCTCTCTGCTTGACCGTTGCTTCTCGGATGAGCAACAGAAGCGAAGCAGACCTTGGCGCCAAGGTCTTGGACGTACTGCATGAAGGTGCGGCTCGTGAATTGCGTGCCGTTGTCGGTGATGATCCTGTTAGGGATCCCGAAACGGCAAACAATTGACCTGAAGAACTTGACTGCTGACTGTGCTGTCACCTTCCTCACTGGCTGCACTTCCGGCCACTTTGTGAACTTGTCGATTGCGACGTACAAGTACTCAAAGCCCCCGACAGCTCGGGGGAAAGGGCCAAGGATATCGAGCCCCCAGACCGAAAATGGCCAGGATAAAGGGATCGTCTGGAGAGCTTGAGCTGGCTGGTGTATCTGTTTGGAGTGGAACTGGCACGCTTCACACTTGGTTACTTGTGCAGTTGCATCCTGGAGGGCTGTCGGCCAAAAGAAACCTTGCCGGAAAGCTTTGCCGGCAAGTGCTCTTGCGCCAATGTGGTGGCCACATATGCCTCCATGTATCTCTGCCAACAGCTTTTGTCCATCTTCCCGGCAAATACACTTCAATTTCACACCGTTGAGTCTTCTTCTATACAGTATGCTATCGACAAACTGGTACATACTTGACTGCCGGGCTACTTTTTCCGCTTCTTCTTGCTCTTCAGGAAGTTCTCCTGTCTGGAGGAAATGGACAATCTGCTGTGCCCATGCTAGAGCTTGTGGCTCGACAACAAGGACTAAAGGCGCATCTGCTGCTGCGGGAACATCCGCTTCTACGGCAAGGACTTGCGGCCCTGCCGGAGCTTGATGTTCCCCGGCAAGCTTGCCGGAGCAAAACTTGTCAGGAGCGTCTGCTTCAACGGAACAAACCATAAGGCTTGCCGGAGCAGACTGCCCCTCAGCATCCTTGGTGTTGATCTTGGGGACTTTCTTGGCGGCGGCTTCAGGGAGCTCTGCCAGAAAGTAGTCACCATAAACCAACTTCCTCTTCTTGCTTTGTCCAGTTGATGGTGTTACGGATGGTTGAGTCAACTTGAGCACAAAGATCCCTGGTTCCACAGGTAACTTCAGTGCGGCGCACTTTGATAGGCCATCAGCAATGTCATTCTGAGCTCTTGGGATATGCTCCATCTGTAGGTCATCAAAGTGCTCTTCTAGCTTCCTCACTTCATCAACATATGCTTCCATCAATGGACTCTGGTAGTTCTTGTTCACTTGGCGGACGACAAGCTGTGAGTCACCCCTGACAATGAGCTTCTTGATCCCAAGGTCTGCTGCGATTCTGAGACCGGCAAGCAATCCTTCATACTCTGCAGTATTGTTGGTTGCTTGCTCCTTGGGAAAGTGCATCTGGACTACATACTTGAGGTGCTCTCCGGTGGGCGCGACAAGTAGCACGCCCGCACCGGCGCCTTGCAGCGAGAAAGCACCATCAAAGTACATCAGCCACTCTCTGCTTGCCTCCTTCACGGGGATGCTCATCTCTAGAATTTCTTCATCTGGTGTTGGCGTCCATTCTGCTATGAATTCTGCCAATGCTTTGCTTTGGATAGTTGAAGTGCTCTCAAACTTGAGGCCAAAGCTTGACAGTTCCAGCACCCACTCGACAATCCTGCCTGTTGCTTCTGGATTTTGCAATATCCTTTTCAGCGGAAAGCGAGTGACGACTGTGATCTCATGTGCTTGGAAGTAATGGCGCAGCTTTCTCGAGGCCATGAGGAGGCCGAAAATCAACTTCTGCACACCAGAGTACCTTGATCTAGCCCCCTGTAGAAGGGAACTGACAAAGTAAACTGGGTGCTGCACCATTCTCTTCTGCATCTTATCATGCTCCCGCGCAGATCCATCTCTGTCGGGACCAGAGCTTGTCGGCGAAGCCCCCTGCTTATCGCTGGATGCATCTGCCGTGGTTGCTGGCTCATCATCTGCCTCCCTCTCCGCCACTAACGCAGCACTAACCACTTGATTGGTTGCCGCTATATACAGCAGCAACTTCTCTTGCGGCTTAGGTGCAACAAGTGTTGGAGTGGAGGACAGGTATCTCTTCAAGTCCTGCAGCGCAGCCTCCGCCTCCGGAGTCCGTTTTATTGGACCTGCCTTTTTCAAAATTTTGAAAAATGGCAGGGCGCACTCAGCAGATCTAGAGATAAACCTACTGAGAACAGCCATGCAACCGGCAAGCCTTCGTACATCCTTGACGCGCTTTGGTGCTTCGATCTGCTCAATGGCCTTGATCTTGTCGGGATTGGCTTCGATTCCTCGCTGAGACACGAAGAACCCGAGAAGCTTGCCGGAAGGGACTCCAAACACGCACTTCTCGGGGTTAAGCTTGAGGTTGATCTTGCGCAGATTTGCAAATGTCTCGTCTAAATCTTGAATCAGGGTCGCCCTGTTCTTGCTCTTGACCACTATGTCATCCATGTAGGATTCCACATTTCTGTGCATCTGCAGCTCAAAAGCGTGGTGGACTACCCTTGCGAATGTTGAACCAGCATTCTTCAAACCGAAAGGCATCCGTACGAAGCAATACGTGCCACACGGGGTGATAAATGCGGTTTTCTCTTCATCCTTGTCACGGCCGCGAGGAGGTCTGTCTCCTTGCCGCTGCTTGGCCTTGCCGCAGCGTCCTCCTCGGCCGGGACGTTTCTTGCTGGATCCCCCAGCACCTTCCTGGGCCTTCTCCTTGTCGCGCCGCTCGTATTCAGCTTTCTGTTGCTCAACAAGCTGCTCGACTTTCCTGCAGCTCTGGAGATCATGGCCCTTGGTGCGGTGGATCTTGCAATACTGCTTGTTGGTGCCGTCCTGCTTGTCGGCGACCGCCACCTCCGCGGCAACCTCCTTGCCGGAGTCACCAGCTTTGGCTTTGTTGGCGCCACCACCGTTGCCGGACTGCTCAACAACTAGCACCTCTTTGCCTTTCCTCTTCCTGTTGTTCCGCCACCGGTTTTTCCTTGCCGGGGCAGCATCTTCACTGTCAGATCCTCCCGCTCCTACATTCTCCCCGGGGAGTCTCCTCCCTTCCTCAGCACGTGCACACTTGTCGGCCAGTGCATATAACTCGCTGACGTCCCTGATCTTGCACATCGCCATTTCCTCCCGCATCCTGCGGTTTCGCACATTCTGATGGAATGCGCTGATCACCGCGGCAGGGTGGACGTCTGGGATGTTGTGCTGCACACTGCTGAATCTCTGAATGTACTTGCGCAGGGGCTCTCCTTCCTTCTGGGCGAGCAGATGAAGATCACTCTCCTGGCCATGAGGCTTGTGTCCGCCTATGAAGGCGCCGACAAACTGATGGCACAGATCAGCCCAAGAGGATATGGAGTTGTCCGGCAAGTGCATGAGCCAGGATCTGACATTGGGCTTGAGCACCAGCGGGAAGTAGTTGGCAAGGATCTTGTCGTCCCGTCCCCCGGCAGCCTGCACCGCAATGGTGCAGATGCTGAGGAACTACGACGGATGCGTCTTGCCGTCGTACTTCTCCGGTACGTCTGGCTTGAAGTTCTTCGTGCTGGGCCACTGGACTTGCCGCAGCTCACGAGTGAACGCAGGGCAACCTACCGCGTACGGCAGATCGCCTGGTTCCCCTGGCGCATGCATGTCAACAGAGGGTCCAGCACGCTTGTCGGATTGACGTCGCGCTTCTCTTTGGCGCTCGATGCGGGTTCGAGCGTCTTCTTGTTGTCGATCATGAAGAACTTGGCGCTGATCGCGACGAGCTCGTGGATTCGAAGATGCGGTGGAGTCGCTGTCGAGGTGGATCCAGCGAGTCGGCGATCTTGGCCTTCGGGGTGGTGATTGCATGGTAGTTGCACCTCCACTCGTTTCGTCGCCACCGGCTCGCGCCCGGCAACCCTGCCGCGGCGGCGACGCGCTCGGCCACCATGGAGTGTCGCCGTTGGCGTAGCCGATGAGACTCTGAATGGTGGCCCTCCATTCGTCGATCTTGTCCGACGTCGGAGGGTAATCTAGGAGCAGTTGAGCTCGTGCCAAAGCTTCTGCTGGAGTGGTGGGTGGCAGTGGCGGACGGCGCGAGGAGCGGGACGTACTCGAACTTCTAAAGATGTTAGAAGGAGCAGTATCCCGTCCAGGCGACCATGCCCCGCTCGTGCCAGCACGCTGGCGTGCATGCTGGTCTTGAGCGCCCCGAGATCCACCAGCTTGGTCTTGGCCTATCATGCGTATGGCACTGCAAGTGCCATGACGCTGTTGGTCTTGCGCCTCCTGAGAGTGGCGCGGAACATGTACAGTCGCCGAGGTTTGTGCAGCCTTGTCCTTGGACCTGGCAGCATCATAAGCTTCCTCGTCGACGTCCATTTTTCCGCCGACGTCCATTCCACCACCCGTTCGCTCCAACGGTGGCGGAAGTGACGTGGACGGGGCGGCCGCCGCTGAAGTCTTCTTCTTTGGTGGCATGTTGATGAAGGGAATGAAGATCTAGCTCGTGTGAACGCCGGATCAGGTTCACACAATCTCGACGCTCCCCCTACCTGGCGCGCCAAAGATGTCGGGGAGGCTGATCCACGAACACTTATGGGGCCGGCGGACCGGGCCCCTTTCGGTTCGGCGGGGGGCGGAGATCGCACGAAGAGCAGATCGAGACGAAGCACACGAGCAGTTTACCCAGCTTCGGAGCTCTCCAGAGAGATAACACTCCTACTACTGCTTGTCTAGTTCTATTATGTTCTTGCTCGCGAGATCTATGTGTTTTCTGGCTCACCAATGAATCGAACCCCCTCTACGTTGCGCATGGGCCTCCTTTTATACGCTAAAGGGGTCATCGACAGGTGGCAACACAGAGAAGGGTACAAATGCAAAAAGTGGGGTGGTTGGTACAGTTGCTTGTACAGTGCACCCTACCTAACCCTGACGGCAGGGAACAAGGGCATTAAATGCCCGTCTGAATCGCCCAAACAGTGCAGGAAAGGACCGTTAGGGGCGCCACCGTTCGCCACGATGGCGATCTTGTCAGCTTCGCATGCCACTGCGCACCGCTGGCTGCACAGCCTCCCGCCACGCGCGCCTGGAGAGGCCCCCAGAGCGACACGTTGGTGGATGCGCTGGAGCGTGGGCACAGAGTGGCCGCCTGCCGCGGCAAGCGCCTTGCCGCTGCTGTTATCTTGTCGGGTACGGAAGCTTGTCGCTCACCGGGCCTCGAGGTACCTTGGTTGGTCTTCCCGGCAAGCTCCTCTTGCCGGGGCCTTGTTGCCTTGCCAGAGCGCGTGGCGCGTCGTGGCAAGTTCCTTGGAGTGCCTTGGTTGGCCTTCCCGGCAAGCTCCTCTTGCCGGGGCCTTGTCTCCAGAACTTAAATACTTTGTTCTTGAATGGCTCCAAGGGAACCACGGAGGATCTTAGCGTTCTCCCGGCAAGCCTTGCCGCGGGGTGCTGCAACTGCCCGTGCACAAGTTCGGGGTACTAGGGTACCCCTATTCTAGTACACCGACACTCCATTGTTCATCGGTAGTCATTATGGACCGGGGACATCAGGGGAATTTCCTAGGGCTGGAATTCTGGCCGCCATATATTTTGACTTGAATCGCGGATGCTCTACTAGTTAGGGTTGGCTAATGTGTGTACCACGCACGCCACCAGAAGGACACGAGCCCGTTTTTTTAGGATCAACACGAGCCAAGGTCTGGCTGGTACGCAGTTGGGTCCTACCATTCAAGAATACGAAAGGATCACTCAAAAAAAGAATATGAAATGAATCTTTTAAGTTGCCGAACGAATCTATGTGTATTACAATGCCTGTATTTTCCTTGCAAATAGTAATCTCAACATGGTAATTGATTTATGACGAGTTCTTGAATTAGAGTGAGTTTGTGATATAGTGATCTCAATGTGGATTTCACATTTCATGGTATCCCTAGTAAGTTTTTCATTGCAAATTCAAATTTAAAAGATGAACGGTATGGTGGTGAGAAAACTTTGTATATATCAAGCATACGACCACACACACACACACGAACACAACAGCAATCCAATAAGTATAGTGCGTCTATTTTTCCAAACCATGCATGTATGACACGAATTCAAAAACACTTCGTCTGTTCCTAAATATTAGTCTTTTAGAGATTTCAACAAGTGACTACATACGGAGCAAAATGAGTGAATCTGCACTCTAAAATATGTCTATATACATCCATTTGTGGCTGTCCATTTGAAATCTCTAAAAACACTAATGTTTAGGAACGAAGGGAGTAAAATGAAAGACATGCATGGTCCTCAATTCAATACTTAAAATGAACAGGAAACTGAAACATGAATATTAAGTCTAGTACTACAGTACATGCAAATGGTGTGTTTAGATGGAGCTATGTAGATTGTCGGGGGTTAACCCCTCGACCCTAGATAAAATCGTGAAGCTCTGTTTAGGATAGTTTAGATTATATTTGTCCCCACCCTCCCAAACACCGATTGGTTGTGGACCTGATGCAGGGTGGAACCCTAGATGGCCGATCTTTCACGAAAGGAGCAGATCCCGTGATGAACACGATGAACACGAGGGGAAACACGAGGGTGAACACGAGGGGAAACACGAGAGAAACACTAAAACCAACAAGATTGATCACACAAATGCTAGATTCTCGAACACAAAAGAATTCACACGATCCACGATCAACAAGGGACGATACACGGTAACCGGTTCTTCTCCAAAGGAGGTCTTGATGGGGCCACCCAAAAGGGGGTCTTGAATCCAAGGGGATCTTCTTCGTAGAGGGGCCGCGGTCTCTCTCGAGGAGTAGATCCGATGTGGATGAGCGAGGCTCTATCTCTAGTATGAGCTATCACAACGCTAACCCTAGCTAGGAGGAGGAGGAGGAGGTCTATTTGTAGTCTTATAGCAAATGGGGACGAAGTGAGGGGGTACATGGGCCTCGGGCCCAAATCCTGTGCGCAGACAGGTACCGGACGTCCGGTGTGTAGCGGTCATCCGGTGGCTCATGGGCGACAGGACGTCCGTAGATCTTCGGACTTTCATAGATTATGTTCTGTCGTGGAGGTACCAGACGTTCGGTCTTCCTCGGATTTTAACTGTTTCGTTCAGTTGCAGGGGCGCCGGTCATCCAGAGATGGTCGGTTGATTGGAGCCTGGGAGGTGTCGGACATCTGGTACTGGGCGGTCGTTCGGTCGCTGTAGGCTTTGATGGCCTGGTTTCCTTGGGCTGGTGTAGCCTTCAGCGGCCGGTCGTCCGGTGGCTGTAGTTTCCGTGGCAGCTCTACTTCTTGTCCTTTGGACTTGGTGTCCTCGCCAGCTTGTTCGTTGGATGTACATGTTCCATGGATTTCCTCAAAGTACCTGAGCACACCTAGTGTTTCCTCTTTGAGGTAGCAGCCATGTCTCATGCATAAAAAGTAGTTCGGAAAGGAGCGAGTTCACCTTATCTTTTATAGCCTTGGCTCGTGCTCTTGTCATTGGTACAAGTGGTGTCGTGGGAGACGTAGGTAGGTCCATGGGGATGATCTTGGGATGCTCCGCATCAGCACCCCCCTCTGCCCCAGGAGAATATCATGTGCCCCCACACCTTAGATGCTATATGATTATACGAGTTGCTTGGAGCTTGTTGGTCTGAGATATAGCAGCTCACATGATGTCTTAATATTTTTACAGGAAACCTTAATGAGTTTGACAATTGCACACAATTTGTAAAAAAACTACTCAGATACCCTTGGATCCCATATCCAACGACCTCGAAGCTCATATCACCATAGCATCTAAGATGAAGGGGAACATCACATTCTCCTGTTTGTAAGAATATCATGTGCTACCACACCTTAGATGCTTTGGTGATACAAGCTCTTCGGAGACATTGGATTTGTGACCCAAAAACTCCTCGGTGGTTCAAATGTTTTGTTGCAGAGAAGCCCCCAAAGAGTTCGGCCACTGCTTACAAGCACAAAGACTACTCAGATGCCATTGGATCTTAGATCAAACGACCTCGAAGCTCGTATCACCGTACCATCCAAGATGCGAAAGCACCTGATGTTTTCTCGCACGGGAGAATATGAGGTGCTCCCGCATCGTAGATTCTATGGTGATACGAGTTCATGGAGATCTGGCAGCTCACAGTAGGAGGTTTGAATGTTTTTGTAATATGCGCCTGAGAGAGTTTGGGAATTACGCAGAAAGTACAAGTACTACGCATGTGGCATCTGATCACAGATCATATGACCTAGATGCTCGTATCACTGTAGCGGCTAATTAAGCTACGGGGGGCGCCTAATATGAGCAAACGGGAGCCGTTGGATCCAAGATGCAGCGTCACACACGAGGCCTGAATGTTTTATTTGCAAAAAAAACCTTGGAGAGTTTGGAAATTGCGCATAATTACAAAGACTACTCCCAAGCCATTGGATCTGTTCCAACGATGTAAAAACTCGTATCACCATATCATCCAAGCTGCGGGGGGTGTGATATTCTATGCCGCTGTCATTTTTGTTCGTAAACTTGCAAAATACGTGTAACTTGTGTCGTTACTTGTCTAACCGCGCAAAGTGTTTGTTCAAAAAACCATCTTACACTGAAATATTGGAACAACACACGGGGGTCCCACTTGTCATTGATCAAATTTGGACCTAAAACTAACAAATCTGAAAGACGAGATTCGAACTGGCAACCTGGACTACAAAAGCATAAGTCGATAGCCTGAAACAACAATGGTTGTTGGCTTTGTCCCATAACTTGACTTTATACAGTATTACATTGAGTAGAGTAGAGGGAGTGCCTCGTCAACACGTGCATGACCATTGACTCACTTACTGGTGGGTCCCAGGTATGTGATCTCTCTCTCTCCTCTCCATCGTCTAACCTTTAGACGCACGCGCGCACACAAAGAGCGGCGCTAGCTTGCCGTGGTGTTATTATAACTAAAAAAAGCTTGGAAAATAGAAGAATCACCTAGAACAAGAGACGTTGTGGCTAGTCGAGACAGAACTAACCACACCTATCCTCCGTGCCATGTTGAAAGGATCGAGAAGAGGTGTCTAGAGGGGGTTCAATAGACTCTTAGTAAAGAAAAGTGGTAGTTTTTAATTTCTTTAAGTTTAGGTGGAGTTTTAGCACAAGTTTAACCATTCACAATACATTCAAGCAAGCATGGCAAGAGTATATGAGCAGCAGAAAGTAAAGCATGCAACTTGCAAGAAAGTAAAGGAATGGGATTGGAATGTGCAAACGCAATTGGAGACTCAGAGATTTTTGGCGTGGTTCCGATAGGTGGTGCTATCATATATCCACGTTCATGGAGACTTCAACGCATGAAGGGTAACGGTTGCGCGAGTCCACGGAGGGCTCCACCCATGAAGGGTCCATGAAGAAGCAACCTTGTCTATCCCACCATGGCCATCACCCACAAAGGACTTACCTCACTAGGGTAGATCTTCATGAAGTAGCTGATCTCCTTGCCCGTACAAACTCCTTGGTTCAACTCCACAATCTTGACGGAGGCTCCCAAGTGACACCTAACCAATCTAGGAGACACCAGTCTCCAAAAGGTAATAGATAGTGTGTTCATGATGAACTCCTTGCTCTTGTGCTTCAAATGATAGTCTCCCCAACACTCAACTCTCTCTCATAGATTTGGATTTGGTGGAAAGATGATTTGAGTGTAAAGCAACTTGGGGAAGGCTAGAGATCAAGATTCAAATGGTTGGAATGGAATATCTTGGTTTCAACACATGAGTAGGTGGTTCTCTCTCAGAAAATGAATGCTGAAGTGTAGGCACGTTCTGATGGCTCTCCTTCTAAATGAAGGAAGGGTGGAGGGGTATATATAGCCTCCGCACAAAATCTAATTGCTACACACAATTCACCAAACTCTGTGGGACCGAATCAGAAAACTCGGTCAGACCGATTCAGTTCATAATGTGATCGTTAGGAATTTCGGTGGGACCGATATGATAAACTCGGTGGAACTGATGTGCTAGGGTTAGGGTAAAATCTTGGCTCGGTTTGACCAATTACACAAACTCGGTGAGACCAATTTTGGTAATAAGCAAAACAGAGAGTTGGTCAGGCAAACTCGCTGGGACCAATTGCTTATCTCGGTGGGACCAAAATAATTACAACAGGTAACAGAGAGTTTGCGAGCCCATCTCGGTGAGACCGAGACCCCATCAGTGAGACCGAATTGATTAGGGTTTCTGGCAGTGGCTATGTCAAGTGAACTCGGTGGCGCCGGATAGAACAATTCGGTGGGGCCGAGTTTGACTTTTGGTTTGGGACATATGTGGATATGAGAAAGTGGTTGAGGGCTTTGGAGCATATCACTAAGCACTTTGAGCAGGCAAGCCATTAAGCAACACCTCATCCCCTTTTAATAGTATTGGCTTTCCTAAGGACTCAATGTGATCTTGGATGAGTAAACTGAAAATGTAGAGCCTTGAGCTTTTGAGCTTGAGCCAATCCTTTGTCCTTAGCATCTTGAAGGGGTTCCACATCCTCTTGTCCATGCCACTTCATCTGTTGAACTTATCTGAAATATATTGGAGAAAAACATTAGTCCAACAAGTAATATGTTGACATTAATTACCAAAACCACCCAGGGAGCACTTGTGCTTTCAATCTGCCCCTTTTTGGTAATTGATTATAACATACATCAAAGCTTCAGATAAAGATATAGGGAATAGCAAGTAAAGCTTTGGAAGGACATGTAACATGCATAGGCTCCCCCTATATGTATGCATCCATGTAACTATGGAATACGAGAGCATGTGAATGCATAGTCATGATAGAGCAAGCAATGATTTACATGTATCTTGGCTATATGCATCAGAGCAAATGATGTGGATAGGAATTTTACCTTCATGTTCATGAGTCCTTCTTGCAAACAATATGTACATCAGCAAGAGATCATATACTTACCTTGTGGTCTTAAGCTGGCTTAGGAAGAGATGAACCTGAGTAAACAATGTTAGATAACACAGATATATCTACTAAACATAGCAAACGGCAAACCACAAGAGTACCAAGACTGGGATGACATGTAGAGAATGAGTACTAAGTACTCCCATTGGATATAGACATGTCCCCAAGGATAAAGATATGCAATGAATTCAAGATTTCCTTCCCTTAGATGTCTTTCTCCCCCTGAATCTTATATTTGATAATGGGAGAATGTAGGGAACAGAAAATCAGAGCAAGACAGATCAGAGCACAAAAACATAACACAAACTAACATGTCTTTCCCCTCTTAAAGACATGTGGCTTCTCTCCTGTTGAATACCAAGCATATGGGGTCTCTGGGGTCTCTCTCTCTGTTTGATGCGATTAAGCAGTCTCCCCCTTTGAATAACTCTCCCCTTTTTTAAGTGAGTAATATTTGATGTGATCTCTCGCCCCCTTTGACATCAATTTCTAAGAAGGGATCTTCTGGATTGTGAGTCAAAATAGGTTTGGTCCTTGAGTCACAGAGCAAAGGAGCATTTATAGTGTGATGCTGGTAGAGGACAAGAATCATTGAATGGAGCTGGAGTAAAACAAATGCAGGATACAAGTAGCAAACTGTCTTCTCTATAGTGAAATCGGTAACACCGAGTTGTATTCTTCGGTGGCACCGAAATGGTTCGGTTTGACCGAAAGCTACAGACCGGCGTGACCGAGTTCAACACAGAGAGAACATTTGTCACCTCAGCTCACTAGGAAAATAAGATCTCACAAAGATTTGCAATGAGTTGGATGCAGGGAATGCAGAAAAAACAAAGAAAAAGAAATCTAGATGAAGGGAAACAAATATGAAAGAGACAAATGCAAGAATATAGAAAGACACTTGAGAACTTCATCTAGAATTGGCCGGAGACAAAGTCACCTGTGTTAGAGTATATTGACTGAGGAGTCAAGTGAGAACACTTGATCGTAGGTCATACTCATCGTTTAAGCTCAAAATGGGGTTACCATTTTTCGTTTAAGCATTTGATGTATTCGCATCTTGTTGAGTTGATTTGAACCATGACTTGGGGTAAAGCTTCTCTAAGATGGAATAACATACCTTGGGTGGTGGTGTTGAACTCAGTCATGTAGTTGAACTTGCGTGGGAAGCTCAAGGTTATTGTAGCTCATCAAGGATTGGGAGCATCACTTGTAGTTTGAGTTCATCTACCTATATGGGTTAGTCTTGCAAGGAAGAGCACTTGTGTATCCAAATTGACAATCAAGAATTTGATACCAAATGAAATGTATAGAAATGGTCAAAGGATATGTTGACAGATTTCATGCTTCCTTGTCTTCAACCACCACATTGTAGAGACTTGGTGATGTAGAGATTGTTCAAGATGTGAGTGATTTGCAATCTCATAGATTTTGATTCATCCAAGTACCTACAAGGGTTAGATAGCATGCAAGGGTGCAAATATATCCAAGACATATGATCAACATTAAGGATTAGTCAAAGGCTCATGCCTTGCATGTATCCAAATGGAGTTTCTACTCCAAGTTTGAAGCATCACTGATGTTCAATTCACCTCTCAAAAGGCAAAATACTTTCTCATCAAGCAGTTTGGTGAATATATCCGCCAATTGCTTATCGGTACAAACATGCTTAAGATCAATGTCCCCTTTGGCAACATGATCTCGAATGAAATGATGATGAACTTCAATATGCTTGGTTCCAAAATGTTGCACAGGATTATGAGCAATCTTAATAGCACTTTCATTGTCACAAAGCAATGAAACATGTTTCACATAGATCCCATAATCTTTAAGAGTCTAGGACATCCAAAGTAATTGAGCACAAGATGAACCGGCGGCAATGTATTCTGCTTCGGTGGTGGATAAGGATACCGAGTTTTGTTTCTTGGAGGACCAAGATACAAGAGATCTACCAAGAAATTGACAAGTACCCGAAGTGGACTTTCTATCAGCCTTGTCACCGGCATAGTCTGAATCGGAGTAGCCAACAAGATCAAAATAAGACCTCTTAGGATACCAAATGCCAAAATTTGGTGTATGTATTAGGTATCTCACTATCCTTTTCAAAGCCTTAAGATGACATTCTTTGGGGGCCGCTTGATATCGTGCACACATGCACACACTTAGCATAATATCGGGACGGGAGGCACATAGATATAACAATGAATCAATCATAGAGCAATAAACCTTTTGGTCAACCGGTTTGCCATCCTTGGTCTAGTCAAGATGTCCACTAGTAGGCATGGGAGTTTTGATACCTTTGCTTTCTTGCATGTTGAACTTCTTGAATAAGTCCTTGGTGTACTTTGTTTGAGAGAAAAAGGTGTCTTTCTTAGTTGGGATAATTAGATTTATGCCCCTAGTTGTGTCCCACTCGTCTGTTTTACCCCTAATTCCCAAAAGTCACCAGTTCTGTCCAAGTCACTTTGATCCTCTTATGCTTTTGCGCTTTGACCGTTTGACCATCAGTTTGAAAACTTCATAACTAATTCATACAAAATAAAAAAATGCAAATAAGATACCAAAATGTTCAGAAAAACATCACCTATATGTTAGTGTCATTTGCATTCATGAAAAAAGTGTTCAAAAGTGCACATCCGAGTTTTAGCTCTTCCACCATGAATAGTAAACTCTAAAACAATTCAAAAAAATTTAAAAAAATGGTGGCATAGAACGACAAGTGTTCTAAGTGCTAGCCAAGTTTCATTAGGGAATGACATTCATGGAAGTCGTGGCAAAAAATGATCTATTTTGGAGTGCTGATTGTTGATTGTTTTTTTTTGCTGCGGCACCCACAAATGTTATTCCCTCATGAAACTTGGCAGACACTTAAAACGTTTGTCATTCTTTGCCACCAAATTATTTTTGAATTTTTTTAGATTTTACTATTCATGGTGGTAGCATAAGATCTAAAACTCGGATGGGCACTTTCCAACACTTTTTTCATGGATGCAAATGACACTGACATATAGGTGATGTTTTTCTGAACATTTTGGTATATTATTTGCATTTTTCTGATTTAGTATGAATTAGTTATGAAGTTTTCAAACTGACGGTCAAACGGTCAAAGGGCAAAAGCATAAGAGGAGCAAAGTGATTTGGACAGAACCGGTGACTTTTGGGAATTAGGGGTAAAACAGACGAGTGGGACACAACTAGGGGCATAAATCTAATTATCCCTTCTTAGTTTGCTTATTTGCAAACCAAGAAAGAACTTGAGCTCACCCATCATAGACATCTCAAACTTCTCTGACATTAGCTTCCCAAACTTTTCACTAAAATGAGGGTTAGTCGAACCAAATATGATATCATCGACATAAATTTGGCAAACAAATAATGCACCATTAACCCTTTTAGTAAAAAGAGTAGAATCAATCTTTCCAATCTCAAAGCCTTTTTCAATAAGGAACTTGGTCAAGCATTTATACCATGCTCTAGGAGCTTGTTTAAGACCATAAAGAGTTTTGTGAAGTTTGTAAACATCGTCGGGTTTCTTAGGATTAACAAAGCCGGGAGTTTGTTTAACATAAACTTCCTCCTCAATTTCACCATTTAGGAAAGCACTTTTAATGTCCATTTGGTACATGGTGATATCATGGTGATTAGCATCGGCAAGTAAGATGCGGATGGACTCAAGTCTAGCAACGGGGGCATATGTCTCACCATAGTCCATACCTTCGACTTGAGTGTAGCCTTGGGTGACGAGACGTGCTTTGTTGCGAACTACTTGTACATCTTCGTCTTTCTTGTTGTGAAACACCCATTTGGTAACGATGATGTTGTGGTTGTTGTCGGGCTTCTCGACCAATTTCCACACTTGGTTTCTCTCAAAGTTGTGTAGCTCTTCGTGCAGGGCATTTATCCAATCCGGATCTTCCAATGCTTCTTCAACCTTCATAGGTTCAATCCTAGAGATGAATGAATAATGTTTCACAAAAATTAGCCAAAGGAGTTTTAGAGCGAGTGATTCTCCCGGTTTGAATATCATTGAAGATTTTTTCAATGGGATGGTCTCGTGAAACTCTTGCTCGAACTCGTGGGAGCTTTTGTTTGGACCGGGGTGGTGCATCTTCTTCATCATCTCGTTCTTCTTCTTGGCCTTCTTCATTGTTGGTGTTGTCGTTCTCTTGTCTAGGTGGAGAAAGAGATTGATGAGGTTCATCTTGGAGTACTTCCTCGTTTTCTTCATCTTGGCGTGTCCCACTTGTGGATGCTTCCATGTCAACTCTTGGTTCACCTTGTCGTGAGGTAGAAGCTTCCACTTGGACGGACGAGGTACTCTCCTTCACCTTCGTTGGACGAATATTGCCAATAGACAAGTCTTGGATAGCTTCCGAAGGGTCTTTGTCTCCTACATCAATTGGCAATTGCTCTACTTGCGAGCCGTTAGATTCATCAAACTTCACCTCTACCGTCTCTTTAACCTTTCGGGTGAAATTGTTGTAGACAAGGTAAGTGTGAGAGTTTGAGCCATAACCGAGTAGGAAACCCTCATGAGATTTAGGAGCAAGTTTAGAACGATGATGATTTTGAAGAATGTAGCACTTTGAGCCGAATACTCAAAAGTATCCAACTTGGGGTTTGTTACCGGTGAGAAGCTTGTATGCCGTCTTGCCGAGTAGCTTGTGAAGATACAAGGGATTTGTTGCATGACAAGCTGCCTCAACCGCTTCCGCCCAAAAGTGTTTTGGCATCTTGTACTCATCAAGCATCCTTCTTTCCATCTCGATAAGAGTCCAGTTCTTCCTCTCAACAACTCCATTTTGTTGAGGCGTATACGTAGCCGAGAACTCATGTGAAATCCCTTCTTCGTCAAGAAAGGTATCCACATTTGCATTCTTGAACTCCGTTCCATTGTCGCTTCGAACCTTCCTGATCTTCACTTCAAATTGATTTTGGGCCTTCCTAGCAAAGTTCTTGAAGATCTTTTGGACCTGTGATTTATCATCAAGAAAGAACACCCACATAAATCTTGAAAAACCATCGACTACGACTATACCAAATGAGTTACCACCGAGACTTTTGTAGGCATTGGGACCAAAGAGATCCATATGAAGTAGCTCAAGCAGTTTCCTCGTGGTTATGATGTTCTTCACGGGATGACTTCCTCCAACTTGTTTTCCTGCTTGACAAGCACTGCACAATCTATCCTTGTCAAATATAACATCTTTTACTCCAAGGATGTGATCACCTTTAATAAGCTTATCAAGATTTCGCATGCCCACATGACTTAATCTTCTATGCCACAACCAACCTTTAGAAGATTTAGCAATTAAGCAAGTTCTAGGTTGAGCCTTTTTAGTGAAATCGACAATGTAAATATCACCTCTACATAAACCGGTAAAGACCATATTGTGGTTATCTCTATGAAACACTTGGCAATCTACTTCAGTAAATAGGACATTGAAACCAAAGTCAGCAACTCTAGATACAGAAAGTAGATTATATCCAAGAGATTCAACGAGCATAACATTTTATATGGAGCTATTATGTGAGATGGCCACCTTACTAAGGCCAACCACCTTACCCTTTGAGTTGTCACCAAAAGTGACATACTTTTGAGGGCCGTCGTTTTCAGCAAGCTCACGAAACATATCCTTGTCTCCGGTCATGTGATCGGTACACCCACTATCAAGAACCCATTCCTTTCCTCCAGCCATGTAGCTGTGAAGAATTGCCATAAGACCAAAGTGTCTCATAGACTCGTCGAGATGAAAGTCGCTATCATCATCCTCATCATAGTACCCATGTTCAACATCGTCTTGTGATGGATCAATTCCTAGAGAGGGAAATTCATTAGATAAATGGCAATCACCATAGTCATCTTTATGAATTCTAATGGCTTCGGAGATGATATTGCTAATGATTCCAATATCTCCTTTGGCATGCGTAAGATTAGTAAGCTCAAATAGAAAATCACCAAATTTGGGGTCATTGGAACTCATCTTACTCAAGGTAATAGACTTATGAAGAATTTCATCCAAGTTTTGCAAGGAGTAGTTTGGAAATCGTTCCTCAAGAAATCTCCATATGGTGTAAGCACAATCAAGAGTAGGCAAGCTAGCAAACAAGTTTCTAGGCAATCCTCTAGTGATTAAATTGATAGTTCTAAGATTATGGATCATGTCAATAGACTCATCAAGGGTAGGATGCAAAGGATCAACATGAGGTGCACAAGGGCTAGTAATGTACTTGTTCAAATGATATTCATTGAAAATCTCAAGCATCTCAATTTTCCACTCATGAAAGAACTCTCCATCAAGAATAGGCACTCTACGTCTAAGACTCCCCAACGTAGACTCATCCATCTTCCTCCAAAGGTGTTTAAACCAAAGCAATGGAGACCAATCCTCTGATACCAATTGAAAGGATCGGGAAGAGGTGTCTAGAGGGGGGTGAGTAGACTCTTAGTAAAGAAAAGTGGCAGTTTTTAATTTCTTTAAGTTATGGTGGAGCTTTAGCACAAGTTTAACCATTCACAATACATTCAAGCAAGCATGGCAAGAGAATATGAGCAGCAGAAAGTAAAACATGCAACTTGCAAGAAAGTAAAGGGATGGGATTGGAATGTGCAAACGCAATGGAGACTCGGAGATTTTTGGCGTGGTTCCGATAGGTGGTGCTATCGTATATCCACGTTGATGGAGACTTCAACCCATGAAGGCTAACGGTTGTGTGAGTCCACGGAGAGCTCCACCCACGAAGGGTCCATGAAGAAGCAACCTTGTCTATCCCACCATGGCCATCGCCCACGAAGGACTTGCCTCACTAGGGTAGATCTTCACGAACTAGGCGATCTCCTTGCCCGTACAAACTCCTTGGTTCAACTCCACAATCTTGACGGAGGCTCCCAAGTGACACCTAACCAATCTAGGAGACACCACTCTCCAAAAGGTAATAGACCGTGTGTTGATGATGAAATTCTTGCTCTTGTGCTTCAAATGATAGTCTCCCCAACACTCAACTCTCTCACATAGATTTGGATTTGGTGGAAAGATGATTTGAGTGGAATGCAACTTGGGGAAGGCTAGAGATGAAGATTCAAATGGTTGGAATGGAATATCTTGGTCTCAACACATGAGTAGGTGGTTCTCTCTCAGAAAATGAATGCTGAAGTGTAGGCACGTTCTGATGGCTCTTCTTCTAAATGAAGGAAGGGTGGAGGGATATATATAGCCTCCACACAAAATCTAACCATTACACACAATTCACCAAACTTGGTGGGACTGAATCAGAAAACTCAGTAAGACCGAGTCAGTTCATAATGTGACCGTTGGGAATTTCGTTGGGACCAATATGGTCAACTCGATGGGACCGATGTGCTAGGGTTAGGGTAAAACCTCAGCTCGGTTTGACCGATTGCACAAACTTGGTGAGACCACTTTTGGTAATTAGCAAAACAGGGAGTTGGTCAGGCAAACTTGGTGGGACCGATTTCTTATCTCGGTGGGTTCGAAATAATTACAACATGTAACAGAGAGTTTGCGAGCCCATCTCGGTGAGACCGAGATCCCATCGGTGAGACCGAATTGATTAGGGTTTCTGGCATTGGCTATGTCAAGTGAACTCGGTGGCGCCGGATAGAACATTTCGGTGGGGCCGAGTTTGACTTTTGGTTTGGGACATATGTGGATATGAGATAGTGGTTGAGGGCTTTGGAGCATATCACTAAGCACTTTGAGCAAGCAAGCCATTAAGCAGCACCTCATCCCCTTTTAATAGTATTGGCTTTCCTAAGGACTCAATGTGATCTTGGATCACTAAACTGAAAATGTAGAGCCTTGAGCTTTTTAGCTTGAGCCAATCCTTTGTCCTTAGCATCTTGAAGGGGTTCCACACGCTCTTGTCCACGCCACTTCATATGTTGAACTTATCTGAAATATACTAGATAAAAAACTTTAGTCCAACAAGTGATATGTTGACATTAATTACCAAAACCACCCAGGGAGCACTTGTGCTTTCACACGTTAGCATGATGAAGCTGTGTGGCTAGTGGGGTGTTTTCGACCAACTAGCTGGGTCCCGAGGTCGAACCATAGGTACTACTTCGTCTGATAGAGTATATTTTTACACGCACATTTTTCCTCCGTGCCGAGATATGGCACACCCTACCCCGTAGTTTCAGGGTCCTCCCGGGTGGTGCACGCATATATTATTCCTTGCCGGGTGGTGGACCGTGTGTTTTCTGGGTCCTCCTTGGTCGTAGCACCGAAGCAACTAAATGAGTCATCAAATCACGAAAGACCACCTTTCCCGCCGAGTACATTAGTGAAGCACGGTGGCTAGCTAGTTGGGCTAGTGCGACCGATTAGCTAGGCCGCCGCCACATTTGTTTTTTCACCCTTTTTTCTCCTTGTCCGCAGGTAAATTTAAATATCCACTGCGACGTTGCTCTAGTCTTTGGGTGCGGCAGGATTTTTAATTTTTTGATTAACGGGAGCAGGCGTGGCAGGATTTTTAATTTTTTGATTAACGGGAGCACGCGCGGCAGTAATTAGTAATGATGACTCCGCCTGTAAAATCCACTACTTCCTGGTCATCGACTGGTGTTTTCCCATGGTGAAAACCTAAAGATTCCCCGCTCCTCGGCTCGCTCCCTCCGCCTTCCTGTAGATTGCATTGCCTTTCAGCCGTTTCACCCCCTTTTGCTTCCTCTCCCCATTGCCTCTACCTAGTGCCATGGCGGCGCAGCAGATCACGGAGCCTGAGGTGAGGCGCCTGACATAGGAGCTCCAGGCCAAGGATGCAGAGCTCAGGGCCAAGGACGTGGAGCTCCATGAGCTCAAGGAGGAGAGGAGTGCCATGCTCCTCTGTTATGTGTGGGAGTTCATGGAGCTTTAAAAGCGGCAGGCGTCCACCACAAAGATTCTCTAGGCGTCGGCGGTGTTGCTGCAGAAAGCGGGAGATATGATAAGCCGTCAGGGGAGCTGGTTGGAGCGCGAGGGGGCCGATTGTGACGAGGTCTAGGATCACCTCAGCACTTGGTGGACCAAGTTGCCATGCACGTGTTGCGGCAGCGCGATGCCTGCCATCGTTAGGCTAAACCCGTTCGACCATCCCATCAACTTCAACGAGCTGCGGCTTCCTGACTTGGTCTCCTTCTTCACCTATATATCTGAGTGAAAGGATTGAGAAGATGTGTCTAGAGGGGGTGAATAGACTCCTAACAAGGAAAAGTTGCAGTTTTTATTTTCTTCAAGTTAAGGTAGAGTTTTACCACAAGTTTAAACATTCACAATACATTCAAGCAAGCATGGCAAGAGTATATGAGCAGCGGAAAGTAAAGCATGCAATTTGCAAGAAAATAAAGGGATGGGATTGGAGTGTGCAAACGCATAGGAGACACAGAGATTTTTGGCGTGGTTCCGATAGGTGGTGCTATCATACATCCACGTTGATGGAGACTTCAACCCACGAAGGGTAACGGTTACGCGAGTCCACGGAGGGCTCCACCCACGGAGGGTCCATGAAGAAGCAGCCATGTCTATCCCACCATGGCCATCGCCCACGAAGGACTTGCCTCACTAGGGTAGATCTTCACGAAGTAGGCGATCTCCTTGCCCGTACAATCTTCTCGATTCAACTCCACAATCTAGACGGAGGCTCCCAAGTGAAACTTAACCAATCTAGGAGACACCACTCTTCAAAAGGTAATAGACGGTGTGTTGATGATGAACTCCTTGCTCTTGTGCTTCAAATGATAGTCTCCCCAACATTCAACTATCTCTCACTGATTTGGATTTGGTGGAAAGATGATTTGAGTGGGAAGCAAGTTGCAGAAGGCTAGAGATCAATATTCATATGGTTGGAATTAATGAACTCCTTGCTCTTGTGCTTCAAATGATAGTCTCCCCAACACTCAACTCTCTCTCTCTCACTGATTTGGATTTGGTGGAAAGAAGATTTGAGTGGAAAGCAAGTTGGAGAAGTCTAGATATCAAGGTTCATATGGTTGGGATGGAATATCTTGACCTCAACACATGAGTAGGTGGTTCTCTCTCAGAAAATGTATGCTAGAAGTGTAGGCATGTTCTGATGGCTGTCCTCACAAATGAAGAGTGGGTGGAGGGGTATATATAGCCTCCACAAAAATCTAACCGTTACATACAAATCACCAAACCGCTGCCACGGGAGGGTAGGGCAAAAGATGTCATGCAAGCTATTTTCCATAAGCATGTATGACTATATTCGGAATACATGCCTACATTACATTGATGAACTGGAGCTAATTCTGTGTCACCCTAGGTTATGACTGTTACATGATCGATCGCATCTGGCATAATTCTCCATCACCAATCCAATGCCTACTAGCTTTTCCATATATTATTCTTCTCTTATTCACTTTTCCGTTGCTATTATTACAATCACTACAAAACCCAAAAATATTACTTTTTCTACCGTTACCTTTTGGCACCGTTACCACTACTATCATATTACTTTGCTACTAAACACTTTGTTGCAGATATTAAATTTCTAGGTGTGGTTGAATTGACAACTCAGCTGCTAATACTTGAGAATATTCTTTGGCTCCCCTTGTGTCGAATCAATAAATCTGGGTTGAATACTCTACCCTCTAAAAAGGTTGTGATCCCCTATACTTTTGGGTTATCAAGACTATTTTCTGGCGCCATTGCCAGGGAGCATAGCTCTATTCTTTGAGTCACTTGGGATTTATATCTGCTTATCATTATGAAGAACTTGAAAGATCAAAGAACCAAGATTTTTCCCTCAACTACGAGGGGAGGTAAGGAACTGCCATCTAGCTCTGCACTTGATTCACCTTCTGTTTTGAGTAAACTTGCGACACCTAAACCTGCTTCTGCTATTAATTCTAATATGTCGCATGTTATTGATGATGCCACTTCTGCTATCCATGATACTTATGATGAAACTACTTCTATGCTTGATACCACTATGCCACTTGGTGAATTTCTTGATGAACAACTTGCTAGGGCTAGAGAGAATGAAATTATTGAAACTGATAATATTGATGAAAGTGATGATGAATATTCTCCCCCTAGATATGAATTGCCTGTTGTTCCCGAGGGTTATGTTATGGATGATGAAAGTGCGTTATATCGACTAGAGGGGGGTGAATAGGCGATTTTTATGAATTCTTCACTGAGGAATTTGCAGGTGAGGAAATTCCTTAGCGAAGAACTGCTAGCAGCGGAATAAGTACTCAAAAGTAAAAAAACACAAGCATAGTCATCATGATGAAATGAGGACAGGCACAGAGTACAGAAAGTGTAAGCACATGATAGCACAGGATGAAGACAAACAAACTGAATAAATTGAACTGAGGAAATTGAGAAAATCTTCAGTCAAAGTCTTCAAGCACATAGATGAACAATCACACAACACAGTTATGAGGAAATGAAAGAGTTGAGGAAATAGAACCAGTAAGCTTGGTGAAGACAATGATTTGGTAGACCAGTTCCAACTGATGTCTCACTTGTACATCTGGTTAGGGCGGCTAGGTATTTAAACCTGAGGACACACAGTCCCAGACACCCATTCTTGAACACGCAGCTCAGGACACTCAGTCCTCACCGTATTCCCCTTGAGCTAAGGTCACACAGACCTCGCCCAATCACTCGTGGTAAGTCTTCAGGTGACTTCTGAACCTTCACAAACTTGGTCACTCGGTGATCCACAATTCCTCTTGAATGCTCTAGACCATGACGCCTAACCGTCCGGAAGAAGCACAGTCTTCAAAGGTAACAAGTGTTGGATCCACGCAGGATCAATCTCTTCAGTGATGCTCAATCACTTGGGGTTTGTAGGTGTTTGGGTTTGGGTTTTTCCTCACTTGATGATTTTCGCTCAAAGTCCTCGGAAGATGGGTTGCTCTCAAATGACACGTGTCAGTTTCTCTCGGAGCAGCCAACCAGCTAGTGGTTGTAGGGGGCGGCTATTTATAGCCTAGGGAGCAGCCCGACATGATAAGACATAAATGCCCTTCAATGATATGACCGTTAGGTGGATAGATATTTTGGGACAGCTGGCTCATAGCATAGCAACGGTTGGAATTTTGAGTAGCAAAATCCTCAGGGCTATCATGTTCCTCACTATCGGTGTCAAAACCGGCAGATCTCGGGTAGGGGGTCCCGAACTGTGCGTTTAGGCTGGATGGTAACAGGAGGCAGGGGACACGATGTTTTACCCAGGTTCGGGCCCTCTTGATGGAGGTAAAACCCTACGTCCTGCTTGATTAATATTGATGATATGGGTAGTACAAGAGTAGATCTACCATGAGATTAGAGAGGCTAAACCCTAGAAGCTAGCCTATGGTATGATTGTATGTTATGGTTGTTGTTCTACGGACTAAAACCCTTCAGTTTATATGGACACCGGAGTGGGTTAGGGTTACACAAGGTCGGTTACAAAGGAGGAGATATCCATATCCGTATTGCCTAGCTTGCCTTCCACGCCAAGTAGAGTCCCATCCGGACACGAGACGAAGTCTTCAATATTGTATCTTCATAGTCCAATAGTCCGGACAAAGGATATAGTCCGGCTGTCCGGAGACCCCCTAATCCAGGACTCCCTCAGTAGCCCCCGAACCAGGCTTCAATGACGATGAGTCCGACGCGCAGTGTTGTCTTCGGCATTGCAAGGCGGGTTCTTCTCCAAATTCTGTGTACCTGTCGAAATAGTGTCCGGTCTCTTGTGAATGTTGCACTCCTTGGCTTTCACGCCTAATAATGGCCACTTTCCACGTGTCGAGCGAATGTGAAGAGCCAGGGTGTTTTCACATTTACCCCCCTAGCTGTGTAAATGAGCCGCCTATTAAAAAGACAAGGATTCAGATCCAAATCACACCATCCTCCCTTGGCGAGCCTTCATCGGAGTGCACCCGACAGAGATCCATTCCATCATGGCCGGTCGACGCAGCTCCTCCTCTCGCCCCCCTAGCTCCAAGCTTAGAGATTGGGAGAGATGTTCCATCCTGCACAGCAAATTAGTGATGCTTCAGACCAAGGGATTTCTTCCCCCAGCGTACCTGGTCCCGGTTCAAGCCGGGCTTGCCACCTATAATGGCGGAGAGCAAGCGGAGAGCCTTCCCAATCCGTCCAAGGGAGAGCGGGTATGCCTTGTCCCTTATTTGGTAAGAGGGCTCGGGTTCCCAATTCATCCGTTTCACCGGGGGCTCCTGGAGTTCTACGGCCTCTAGTTGCACAACCTTACGCCTGCCTCCATGCTGCATATCGCGGGGTTCGTAGCCCTTTGCGAGTTGTTTTTGGGCTGTGAGGCTCATTTCCCTCTGTGGAAGAAGATGTTCTGCCTTGTGCCTCGTTCTCAGAAGGGGTCAATATATCAAATGGGTGGAGCCGAAGTGTGGCGTGTTGCCAGGACCGGATACCTGTCCGGAATCCCAAAGAAGACGTCTGAAGACTGGCCTTCAGAATGGTTTTATATAGAAGACGTCCCCCTCCCGGATCCTATTCGGATCGGCCTTCCTGAGTTCGACAACGCCCCTTTGAAGAAGCACCAGAGCTGGCGTCCACGGAGCTCCCTGGAGGAAGATGATAGGGACATTCTTTACCTGATGAGCCGGATAAGTTTTTTAGCTCGATCCGGATTGACCATGATCGAGGTCATGGCCATATGCATCATGCGGGGGGTGCAGCCGCTTCAGTATAGAGGCCACCCCATGTGGGATTTCAACGGGGAGGATGACGCCACCCGCTACGGCCGTAAAGGGCCGGGATCGGTTGCTGATCTAATAAAGATCTTATCCACTTTGTACAAGGAAGAAGAGGAGGAATTCCTTCGTGTCAACCCGCAGGGCGGATTTTCAATGTACAATCCTCCGAGCTGGGTAAGCGAAGACTTTTTATCGCCCATCCATTTCGTATTCCTGTAGTTAAGTATTCATTCTAGCGATTTCATCGTAGGAGGTAAAGGAGATAAACAGGCCTCCTCCACAACCCGAGGACCCTGGACGGTCCCTTGACCCGGCCTCCCAGGAGGATCCAGACATATCTGCGGAGCTGATCGATGGGGTATTTTACAAATCGAGTAATGACAATGCTTTGGTGGCCATTACGGCCGATTACCCTGGCTAGTTCCAGCCTCACAGGTGACTAAGACCGAAGTCCCAGTACTTAAAAAAGGGATCCGTCCTTGCGCTTTTTTGATTGCCATATAACAGTCGTGTTTTGCAGGGGAGGTCCTCGGGGCAGAAGGCCGAGCTTGTGGCAACTAGCCAACAAGGGGCCGCGAGGCCAGGCGGGCTGAAAAGACCCGCAGTCCGTATTGAGACACCGGCACAGCGGTATAGCGCGCCGTCTTTATTGCAAGCCATTATTCTCAGAGGCATACTAACGCCCATGCCTTCTTTTCAGGAAAAAGAGCGCTCGCCGGACTATACCCGGAGAGGCTACCAATCGCGCATCCACCAGCTAGGCTCCAAGGCCGGATTCGGAGGCGGGAACGAATACGAGGCGTGCGTCGGGCGCTCCTCCGACAGAGGATGCGGACAAACTGTCCGCCACCAATTCCGAGGTGGAAAGTGCCATGAACCACAGGCGTCACCGGACTGTTCTTCGTGACGCTTGTTTCTCCCAAGAGGCATTGGATGCCTTCAACTCGGGAGACGCGCACCTCCGTGCCGCTCAAAATGGTCTAGCCAGAGCCACGGAGCAGTATGTAAAAGACATACAGGTGAGAAAATTTGATGAATATATATATCAGTAGCCCCTGAGACTTGAAATAGTTAGGATAACTGATTTATGGATCATTTGCTATGCAGGTTCTTACAGAAAAGAATACTCAACTGTCCCAAGAGATGGAAGAGTGCAAAGCCCAACTTCAGGCCGCACTGGCCGCCACAGGGGAGCCCAAAGAGACCCCCTCTGGTAACATATCCTTCGAATGATAAGTATCATATTAGAATGCGGTGTATATGCAGATCTGACAATAAAATTGTAGATGACGCTGGAGTAAATCCGGATAAGCAACAGCTCATACGCCAGCTGAAGGCTGGTGAGAGCGTGCTTACGAGGGTGAGGCAGGAGAAGAATGATCTCCTAGATGCCAACACCAAGCTGGGCGTGGAACTGAAAGATGTTCGTGCCCAGCTATTGGATTCTGTTAAGGAGAATCGGCGGCTTCGACGGAGCATATTTAGTAAGTGCTTGAACGAACTTTGAAAAAGAGTTTGGCGAGGAAACTGGCTGACAGAGTTATGTCTGTAGGTATGCTAACAGGTCGTCCTGCCGAGGAAATGCCCGGTTCAACGGGTGACCTTCTTCCCGAGCTCTCACAGCTGCACGAACGAGTTCGGCAGGTGATGCAAGGCATCGCCCAGGCCTTGTGGCCATCCGTCTCCATGCCCGAAGGCCTTAGATAGCTTGCAGAAAAGCTAAAGGGAGTGCGGCGGCGCTTCCGATTATGGAAGATATCAGCCTGCCGTCAGGGCGCCAGGGAAGCCTGGGCAATGGTGAAGACACGGTACACGAAGGCTGACCCGAACCACATGGCCGAAGTCGGACCTGTGGGGCCCGATGGGAAGGAGATCCCTGTGAGCTTAGTGTACGGCCAAGTAGAATTGGCCGCAAAGTATTCCCAACAGGACTGTAGACTAGATAGCCTGTTGGATGGTATTGAAGAGGAATTCAACCAGTCAAATTGACTATGTAATTTTAAAGTGACATGTATAATGCCTTCTAGCCGGATTGTAGATCGTTTGTCGTGGCGGACCTTTTCGCTTCAACCTCGGGACCCGACAGTCCGGAGTGTATCCGAATACCCTCTCGGTTACGTAAGAACCGGGGCATGCGTGGAGACCAGGCCTAGGGGTCATTAGTGCTTTATTAGACAAGTGTCCAACTAGTTATGTTATATTACATGGGTAGTAAGAAACATATTCAAGGGAGAATAGTTCCGTTAAGGGTTCCTTTCCCTGGGTAAGCATGCCCTAAAGTGCATGTCCGGACTGCGACAAGAAGCGCGGAAAAAGCATCTGGGGGCAGATATGGATAATAAATAAAAGTCATCTTTTGTTCATCGACCGAATATTCCCTTAAGAACGCTAGCTTTCGGCTTCACCCAGTCTGAGGTACACGTCCGGCTGACCCGGCGGTAACAATTGCAGAGGTGCTCCCCTTATGCCCTAGCCGAATTAACAGGAACGTAGGGCATAAATACAAGAGCCGGGCAACCTAGCTTGGCCAAAACTTAAGTCATATCGATGCATATAATGGTGAAAAAAGGTACATGCGGAAGTATAACACATGTGTTGGGCATGAGGCCCAGGTAAATAATTTAAGCTTCTGTGAAAGAAGCCCCCAGTTATGAAGAGTGCGGCTAGCGCATCCGTAATGCATGAGTGAGGCACAAGGTGACCCTTGAAGGCCTAGAGAAATAAGAGAAAGAAAGGGAAACAAGACAGATGATGCATATGCAAAAAAATGGACAAAGGGAGGGGACTAACATAAAGTCCGGTGCTAGGCGTAGAATCTTCGGAGCCTGGCTACGTTCCATGGGTTCGGCTCGAGTCGACTAGTCGATGCATCCCGCAGTCGGTACGCTCCACTGGTCAGAACTTGGTCGATAATGAAGGGACCTTCCCATTTGGGCTCGAGCTTGTTCTTTTTCTTATCCGGCAGCCGTAGAACTAGTTTGCCAACGTTATAAGTTTTGGCCCATACTTCTCTGCTTTGGTATTTGCGAGCCTGTTGCTGGTAAAATGCGGAACGGGCTTTGGCTACGTCGCGCTCTTCCTCCAAGGTGTCCAGACTGTCCTGCCGATCGAGCTCGGCTTCTCTTTCTTCGTACATGCGCACTCGAGGTGAGTCATGAATTATGTCACAGGGCAGGACTGCCTCTGCGCCGTACACCATAAAAAATGGTGTATATCCGGTAATACGATTCGGCGTGGTCCGCAGCCCCCAGAGTACGGAGTCGAGCTCCTCTACCCAGTGCGTGTCAGACTCCGTTAAGGAGCGCAATAATCTAGGTTTAATGCCGCTCATTATAAGACCATTTGCTCGTTCGACTTGACCGTTGGTTTGTGGGTGATAGACTGAAGCATAATCAAGCTTGATGCCCATTTTGCTGCACCAGAGTTTTACCTCATCGGCTATGAAGTTCGTGCCGTTATCAGTGATGATGCTGTGGGGGACGCCGTAACGGTGTACAACCCCGGATATAAAATCTATCACCGGTCCGGATTCGGCTGTTTTAACTAGTTTAGCCTCTATCCATTTGGTGAATTTATCCACCATGACCAATAAGTATTTTTTCTTGTGGGTTCCCCCTTTAAGGGGTCCAACCATGTCAAGCCCCCAGACCGCGAAGGGCCATGTAATGGGGATTGTTTGGAGGGCGGTGGGTGGCATGTGGCTTTGATTTGCAAAGAGCTGGCAACCGGCGCAACGTTGGACCAAGTCCTGTGCATCTGCCCGGGCCGTTGGCCAATAGAATCATGTACGGAAGGCCTTGCTTACAAGAGCCCAGGCTATGGCGTGATGACCGCCGAGTCCGGCGTGAATTTCTGCCAAAAGGTTCCGCCCTTCCTCTTTGGAGATGCACCTTTGAAGGACTCCCGTAGCGCTTTTTTTGTACAATTCTCCCTCATGGACCCTGTAGGCCTTGGATCGCCGCACTATGCAGTGTGCCTCATTTAGTGGGCCAGGAATGGTTCTGTCCATGGGGCAATAATGGCCATTATTTCGTGGGATGATTGTGTTATTTCAGTGGTGGAGCCTCCGATTGTGTCAGAGAGTTCGGTATCGGGTATTTTGGCCGGGTCCGGACTGTTGTTACCGGTGTCCCCTTCCCATGATACGGATGGCTTGAAAAGCCTTTCTAGAAATATGTTAGGAGGGACCGCGTCGTGTTTTGCACCGATGCGGGTGAGGATATCCGCCGCCTGATTGTTTTCCCGAGCCACATGGTGGAATTCGAGCCCCTCGATCCGAGCTGATATTTTTAGGACGGCATTGCGATAAGCTGCCATTTTCGGATCCTTGGCATCAAAGTCTCCATTTATTTGGGATATCGCGAGGTTCGAATCCCCGCGCACCTCTAGGCGTTGAATGCCCATGGATACTGCCATCCGGAGACCATGTAGAAGGGCCTTATATTCGGCTGCATTGTTGGAGTCCATATACATTATCTGTAGTACGTATTGAACGGTGTCTCCTGCTGGGGACGTCAAAACGACGCCAGCCCCCAGACCAGCCAACATTTTGGAGCCGTCGAAGTGCATGATCCAGTTTGAATATGTGTCGTACTCTTTAGGGAGTTTGGCTTCCGTCCATTCAACAACGAAGTCAGCCAAAACTTGCGACTTAATAGCTCGCCGTGGCTTGTAAGTTATGTCGAACGGGAGGAGCTCAATGGCCCATTTGGCAATCCGGCCCATCGCGTCGCGGTTGTTTATAATATCGTTAAGTGGAACTTCCGAGGCTACCGTTATCGAACACTCTTGAAAGTAGTGTCATAGCTTCCGGGATGCCATAAATACCGCGTACGCTATCTTTTGATAATGCGGGTACCATGATTTGCATGGAGTAAGGACAGTGGACACATAGTAAACCGGCTTTTGAAGGGGGAATTTGTGTCCGTCCACTTCTCGCTCGACGACGAGCACTGCGCTTACGACTTGATGAGTTGCCGCAATGTAAAATAGCATTGGGTCGCCAATGTTTGGCGCGGCCAGGACTGGGTTTGTTGCCAATATGGCTTTTATTTCGTTGAGTCCGGCCGTGGCGGCATCCGTCCACTCGAAGTGTTCGGTGCGCCGGAGGAGGCGATAAAGGGGTAATGCATTTTTGCCCAAGCGGGAGATAAAGCGGCTTAGAGCCGCCATGCATCCAGTCAATTTTTGTATTTGTTTGAGGTCTGTTGGGGTAGCCAACTGTGACAACGCTTGGATTTTGGCCGGATTAGCTTCAATACCTCTACTGGAGACAATGAATCCCAGGAGCTTTCCGGCTGGTACGCCGAAAACGCATTTTTCCGGATTGAGCTTGATGTCATATGTTCGGAGGTTGTCGAATGTGAGCCTCAAGTCGTCTACTAGAGTTTCGACATGCTTGGTTTTAACGACCACGTCATCTATGTGTGCCTCCACTATTTTGCTGATCTGGTTTGCCAGACATGTCTGAATCATACGCTGATATGTTGCGCCGGCATTTTTGAGCCCGAAGGGCATTGTGTTGAAGCAGAATGGGCTGTATGGTGTGATGAATGCCGTTGCGGCTTGGTCTGGCTCTGCCATTTTAATTTGATGGTAGCCGGAGTATGCACCGAGGAAACACAATGAATCGTGTCCTGCGGTAGCATCGATGATTTGATCAATGCGGGGAAGGGGGAAGAGATCCTTTGGGCAGGCCTTGTTGAGGTCCTTAAAATCGACGCACAAGCCCCAGGATTTGTCCTTCTTTGGTACCATCACCAGCTTTCTAGCCAGTCCGGATGTTTTATGTCTCTGATGAATCCAGCCTCCAATAGCTTGGCTAGTTCCTCTCCCATGGCTTGTCTCTTGGGTTCGGAGAAACGTCGAAGAGCCTGCTTGACTGGCTTGAATCCTTTTAGGATATTTAGGCTGTGCTCAGCCAGCCTGCGTGGGATTCCTGGCATGTCTGAAGGGTGCCAGGCAAAAATGTCCCAGTTCTCTCGTAGGAACTCTCGCACTGCAGCGTCGACATCAGGGTTTAATTCTGCCCCGATGGAAGCTGTTTTTTAGGGTCCGTTGGATGGACTTGGAATTTGACTATTTCGTCCGCCAGTTTAAAGGAGGTGGACTTGGATCTTTTATTGAGTATCACGTCGTCCCTGTTCACCGTGGAGCGCAGCGCAGTAAGTTCCTCGGCCACGAGGGCTTCGGATAGTGCCTCAAGGGCCAATGCAGCTGTCTTATTTTCGGCGCGGAGTGCTATGTCTGGATCACTAGCAAGAGTGATGATTCCGTTGGGCCCGAGCATTTTGAGCTTCATGTACCCGTGATGGGGTATTGCTTGGAAGATTGTAAACGCATCCCACCCTAATAGAGCGTGGTATCCGCTCCTGAACGAGGCCACTTGGAATGTAATTTCTTCGGACCTGTAATTATCCGGCGTGCCGAATACCATGTCTAGTGTGATTTTTCCAGCACAACGTGCTTCTCGACTGGGGATGATTCCTCTAAAGGTTGTGCTACTTTGCTTAATGCGGCTCCAGTCTATTTCCATCTTTTGAAGAGTTTCCTCATAGATGAGGTTTAATCCGCTGCCGCCGTCCATGAGTACCTTGGTGAGTCGAAAGCCGTCCACGATTGGACTGAGGACCAGTGCGGCTGGTGCTCGGGCTATTCGGAATTTAGGTTCGTCACTGGCATTGAAGGTAATAGTCGTGTCACTCCAAGGATTTATTTCCGCTATGTGGCAGATTTCGGCCATACTGCGGAGTGTTCGCTTGCGTCTATTATTTGATGCGAAGGTCTCAAAGACCGTTAACACCGTGTTGTTGTTCGCGGGATGGTGCTCTGTGGTCTTTGGGAGGAGTAGATCCTCACCACTTTTGGCCACCTGCCGGAGTATCCAACATGCTCTAAGGCTGTGCGTTGGTATTGCATCTGTTGTACTATGAATTTTGCAGGGTCCGTTGAGCCATCCCTCCAGTACGGTTCCTTGCCCCATAGAGGGCTTTTGCTTTTTGGTAGTTAACCCAAGTGCATTGTGATAATGCACCCTTTTATTTCGGACTGGGTTTATATTCAGGGCCGGCTTATCCCAAAATTTTATTTCGGTTTTCCAGGCGCTTTCCATCGCACAGTACTTTCGTACTATGGACACCAAGTCGACAAAGCGTGTAATTTCGCGATGACTTATGGCGTTGAGGATTCCCTTGTCCGTGCAATTATTGCATAAGAATGAAATTGCGTCTTCCTCGCGGCAGTCCTTTATCCTGTTCATAACCAGGAGGAATCTGGCCCAGTAATGGTGTACTGTTTCTTCGTGTTCTTGCCTAATTTGGGATAGATCGCGTATGTTTGGGTGGGTGGGTGGAATTGAATCTGAATCCTCACCCAATCTGAGACTCAGGGGCCAAGGAGTTTCCGAACTCAGAAGTTTAGATTCTTGGATGTTTTCCGATAAATCTAGCCCGCTGCCTGATTCTAGGTTCAGGCCTTGAGTGACGTCCTCCCCTCCGCGGGTATCCGGCTTGGAGGGATCGGGAATCCGGACATAGCTAGTCCTTAAGATAGATGAAGGGTTGCCGCATTGTTCCTCCACCACTACAATGTGATGGGTTGTGATAGCCTGGCTTATTAGGGATGATAGACTACTCATATCAATAAGGAATTCCTTCTTTTCCGGGAGTCCATTTGGACAGAACTCCAAAGTTAAGCGTGCTCAGCTTGGAGTAGTGTCAGGATGGGTGACCTACCGGGAAGTTGCTCCCGGGTGCGCACGAGTGAGGACAAAGTGCGCAAAAAAGACTAGTATTGATCTGTGGGGCCAGTCTAGATCCCGCCAGGAGTAACGACCACCGGCGGGTGTGTCCGGGGCGTTACAAGTTGGTATCAGAGCCGTCCCTCGCGGTTACACGGATGTTTGCGGACAGGTGTGTGGTCATGTTGTTCATGACGTTTGTGACCCGTCGTGGCACCCGGCATGGCACATGTACCGGACTGGATGCACAGACGTATGTGCCAAGAGGGAACGTTCCTGTGGCCCGACGAGGACGTCAGTTCCTCTGAGTGGGGGTGTATGTGATAGCCTGACTTATTAGGGATGATAGACTACTCATATCAATAAGGAATCCCTTCTTTTCCGGGAGCCCATTTGGACAGAACTCCAAAGTTAAGCGTGCTCAGCTTGGAGTAGTGTCAGGATGGGTGACCGACCGGGAAGTTGCTCCCGGGTGCGCACGAGTGAGGACAAAGTGCGCAGAAAAGACTAGTATTGATCTGTGGGGCCAGTCTAGATCCCGCCAGGAGTAACGATCACCGGCGGGTGTGTCCGGGGCGTTACATGGGTGACCTAGGGAGAGTTGATCTCCCTCAGATTGGGTTTAGGCCCAATCTGGTCGTAGTCTGTAGCGACTCCCAGGGCGGCGATGCGATCCAAGAGCTCGTTCAGGGAAGAGAGTTCCATTGGATCTAACTACTCGGCGAGTTCCGAGTTGACGTGAAGATTGCTTTCGATGACCCGAGAAGTCATCGTCGGCGCAGCGGCCGAACAGGCAGTCATAAGAAAACCACCTAGCCGGAGAGTTTGGCCGACAACCAAAGCTCCCTCAGCAATAGTGTCGTCTCTAAAGACGGGATGAGACATCCTTCCTGGTGGCGACGGCACAGCGGAACTCTCAATGAAAGCACCAATGTCGGTGTTAAAACCGGCGATCTCGGATAGGGGGTCCCGAACTGTGCGTCTAGGCCAGATGGTAACAGGAGGCAGGGGACATGATGTTTTACCCAGGTTCGGGCCCTCTTGATGGAGGTAAAACCCTACGTCCTGCTTGATTAATATTGATGATATGGGTAGTACAAGAGTAGATCTACCACGAGATCAGAGAGGCTAAACCCTAGAAGCTAGCATATGGTATGATTGTATGTTATGGTTGTTGTCCTACGGACTAAAACCCTTCGGTTTATATAGACACCGAAGAGGGTTAGGGTTACACAAGGTCGGTTACAAAGGAGGAGATATCCATATCCGTATTGCCTAGCTTGCCTTCCACGCCAAGTAGAGTCCCATCCGGACAAGAGACGGAGTCTTCAATCTTGTATCTTCATAGTCCAATAGTCCGGCCAAAGGATATAGTCCGGCTGTCCGGAGACCCCCTAATCCAGGACTCCCTCACTCACTGTGTAGGTAATCTGCACTGGCGAATTCCTAACTCCTCAGTCAAAACAAATTCCCCAGAGACCAAAAGAACTTCGTCTTTGTCACTGAAGAATATGACTGGACTGTATGAGATTTCCAATGGCTTCACTCGAAGGGATTGGTAGGTGTAGGATTTTGAGTTGAGCATCACATGGAAATTTTTCCTTAGTATTTCCTCGACCCCCTTTAACAGTACGGTGTTTCCTATGACTCAAGAAAGAGAAAATGAAACTACGAAAACAAAAGTCTTCACGCTTCATGTTCCTCGAATGAATACCAAGTCTTCAAGGTCACACCAATTTATTCACTTTCAAAGTCTTCAAAAAGTCTTCAGTCGAAGAACTTCATTTTTAGGGGTCGACTTTCTCTGTAGTTATCAAACTCCTCGTAGACTTATAGACCTGTGTACACTCACAAACGCATTAGTCCCTTAACCTATAAGTCTTGAATACACCAAAATCACTAAGGGGCACTAGATGCACTTACAATCTCCCCCTTTTTGGTGATTGATGACAATATAGGTTAAGTTTTCAACGGGGATAAACATATGAAGTGTAAATACTGATATTGAGGAATTTGATTGCAAGATATAGAAGAACTCCCCCTGAATATGTGCATGGTGAGGTATTTGCTTCTGAAGCATTGCACACTTTGAAGAGTAGAATCATGGAGATCTCCCCCTATATCTTGTAATTCATACACGCATTTGACATGTCATAATGAAGAATTTGAAATGCATGATGAAATATGGTGACTGATGTAATTCAGCATGCATGCATTAGCATATATGAGGAATAAGCACGCAGAAACACATATCAAAAGTATTAGAGCACCATCGGGTTTAAGTTTACAACTCGATCCAATAAAGTCTCAGAAGAATGAGAGTTGTAACTTAACAAAAAAACGCCCATATAGAAAGACCCGCTTGAAGACAAACTCAAAATTCTCCCCCTTTGTCATCAAATGACCAAAAGGATCGAATATAAGGACTAACGCCCCTGAAGAATATCAAGTTGATGAAGGAGCGCCTGCGTTGTTGGGGTCGTTTGTCGTGGAAGGGCCTGCTGCAGTGTCGTCCAAGTCTTCATTTTCATCGGTGTCGCACGAGGAAGAATATGAGCTGGCCACCAAGGAAGGAACCTTGACCTTCTTGAATTTCTTCGATGGAGGTGCAGAGCAGTCAAAATCTTCCTTGAGACCCATTTTTCTTCAGATCTTCTTCACCATACAGATGTGACAGAATGGCCCAGGTGCGACCGAAAACTTCATGGAGGTAGTAATGGTTTTTCTTCACTGCATTGTGCGTAGCAGTCATGTTGTGAAGAAATGAACCAAACTGATGCTTAACCCATTTATGGTTTTGATCCACCTTCTGGTGAAGACTAAGCAGAAGCTCACGATCAGTCATCACACGAGGTTCGGTGGCTTGAGGAGTAGACTTGGGTGCATTGGCAGAGTCATGTGTGGCAGAGTCATCATTGGTGGAATAAGATGCAGCTTTGCAAAACTGTCCATCCAATGGACGAATGCCTTCATCTATAACAGCTGGTGCCTTGCCCTATTCATCAACTAATGAATAGGTCTGCTTGAGGACTTCAATCGAGGGCAAGTAGTTGAGGTGATTCTGAAAATAAGCTTTGTAGTTGAGTGAAGACCTTGTCCTGAGGAATCTCATAATCCAAGGTGCATAAGGCTTCAGCTCAAACGGAGAAAGTGCAACATTTGCTAGAGTCCTCATGAAGAAATCGTGATAATTGATAGGAATGCCATGGACGATATTGAACACCAGATTCTTCATGATGCCAACAATTTCCTCATTAGATGAGTCGTGGCCTTTGATGGGACTCATTGTCCTCGTTAGAATGCGATAGACAGTTCTGGGCACATAAAGTAATTCCTTCACGAGGAATTTGGTTCGTGGGGCCTGACCTGGCTTCAAAGGCTTCATCAGAATTTGCATGTAGTGATTTGTAAGCTCGGGTTCACTGTAAATGCAATGAGCTTCTTCAAGGGGAGGACTGAGTGGTAAGGCACGAAGCAATTCAGTAGCTGGTGCTGTGTAGTGAGTGTTCTCAGACATCCAGTCCACCACCCATGAATTCACATCTTCAGAATCTCCTGTGATGTGCAGCGTCGCATAAAATTGAAGAATCAGTTCTTCATTCCAATCACAGATGTCAGAACAGAAGTTTAATAGTTCAGCGTCGTGAAGAACACTAAGGACTGGCATGAAGCATGGTAGAGATACCATATCCACGTGAGGAATGTGCTCATGGTAGAAGATTTTGCTTTTGTTGAACAACACTGAGGAATAAAAATTGGCTTGGCTGGCTGTCCAGAAACGCCTCTTCCTAATGCGAGCAGAGTTATGAGGGTTGTAGTCTTCGAAGAATACGTGCTCGTCGAAGAAATCATTAGCCTTGAACTTTTGCTTCCTGGAGAATGGATCCTTTGGCTTGGGTAGAGGAGTGTCAGTGAGTTGCATCACGACCTCAGGAATCTCAATCACACGTTCTTCAGGCTGAGGAATTTCTGGTTCCTCTTCAGTGGCAGTCTGCGTCTTCAGATGTTCAGCAGTAGCATTTTCTTCAGGACTAGTGGCTAGAATTTCTTCACGTACAGATGAAGTGGGGTGAGTGTCTTCAGAGCCCATTTGAACAGTTTGTGCAGGGGACTGAGGTATTTGCTGCAACAGTGTGAACATTGGAGAGTTTGGATGCTGACTTTCCCAGAATCCATCACTCGTCACTGGTGTGGAGCAGCCAACGTCCACATCTTCATCTCCCATTTCTTCAACGCCAGCCTCTTCAGCAGTGAACTGAGGCAGAGCCGAGGAAATGACAGGTGTTGAAGGGATCTCATCCACTTCAATTTCTTCATCCAACTGCTCGGATGAAGCAGCAGAAGGAGTTTCTTCATCAGATCCGCTGGGAATCACATTTTCTTCATCGAAAGGAACAAGTTCCTTTGATGGCATGGTAGAGAGAGGAACAGCATCAATGGGATTTTCAAACGAGCTGGTCAAAGGCTTCATCTTCTTCGGAGCTGAAGAATCTGAAGTAGCTGATGCTTTCCTTTTCTTCACTGCTGGACGCTCTGCAGCCTTGGTTTTCTTCACATCTGATGCAGATGGAAGGATTGGAGTTGGTGTATGTGCAGGAGGAGCAGAGGAATCTGGTTGATTTTCTTCAAGCACAACTGATGCAGTTGCCCTGACTTCTTCATTTTCTTCAGGCGCACCACTAGTGGATGCCCTAGCAATTTCTTCAGCGGCTGGAATGCAGTCATCAGGCCTGGAACTTACATTTTCTTTAGCAACCTGATTTTCATCAACGGTGTTGGCATGTTCTTCACTTGCCTGAGCAGATGCTTCAGCCTGAGGAATTTCCTATTATTTTGGGGCAGCAACATTGGAAGTGAAGTTATCCGCAAGTTTCACAAAGCGCACCTTGGATCCAAGCCAATCAGCGCGGTATGCGTCAAATTCATCACTGAGTTTCTTGATCTCAGTTTGAACAACGACAAGTTCTTCAGTTGTCATAGAGACAACGTTTTTCTTCAGATAGCGCTCCTTCTTGTACTGCACTTTCTTGATCTACCTGGCCTTCTGAAATTTCCATTTTTCTTCTTGAATGAAGTGGGTCAGCATGTGACTTTGGCCAGGAGTCAGCTTAAAATCAGGCATGAGAGTGTTGGGGTCCTTGTGCCAAACATCAATGTATTCAAGGATCAACTTGGGATCCAAAAGCAGTGGCACATTTGTTCCCTTGGCTCTAGTGGCCCTGACTTGCCTATCTCTGATGATTTCAGCAAGTTCATCATCATCAGCTTCGTCTTCTTCAGACGGCTCTTGGAAGGCGACCTACTTCTTCAGATGACTAGGGCGAGGACCTCGTCCAGCAGTGGCCTTTGTCTTCAATAGAGAGGGTCCCGTTGAAGAATTTGGTGCAGCTAAGGAACTAGTTGAAGCTCCTGAGGCAATTGAGACTCCCGTGGTCCTTTGACATGTGGCAAGATGCACAGGTGCAGAGGACTTTGTCGGAGCAGTTAAGGACTTGTGAGGAGCTAAGGATTTGGGAGGAATATGAGCAACATGAGAAGTTGGCCTTGATGGCTTTGAAGATTCTGGCCGTGAGGGCATTGCTGAGGAACTTGGCCTTGAGACCACTGAATGTGAAGCACTTGGCTTGTGCGCAGGCTTCTTTGACACGGCCTTCTTAGGCTTGACAGAGGCCTCAGCAGCAGCAGCAGCAGCAGCAGAGTCTTTGTTGAACTTCCTCACAGCTTCTTTGGCTTGTTTAGCCAGCTTGGCTTTGCGCTTGGCCCATTCATCAGGATAATCCTCACCACGCTTGAGGCTGGTGGGATCAGCTATTTGGCTAGGTGCCAATGGAGGTCTTGGGCATGGAGGATTGATTGCGAATTTCTTCATGTATTTGGGAGTGACATATTTGTACTCCCTCCACTCTCTAGCCCATCTCCTTTCTATCTTCTGAATGCGCACCTTGCGCTGATTTTTGTCTTCATCAGGAGGTGTGCAGTACCCAGCATATATATCATCAGGGATCTCAAATGCTGTGTTGACCTTAGCCCTCTTTCCTCCTTTCTGTGGCTTCTTACCGTTAGCCATTTTCTTTAGTTGAGGAATTTGAACAATTGAATTTTCTGAAGAAGTATGCAACTTTTCTTCGAGGAACGCTGCAAATGAGTTAAGTTGATGAGAACCTAGAGATTCAGCAGCTGACATGAGTACCTGTGAACATAGTATAGTTGCGAGGAATTTGGAGAGGTCATATGCGTTCTCAGAAGGTTTTATAAAAAGAACAAGTTTGAGGAATTTGACCAGATGAGTCTTGAAGAATTTCACTAAGCATTCTTTGTCTTAGGTTCCAGAGATGTGTAGATCAAAAATCCACACATTTGAGAAATCCTAAAGAAAAACATAGCATAGAGAAACGAATAAAGAACAGATGATATGCGAGGTGTTTTAGTGTGTGAGGATTTGAAAAAAACACCTTTGAAGATTTTGTAGAAAACATTTGAATCAAAGAGGGCAGTAAAAGTAACTTTTAATTACCCTGGATGAAGAACACGACGAACTGAGAGATGGAGAGGTGAAGTTCATCTGTGTAGACCTTCCACGCCCTAACTCGGCAGAGGAAGACGGCTACGGCGGCGGCGGAGTGAAGATTTCCGCGGCCGGCGTGAGTACGGCGGCGACGAGGTCGAGGCAGTGAAGCTCTTCCTCACCGGCGATGATGAAGTAGCGGCGGCGCTAGGGTTTGAGAAGCTCGAGCTGGAGACAGGTCGAGCAGAGTAAACGAAGTGAGGAAGGGGAGAGGGGTATTTATAGCCATGGTGAAAACCGTTCGCCCGAAGAATTTGACGAACATGCCCCTGACCCTTCTCATTCGCATGACATGTGTCACCCATGTACTGAGAATTGGAGATCGTGTTAGATCATGTGTGAGTGGATAAGTATGTCGTGGGATGCGGAATGGTTTGAGCGGCAAAGCCAAAAATTGGATAAGATAAGTTAAAAGATCCATTTGCAATTTCTTCAGCTGACAAGGACACAGTGAAGATTTTGAACGAGTTTCAAATAGAACGCACATGAAGAATTTGTGAATAGATTGGGTTGAGTATAGCATAGAGGGGAAGGGTCCGATCACATTCACTTAGCAGAAAAACGAACTTGAAGATATAGCTATAAGTGAATGTTGTAGAGGACATAAACTCATATATCTATATATAGCCAATGAAGAAAAACAACGGAACCAGTGAAGACAATGCAAAGTTGAAGATTTGAACAACTGAGTAATTTCAACTTTTGGTGGTGGCGAGACCCACCGTATAAAAATGATGATTTCAGACACCGCGTACAAACATCGTAGGGTTCTGAGAATCAAATTCTTCGTTAATTTCTTCACACTTAGAGTGTTATTCTTCATTGATTGAAGAAAAACGTTTCTTCATGTGTTGCACATCTAAGTCACCAATTTTGCATAAGTGTTAGGATGAGTGTCCTTTTCAAAGAACATTCGAAGATTCTAGGATATTTAGCTCACACCGCAACTTGCTAAATCTTTTCTCATCCAAGGGCTTTGTCACATCCCTAGCTTCTGGCATTGCACTAGGGTAACTTCATGTGTGCATCATGTTTAAACTTTGAAAGAAACTTGAAATGGGGATTGCCTAAACCCTAGCATTAAACGAATTCACTAGGTTCAACCAAAATATTTCCAGTAAATCCAAATGGCTTTAAAAAATGTTCATCATTCTTGGAAAAAGCTGGAAACAGTAACCAGAGGTGATGCACATTTTTGCATGACATATTTGGGCTCTCGATTAAATCATACTCTGTTCGCCTTTGGGCATTTAAATGCTATTAAATATTTTAAATACTCAAATAATCATAAACTAAAATGTTTACTGTAGGATATATTCCCAACAGTGATCATGAGTAGTTTCATGATTTTTGGAAGTGTCTAAGTATTTTTAATAAAGCCCTAAAGACTACAGAATAATAGAAAACAAAATTAAAAGAGCAAGAGGGAGAACTTACCTGGCGGGCCAACCGGCCAACCACTATAGCAGCCCAGCCGGGCAAAGCCAGCCCAGCCCACCTCCACCTCCCTGTCATCTTCCACCTCCTACTAGTGGGCAGGAGGGCATGTGCTCGCGGCGCGCACGCACGCGCCTCGCCACCTCCTGCCTCCCTGCTTGTCCTGGCCTTCTCTACACGCGCCACGCCACCCCCCTAGAACTCTCTCACTCTCTCCCGACCTCTTCCCCCTCCTCTGCTCCCTCTCCCTCTCGAGCCCGAGCACAGCCGCAGCCGCGCAGTCGTAACGCTGCAGCCACCGGCCCTACCGCGCCTCGCCGACGTGTCCATGACCTCCGCCTTGATGCCCTCGTCCTCCTCGTAGACTCGCTCGACGCTGGACGCCCCAAAACGCCGCCCCCGACCTCGTCTTCATCGTTCGTCCGCCGAGATTGCTGGCGACTTCCCGTCTTCATCAGCTCCTCCCCGACCTCGCCGACCCGCTCGTCGTGACCGTGGTGAGCTGCTGGCCGTTCCCCCCTCTCTGTTCTCTTCCTCGCATGCCGTAGCGACCGCACCAAGCTTGACAGCACCCGCCGCCGCTTGCGCCCACCGCCGACATGGCCCCGGCAACCAAATGGCCCGGGCGTCGTGTCCAACATGCTTGCCGCCTCACGTAGCTGTTGTAGGTTCCATGAACGCGCTACCACGTCCACTGCAGCCCCGTAGCCACAAACACCCGAATGTCGGCGCCGCCCTGAGCACGTTTCCGGCGAGCTCCGGCCATCCCCGCTGCTGCCGCATGCCGCCCTGGATACGGGCGAGCCCCAGCTCCCCGCGCGTGCCCTCCACTGCTCGATTGGGTGCCGGAGGAGCAATCCTGAACCCTCCGCCGCGTTCGGCCTCGCCGACGGCTAAACGCCGGCGGGTTGACCGCTTTGACCGCTGGTGGTTTAGCCCCGGTTGACCAGGTGATTTGACCTCCCGTGGGTCTATGACATGCGGGCCCAGCCCGGCTAATTAATCTAGTTTAGGTTTAAACTTAATTAGTTTAACCTAGGTTAGTGCTAATTAAACTAGGTTAGTTTAGTTAGTCACTGACACACGGGTCCCACTGGTCAGGTTTGACCTAGACCGCGTCTCTTGACCAGATGATGTTAGCATGACGCAAGGCTGATGCAGTAACTACTTTTCTATATTTTAAATAGATCTAAATGATTTATTTATTTTCAAAAAATCCCCTAAACTTCCAAAAATCATAGAAATTCAACCGTAACTCCAAATGAAATAATTTATATATGAAAAATTATCAGGAAAAATATGAAGAATCTGTTTATGGCATTCTCATGCATGTTTGAACAACTTACAGACACTGTATATGACAATTTGAATCAATGGTATTTGAAATGTGTCATGTGGAGTTCAAATTTGAATCTAGTGTTCAAACCAACTCCATTTAAATCATTGCTAGCTGCATTAGCTCAAATCATGGCATATTGCCATGTCACATTCATGCATCATATTTTTGCATTGCATTGATTGTGTTTCCTCTCTGTTGCTGGTAATTGTCCCCTCTCAATAGACGTTGCTTCGATGATGTGATCGATGACACCGATGGAGAACTATACTATCTTCGGAAGTGTCAGGCAAGCAAAACCCCCCTTGTTCATTCCGATACAATCCCACTCTCTCGCTCCTGCTCTCTTTTACTGCATTAGGACAACAACGATTCAACTGTTACTTGCTGCGGTAGTTGAACCCCTTATCCTCTGCATGACCTGTCATTGCCACAGTAAATAGATCAAACCCACTAGCATGAGTATGAGTTATTTGAGCCCTGATGTGCCTACTCATGCATGCTTGTTTTTCATGCCTGCTACTGCTTAGAGTTGAGTCAGGTCTGATTCATCGGGGATGAATTGGAACAGTGATGAACATGTCCTACTGTGTGTGAGCTAAGTGTGTGAACACGATTTGGTAAAGGTAGCGGTGAGAGGCCATGTAGGAGTACATGGTGGGTTGTCTCATTGAAACTGTTCTTAGGAACTGAGTTCTGTGTTTGTGATCCATGAACAGCTACTACCACGCATTGGGCTCGAAACCAATGGACCCTCTCGACTTATAAACTGCCCCTGTCCTCTGTCCAGGAGTTGCAGCTAGTTTCTTGTGTTTGTAGGATATGTGTTGGCGGCCGTGCGTAGTGCTAACCCTAGGGGTGGGCTATGATGCGGTAGAAACATCGTGGCATGGTGTACCGGGCGCCCGTTTGGTGTCTCGGGAACCCTGCACACATCGTTTGGGGCTGTGAGCGAAACTCCGGCCGGATCTCCTTGTGGATGGAACCCGAATAGGCAATAAACCTGGACTAGAGACTTGTGTGGTTAGTCAGGTCATGGCCGACTCCCTCGCCAGGCTTCCGCTTGAAGGTTGCCGAGATACACGACGTGTACACGGTGGTAAGTGGCGAGAGCGTGTGTGAAGAAGTACACCCCTGCAGGGTTATCAAATGATCTATTCGAATAGCCGTGTCTGCGATAAAGGACTTCTGGGATGCCTGTACAGTTCATAGATAACTTGAAGTGGATACTCTAAAACTCGCAAGATAAGTGTGAGTGCTATGGATGGCCTTCTCGTAGGGAGACGGGAGCGGATCCATAGTGGTGTATTGAATGGTGAATATGTGGACTCATGTGCGCCACCTCAAAAGAGTTGCTTGCAGTCGTAGTTCAGGTTAGCCACTGAGTCAAAGCTTGCTTGCTGTAGTTGAACTCCACTACCCCTTTGTTGATACCGATGCATATGTAGATAGTTCTGATGTAAGTCTTGATGGGTACATTCGTACTCACGTTTGCCTATGTTATGTTTTGCAGAGAGACATCAGTCTCGCTAGTGGTTCCGTGTGGACTTCAACGTTTAGCTTGATACCTCAGCTACGATCTTGTGCCCTCGGCAGGATCTGGTAGATAGTCAGGCTTGTTAGCCTTTTTCATTTGTAGATGTTTGTACTCAGACATGTTAAGCTTCCGCATGTGCTTTGATTTGTATGCTATGATTGTTGGGTCATGAGACCCATGTTTGTAATATCTCGCTCCTCGGAGCCTAATGAATAAATACTTGAGTTGTAGAGTTATGTTGTGATGCCATGTTGTATTTACACATATCGAGCATATTGTGTGTATGATTGAAATGCTTGGTATGTGTGGGATCCGACAATCTAGTTGTTTATCCTTGGCATCCTCTCTTATGGGGAAATGTAGTCTAGTGCTTCCATGAGCCTAGTAGTCCGCTACAGCCCGGTTCACCGGAGTTCTGTTAGCCCAGCACTACTGCTTAGGACACTTGACTGGCCGGCATGTGTTTCACTTCGTTCCTGTGTCTGTCCCTTCGGGGAAATGTCATGCGGTGACATCCGGAGTCCTGCCTAGACTGCTAGAGCCCGGGTTCCCGGAGTCCTGTTAGCCCAGTGCTACAGCCCGGATTCACACGCTGCTGACTGACATGCTCGATGTGATTCATGTATGCATGTCCCCATAGGTTAGTGCCGCTTTGGGTTCACGACTAGCCATGTCGGCCCAGGTTCTCTATCATATGGATGCTAGCGACACTATCATATACGTGAGCCAAAAGGCGCAAACGGTCCCAGGCCATGGTAAGGCGACACCCGTTGGAATACCGTGCGTGATGCCGCAAAGTGATATGAGGTGTTACCGGCTAGATCGATGTGACTTGGAATCAGGGTCCTGACAGCTTTGGTATCAGAGCCTGACTGCATGTAGGATTACCAAGCCAAACTGGTCGAAGTTGAGTCTAGAAATTCTTTAGTTATATAAGGGAATTGATTGTGGAAGGGAATGTAAGGATCTTTTTACTCCTTATACCTTATGCCCTTCTGATCTGAGTCAACCTCTTCTTTTCTACGGGGATTAAGAACTAGGCCTTCTCATCTATCTATTAGGATGATGAGTTACTATGATAGAGACTTATCAGATTGTTGGATTTAAGCCCCAGTTCAGTTCCTACTATCTTCTGTATGTTCGTAGTTGGTCTCTGTACCTTGATATTGTGATTCTGAGTGGCTATGCCACCATTTTTGTAGCATGTCTCCAATCTTTTTGAGCATTTACAGCCGTTATGTTGTCCGAGTCGTCCCAGGTTTCTAAATAGTCTGATGCATTTGCAAATCCTTTCTTTCCGTTCCCGGTGTCCTTTGGTCAGAATAAGCACACTAGCCGGTCAGTTGAGGTACTCTATTGCCTCGACATATATGTTGGAGCTATTATTATGACCCTAGGTGTTTTAGGGAGTCACCTAGTAATCTAGCCATGTTTTATGTTTCCGGCGTGATGATTCTAGCCATTATTCTCGAGAGCATCCCGTGATGCTACTTAGTAGTAGGTATTCTACTCCTGGGTTTTTGAAACCCGAGATTCACCCTACTTCATGTTGATAGTGTTTGCTAGTTCCTTTAGGATATTAGTAACCTTTGCGATAGACCTCGATATCCATGGTATTTTCCTCTTACAAATACCATGAACTACTTATGGCAGAAGTTCCTCGTTGAACCGAAAGCTCACAATAAGAGTGCTCTTGAGGAGTTCTCCATTCTACCTTGTGAATCTGCCAGTTCTACCTTTCTGCATGGGTTATCCGGAAGAAATGTTGAGCTTTGCTCGACACACTAATCTATGCATCCACAACTCAGAAAATCAGATGTTCTTTTGAGTTGTCCCTCTTTAGTTGTCTTCTGACCTTCGTCTATCAATTGATAGTCAGGAGTAGCTGTGCATTCATGTTCATCGATGCCTTTTACTCTTGTAGTCCATCAAGCCATTCTATTCCAGAATGACTAGGAGAAACAAACTCTAGTACCTCGTCCATATCCAGGATTTGGTCAAAATAATTGTGTATCGCAGATCAAAATGCCAATCCAGCTTTTGATTCTGTTCTAACCCGAAGTATTACCGTCTTATGTGAAGAATGTCATGGGGATTGCACACCATCTTATGAATTCTTGATACAGTGATACCTCTCGCCATCGTTGTTCATTCCTCGGTTCCCGTGTTGCTGCAACCGGAATACTGACAAGTGAATCATAATGTGTGAAATCAATACTCCTAGCAATTGTGTTGCTTGGTAGTTAAAGGACAATATTCTCATCCTTAGTGTGTTGGTTATTGAATCACCATCCTAGGACTGATCGTGCTACCTAGTCCATTTTTGTTGGTGCACTCTTCGATCGATGAGTTAGGATTTTGTCAAACCCTTGCTCTTTTGATCACATCGTCTTGCCTTGAAAAGCAAGAATGTTCTCGAGTTTAGTAACATATCAGTGGTTCGTGATTTTCCGAATATCTTCTCGGAAGTGTTACCAGGTTGTCACCTGACCGCTATGTTGAGTTCGTGATCAAGTTGGTTTTCTTGTAAACCACTCCTTCTCCAAGAATCCGTGTTGGATACCCCGGAACTAGTTGGATGAGCTAAACAACAACTTGGAGAGTTGGAAGATAAAAGCTTGCCAGCTTAGTTCATTTCAAGGGATATATTTGCATGTGTTGAAGATAGATGATATCTTCATCGATTGGTCCCTGTGATCAGTTGTTGGATCTATTGTCGTATCAAAACTTTGATTTGAGTATGGGCTATCATCATATCAGATCAGAACCAACAATGTTCATAATGTTGTCTTACTCGTGGTTGATCCCTCGAGCATACACCATTATATCTTTTGGGTCTGACCAATGCTATCACTTGATCACATAATTATGGAATTCCATCACCATGGAAACCTGGATGAATTGTTGTTGAGCCCATCAGCAACACTACTACCTTCTCCATGATTCGTGTTGAACATCCAGCTAGTATTGGAAACTTATAAGCATTATCTTTGTGTTCTGTTCATGAAGCATATGTTCGGATGGAAGAAGTGACTTCCTCTAATTCATGTGCATTTGATGCAAGTTGCCGCCGTGAATTTGAGAAAGTCAATGTTGCTTTCTCTGGAATCATCCCAAATTGGTCATGCATACGTGTGAAGTATTCTATGGTTTGGAGACTTGCAACCTTCATTCTATATGTATCCCTAGCACACCAAGCCACTGATTGATTTGTCCAAGGATAATAAGTTCTAAGTGCTAGTCTTGAAGGTACCAGATGGATTTTTACAGGATTCCGTTATCCTCAATGATGGTTCCCAATCGAAACTCGGTAGTGTTGCATTGTAAGACTACTATGTGGTCATGCTTGTCTAGGACAGCGTGTTCACATGTGTGTAGCAAAACCAGCTCATGTTTTGGAGCTTACTATCGTAGTTCATTCCCCGAGAATCTTGCAACGCCATCTCGTTGATTTGTGTTGCAAACTTTCATTTTTCTTTCTAGACTTGATGAGTCTGGAATGTCCTGTTACCAACCAGATCTGAATCTTAGGCAGATATGATGGTTGGAACTTTTCCAAGATCTATGATGTAGGTCCCGACAAGGTTGATGTTCTGGCCGACACACCTAGCCGGAAGATCTATCACTGTAGTATCTTGATTGAGCTATTTGACCATCTTCTCCATGAGGATTTTGTCCAACTTATTCTAGAAGTTGTTCCTTAGGGGTCCTTGTACTCTCGGTTTCCTCGGTTATGTTATAACCATTCAAACAGGGGAATCACTCTCGTCTGTTGAGATTTTCCCCAGTCACTAGAATCATTCCCAGTATTTGCATTTTGTTCCCAGCTTGCACCCGTCATTGTGTCAGTCTACCATGGGTCCCATCCATTTTCGATGATAAGCAAAGCATCCATCATGTTGTCTTCAACAAGGTAGTCCAGATCATCCATTTGAATCCAGATATGCCATCCTTTCATACCCCGCCAAACGATTGTTGGTGAATTGCCTCAGGTTGGTATAGAGAATTTCAATGTTCTCTAAATCAAAAGTAATTCTTTTTGCCACTTAAGGGATGATTCTATAGGTCACCCTCCTCCAAGATGTCTCGTTTCGGTGTCTTGGAAACTCAACTCCTCGCTACGTTGGCAACCGTTCACCACCCTCTTAGATGTGGAATTGTTGCCTACCTAGTGATCCTTTGTCATGTGTTTCACTCCATCCCTCTAGACGTATGCTCCGTGTCTCAGCTCGAGAGATGTTTCAGCGTCTCGCTCCATGAGTTGATCCTAAGTTGTTCGATCTTCGATAAGATCGATCCTTCTAGAGATTTCCCTTTCCTCTCATTTGTCATGATAGTTGGAGTTCTCAGAGCAGGACATCGAGACAATGATGGTGATCGAATCAACGTTCTTATCAAGTGCAACTTGGATCGTGAAGATTGTGTTAGTTGCGTTCCCCTTTATCTTACCCTACGCTTGAATCTCGGGACGAGATTCTCGTTTAGTGGGGGTGAGTTGTCACATCCCTAGCTCCTGGAATTGCACTAGGGTAACTTCATGTGTGCATCATGTTTAAACTTTGAAAGAAACTTGAAATGGGGATTGCCTAAACCCTAGCATTAAAGGAATTCACTAGGTTCAACCAAAATATTTCTAGTAAATCCAAATGGCTTTAAAAAATGTTCATCATTCTTGGAAAAGGCTAGAAGCAGTAACCAGAGGTGATGCACATTTTTGCATGACATATTTGGGCTCTGGATTAAATCATAATCTATTTGCATTTGGGCATTTAAATGCTATTAAATATTTTAAATGCTCAAATAATCATAAACTAAAATGTTTACTGTAGGATATATTCCCAACAGTGATCATGAGTAGTTTCATGATTTTTGGAAGTGTCTAAGTATTTTTAATAAAGCCCTAAAGACTACAGAATAATACAAAACAAAATTAAAAGATAAAGAGGGAGAACTTACCTGGCGGGCCAACCGGCCCACCACTGTAGCAGCCCAGCCGGGCAAAGCCAGCCCAGCCCACCTCCACCTCTCTGTCGTCTTCCACCTCCTGCCAGTGGGCAGGAGGGCGTGTGCCCGTGGCGCGCACGCACGCGCCTCGCCACCTCCTGCCTCCCTGCTTGTCCTGGCCTTCTCTACATGCGCCACGCCACCCCCCTGGAACTCTCTCACTCTCTCCCGACCTCTTCCCCCGCCTTCGCTCCCTCTCCCTCTCGAGCCTGAGCACAGCCGCAGCCGCACCGTCATAACGACGTAGCCACCGGCCCTACCGCGCCTCGCCGACGTGTCCATGACCTCCGTCTCGACGCCCTCGTCCTCCTCGTAGACTCGCTCGACGTTGGACGCCCCAAAACGCCGCCACCGACCTCGTATTCATTGTTCGGCCACCGAGATCGCCGGGGACCTCCCATCTTCATCAGCTCCTCCACGACCTTGCCGACCCGCTCCTCGTGACCGTGGTGAGCTGCTGGCCGTTCCCCCCTCTCCGTTCTCTTCCTCGCATGCCGTAGCGACCGCACCAAGCTTGACCGCACCCGCCGCCGCTTGCGCCCGCTGCCGACGTGGCCCCGGCAACCAAATGGCCGGGGCGTCGTGTCCAACATGCTCGCTGCCTCACGTAGCTACTGTAGGTGCCATGAACGCGCTACCACGGCCACTGCAGCACCGTAGCCACAAACACCCGAATGCTGGCGCCGCCCCAAGCTCGTTTCCGGCGAGCTCCGGCCGTCCCCGCTGCTGCCGCATGCCGCCCTGGATGTGGGCGAGCCCCAGCTCCCCGCACGTGCCCTCTGCTACTCGATTGGGCGCCGGAGGAGCAATCCCGAACCCTCCGCCGCGTTCGGCCTCGCCGGCGGCTAAACGCTGGCGGGTTGACCGCTTTGACCGCCGGTGGTTTAGCCCCGGTTGACCAGGGGATTTGACCTCCCGTGGGTCTATGACATGCGGGCCCAGCCCGGCTAATTAATCTAGTTTAGGTTTAAACTTAATTAGTTTAACCTAGGTTAGTGCTCATTAAACTAGGTTAGTTTAGTTAGTCAATGACATGTGGGTCCCATTGGTCAAGTTTGACCTGGACCACGTCTGTTGACCAGATGACGTCAGCATGATGCAAGGCTGGCGCAGTTACTGCTTTTCTGTATTTTAAATAGATCTAAATGATTTATTTATTTTCAGAAAATCCCCTAAACTTCCAAAAATCATAGAAATTCAACCGTAACTCCAACTGAAATAATTTATATATGAAAAATTATAAAAGTATGAAGAATCTGTTTATGGCATTCTCATGCATGTTTGAACAACTTACAACCACTGTATGTGACAATTTGAATCAATGGTATTTGAAATGCCTCATATGGAGTTCAAATTTGAATCTAGTGTTCAAACCAACTCCATTTAAATCGTTGCTAGCTGCATTAGCTCAAATCACAGCATATTGCCATGTCACATTCATGCATCATATTGTTGAATTGCACTGATTGTGTTTCCTCTCTGTTGCCGGTAATTGTCCCCTCTCAATAGACGTTGCTTCGATGATGTGATCGATGACACTGATGGAGAACTATACTATCTTCGGAAGTGTCAGGCAAGCAAAACCCCCTTGTTCATTCCGATACAATCCCACTCTCTCGCTCCTGCTCTCTTTTACTGCATTAGGGCAACAAAGATTCAGCTGTTACTTGCTGCGATAGTTGAACCCCTTATCCTCTGCATGACCTGTCATTGCCACAGTAAATAGATGAAACCCACTAGCATGAGTAGGAGTTGTTTGAGCCCTGATGTGCCTACTCATTCATGCTTGTTTGTCATGCCTACTACTTCTTAGAGTTGACTCAGGTCTGATTAATCAGGGATGAATTGGAACAGTGATGAACATGTCCTACTGTGTGTGAGCTAAGTGTGTGAACACGATTTGGTAAAGGTAGCGGTGAGAGGCCATGTAGGAGTACATGGTGGGTTGTCTCATTGAAACCGTTCTTAGGAACTGAGTTCTGTGTTTGTGATCCATGAACAGCTACTACCACGCATTGGGCCCGAAACCAATGGACCCTCTCGACTTATTAACTGCCCTTGTCCTCTGTCGAGGAGTTGCAACTAGTTTCCGGTGTTTGTAGGATATGTGTTGGTGGCCGTGCGTAGCGCTGACCCTAGGGGTGGGCTATGATGCGGTAGATACACCGTGGCACGGTGTACCGGGTGCCCGTTTGGTGTCTCGGGAACCCTGCACACATCGTTTGGGGTTGTGAGCGAAACTCCGGCCGGATCTCCTCGCGGATGGAACCCGAATAGGTGATAAACCTAGACTAGAGACTTGTGTGGTTAGTCAGGTCGTGGACGACTCCCTCGCCAGGCTTCCACTTGAAGGTTGCCGAGATACACGACGTGTACATGCTGGTAAGTGGCGAGAGCATGTGTGAAGAAGTACACCCCTGCAAGGTTATAAATGATCTATTCGAATAGCCGTGTCCGCGGTAAAGGACTTCTGGGTTGCCTGTACAGTTCATAGATAACTTGAAGTGGATACTGTAAAACTCGCAAGATAAGTGTGAGTGCTATGGATGGCCTTCTCGTAGGGAGACGGGAGCGGATCCATAGTGGCGTATTGAATGGTGAATATGTGGACTCGTGTGCGCCACCTCAAAAGAGTTGCTTGCAGTCATAGTTCAGGTTAGCCACTGAGTCAAAGCTGGCTTGCTGCAGCTGAACTCCACTACCCCTTTGTTGATACCAATGCATATGTAGATTGTTCTGATGTAAGTCTTGCTGGGTACATTTGTACTCAGGTTTGCCTATGTTATGTTTTGCAGAGAGACAACAGTCTCGTTAGTGGTTCCATGTGGACTTCGATGTTTAGCTTGATACCTCAGCTACGATCTTGTGCCCTTGGCAGGATCTGGTAGATAGTCAGGCTTCTTAGCCTTTTTCATTTGTAGATGTCTGTACTCAGACATGTTAAGCTTCTGCATGTGCTTTGATTTGTATGCTATGATTGTTGGGTCATGAGACCCATGTTTGTAATATCTCGCTCCTCGGAGCCTAATGAATAAATACTTGAGTTGTAGAGTTATGTTGTGATGCCATCTTGTATTTACACATATCAAGCATATTGTGTGTATGATTGAAATGCTTGGTATGTGTGGGATCCGACAATCTAGTTGTTTATCCTTGGCAGCCTCTCTTATGGGGAAATGTAGTCTAGTGCTTCCATGAGCCTAGTAGTCCGCTACAGCCCGGTTCACCGGAGTCCTGTTAGCCCAGCACTACTGCTCAGGACACTTGACTGGCCGGCATGTGTTTCACTTTGTTCCTGTGTCTGTCCCTTCGGGGAAATGTCACGCAGTGACATCAGGAGTCCTGCCTAGCCTGCTACAGCCCGGGTTCCCGGAGTCCTGTTAGCCTAGTGCTACAGCCCGGATTCACACGCTGCTGACCGACATGCTCGATGTGATTCATGTATGCCTGTCCCCATAGGTTAGTGCCGCTTTGGGTTCACGACTAGCCATGTCGGCCCGGGTTCTCTGTCATATGGATGCTAGCGACACTATCATATGCGTGAGCCAAAAGGTGCAAATGGTCCCGGGCCATGGTAAGGCGACACCCGTGGGAATACCGTGTGTGAGGCCGCAAAGTGATATGAGGTGTTACCGGCTAGATTGATGTGACTTGGAATTGGGGTCCTAACCGGCTTTGTGAAGATATCGGCTAGCTATTCTTCAGTCTTCACATGTTCAATAGAAATGTTGCCCTTCAACACATGATCACGAAGAAAATGATGACGAATCTGAATGTGCTTAGTCTTCGAGTGCTGAACTAGGTTGTGAGCAATCTTGATGGCACTCTCATTGTCACAGAAGAGAGGCGCATTCTTCATGTTGACGTCGTAGTCCTTGAGAGTTTGCTTCATCCATAGCAATTGAGCATAGCAAGAACCAACGGCAATATACTTAGCTTCAGCAGTAGATAGTGATACGCAGTTCTGTTTGTTCGAGGACCAAAACCAAAGATCGTCCAAGGAAATGATGTGTACCAGATGTTGACTTGCGGTCCACACGATCACCAGCATAGTCAGAGTCAGAATATCCAATGAGATCAAAAATCGAGCCCTTGGGGTACCATAATCCAAGTGTTGGTGTGTGAGCTAGATATCGAAGAATATGCTTCACAGCCTTATGGTGTGATTCCTTCGGTGTAGCTTGAAATCGGGCACACATGCAAACACTAAGCATTATATCTGGCCTAGATGCACATAAGTACAATAAAGAACCAATCATGGAGCGTTATACCTTATGATCGAAGTCAATACCATTTTCATCAGTGCACAGATGGCCATTTGTGGGCATAGGAATTTGGACGCCTTTGCAATCCTGCATGCCGAATTTCCTCAGTACATCCTTGAGGTATTTCTCCTGAGATATGAATATGCCATTGCATTGTTGACGAATTTGAAGACCTAAGAAGAATTTTAATTCTCCCATCATAGACATTTGATATTCTTCACTCATCATGTAGGCAAATTCATCACTATAACGTTCGTCAGTACAGCCAAAGATAATATCATCAACATATACTTGGCACACAAACAATTCACCATCATAAGATTTAGTGAAAAGAGTAGGGTCGAGTGAACCGGGTTTGAAGCCTTTCTTCATGAAGAATTCCTTCAAGGTATCATACCACACCCGTGGGGCCTGCTTGAGGCCATAGAGGGCCTTGTTGAGTCTGAAGACTTTGTCAGGATTCTTTGGATCTTCAAAACCTGGGGGTTGAGCAACATATACTTCTTCCTCAAGCTTACCACTGAGGAATGCACTTTTCACATCCATTTGATATAAAGTGATATCATGATGGTTAGCATAAGCAAGTAATATGCGAATATCCTCAAGTCTAGCAACAGGTGCAAAAGTTTCATCGGAATCAATCCTTCAACCTGTGTGTAGCCTTGAGCTACAAGCCATGCCTTATTCCTCACCACAAGGCCATTTTCATCTTGCTTGTTGCGGTAGATCCACTTTGTGCCAATGATATTGTGCTTGCAAGGATCTGGACGTTTGACCAGTTCCCAGACATTGTTGAGCTCGAACTGATGTAGTTCTTCTTGCATGGCCTGAATCCACTCAGGCTCCAGAAATGCTTCATCTACCTTAGTGGGCTCTGTGATAGAGACAAAAGCATAGTGCCCACAAAAGTTAGATAAATGTGAAGCTTTTGAGCGTGTGAGAGGACCTGGCGCTTTGATGTCATTGATGATCTTTTCAACTTGCACTTATTTTGCAATGCGAGGATGAGCTGGTTGTCGTTGAGGAATTTGATCAGCATTCTCTTCAGCACCATTTTGTTCAGTATTTTCTTTAGGTGCATTAGCTTGACGTTCTTCATGTTCTGGAATGAATTCTTCAGCAGATTCTTTAGTAGGAATGACATCCCCAGTAGCCTTGAACTTGATAGTTTCCTCAGGTGCTGGTTCATCTAGCACAGTAGGTAGGTGCTCTCTTTGCGAGCCATTAGTTTCATCGAACCGCACATCTACAGTTTCAACAACCTTGTGAAGAACGTTGGTGAAGACTTTGTAGGTGTGCGAGTCCTTTCCGTAACCAAGCATAAAACATTCATTTGCTTTCGGTGCAAATTTTGATTTGTGATGAGGATCTCTAATCCAACATTTAGCACCGAAGACTTTGAAATAACTTACATTGGGTTTCTTATCAGTGAGGAGTTCATAGGCAGTCTTCTTGAAGAATTTGTGAAGATATACTCTGTTGATGATGTGGCACACGGTATCAATTGCCTCAATCCAGAAACGACGAGGCATTTTGTATTCATCAAGCATAGTGCGAGCCATCTCAGTAAGAGTCCTATTCTTGCGCTCCACGACGCTGTTCTGCTGAGGAGTATAAGGAGCAGATAACTCATGAGTAATACCAAGTTCATCAAGGTAGTCATCTAGACCAGAATTCTTGAACTCAGTTCCATTGTCACTTCTGATGTGCTTGATCTTCACACCAAAGTTGGTTGAAGCCCTCGAGGAAAATCATTTGAAGACTTCCCGCACTTCATGTTTGTAAGTAACAGTGTGTACCCATGTGTATCGAGAGTAATCATCAACAATAACAAAGCCATATTGAGATGCATCATTTGAAACAGCAGAATTATGATTAGGACCGAAGAGATCCATGTGCAGAAATTCAAACGGACGAGTGGTGGTCATGATAGTCTTTGCTGGATGCTTAGCCTTTGTCATCTTCCCAGTTTCACAGGCTCCACATAGATGATCCTTGAGGAATTTGACATTCTCGATGCCGATGACATGCTTCTTCTTCGCAAGCGTGTGCAGATTCCTCATGCCTGCATGACCAAGTCGTCGATGCCAGAGCCAGCCTTCTGAAGCTTTTGCAAGTAGACACACGGCTGGTTGTGGTCCTGTAGAGAAATCAACAATATACAGATCTCCTCTCCTAAAACCTTCGAAGACTTTGGAATTGTCAGCTTCCATAACCACAACACAACGGTACTTGCCAAAGACAACAACCATATCGAGATCGCAAAGCATTGAGACAGACATGAGGTTGTATCCTAAGGACTCGACAAGCATGACTTTGTCCATGTGTCGATCCTTTGTGATCGCAACCTTACCTAGACCCAATACCTGACTTTTGCCTTTGTCGGCAAAGATGATATGCTTCAGATGCGACGGAGATAATGGAGCATCCATCAATAGATTCTTGTCCCCAGTCATGTGATCTGTACATCCACTATCGAGGACCCACTCAGTGGCTTTGGGTTGATCATCCTGCAGATGAATTAGTGCAACCTACGAACTCATATACTTCATTAGTGAAGAATATGACATCAATTCATCAGATCAATTTCACCAAGCAAAAGAACAGATAAAGCAGTATGAGGACGTGAGAAATGAAAGTTCATTTCTTCATGATTAGCCTGCGTCCTTTCAGGCATACTCAGGTCTCCAGCAAATTCTTCAGACGATTACGTACGTCTAGAGACCTGGCCCTGCAGAAGAGATTAGTTCTTTTTCTTCACCACCCACATCTGAAGGGGTGGCAAATAGTTCATCACTCTGCGAGCTCCATACGAGAAAGGTGGCATAGAAGCCAGTCCATTTCATTTCACATAAGAGGAGTTAGGATAAGCATATGAATAAGCAGAGAAATTCTTCGAGGACTTGTGAACATAATGATTAGAAGAATAATGCTTATATTCATAGCCCTTAGCTCTTCCCTGCAAAACAGAGTTGTTAGCACGATGATACTCATGTGAGGACTTTGATCCTTTTGAGGAATTTGGTCCATATGAAGAATTTGATCTGGGGTTCCTATTCTTCATAGGTGGTGTCCTGAGGACGTTCACCTGAAGACTTTCAAGGGGCCTTTTGGGAACCCAGATTTTCTTCATAAGGGGACCGTTCCTGCAGTTAGTGCCAACATATCTAGCAAATACTTCACCATTCTGACTTTTGAACAGTTTATAGTTGGAGTCAAATGACTCATTGTCAGAACGAGGAGATTCACATGCAAATCCAGATAAGTTAGATGGATCAACTAGAGGTCCCTTTGCAGCAACCCATGTAGTTTTGGGGTACTGCTCAGGCTTCCAATATGTACCATCAGCATTGAGTTTCCTCTCAAAGGCAATACCCTCTTTCCTAGGGTTCCTGTTGAGGATCTGCTTTTTAAGCACATCACAAAGAGTCTGATGCCCTTTGAGGCTTTTGTACATGCCTGTCATGTACAATTCCTTCAGCCCTGCATCGTTAGTGATACTAGTAGTGTCCTCAGATGAGGAATCAGTGATAGCAGAGGCATGTGAAGAATTTGAAATATTAGCAGCATTTGAACATTCAGGTGAAGAATTAGCAGATTCACGTTCAATGCATTTCAAACAAGGAGGAACAAATTCTTCCTGAGAAGCATTGATTTGTTGAGCAAGTAATGAATCGCGCTCCTTCTGAATATCTTCATAACTCACTCTTAGCTTCTCAAGATCTTGCTTTCTTTGAATAAATTCATAAGAAAGCTTCTCATGATCAGATAAGAGAGTGTTATAATTACCTTGAAGGTTGTCAAACCTGGTCTGAAGTCTCTGAAGATTTTCAGTCAAGGCTTTAGTGCGATCCATTTCTTCACCCAACATATCATCACTTTTGTCTAGCATGTTTTGAACATTTTCAAAAGCCCTTTGTTGTTTTACAACAATCTTAGCAAGTTTAGAATAGCTGGGCTTGAGGTTTTCATCAGATTCATTCTCACTTGATTCAGAGGAGGTGTATTTGAGTACCTTGGCACCCTTTTCCATGAAGCAATAGGTGGGAGCGTAGTCATCATTGCCTTCATCAGCCTTGTTGGTGAGGTCATTTTCTTTAGAGTTGAAGATAGACTTGCTGACGAATGCCGTAGCGAGGGCTAGGCTTGCCACACCGGATTCGGATTCCTCAGATCCCTCCTCTTCCTCATTTTCTTCAGATTGAGCCTTAGAGTCCATTTCCTTGCCAATGAATGCCCGAGCCTTTTTGGAGCTGCTCTTCTTGTGAGATGAAGACTTTGAGGATTTTGATGATGAAGATTTTGTGGATTTCTTATTTTTCTTCGCATCATCAGAACTGCAATCCTTGTATTTCTTCTTCTTTGATTCCTTTTCCCACTGAGGACAATCTTGAATGTAATGTCTAGGTTTCTTGCATTTGTGACAGAGCCTCCTCTTGTAGTCACTGGATGAGGAATCATTGCTCCTTGAGGGTCTTCCAAAGCGACCACATCTTGAGAACTTTTGGAACTTCTTCATGAGCAGTGCTAGCTCATGGCTTAGTTCTTCAGGATCACCAAGGCTGCTACCAGAGTCTTCATCTTCGGACTCAGATACTGCCTTGGCCTTCAGTGCACGTGATCTGCCATAGCTCGAACCATAGAGATCTCTTTTTCAGCAAGTTGGAACTCATGAGTATTTAGCCTCTCGAGAATATCAGCGGGATCAAGTGACTTGTAATCATCACGTTCTTGTATCATCAATACCAGAGTGTCAAATGAGGAATCAAGCGATCTCAGCAATTTCTTCACCACCTCATGGTCGGTGATGTTAGTGGCACCAAGTGCTTGAAGCTCATTTGAGATGTCAGTGAGGCGATCGAAGGTTTGTTGAACATTTTCATTGTCGAGTCTTTTGAAGCGGTTGAAGAGATTGCGAAGAACATCAACTCAAGAGTCACGCTGTGTTGAGACTCCTTCATTCACTTTGGACAGTCTATCCTAGATAAGCTTAGCAGTTTCCAAAGCACTCACTCTTCCATACTGTCCTTTGCTCAGATGGCCACATATGATATTCTTCGCTTGAGAATCGAGTTGCTTGAATCTCTTCACATCAGTAGCATTCAGAGAAGGTGTGACAAAGGGAACACCATTTTCCACAGCATACCAGAGGTTGTTATCAATTGCTTCAAGATGCATTCACATCTTATTCTTCCAGTAGGGGTAGTCCGTCCCATCGAAGGTAGGACACCCAGCAGAGACCTTGATCATACCTGCGGTCGACATAACTAAAACTCTAGGCGGTTAAACCAAAATCACACAGAACAAGGGAGTACCTTGCTCTGATACCAATTGAAGGTGCGTTATATCGACTAGAGGGGGGTGAATAGGCGATTTTTATGAATTCTTCACTTGGGAATTTGCAGGTGAGGAAATTCCTTAGCAAAGAACTGCTAGCAGCGGAATAAGTACTCAAAAGTAGACATAACAGAACACAAGCATAGTCATCATGATGAAATGAGGACAGGCATAGAGTACAGAAAGCGTAAGCACGGGATAGCACAGGATGAAGACAAATAGACTGAATAAATTGAACTGAGGAAATTGAGAAAATCTTCAGTCAAAGCCTTCAAGCACAGATATGAACAATCACACAACACAGTTATGAGGAAATGAAAGAGTTGAGGAAATAGAACCAGTAAGCTTGGTGAAGACAATGATTTGGTAGACCAGTTCCAACTGCTATCTCAGTTGTACATCTGGTTAGGGTGGCTAGGTATTTAAACCTGAGGACACAGAGTCGCGGACACCCAGTCGTGAACACGCAGCTCAGGACACTCAGTCCTCACCGTATTCCCCTTGAGCTAAGGTCACACAGACCTCGCCCAATCACTCGTGGTAAGTCTTCAAGTGACTTCCGAACCTTCACAAACTTGGTCACTCGACGATCCACAATTCCTCTTGAATGCTCTAGACCATGACGCCTAACCGTCTGAAGAAGCACAAGGTAACAAACGTCGGATCCACGCAATAACAATCTCTTCAGTGATGCTCAATCACTTGGGGTTTGTAGGTGTTTGGGTTTGGGTTTTTCCTCACTTGATGATTTTCGCTCAAAGTCCTCGGAGGATGGGTTGCTCTCAAATGACAAGTGTCAGTTTCTCTCGGAGCATCCAACCAGCTAGTGGTTGTAGGGGGCGGCTATTTTTAGCCTAGGGAGCAGCCCGACATGATAAGACATAAATGCCCTTCAATGATATGACCGTTAGGTTGATAGATATTTTAGGACAGCTGGCTCATAGCATAGCAACGGTCGGAATTTTGAGTAGCAAAATCCTCAGGGCTATCATGTTCCTCACTATGTAGGTAATCCGCACTGGTGAATTCCTAACTCCTCAGTTAGAACAAATTCCTCAGAGACCAGAAGAACTTCGTCTCTGTCACTGAATAATATGACTGGACTGTATGGGATTTCCAATGGCTTCACTCGAAGGGATTGGTAGGTGTAGGATTTCCTCGACCCCCTTTAACAATACGGTGTTTCCTATGACTCGAGAAAGAGAAAATGAAACTACGAAAACAAAAGTCTTCATGCTTCATGTTCCTCGGATGAATACCAAGTCTTCAAGGTCACACCAATTTCTTCACTTTCAAAGTCTTCAGAAATCCAAAGTCTTCAGTCGAAGAACTTCATTTTTAGGGGTCGACTTTGTCTGTAATTATCAAACTCCTCATAGACTTATAGACCTGTGTACACTCACAAACGCATTAGTCCCTTAACCTATAAGTCTTCAATACACCAAAATCACTAAGGGGCACTAGATGCACTTACAGATGAAGAAACTGCTAGATACTTTCTTGCTTGCAATGATAGGAGTGATCTTAAGAAACTATTGGCTAAGCTGAAACAAAAATCTGTGAATGCTAAAATGAAATATGACCCTGCTTATGCTACTTCACCTATCTTTATTACTGATAAGGATTATGATTTCTCTGTTGATCCTGAGTTGATTACTTTGGTTGAATTTGATCCTTTCTATGGCTATGAATCTGAAATTGTTGTGGCACATCTTACTAAATTAAATGATATAGCTACCCTGTTCACTAATGATGAGAAAGCTCACTATTATTATATCCTTAGATTATTTCCGTTCTCATTAAAGGGTGATGCTAAGATATGGTTTAATTCTCTTGATACTGGTTGTGTGCGTAGTCCCCAGGATATGATTTATTACTTTTCTGCTAAATATTTCCCCGCTCATAAGAAACAATCTTCCTTAAGGGAAATATATAATTTTGTGTAAATTGAAGAAGAGAGTCTCCCACAAGCTTGGGGGAGGCTTCTCCGATTACTTAATGCTTTGCCTGATCATCCTCTCAAGAAAAATGAAATACTTGATATCTTTTATAATGGACTAACTGATGCTTCCAGAGATTACCTGGATAGTTGTGCTGGTTGTGTTTTCAGGGAAAGAACTGTTCATGAAGCTGAAATTCTATTGAATAATATGTTGACTAATGAAAATAATTGGACACTCCCTAAACCAACTCCTAAGCCAACTCCTAAGAAAAGGGGTATTCTATTTCTCAGTCCTGAAGATATGCAAGAGCCAAAGAACTCTATGAAAGAAAAAGGTATAAAAGCTGAAGATGTTAAGAATTTACCTCCTATTGAAGAAATACATGGTCTTAATTTGCTGCCTGTTGAAGAAATACATTGTCTTGATAACCCGACATAGGTAGTAAAGGTAAATTCTCTCTATAGATTTGATGAAGGTGATATTCCTCATAATAAGTCTGCTAGACAATGCTTAGATGAGTTTGATAATTTTATTGTTAAACAAGAAAACTTCAATGCTTATGTTGGTAGACAATTGAAACATCATGCTTATATGATTGAACACTTGAGTGATTATATGGCTAATGTTAAAGGTGAACTTAAACTTATCAGTGAACATGCTTCTATGGTTACCACTCAAGTAGAACAAGTGCTTAAAGCTCAGAATGATTTGCTCAATGAATTGAATAGTAAAAGTAATGACTTTGTTGTTATAGTTGCAACTAGAAGAGGTAAAGTGACTCAGGAACCTCTGTATCCTAAGGGCCACCCTAAGAGAAATGAGCAGGATTCTCAGAGAAATAACATTGATGCACCTAGTCCTTCTAAGAGGAAGAAAAAGAAAAATGATAGAACTTTGCATGCTTCTAGTGAACCTCATGTTGACACACCTGAGAATCCCAATGGTATTTCTATTTCTGATGCTGAAACACAATCTGGTAATGAACATGAACCTAGTGATAATGTTAATGATGATGTTCATGTGGATGCTTAACCTAGCAATAATGATGTAGAAATTGAACCTGCTGTTGATCTTTGTCGGTGTCAAAACCGGCGGATCTCGGGTAGGGGGTCCTGAACTGTGCGTCTAGGCCGGATGGTAACAGGAGACAGGGAACACTTTATTTTACCCAGGTTCGGGCCCTCTCAATGGAGGTAATACCCTACTCCTGCTTGATTAATATTGATGATATGGGTAGTACAAGAGTAGATCTACCACAAGATCGAGGCTAAACCCTAGAAGCTAGCCTATGGTATGATTGTTGTGTATGGAGTTGATTGCCTACGGACTACAACCCTCCGATTTATATAGACACCGGATAGGGTTAGGGTTACATAAAGTCGGTTACAATGGTAGGAGATCTTGAATATCCGCATCGCCAAGCTTGCCTTCCACGCCAAGGGAAGTCCCATCCGGACACGGGACGAAGTCTTCAATCTTGTATCTTCATAGTCCAGGAGTCCGGCTGAAGGTATAGTCCGGCTACCCGAACACCCCCTAATCCAGGACTCCCTCAGTAGCCCCTGAACCAGGCTTCAATGACGACGAGTCCGGCGCGCAAATTGTCTTCGGCATTGCAAGGCGGGTTCCTCCTCCAAGTCCTTCATAGAAGATTGTAAACACCAAGAGTAGTGTCCGGCTCTGCAAAATAAGCTTCCACATATTGCCATAGAGAGAATAATATTAACACAAATCAAATCTGCTGACGTATTCCGCAGTGCGTCATCACACTACAGCCAAGTCCTTTACTCGAATCGTTTTTACTTTTCCACCTCAGCATGTTTTGCGAGGCGGTTTCCTTGGCACGTCTTGTCAAAGCAGAGATCGTGTACCCCCTTTACGGGATTCTCATCAATACGGACGTGGGTAACCCAACCGCGCCATTTATCACGGCGCTTGGGAGGCAAGCGAGTTTTACTAGGCAGGTGGGGACGCACAACCGCATCCGCCCATATAAGGGGATAAGGATCCACCTTTTTACCTACGCCTTCTTCCTCCTTTGCCTATCCATCTCCTGCGCACTCGAGCTCCAGCGCCCAAGCCCGCACTTCCCACCTCAACCTTCTCCAGCAATGTCCGGAGCGGGAGGCAAGTGGATGGTCTCCTCCGTCACGGAGGGCCATGTCAAAAAGCTAAGGAAGGCCGGATACTTGTCCAAAGACATCGCGCACCGGCTTCCCGAGGAGGGGCAGCTTCTCCCCACCCCAAGGCCCCATGAGAGGGTAGTATTCCTTCCCCACTTCCTCCGCGGACTGGGTTTTCCACTCCACCCATTTGTCCGGGGGCTCATGTTTTACTATGGCCTGGATTTCCACGATCTGGCCCCGAACTTCGTCCTCAACATCTCGGCGTTTATCGTCGTGTGCGAGGCTTTCCTCCGCATCCGCCCCCATTTCGGCCTCTGGCTCAAGACCTTCAACGTCAAGCCCAAGGTGGTGCGCGGCAGCCAGGCGGAGTGCGGAGGCGCCATGGAGGGCAAGATGGCCAACGTCCTATGGCTCGAGGGCTCCTTCGTGGAGACCCTGAAGGGGTGGCAATCGTGGTGGTTTTACATCACCGAGCCGTGCGATCCGAAATGGATCGCAGCCCCCGAGTTCCGATCCGGACCCCCCACGCGGCTTATGTCCTGGAAAGAGACGGGCCTGTCGTGGGGCGACGAAAAAGAGCTGACCGGACTGCAGACATGCATCCAGTCCCTGGTGAGCAAGCCAATCAAGCTCGTCAATGTAGTCCAGGTTATGCTCGTCCGCCGGATCCTCCCGTGTCAACAACGGGACTTTGATCTATGGGAGTTCGACCTGGCGCAGCACCGAACCCTTAACAGGCTCTTCGACACGACGTATGAAGACGTCTGGAGGGTGCTAACCAAAGGCGCCGAGGCTCCCACATCCGCTTCCGAGGACCGCGGATACAGCTCGCAGCGTCACGCTAGCGAGGTAAGCTATTTTCACCTTTTACAGGATGTTAAGTTTTTTCATAGTTTGACTCTATGCGGGATCTAAACTCCCTTACCTTTGACAGGCTTGGCGGGCGAAGTCCGGATCGATTAACTGTCCAGCTCCCTTGCTCGAAGACCCAGCTCCTGCTCTCCTAGCGAAGCTGCTGGTTCCGGCGCCTTATGTGGTGCCGGAGAAGAAGGCCAAGAAGAAGAAGGCCATGTGGACTCGAAAGAGTTCCCGGCATATGGTGGTGTCGGATTCGTCATCCGATGAGTCCGAGATGCACTCCTTCCATGGAGACGAGGAGGAGGAAGAAGAAACCTCTCCCCCTCCAGCGGGGGGAGGAAAGAAGAGGAAGGCCGCCCCAGTAGGGGGGCCGAAGGGTCCAAGAAGAGGAAAACCCCTCCGCCGGACTACGCCCCCGACACCGACGAGGACGAAGAGGAGTGGCCGGACAGGGCCAGGCGTCCGGCGAAGTCGCAAGTGTTCGGATACCAGAGTAACTCATGATATCCCTTTTGTTGCACAGCTTTCCCTAATGTTGAATATAATCATGCAGCCCGCCCCGGGCCGAACTCAACGAGTCATCGAGCGGCTCCCTAGATTCATCGGATGTGAACTCAGTTCCGCCCGCTGTCTCCCCCCGCACTGCGGACGACGCCGAAGTGGCGTCGCAACGAGCTCCGGGGCAGGAGGAGGTGGTCCTGGAGGAGTCGCAAGGCGACCTCCCGGACTCCAGGAGTAAAGGGGACAAGACCCCCCAGGGCTCCAAGTCCGGCTTTATGCCGGACACCGCGCCGGAATCTTCAACAGTTCCGGACTGCGGTAGGCAAACTCCTTCCAAGAGGAGCAAGCCTTCTAAGCCGGCGGCCTCCGTCCAACCGGAGGTGCCGGACAATCTGCTGGAGATGCTTGACGGCGCCTCCATCGACGAGGAGCACCGTACTATTATGAGTACGGTGATCCAGAAGGTTCAATCCGCCAAGAGCGGACTGACTGAAGCTTGCGCTAGCCTCCTAACAGGCTTCGAGGTAAGTAAAAATATGTAAAAATATAACCGCATAGACAGTAGCCCCTGATGCTCTGTTTGGCGTTCGGAAAGAAAAGCCGAATAGAGGATCTATTAAATTTCGCAGGAGTCTAACAAAAAGAGTCAATATGCGTATGCAGGCTTCGCTGCTAGCCACCGCCGCACTGACTGCGGAGGTGGGTGCCCTGAAACAGGGACCTCGAGCGGACCGAGCAAGAGCTCGGCCTTGCCAAGCGGCAGCTCGAGGAGAAAGAAGGTAAGAAATACCTTACAGAAAAAGTGCCTATAGAGAGGCGTGATTGCAAAAAATAACAGGATTGCACTGCTTATTATAGGGGCCACGACTGAGGTGGCGACCCTCAAGCAGGCGCTGTCCGAGGCCGAAAAGAAAACGGCCGCGGAGCGCACCGAGCGAGAGAAACTTGGGGCTCAGGTCGGCGAGGTGCAGCAAGAGCTTCAGGCTCTCATGAAAAAACATGAGAGTTTGGAGCTTGAGTCAAAGACCCAAGCGTCCGAGCTCGCGGCGGCCCTTGAGACTGCCAAGTCTGCCAAGGCCGAAGCCCAAAAGGCCCTCCAAGAGTTGGAGGAGATGAAGAAGATAGCAGCGGGTAAGGCATTCTTTATGCAAAGCAGAAATATAAAAGTAAACTACTTGTTACTTACCCGAATCCGGAGTTCTCCAGGGGCATTCGCAGATCTTCCCCGCAGCGTATCCGACGCCGCCGCATTCTACCGAGCTGAAGAGGGCAGCTCGACGGAGAAGGTGTTCTGGTCTCAGTATGCTGAGGCCGGACACCCTGTGCCCTTGAGCGACCAGCTGAAACAGCTGGTCGAGCTCCACAAGGTGGCCGAACAGGCCATGAAGGGCTTCATAGTTCGGCTGTGGCCCGGAGAGGCCCTGCCTGGGAGTTACTTCGGGCTGGTGCGGCGGCTGGTGGAGGCCTGTCCAAGGCTCGAGGTCATCAAGCGCTCCGTCTGCATCGAAGGTGCCCGTAGGGCCCTTGCCCGTGCAAAGGTGCACTGGGGTAAGCTGGATGGTGAGAAGCTTGTGAGGGACGGGCCGCCGCCGGGGAAGGAGCATCGCAAGCCCGAGAACTATTACAAGGATGTTCTTGCGGGTGCCCGCCTTGTGGCGGATGAATGTACCAAGGATGTAATTTTTGAATAAACTCGCTCGATTTTGTCCTGTGCACTGAAAACTTGTTCATATGCGCTAAGCAACGCTTATTGAATTTAAAATATTATTTTTTGTGCGGCCGTTTATCAAAAATTGAGAGATGGCCAGTCGTCGGCTTCTGCCCCCATGCCACTAGTGCTGGGGTGTTCGGTGATAAACCTGAGCGCTCTTTTTCCCATGGTTGGGTCCTTCGAGGGAGGCGCTCAGCACGACGAACCAGGCAATCGGACTATAATGCTTGAACACTCTCACTTAGCCATAGAACTTTATAATTTTAAATTTCGGCGAAGCCCCTAGTTCGGAAGACCGAGTTCGGGGCGCTATCCACGCCTTGGCCGGACAAATCCGGCTCCTCGCTCGAAGCGGCATAAGTCTTTAGGGACTCGAAAAACCTCTCGAACAGCGACCGGTCTCTCGCCTCATCATGACAGTCAGTTTTAGCTTTCTCCACTGAGGTGCTTAACCCAGCTCAACCGGGGCACAATCGCAGTGGTTCTCCTAGTGCTACCTTAGCCGATATAGCGGAACGTAAGGCACCAAAACATAGGAGCCGGGCAAACCCAACTATTGACCCAAATCATGATTCGGAGCCGATGCATATAGTGCTATAAGTTCGGGGTGCCGCACTTGTGAAAGTGTACGGACTTCTCACACCATATTAAAGGGTACTGAAGCCCCTGGCATACTTGTCGTACCATAGTGTACGGGTGCAACATGTCATTAATGAACATATATAAAAGAGAGTAATGCAGAAAATAGACAAAAGCTATGCATTGTTTATAGAGAGGCTATTTATCAAAGCCGAACGATACAAATAGTGCGGTAAGCAAAAGATATTGGACTATTCAGTATGTCCTGACCAGGGGCAGGCCGCGGAATTGTATTTAAAACAGGTATACCGCTCGTAACAGAGACCACCTGGGAGTTCCATAATGCGGCATGGCTTGTCTGCCTCCCTGGATCTTGCATCGTTTGTGCGGCAGTCGAATTGCCGAACAGGTCGTCCGAAGTATGGAGTCCTGAAAGTAAGAAAAAATTAAAAAAAGAATCCGGCAGCCCCTAGTACGTTTTAAGCCGTATTTTGGGCGTGCCGTTATTGTGCCCCTTCCCCTGTGCCCATGGTATTTCAAGGGCGTAGTTATGTACGCGAGGTACTGGTTTCGCTATGTCGCGAAAGCTGGGGTTGGGGCCGCATTGCTACGCTTGCTCAGAGTGTGCCAGGCGGTCCTGCTGTGGGTTACTCCGGGCGCGCTTGGCAGTGTCTGGCTTTTTAATGGCCGGACTGGAGAATTGCCTGAGAAGGCTACTTTGTACCTCCGCTGCGAGAGCCGCCGTATGCTCCTCCGTACGGAGGGAGCGTTCGGTGTTTCCGTTGACCGTAATTACTCCTCGAGGGCCTGGCATCTTGAGCTTGAGATATGCGTAGTGCGGCACCGCATTGAACTTTGCGAATGCGGTTCGTCCGAGCAGGGCGTGATAGCCACTGCGAAACGGGACTATATCGAAGATTAACTCTTCGCTTCGGAAATTGTCCGGGGATCCGAAGACCACGTCAAGTGTTACTGAGCCTGTACAGTTGGCTTCTACACCTGGTATAACGCCTTTAAAGGTCGTTCTTGTGGGCTTAATCCTTGAGGGATCTATGCCCATTTTCCGCACTGTATCCTGATAAAGCAGGTTCAGGCTACTGCCGCCGTCCATGAGGACTCTTGTGAGATGAAATCCGTCGATGATTGGGTCGAGAACCAATGCGGCGAAGCCGCCATGACGGATGCTAGTGGGATGGTCCCTTCGATCAAAAGTGATCGGGCAGGAGGACCATGGGTTGAACTTTGGGGCGACTGGCTCTATCGCGTATACGTCCCGTAGCGCACGCTTCCGCTCCCGCTTGGGAATGTGGGTTGCGTATATCATGTTCACCGTCCGCACTTGTGGGGGAAAGCCCTTCTGTCCATTGTTGTTCGGCGGCTTGGGCTCCTCGTCGTCGCTGTGCAGCCCCTTGTCTCTGTTTTCGGCCCTTAACTTGCCTGCCTGCTTGAACACCCAACAATCCCTGTTAGTGTGATTGGCTGGCCTTTCGGGGGTGCCATGTATCTGGCACAAGCGATCGAGTATTCGGTCCAAACTGGACGGGCCCTGAGTATTCTTTTTGAATGGCTTTTTCCGCTGACCGGATTTATAGCCTTTGAATCCGGCATTGACTGCCGTGTCTTCATTGCTGTCGCTGTTAACGCGGCGTTTTTGCTTATTCCGACGTGTCCTGCCACTTTTGTCCTTGGTATCCGAATTACCAGGGTTCTTTGATAAGTTGTTACTGCGAGCTAGCCAGCTGTCTTCTCCCGCGCAAAAGCGGGTCATGAGTGTCGTGAGGGCTGCCATGGATTTCGGCTTTTCCTGTCCCAGGTGCCGGGCAAGCCACTCGTCGCGGATGTTATGCTTGAAGGCTGCTAGGGCCTCTGCGTCCGGACAGTCGACTATCTGGTTTTTCTTTGTTAGGAACCGTGTCCAGAATTGTCTGGCCGATTCTTCTGGCTGCTGAATTATGTGGCTTAAGTCGTCGGCATCCGGCGGTCGCACGTAAGTGCCCTGGAAGTTGTCGAGGAATGCGGCTTCCAGGTCCTCCCAAGAACCGATTGAGTCTGCTGGCAAGCTGTTAAGCCAATGCCGGGCCGGTCCTTTAAGTTTGAGCGGGAGGTATTTGATGGCGTGTAGATCATCGCCGCGTGCCATGTGGATGTGAAGGAGATAATCCTCGATCCATACCGCCGGATCTGTTGTGCCATCGTATGATTCGATGTTTACGGGTTTGAAACCCTCTGGGATTTTATGATCCATTACTTCATTCGTGAAGCATAGCGGGTGTGCGGCGCCTCTGTACTGGGCTATATCACGACGCAGCTCGGAAGAGCTATGTCTGTTGTGTTCGGCCCGGCCGGATTTGTTGTATCCGGAGTGAAGATCATTGTCACATGCCGTAGGGCGCCTGCGCGATCCGTAGATCGATCTTGTTTGTCTTGCCTTATCCTCCAGTATGTCTCGCAGGTCGGGCGCATTTTCCCGTGCCTTAGTTGAGCGGCGTCGGGGCATGGCTTGGGTGGAGGGCCGAGAGGCCTCTCTGTCGCGGCCGCGAGGTGGCCGGTCTGCCATGTCATGCGCTGGTGATGTAGGTGCTTCCTCCTCTGATCGGGGTAGCGGCCTGCGCTTCGGGTAACTCTTGGAGGGGCGTTCGAGTTCATACTCTTCGGCCGCAAGGACTTCAGTCCATCTGTCAGCTAGCAAATCTTGGGCAGCTCTAAGCTGTTGCTGCTTTTTCTTGAGGCTGCTTGCCGTGGCTAAAAGCCTGCGTTTAAAACGCTCTTGTTCGGCGGGGTCTGATGGTATGACGAATTCGTCGTCATCGAGGCTTGCCTCGTCTTCGGAGGGAGGCGTATAGTTATCATCCTCGACCTCTCGGTCTGCCGCTCTCTCATGAGGGCTGGCTTCTCCATCTTCCTGTGCCGAATCTTGCTGAGGTGGGTGTTCTTCGGCGCTATCCGGGGTAGTATTATCTCCCGTGCCGGAATCACCGTTTTTGCTTTGGCGGGATTTAGAGCGGCGCCGCTGACGCCGGCGCTTTGGCTGTTTCTTGGGGGCGTCATCCCCCACTGTTCCATCGCCATCTCCATCTTTTGGAGTATCCACCATATATATGTCATATGACGAGGTGGCCTTCCAGCGCCCTACAGGTGCTGGTTCCTGTTCGTCTCCTACATCGTCGTCCATGCCGTCGATGTCTTCGGAGCTGAAGTCAAGCATGTCGGTTAGATCGTCGACAGTGGCTACAAAGCGGGTGGTGGGTGGGCTTTGAATTTCCTTATCGTCCGTATCCCACCCTTGCTGACCGTAGTCCGGCCAGGGCTCTCCTGATAAAGAGAGAGACTTAAGAGAATTCAGGATGTCGCCAAAAGGTGAATGCTGAAAGATGTCTGCGGCGGTGAACTCCATTATCGGCGCCCAATCGGATTCGATTGGCAGGGGCGCGGGGGGTTCGGAGTCCGGGGAGGAGTCCGGATCCTCGGAGTCACGGGCCATGCGGAGTGCGGGGCTGGAGTTTGGCTCGATCGCCTCTGAGATCGCAGCCCCTGAGGCAGCGTCTAACCACTGATCCTCGATCGGCGCAGTATGCTCCGAATCAATGGTCAAAACCGATGCGTATGCGGCCTCCAAGGCACTGTTCGGCGGCAGAGCTATATCATGCCCATCGAGACAGTGCGGCGCGCTTGGTTGTGGCTCGAATCCGTCGAAGATCAAGTCCCCGTGGATGTCAGTTGTGTAGTTTAGGCTTCCAAACCTTACCTGATGGCCAGGGGCGTAGCTTTCGATCTGCTCTAGGTGGCCGAGTGAATTGGCCCGCGGAGCGAAGCCGCCAAAGACAAAGATCTGTCCGGGGAGGAAAGTTTCACCATGGACCATATCGTCGTTGATGATCAAAGGAGCCATCGGGCCTAAAGGCGACGACACAGAGGAACTCTCAATGAAAGCACCAATGTCGGTGTCAAAACCGGTGGATCTCAGGTAGGGGGTCCCGAACTGTGCGTCTAGGCCGGATGGTAACAGGAGACAGGGAACACTTTGTTTTACCCAGGTTCGGGCCCTCTCGATGGAGGTAATACCCTACTCCTGCTTGATTAATATTGATGATATGGGTAGTACAAGAGTAGATCTACCACGAGATCAAGGAGGCTAAACCCTAGAAGCTAGCCTATGGTATGATTGTTGTGTATGGAGTTGATTGCCTACGGACTACAACCCTCCGGTTTATATAGACACCGGATAGGGTTAGGGTTACATAAAGTCGGTTACAATGGTAGGAGATCTTGAATATCCGCATCGCCAAGCTTGCCTTCCACGCCAAGGAAAGTCCCATCCGGACACGGGACGAAGTCTTCAATCTTGTGTCTTCATAGTCCAGGAGTCCGGCTGAAGGTATAGTCCGGCTACCCGAACACCCCCTAATCCAGGACTCCCTCAATCTTCATAACCCACAATCAAAGAATCAATGTTATGATAAGAGAGACTTTGTTGCTAGGAAGCACAGTAAAGAAAGAGAACCATGGGTTCAAAAACCCGTGCCTTTTCCTCCTAAACCATCCAAGAAAAAGGATGATGAGGATTTTGAGCGCTTTGCTGAAATGATTAGACCTATCTTTTTGCGTACGCGTTTGATCGATATGCTTAAAATGAACCCTTATGCTAAGTACATGAAAGATATTGTTACAAATAAAAAGAAAGATACCGGAAGCTGAAATTTCCACCATGCTTGCTAATTATACTTTTAAGGGTGGAATACCAAAGAAACTTGGAGATCCGGGAGTACCAACTATACCATGCTCCATTAAAAGAGACTATGTTAAAACTGCTTTATGTGATCTTGGAGCCGGTGTTAGTGTTATGCCTCTCTCTTTATATCGTAGACTTGATTTGAATAAGTTGACACCTACTGAAATATCTTTGCAAATGGCTGATAAATCAATGGCTATACCTGTCGGTATTTGTGAGGATGTGCCTGTTGTGGTTGCAAACGTTACTATTTTAACGGACTTTGTTATTCTTGATACTCCCAAGGACGATAGTATGTCTATTATTCTTGGAAGACCCTTTTTGAATACTGCCGGGCTGTTCTAGATTGCACCAAAGGCAATGTCACTTTTCATGTTAATGGTAATGAGCATACGGTACACTTTCCGCAGAAACAACCCCAAGTCCACAGTATCAATTCTATTGGAAAATTTTCAACAATTACTATTGGAGGTTTTGAATTTCCTCTTCCTACTGTCAAGAAGAAATATGATATTCTTATTGTTGGGGATGTGCATATCCTCGTTGAGGTAACCTAGTGTTATTCGAAAATTCTCCGGCTTCATGTTATTCAAAATGAGTTTGTTAACAAGACCTGATCAACCTTGTTAGTGGATTCCTTTTGATGAGCATGAGATGGATGAATTTAGAAAACACAACTCTCTGTACCCTCCTTTTACTTTCTGTTATTTATATTAAATAAAGCAAAAATAGTATTTTTCTGTCTGTTTTATGAATTATCCATGTAATAAAAAACTACCCCGAAAATAAAAGTTCTCCAAATGCCCTAAAAAATAAATATGATCTTTTCTAGAATATTTGAGAATATCTGGCACTGAGAACACAGCAGGGGGAGCAAGCACCTGGCCACGAGGGTCCAGGGCGCGCACCCCTGCCTCGTGGGCACACGGTGGCTCCCCTCCACTTATTCCAACTACCACACACTCCTTCTTCCTTCCACAAAAATCACCAACCAGCTCAAACCCAAGTCCAAGCTCATTTTGCTGCCATTTTCGATCTCCTTGCTCAAAGCTCCATTCACAAAACTGCTTTGGGAGATTGTTCCTTGGTATGTGACTCCTCCAATGGTCCAATTACTTTTTGTTCTACTGCTTTATTCATTGCAAAAAAAAATTTCTTAGGTGACCATGTTCTTGAGCTTGCATGCCAAATTTATGTGGTAAAAAGTAGTTTTAATGCATGATATTACCTCTGGGCACTTGTAGGAGTAGTTGCTATCAATTTTGTTGAGTTTAGCTCACTTTTATTTTGAAGTTACTAAAAATTTCAGAAATTTTCAGAAAAAGATGAAGAGATTTTTGAGGGGCTCATCGAGCCGAAGCTCGAAGGATAAGCAAAGTGAGGAGGATAAGAGGCCCAAATATAATCTCCCTCGCACTGCGGAGGTTCGGCAATATGAATGGCCTTGTGATGATTTCTTGAGAGCAGCCGGGATTTATGATGATTTCTATGAATTGGCTGAGAATGCAGGCCTCATTGCCTTCCTCCACGACAAACATGAATAGTATCTCTTACTCACCAATATCTTTGTGCAAAACTTTCATTTCCATGCTAGGAGCTCACCACCTACGGTGGAATTTTTATGATGAGCATAAGGATGTCACTTCATGATTTTTGTCAGGTTTGTTTGATTCCTTTTGAGGGCAGCGTAGAGGAAGCACATCGTGACGATGTGGAAGGGTTTATTGATACAATTGATGTAAGGGGAATGAGGAAAGTTTTCGATGCAAGAATTACTAGCATACATTTTCCTGTTTTATGTTATTTTGCAATATTTGCTAGTAGATGCTTAATTGGTCGCGGAAACTGTGGCAACCTTAGTGCCCCTGATATTGTTATTTTGTGCCATGCCTTGTTCCGTGATGACACATTTAGTATGGGCGCTATTGTTGCAAAGCGGTTAAATCTTAACCGTACTAAGGGCCCCGTCCTTGGAGGCATCTTCGCCTCGCGCCTTGCTGCACACTTTAACATACCTATTAGGCATTATGAGAAGGAAGAGAAGTTGTTGCCTCCTGTTTTTCTAGACTATAAGAGTATGGTAGCACATGATTTTATCATTAAGAATAAGGAAAAGATTCTTAAGTACAAGCTGATATTTGATAAAAATCACCCTGAGACTATTACCTTGCCTGCTCCTTCCTTGTTTGACTTATCTGCAGGCAAGTACCTTGTTCCGCCGGAGGCCATTCACGCCTACCGAAACCCCACACCAGCTACAGAGCCAGAGCCGGAACCACAATTTGATCCTCACCGGCAGTTTGTTTATCAGTGGAATCCGGAAGAGATCGCCAACCAGTGGCACCAGGGGGATTCTTCTTAGTATGACCCCAACTATTACTTTGGATATCCGCCAGGCCAGCCGTGGCCATAGACCAACTTAGGCCAAAAGCCTAAGCTTGGGGGAGTACATATTTCTCACCGACATTACATTCATGTTCACACACCCATGCTAGTTGTCGGTGCTCATACTTTTTCACTGTAATATCCATGCTAGTTTATTTTTCCTTTTTATGCTTTCTTCTTGTGTGTTTTGATAAACCTTAAGAAAAACCAAAAATATAGTTGTAGCCTTTAGTTAGTTTACTTTCCATGCCTGTAGTGGTAGTAATTAAAAGAAAACCCAAAAAGATTTCTCGTTCTTCTTTTGCTTGTTGGGAGCTTTCCCGTGTAAATAGTTTTATTTCTTTCTTGTTCTCTGGGGGTTGAGATGAGAAGACCATAATGAAAATGTTAAAGTGGCTCTCATATGCATTATTGCTGATCTAACAAAGAGCCCATATTACCTTGTCTTCTCTCTTGAATTGAATGCTTGCAGATTCCAGCTTAGTCCAATGCACGTGCACTATTATTATTATCCACACTGTCCGGCCGTGTAAGTGAAAGGCAATAATGATGATTATATGATGAACTTATTGCGATGAGAAAAGCTGGTATGAACTCGACCTCTCTTGTTTTTGTAAATATGATTAGTTCAGCGTTCGTGATTCAGCCTATTATGAATAAACATGTTTGCAATTACAATTAGAGATTGTAGTTGATTATGCCATGCTTAATTAGCTAGGAGCTTATAATGGTTTACCTTGCATGCCAACATGCTATTAAAATGGTTGTGATGTGGTATGATAGGGTGGTATCCTCTTTTGAACGATTCAAGTGGCTTGACTTGGCACATGTTCACGCATGTAGTTGAAACAAAATCAACATAGCCTCTACGATATTTATATTCATGGTGCATTATATCCTACTCATGCTTGAATTCGGTGTTGATTAATTTTAATGCATGTTCATGACTATTGTCGCTCTCTAGCTGGTCGCTTCCTAGTCTTTATCTAGCCTTCACCTGTACTAAGCAGGAATACTGCTTGTGCATCCAAATCCATAAACCCAAAGTTGTTTCATATGAGTCCACCATACCTATCTATATAAAGTATCTACCTGCCATTCCAAGTAAATTTGTATGTGCCAAACTCTAAACCTTCAAATAATCATTATGTTTTGTATGCTCGAATAGCTCATGTATCAACTAGGGCTATCTGTATCTTCCATGCTAGGCGGGTTATTCTCAAGAGGAGTGGACTCCGCTCCTCACTCATGAGAAAAGGGCTGGTCACCGGGATGCCCAGTCCCGTGCTTTATGCAAATCAAATCAAAATAACTGCAAACAAAACTCCCTCGAGACTCTTGTTAGTTGGAGGCACTCGTTGTTTCGAGCAAGCCATGGATTGATGCTTGTTGGTGGAGGGGGAGTATAAACTTTACCATTCTGTTTGGGAACCGCCCATAATGTGTGTAGCATGGAAGATATCGAGATCTCTCGGTTATTATGTTGACAATGAATGTATACCGCTCGAAATATTATTCATATCTATTTCAAAACTGAGCTCTGGCACCTCTACAAATCCCTGCTTCCCTCTGCGAAGGGACTATCCATTTACTTTTATGTTGAGTCATCATCCTATTATTAAAAAGCACTAGTTGGAGAGGACCGCTGTCATTTGCATTCATTACTATTTAGTTACATTGAGTATGACTTGACTGGATCTCTTTTACCATGAATTACAATGTCTAGTTAGTCCTTGATCTTTAAAGGTGCTCTGCATTTATGTTTTGCGGTCTCAGAAAGGGCTAGCGAGATACCATCTTGTTATATCATATCATGATTGTTTTGAGAAAGTGTTGTCATCCGAGATTTCTTATTATTGCTCGCTAGTTGATTATGCCATTGATATGAGTAAATATGAGACCTAAGTGTTATTGTGAATATGGTTAGTTCATAATCTTTGCTGAAAACCTGAATGCTGGCTTTACATATTTACAACAACAAGAGCAAACAGAGTTTGTAAAAGTTTTTCTTTATCACTTTCAGTTTATCAACTGAATTGCTTGAGGACAAGCAAAGGTTTAAGCTCGGGGGAGTTGATACGTCTCCATCGTATCTACTTTTCCAAACACTTTTGCCCTTGTTTTGGACTCTAACTTGCATGATTTGAATGGAACTAACCCGGACTGACGCTGTTTTCAGCAGAATTGCCATGGTCTTATTTTTGTGTAGAAATAAAAGTTCTCAGAATGACTTGAAAATCAACGGAGAATTATTTTGGAATATATATATAAAATACTGGAAGAAAGATCCACGTTAGGGGGGCCTCCACCTGTCCATGAGGGTGGGGCGCACCCTACCCCCCTGGGCGCGCCCCCTGCCTTGTGGGCCCCCTGACGCTCCACCGACCTCAACTCCAACTCCATATATTCACTTTCGAGGAGAAAAAACTAGAGGGAAGGATTCATCGCGTTTTATGATATGGAGCCGCCGCTAAGCCCTAAACTCTCTCGGGAGGGCTGATCTGGAGTCCGTTCAGGGCTCCGGAGAGGGGAATCCGTCGTCATCGTCATCATCAACCTTCCTCCATCACCAATTTCATGATGCTCACCGTCGTGTGTGAGTAAATTCCATCGTAGGTTTGTTGGACGGTGATGGGTTGGATGAGATTTATCATGTAATCGAGTTAGTTTTGTTAGGGTTTGATCCCTAGTATCCACTATGTTCTGAGATTGATGTTGCTATGACTTTGCTATGCTTCATGCTTGTCACTAGGGCCCGAGTGCCATGATTTCAGATCTGAACCTATTATGTTTTCATCAATATATGAGAGTTCTTGATCCTATCTTGCAAGTCTATAGTCACCTACTATGTGTTATGATCCGGCAACCCCGAAGTGACAATAATAGGGACCACTCCCCGTGATGGCCGTAGTTTGAGGAGTTCATGTATTCACTATGTGTTAATTCTTTGGTCCGGTACTCTATTAAAAGGAGGCCTTAATATCCCTTAGTTTCCATTAGGACCCCGCTGCCACGGGAGGGTAGGACAAAAGATGTCATCCAAGTTCTTTTCCATAAGCACGTATGACTATATTCGGAATACATGCCTACATTACATTGATGAACTGGAGCTAGTTCTGTGTCACCCTAGGTTATGACTGTTACATGATCGATCGCATCTGGCATAATTCTCCATCACCGATCCAATGCCTACGAGCTTTTCCATATATTGTTCTTCGCTTATTTACTTTTCCGTTGCTATTATTACAATCACTACAAAACCCAAAAATATTACTTTTGCTACCGTTACCTTTTGCCACCGTTACCACTACTATCATATTACTTTCCTACTAAACACTTTGCTACAGATATTAAGTTTCCATGTGTGGTTGAATTGACAACTCAGCTGCTAATACTTGAGAATATTCTTTGCCTCCCTCGTGTCGAATCAATAAATTTGGGTTGAATACTCTACCCTCGAAAACTATTGCGATCCCCTATACTTGTGGGTTATCAATAGGTAACAGAGAATTTGCAAGCCCATCTCGATGAGACCGAGATCCCATCGGTGAGACCAAATTGATTAGGGTTTGTGGCAGTGTCTATGTCAAGTGAACTCGGTGGCGCCAGATGGAAAATTTCGGTGGGGCCAAGTTTGACTTTTTGGTTTGGGACATATGTGGATATGAGAAAGTGGTTGAGGGCTTTGGAGCATATCACTAAGCACTTTGAGCAAGCAAGCCATTAAGCAACACCTCATCCCCTTTTAATAGTATTGGCTTTCCTATGGACTCAATGTGATCTTGGATCACTAAAAGTAAAATGTAGAGTCTTGAGCTTTTGAGCTTGAGCCAATCCTTTGTCCTTAGCATCTTGAAAGGGTATCATATCCTCTTGTCCATGCCAGTCCATCTGTTGAACTTGTCTGAAATATGCTAGATGAAAAACATTACTCCAATAGGAGATATGTTGACATTAATTACCAAAACCACCCAGGGAGCACTTGTGCTTTCAATCTCCCCCTTTTTGGTAATTAATGACAACATACATCAAAGCTTTAGATAAAGATATAGAGAATAACAAGTAAAGCTTTGGAAAGACATGTAACATGCATATGCTCCCCCTACATATATGCAATCATGTCAATATGAAATGTAAGAGCATGTGAATGCATAATCATGACACAGCAAGCAATGTGTTACATGTTTCTTGGCTATATGCATTAGAGAAAATGATGTGAATATGGGAATTGTAACTTCATGTTCATGATTCCTTCTTGCAAACAATATGTACATTAGCAAGAAATCTTCATGCACATGAGTGAGATGCATATACTTACCTTATGGTCTTGAGCTAGCTTAGGAAGAGATGAACCTGCGTAAACAAGGTTAGATAACATAGATACATCTACTAGACAGAGCAAACAAAAGAAGCCACAAGAGTACCAAGATTGGGATGACATGTAGAGTGTGAGTACTGGGTACTCTATTGGATATAGACATGTCCCCAAAGGTAAAGATATGCAATGAATTCAAAGACTTCCTTCCCCAGAAGTCTTCTCCCCCTGAATCCTGTATGGATAATGGGAGAACATAGGGAAACAAAATCAGAGCAAAACAGATCATGAACATAGACATAACATAGACATGTCTTTCCCCTTAAAGACATGTGACTTCTCTCCTCTTGAACACCAAGCATCTGGGGCCTTTGATGTGATTACCTCTCTCTCCCTTTTTCTGTTGCTCCTTTTGAAGAGAATAAGCTTTGATGTGATCTCTCTCTCCCGCTTTGACATCAGTTTCCAAGAAGGGGTCTTCTGGAGTGTGAGTCAAAATAGGTTTGGTCCTTGAGTCACAGAGCAAAGCAGCATATAGATTGTGATGCTGGTAGAGGACAAGAATCATCGAGTGGAGCTGGAACAAAAATGCAAGAACAAGTGGCAAAATGTCTTTGCTGCAGTGAAGTCGGTGGCACCGAGTTGTGTTCTTCGGTTGCACCGAAAGGATTTGGTTGGACTGAAAGTAGCAAACTGGCGTGTCCGAGTTCAACACAGAAAAAGATCAATAGTCACCTCAGCTCACTAGGCAAATAAGATCTCACAAAGATTTGCAAGGAATTAACTGAAGGATTTGCAATGAATTGGATGCAAAAAATGCAGAACAAAATAGAGAAACGAAAATCTAGATGAAGTTTTTTTTGGATAAAGGAAGGGGAATAAATATGCAAGGGACAAATGTAAGGAACAAATGCAAGAACTCAGGGAAACACTGGAGAACTTCATCTAGAATTGGGCGGTGAAAAAGTCACCTATGTTAGAGTATATTGACTAAGGAGTCAAGTGAGAACACTTGATCGTAGGTCATACCCATCTTTTAAGCTCAAAATGGGGTTATCATTTATCGTTTAAGCTTTTGATGTATTCGCATCTTGTTGAGTTACTTTGACCCATGACTCGGGGTAAAGCTTCTCTAAGATGGAATAGCATACCTTGGGTGGTGGTATTGAACTTGATCATGTAGTTGAACTTGTGTGGGGTGCTCAAGGTTGATGTAGCGCATGAATGGTTGAGAGCACCACTTGGAGTTGAGTTCATCTACCTACATGGGTTAGTCTTGCAAGGAAGAGCACTTGTGTATCCAAAATGACAATCATGAAATTTGATATATATATATATATATATATATAATATATATATATATAGAGAGAGAGAGATAATTTTTCAAAGGATATGTTGAGGGGTTTCATGCTTCCTTGTCTTCAACAACCATTGTGTAGAGACTTGGTGATGTAGAGATTGCTCAAGATGTGAGTGAGTTGCAATCTCATGGATTTAGATTCATCCAAGTACCTACAAGTGTTAGATAGCATGCAAGGGTACAAATGTATCCAAGACATATGATCATCATCATAAGAGAAGAAATCAAGGATTAGACAAAGACTTATGCCTTGCATGTATCCAAATGGAGTTCCTACTCCAAGTTTGAAGCATCAATGATGTTCAATTCACCTCTCAAACGACAAGGCTTTCTCATCAAGCAGTTTGGTGAATATATCCGCCAATTGCTTATCGGTACGAACATGCTTAAGATCAATGTCCCCTTTAGCAACATGATCTCGAATGAAATGATGACGAACTTCAATATGCTTAGTTCGAGAATGTTGCACGGGATTGTGAGCAATCTTAATAGCACTTTCATTGTCACAAAGCAATGGAACATGTTTCACATAGATCCCATAATCTTTAAGAGTTTGTGTCATCCAAAGTGAGCACAACATGAACCGACGGCAATGTATTCCGCTTCGGCGGTGGATAAGGATACCGAGTTTTGTTTCTTGGAGGACCAAGATACAAGAGATCTACCAAGAAATTGACAAGTACCTGAAGTGGACTTTCTATCAACCTTGTCTCCGGCGTAGTCCGAATCAGAGTAGCCAACAAGATCAAAAGAAGACCTCATAGGATACCAAATGCCAAAATTTGGTGTATGTATTAGGTATCTCACTATCCTTTTCACAACCTTAAGATGACATTCTTTGGGGCCGCTTGATATCGTGCACACATGCACACACTTAGCATGATATCGGGACGAGATGCACATAGATATAACAATGAACCAATCACAGAGCAATAAAACTTTTGGTCAACTAGTTTGCCATCCTTGGTCAAGTCAAGATGTCCACTAGTAGGCATGGGAGTTTTCATACCTTTGCTTTCTTGCATGTTGAACTTCTTGAATAAGTCCTTGTTATACTTTATTTGAGAAACAAAGGTACCCTCCTTAGTTTGCTTAATTTGCAAACCTAGGAAGAACTTGAGTTCACTCATCACAGACATCTCAAACTTCTCCAACATTAGCTTTCCAAACTTTTCACTAAAATGAGGGTTAGTCGAACCAAATATGATATCATCAACATAAATTTGGCACACAAATAATTCACCATTAACCCTTTTAGTAAAAAGAGTAGAATCTATTTTTCCAATCTCAAAGCCTTTTTCAATAAGGAATTTGGTCAAGCATTTATACCATGCTCTAGGAGCTTGTTTAATACCATAAAGAGCTTTGTGAAGTTTGTAAACATGGTCAGGTTTCTTAGGATTGACAAAGCCGGGAGGTTTGTTTAACATAAACTTCCTCCTCATTTCACCATTTAGAAAAGCACGTGTAAGGTCCATTTGGTACAAGGTGATATCATGGTGATTAACATAGGCAAGTAAGATGAGGATGGACTCAAGTATAGCAACGGGGGCATATGTCTCACTGTAGTCCATACCTTCGACTTGAGTGTAGCCTTGGGCGACGAGACGTGCTTTGTTGCGGAGGACTAGACCATCTTCGTCTTGCTTGTTGTGAAACACCCATTTGGTATCGATGATGTTGTGGTTGTTGTCGGGTTTCTCGACCAATGTCCACACTTGATTTCTCTCAAAGTTGTGTAGCTCTTCATGCATAGCATTTATCCAATCTAGATCTTCCAACACTTCTTCAACCTTCATAGGTTCAATGCTAGAGATGAATGAATAATGTTCACAAAAATTAGCCAAACGAGTTTTAGAGCGAGTGATTCTCCCGGTCTGGATACCATTGAAGATTTGTTCGACGGGATGGACTCTTGAAAGTCTTGCTCGAACTCGTGGGAGCTTTTGTTTGGGTCAGGGTGGAGCATCTTCTTCATCATCTCGTTCTTCTTCTTGGCCTTCTTCATTGTTGACGTTGTTGTTCTCTTGTCATGGTGGAGAAGGAGGTTGATGAGGTTCATCTTGGTGTACTTCCTCGTTTTCTTCATCTTGGCGTGTCCCACTTGTGGATGCTTCCATGTAAACTTTCAGTTCACCTTATCATGAGGTAGAAGCTTCCACTTGGACGGACAAGGTACTCTCCTTCACCTCCGTTGGACGAATCTTGCCGATAGACAAGTCTTGGATTGCTTCCGAATGGGTCTTTGTCTCCTACATCAATTGGCAATTGCTCAGTGATGAGCTCGTATGTCGTCTTGCCAAGTAGCTTGTGAAGATACAAGCGATTTGTTTCATGACAAGCCGTCTCAACTACTTCCGCCCAAAAGTGTTTTGGAGTCTTGTACTCATGAAGCATCGTTCTTTCCATCTCGATAAGAGTTTGGTTCTTCCTCTCAACAACTCCATTTTGTTGAGGTGTGTATGTAGCCGAGAACTTGTGTGAAATCCCTTCTTCATCAAGAAAGGTATCCACATTTGCGATCTTGAACTTTGTTTTGTTGTCGTTGTTAACCTTCTTGATCTTTCCTCCAAATTGATTTTGGGACTTCCTAGCGAAGTTCTTGAAGATCTTTTAGACCTGCCATTTATCATCAGGAAATAACACCCACGTAAATCTTGAAAAATCATCGACTATAACTAGACCAAATGAGTTTCCACCGAGACTTTTGTAGGCATTGGGACCAAAGAGATTCATATGAAGTAGCTCAAGCGGTCTCCTTATGGTCATGATGTTCTTCACGGGATGACTTCCTCCACCTTGTTTTCCTGCTTGACAAGCACTGCACAATCTATCCTTGTCAAATATAACATGTTTTACTCCAAGGATGTGATCACCTTTAATAAGCTTATCAAGATTTTGCATGCCCACATGACCTAACCTTCTATGCCACAACCAGCCTTTTGAGGATTTAGCAATTAGGCAAGTTCTAGGTTGAGCCTTTCTAGTGAAATCACCAATATATAGATCACCTCTACGTGTACCGGTAAAGACCATTTTATGATTATCTCTACGAAACACTTGGCAATCTACTTCAGTAAATAGGACATTGAAACTAAAGTCAGCAAGTCTAGATACGGAAAGCAAATTGTAGCCAAAAGATTCAATGAGCATAACATTTTGTATAGAGCTATCATGTGAGATGGCCACCTTACCAAGGCCAACCACCTTACCCTTTGAGTTATCAACAAAAGTGATGTACTTCTGAGGGCTGTCGTTTTCAGCAAGCTCACGAAACATATCTTTGTCTCCGGTCATATGATCAGTACATCCACTATCAAGGACCCATTCCCTTCCTCCAGCCATGTAGCCACGAAGATTAGCCATAAGACCAAAGTGTCCCATAGACTCATCGAGATCAAGGTCACTATCATCATCCTCATCATAGTATCCATGTTCAACATCGTCTTGTGATGGATAAATTCCTAGAGAGGGTAATTCATTAGATAAATGGACATCACAATGGTCATCTTTATGAATTCTAATGGCTTCGGAGATGATATTGCTAATGATTCCAACATCTCCTTTAGCACTCGTAAGATTAGTAAGCTCAAATAGACAATCACCAAATTTGGGATAATTGGAACTCATCTTACTCAAGGCAATCGATTTATGAAGAATTTCATCCAAGTTTGCAAGGAATAGTTTGGAAATCGTTCCTCAAGAAATCTCCATATGGTGTAGGCACACTCAAGAGCAGGCAATTTAGCAAGCAAGTTTCTAGGCAATCCTCTAGTGATTAAATTGACAGTTCTAAGATTACGGATCATGTCAATAGACTCATCAAGGGTAGGATGCAGAGGATCAACGTGAGGTGCATAAGGGCAAGTAATATACTTGTTCAAATGATATTCATTGAAAATCTCAAGCATCTCAATTTTCCACTCATGAAAGAACTCTCCATCAAGTATAGGCACACTACGTCTAAGACTCCCCAACGTAGACTCATCCATCTTCCTCGAAAGGTGTTTAAACCAAAGCAATGGTGACCAATGCTCTGATGCCAATTGAAAGGATTTAGAAGAGGTGTCTAGAGGGGGTGAATAGCCTCCTAACAAGGAAAAGTTGCAGTTTTGATTTTCTTCAAGTTAAGGTAGAGTTTTAGCACAAGTTTAAACATTCGCAATACATTCAAGCAAGCATGGCAAGAGTATATGAGCAGCAGAAAGTAAAGCATGCAATTTGCAAGAAAGTAAAGGGATGGGATTGGAGTGTGCAAACGCAATTGGAGACACGGTGATTTTTGGCGTGGTTTCGATAGGTGGTGCTATAGTACATCCACGTTGATGGAGACTTCAACCCACGAAGGGTAATGGTTGCGCGAGTCCATGGAGGGCTCCACCCATGAAGGGTCCATAAAGAAGCAACCTTGTCTATCCCACCATGGCCATCGCCCACGAAGGACTTGCCTCACTAGGGTAGATCTTCACGAAGTAGGTGATCTCCTTGCCCGTACAAACTTCTTGGTTCAACTCCACAATCTTGACGGAGGCTCCCAAGTGACACCTAACCAATCTAGGAGACACCACTCTCCAAAAGGTAATAGACGGTGTGTTGATGATGAACTCCTTTCTCTTGTGCTTCAAATGATAGTCTCCCCAACATTCAACTATCTCTCACTGATTTGGATTTGGTGGAAAGATGATTTGAGTGGGAAGCAAGTTGGAGAAGGCTAGAGATCAATATTCATATGGTTGTAATTAATGGAATATCTTGACCTCAACACATGAGTAGGTGGTTCTCTCTCAGAAAATGTATGCTGGAAGTGTAGGCATGTTCTGATGGCTCTCCTCACAAATGAAGAGTGGGTGGGGGTATATATAGCCTCCACACAAAATCTAACCGTTACACAAAAATCACCAAACTCGGTGGGACCAAATCAGAAAACTCGGTCGGACCGATTTAGTTCATAATGTGATCGTTAGGTATTTTGGTGGGACTGATGTGCTAGGGTTAGGGTAAAACCTCATCTCGGTTTGACCGATTACACAAACTCGGTGAGACCGATTTTGGTAATAAGCAAAACAGACAGTTGGTCAAGCAAACTCGGTGGGACCGATTGCATATCTTGTTGGGACCAAAATTATTGCAATAGGTAATAGAGTGTTTGCAAGCCCATCTCGATGAGACCGAGATCCCATCGGTGAGACCGAATTGATTAGGGTTTGTGGCAGTGGCTATGTCAACTGAACTCGGTGGCGCCGGAGAAAATTTTGGTGGGGCCGAGTTTGACTTTTTGGTTTGGGACATATGCGGATATGAGAAAGTGGTTGAGGGCTTTGGATCATATCACTAATCACTTTAAGCAAGCAAGCCATTAAGCAACACCTCATCCCCTTTTAATAGTATTGGCTTTCCTATGGACTCAATGTGATCTTGGATCACTAAAAGTAAAATGTAGAGTCTTGAGCTTTTGAGATTGAGCCAATCCTTTGTCCTTAGCATCTTGAAAGGGTTCCATATCATCTTGTCCATGCCACTCCACCTGTTGAACTTGTCTGAAATATACTAGACGAAAAACATTAGTACAATAGAAGATATGTTGACATTAATTACCAAAACCACCCAGGGAGCACTTGTGCTTTCACCGAGGAGCTGAGCTGTCTCCGCGCGATGGTGGGGGCAGAGCTGGACAAGGAGGGGTTGCGGGATGCCGTCGCCGTTGCCAGGCGAATCCTCTCAGGGCTCCGTCATCGGAATGCATTCGTGCCATTGGACGCCGTCTTTGAGGAGCTGGCTCCCGTCGACCGGAGCGGGCTCTGCGGGTCGTTGCACCCTGCATCACCAACGTCGTGCGCCTCGAGAAGCAGAGGGACTTCGGTGGTGTTTAGGCGTCCTCTGCATGGGCATGCCCATGTCTTGGCGCAACATGACCGTTAGATCAAACTCAGACAATGCAGATCATTCACTGTAGCACAAAGCGTGTGGGTGTGTTTGGTTGCATTCTCATCTCAATATAGTTGTTCCCTCTTCGTGTATTTGTGTTAACCTACTAGTGTGGACTCATGCACCCTTCATGCACTCTGCCAAACACCCAAAAGTGGGTTGAGAAGGGAACTTTTGCTCCCATCCCGTGCACCCTTCATACACCCTGCCTAACACTGAGTCGTGCTTCATATGGTTCATGTTTCGTGGAGTACTGTAGCACCGTACTCTCCGTGCACTATAGACCTAGTTCTGTTAACATTGATCTCACCGTTCATTCTCGATCGGACATTCGAAAAAGTGGTACTATGTTACATTACTGTTCATATAGTTGACATGCGCACAACATCATTTGTTATCGTCATATCTTATTACACTAGCAACAAGATTATGTAGTACTGACGTATGAACCACTGCACATGCCTAGTAGTAGGAGCACTGTGTATGTTCAAGTGTCTAGCGTGTTTCGCACTCCTCTGTCGTAAGAGTGGAAACGCTTGTTGTAATCATTTTTTTCTTCAGAAAAAACAGTGGACTCGCTCTACCATGCGGATCCTCCTCGACGGCCGTCGGGAACCTTGCTACTCACTTTCGCCGACGTGTGGGACAGCCAGCATGGGGGTCCACTAGCCATGCACTAAATTACTCCTTAGTAGAGTGCCCAACTGCACGGTAGACTACCCCGATCGAAGTGCCGCAGTAATTCCCAATGAGCCATCAAATCACAGAACCCCCTCCTTTCCAGCAGTAAGTTGGACGGATGAAGCAACCATCATTTCACTCTTCTCTCTCAGCTTCCTCTCTACCCAACCCTCTCTTCTCCCTCATCTTGTTCCTCATTTCTTCAAGAAAACCCTGACCTGCTTCTGCCATTGTTCTTCTCTCCCAAAGAAGGAAAGGTGAGTGCATCAATGATGTTGATTCTAGCCAAGGCCCGGTCTTGCAACCCCGAGACTGATCCTATAACTCCCTCTCTGTTCTTCTTTTGGGTTTGTGATTATGGTTTCTTTTATTTTATTTCTATCTTGATGGACGCTGGAGCACCAGCCGAAGTGATGTCTATGGCTCTAGCCAAAATCGTCGAGGCTCATGGTACAAAGAAGCGCAAGCACCCCACTAAGACTACCGCAGACAAGCTCAAAGCCATCGCCCTATCCAAGCACCCCTCTCCAGGATCCCTCATTAAGCAAGTCCAGGTAATATTTCTTCTTGACGATCTTTTTCTTGATCTTGATCGTGTTTTTTCATCTAACACGGAGTACTAGTACTAGTAGTACAACTTTCTGGGTGATCTTGCATGTGATTTTTGTGTGCCAAATGACGGTTCTAAATTCCTCTTTTGACCAAAACATGTGAGAGGTTGACACTGATTTCTTATAGATTACTTTCAACTACTTTATGAACATCAATGCTACCTTTGAAGAGGGTATATTTGCATCAGTAACTTATGTTATGGATATTGCAAGTAATCCCTCTGCTCTCATGCCTTTGAAGACATGTTCTAGTGTCTTTGTTCACTCATTTATGTGTGTATATTAGTCATATATGGAGTAAAATATCGAAAATCACCTTATATTTCTGAGCAGAGGTAGTAATAAAATATTTTGTTTCTGTTTGAATTAGAGCCAGGACTGCGGTGGAGATGAAGTTCTCAAAATCACGTCGTGTGAACTGGAAGACCTGAGGATGAGTTGTACTGCTAAACTATCCAACTGCTGTGTCCTTGTCGCCACATGTCCTGAACTAGTGTTTTCCTATAGCATTGTTGTCAAGCGTGTTCTCGAGGTTGTACTTGACCACAACAATTTCCTGGTTGTGCCTTCGATTACGAAGGGTGTGGTTCTTGTAAAGCTTCCTGACAAATCTGATGCGGCATGTCTTCATCGTCATGTTTAGGAGTGGAAGGACCACTCTGTTAGGTTCTCCAAGGTTGAGGAGATGGTGATGGTGCCGGTAGACATCTCTCACGAAGTCCATGGACTAGTCAGCTATGCGGGGTTCATCCCATAGACCGGTAGCAAGAAATAGTCTACAGAGTTTAATTAGTGCAACTTTGCTTGTCTGTAGTAAGTACTATTGTTTAGTACTTGATTTGTGTTTGTGAACCCTGTATTGTTTAGTACTGCCGCTTTTGGTGTGTAGTGAGTCCTGAGAACAGTCTATGTTAATGTCTGTCCACTCAATTTAGTCTGTATATTTTGAAGTATTCAGATCATCTTTTTTGTGAGGAAGGTTTATCAATTATGGTTACACTCCAATACATGTATGCATTGCAGGGTTGATCAATTAGACTGTCCTGCTTGTGGGAGTAGGCGGGGGCCCTGCATGCCACGCATAGTTGGACGACCAATCCTCTGTTTAGTACTTCAACATAGTGATTTCCTGGTAAGGATTCAGTCGTGTCACATGAAGTAAATCTTATTGATTTACTGTCTAAATCTTATTGATTTAATGTCACGTTTTCTTTCTTTTGCTGCAATTTTACGATGCAGGTTTTGCCATATGACATTCATCACAGAATAAACCGTTTGGTTTGCTCTACGATGGATATTTTTGCAGGTTTCACTTCTTATGTCGTGTCAGTAATGAAGGCACTGTCCATCACTTATATTACTATAAAAATTGGATCAGTCTGTTGTCTGAGTACAAGCTGAATCCCTATGATGAACTGCAGTTTGGTTTAACAAACACGCCACAATTAGTCCTTCTCGTGTTTAAAAGAAATGAAGAAAAAGACTGGATCACGGTCACGGAGCCTAGTCAAGTTAGAAAGCTAATCATAGCAGACCAGACACGATCGCCACTGTCTCGCACATCGGTATCACCTTCAGCAATGGATCGAGCACCCACAGTTGCTCTTGCACTGACAGTGGCAGCAACTCAGTCTAATCTAGCTGAGGATTGGGCACCGACCGCATCAGCGGATCAGGCTGATCTACCGGAGGATTGGGCATCGACACCGGCACATGCTCCGACACCGGCACCAGCTCTACAAGGAGCACCATCTCCGGCAGCAGCAGCGGCACTACCAGTCGCACTGGCACGGGCACCAACAATGGCTTCGGCACCTGCACCAACACTTGCACTTGCATGTGCACCGGCGCGTGCAGCGGCAACAGAACTAGCAGTTGCACCGACAACAGACTGGGCTGCAGTTCGCACTTCATATACCAAAGTCCTTACAAAAACCGACATGTCCACCTTCTTGGTAAGCATTGGCCGCCCAAGTGCTTCGTTCTTTTTTCTTTCCATATTGTTTCACATGATTCACTATGTTGATCTAACTATTTGTGTATGTCTTCTTGTTTGCAAACAGAGAATTCCTATAGCAACGAGGGAGTCGTTCAACAATTCGGGCGACCGTGGCCAAGTTTCTCTTACCATGCGCGGCCTTGGTGTGAATAAACCTGCTCAATATACCATAAGTACAAAGGATGATCACATGATGATTGATGCTAAAGGATGGTCAAGGTTCAAATCTAAATCATATCTTGCGGTAGGGGGTGATGTCAAAATCGAACTTTCTCGGCAAGGAGAGCTAGTCCAAATCAACTTTGAAATTCTTCAGTAACAGGACGCAACTGCCGAACTGATCTATCCTTTGAGAGATTTTGATGTAATACTCTGGCATGTGAAACAAGTGTCCTGTGTGTATAAGTAGTACGACATTATCGTTGATAGAATTGCAACTCTGATTGCTGGTTAGGAACTGTCATTTGATTTCATTCCAATAACTGTCGTGCTTTATTCAATTTTGTGTATTCGCCTTGCGACAGTATCTAAAACCAGCGTCGTATCGATATCTTGCAATATGAAAAGCGCTGAGGTAGAACACATGGGCCCCCAAACATGCAGGCGCACCAGCCTGTGGCCCAAAGTCCAGAATCGTGAGTATGTCTGAGTATTTCTCAGTTGAACCCCCATAATGCCCGCGCGTTGCACGTAACATCAAGATGCATTTGTATGAGTATTTTATCTTGTGAGAGAAAAGGATGAATGAGGGAAGGCCTTATTTGCAAATGTGGAGAGGTGTGTGGGTACTTTTTTACAAAATTGCCATAGTTTCCTTCCTATCCGTCGGATATAAATTGGACGGCCTATATTGCAGGATGGCAGGCACACCATCATCACGAACTCGTCTATACCGTGTTAAAAAAACTCTGTTTTTTATAATTAAATATGTTATATATATATTCCCCTTGACTTTTCTTATGTATAAAGTTGTGATATAAAAGATCTTTATATTTCTTTACAGAGGGAGTATCTCTCTGTTAAAAATATATTTATGTGTAACTAGTTACTCCTGTCTTTCTACCTCCTTTCGCTGATATGTGGGGCATCCGGCAACGGGGTCCATATGCCATATGCACCAAATTAGAGTGCACAACTGCACGGAAGACACACCCCGGTCGTAGCGCCACGGTAATGCCCAATGAGCCGTCAAATCACAAACCCCCCCCCCCACCTTTCCAGCTTTAGTAGTAAGCTGGATGGACGAAGCGGCAATATTTCATTGGTCCTGAATCCCCTTCTCCCTCGTCTGCTTGTTCATAGAGAAACCCCACTCGGCGATTGCATGGGGTTTTCTCATGGAGAACCTAGTACGAATTCTTCATCCATCCCCGATAAATCCAAGTCCCTTGGTCGCGGGTACTCCTAGGATGGCAGCCGCCGCCATTGATGCATTTTTCTTCCTACTGAATCTAGTGCGTTTCATTTGCAGTGCCCAAAGTGCGGGGACCTTACAGGTTTCTACGCCCTCGGCGAGACGCCACACTTGTTCCTTCTCATCCTAACACATGATTTTAAAACGTGCACAGTATGTTCCTAGAATCCTATTTTCTATCCGAGAGGGTGGGGTTTTTTGAATATGATGTCGACTAATTTGGAAATTTGGATTGCTATATTTGGATAAAAGGTACTAGTACCATGGTCAACACTGACGTGAAGGAGGAAATTATTTCTAGATTTGGGTATAGGGAATACATTGTGTTCTCATATTATTTTTCCTGCAGTGCATTCCTTGCTCTGCCAGAACACGTGTACTCAAGATGCTTGGCCTTGCCATAACTGAATACACCAGTTTAATGGTCATAGTGAAGACAAGCCATGGATATAAGTTTCGAGTTGGGTTCATGAACCAAGAAGATCGCTGCTTTTTTATGGCCGAACATGGATAAACTTTCTCAAGTGTTACGGACTGAAAGTTGGTGCACGAATATTGATGGAAATAGCAGAACCTGGTCTCATCTTCACTGTGATCTTCCACCCCGACGTCGTTCCAATTGTTCATCCATGTCAGTTTTGTACCTGGTTCTTGCTTCTTGCCTCGACTACTTCTTAATCCACCTATTCTGTCTAACTATTCACAATTTAACTATGCTACTTCTAACTAATATTTTCTTATAATTGGTGGCACATGTAGGTTTTTTCAGAGTTAAGCGGGCTACTCATTTGTTATTCTATAAGAACTCAGCTGTTACTCATGGCACTAAAGTTGACTTGGACAACATCCACAAGTTCCTACACTTTATTGATCATCTTGAGGTCCTTGTGGGGTGTTTCAATGGTGGAAGGTCATGTGGGATATGTGTGACACTGCTGCACTCGTTGAACAGGTCCAACTGTGTTGAGAAACTTATGGTACGAGCTGTTTTCTATTATATATGTTGTTCATAAACTCTTGCTTATGCACAGTTTTACAGTTGTGATCTTCTTGAAATAGGAACTGCCCAGTTCTATTGTTCCTATACAGATGCCTGACCATGGTCGGGTCAGACTTGCGCTTGGTCACAACATGATGTTTATGTCGACCTACTCCATTCCCCTTGGAGGTGAAAAGATACTCATTCATTGATGGTCTCAAATAATGAAGTCATGTCCATCTTGGAGAATAGGATAGAAGATTATGTTCCTTCTTTTCCATGGATCTAAAGCGAATATCCTGTTTATTGACCACATTGCGAGATGAAGCCGCTTTCAGAAGGTTGTTGGATGCGTGGGGTGGCGCCCGGGCCTTGTCCTGGGGCTTGGCGGCCTCACCCTTTGGTTAACTGTAGGCAAAGTAGCACTGTTTGAGGCGTGCTTTGTACGATTGAACCTCTATAAATACTCATACTGCTTTCAGCTATGGTTGTTAAGTGCCCCATCTAGTTTCAATTAAGGTTGTTAAGTACTCCTGTTGCTTTTATAGTCTGTCGTGTTTCTTCAGTTCTATCTTCCTCCAGCCGCCAAAACCAAACCAGCGCCGGTGGAGCCGCCTGCTTACGCCTCCCATGGCTGGCTGCGCCTCAGCACACGCATCGCCGCCCCACCGTCTCCTAAATCGTTAACATCGACCTCCGAGGCCTCACTGTCATCCTCCGCGCGCTTTGTTGCGCTCACCGCGGCGCCTCCCTCTCGCGTTGTCAACATGGTCAACAAACAAGAGGAATCGACAGAGGACTGTACATGCAGAGGATGACAGTAGGGGCCCACCATGTCCATGGACGGACGAAAGGAAGTTCCTCATTTTTTGTTATATATATATATACTCCATTGTCAATGTATGGAAAAAGAAAATGCTTCCTGCTAGTGGTTTCCTGACATATGGGACCCATGACATTGTCAGCGTATATAGTCAATAGACAAGAGAACAACACAACATCAGCTGACACCTAGGACGTAGCTGCTCGAGCAGTATTTTTTTGTTATTGTTGAGACGGAGCAGGGTTTCAACTTGGTTGTGGCCCGTCTAGCCCAGGCTTATATTTTATGTTCACCACATGACCAGCCCGGTTATTTTTTTGTGAAAATGAGCCCAGTTTATTTTTTCTGAAGAATACCCAATCCAGGCCTACTTATTTTTCTACGCCTGATGGGCTGCAACTCTTTCAAGACGCCTGCAAATCTTGAAAGTAATATGAAATGGGCTGTAAATATAAAAATAGATGACAAATTGGCAATTACTTTATAATTTTTGAATTTTTTCACATTTTCATATTCCAATTTCACTTGGCTTTAACCTAATTCAAATATATCTTCAAAGTACTTTAAATCTGGTTCGACATTTCGGTATTAAAAATAGTTTGGAACCCACAGAAATATGTGAAATTTCGTTTAAATTTTTAACCCTGGCCCTGGCCAACAAAAAAACAGACTGCAATAAATTGCATAAGAAGTTGCAATGAGCTATATATAAATTATTAAAAAAATAGGGAATGGTCTGACTTGTGGGCCTATTAAGTTGACGCGTATGCAAGATTTTTTTACTTATTATATACGTCAACAAATTATTCTTGCAGACTTAACCATTAGATGTCAATCCAACGGCCGTCGTGTTTCTTCAATCTCTGATCTTCTTGCTCCAACCGCCAAATCCAGCGCCGGCAGGACCGCCTGCTCCCGCCTCCCGTGGCCGGCTGTGCTGCCACGCAGGCCTCACCGCCCCCTACTACTCCCATCGCTGGCCAGGACATCTCTCTACTCATCCACATCCCTCCACTGTTGTGGTTGCGCCGCCTCTGGGTCATTCCCTTCCTAGGTCTTGCCGTCGTCCATCGCGCTGGTGTTCTCGGCACGGTGTGGTCAACGTTGTCAACAAACGACAACATCGGAAGAGGGACGTACATGGAGAGGCTGACAGTTGGGACCCACATGCTCCATGGCCGCACGCAAGCAAGTACCTCCTTATTACGCCAAAAAGTATGAATACTCCCGCTGACAGCTCGGACCCACCAGCTATATCTTCGCACGCAAGGAAGTGCCTCCTTATTACGCACAAAAAATGAATACTCCCCCTGCTAGCTGGGACCCACCATAGTGGGAGGCTGAGTTGTGGGCCTACTAAGTTGACACGGACGAAGGGCTTTGTCAACTTAGTCAATATGAACGATTCTATCACCAGTGACCGTACGATGTCCATCCAACGGCCGTAGTGCTTCTTCAACCTCTGGTCTTCTTGCTCCAACTGCCCAAAGTAGCGCCAGTCGTGCCGCCTGCTCCTGCCTCCCGTGGCCGGTTGTGATACCACGGATGCCTCACCGCCCCTACTACTCCCACCGCTAGCCTGGCAATCCCTCTACTCACCCCACACCCCCTATTATTCTGCGGCGACGGGAGCCTCACACCGCAGCCGAACCAGTGAACCCTCGTACTCCTCTCCGCGTGGGCAACCACTGTCACGTCTTCCCCGGCTCCGCGTTGTCCCCTTCCTAGGCCTCGCCGTCGTCCACCGCCCTGGTGCTCTCTGAAGGAAATATGCCCTAGAGGCAATAATAAAGTTATTATTTATTTCCTTATGTCATGATAAATGTTTATTATTCATGCTAGAATTGTATTAACCAAAAACATAATACATGTGTGAATACATAGACAAACAATATGTCACTAGTATGCCTCTACTTGACTAGCTCATTCAATCAAAGATGGTTAAGTTTCCTAGCCATAGACATGAGTTGTCATTTGATTAATAGGGTCACATCATTAGAGAATGATGTGATTGACTTGACCCATTCCGTTAGCATAGCACTTGATCGTTTAGTTTGTTGCTATTGCTTTCTTCATGACTTATACATGTTCCTATGACTATGAGATTATGCAACTCCCGTTTACCGGAGGAACACTTTGTGTGCTACCAAATGTCACAACGTAACTGGGTGATTATAAAGGTGCTCTACAGGTGTCTCCGAAGGTACTTGTTGGGTTGGCGTATTTCGATATTAGGATTTGTCACTCCGATTGTCGGAGAGGTATCTCTGGGCCCACTCGGTAATGCACATCACTATAAGCCTTGCAAGCATTGCAACTAATGAGTTAGTTGCGGGATGATGTGTTACGGAACGAGTAAAGAGACTTGCCGGTAACGAGATTGAACTAGGTATTGAGATACCGACGATCGAATCTCGGGCAAGTAACATACCGATGACAAAGGGAACAACGTATGTTGTTATGCGGTTTGACCGATAAAGATATTCGTAGAATATGTAGGAGCCAATATGAGCATCCAGCTTCCACTATTGGTTATTGACCGAAGACGTGTCTCGGTCATGTCTACATAGTTCTCGAACCCGTAGGGTCCGCACGCTTAAAGTTTGATGACGGTTATATTATGAGTTTATGTGTTTTGATGTACCGAAGGAGTTCGGAGTCCCGGATGAGATCGGGGACATGACGAGGAGTCTCGAAATGGTCAAGACGTAAAGATTGATATATTGGACGACTATATTCGGACATCGGAATGGTTCCGAGTGATTCGGGTATTTTCGTGAGTAACGGGGAGTTACGGGAATTCGTATTGGGCCTTAATGAGCCATACGGGAAAGGAGAGAAAGGCCTCAAAGGTTGCCCGCACCCCTCCCCATGGGCTGGTCCGAATTGGACTAGGGAGGGGGCGCCCCCTTCCTTCCTTCTCATTTTCCCTTCCCTTTCCTTCACTCCTACTCCTACTACTTGGAAGGGCTCCTAGTTCCACTAGGAAAGGGGGAATCCAACTCCCGGTGGGAGTAGGACTCCCCTAGGGCGCGCCATAGAGAGGGCCGGCCCTCCCCCTCCTCCACTCCTTTATATACGGGGGCAGGGGGCACCCCAAAGACACAACAATTGATCTCTTGATCTCTTAGCCGTGTGCGGTGCCCCTCTCCACCATAATCCACCTCGTTCATATCGTAGCGGTGCTTAGGCGAAGCCCTGCGTCGGTAGAACATAATCACCTTCACCACGCCGTCGTGCTGACGGGACTCTCCCTCAAAGCTCGGCTGGATCGGAGTTCGAGGAACGTCATCGAGTTGAACGTGTGCAGAACTAGGAGGTGTCGTGCGTTCGGTACTTGATCGGTCAGATCATGAAGACGTACGACTACATCAACCGCGTTGTGCTAACGCTTCCGCTTTCGGTCTACGAGGGTATGTGGACAACACTCTCCCCTCTCGTTGCTATCCATCACCATGATCTTGTGTGTGCGTAGGAAATTTTTGAAATTACTACGTTCCCCAACATTGTAGGCGTGGCGTGGTCAACGTGGTCAAGGAACGACTTCCATCAGAAGAGTACTTTACGTGGAGAGGCTGACAGCTGGGTCCACGGCCGCAGCAAGTAAGTGCCTCTTTATTACCCGGAAAATAATGATTCCTCCACCTGACAGTAGGGACCCACCGAACAGGCCATCGTATTTCGTGAAAAAATGTTTCCCCCTGACTGCTGGGACCCACCAGCTACATCTTCGCATGTAAGGAAGTGCCTAACAGTCGGGACCCACCTGGTTGAAGCATACGTAGTGTTTTCATTCTCGTCGCGAATGTGTACGTACATACTGATCGATGTAGAGGCGCGCACGTGTCGTAGTACAGGCGCGCACGTAGCATGTACACGTACGTACAACGGTCAGGGTGCAAGAAAGAAAATACGATCACATACGCACATACGGGCGGGGTCTCGAACGCCTACTCGCGCATACGTACGGCCAGGGCTCGTGTACATGGCTGGGTCGGAACGGAGAAGCTGCGCCGTCGTCGTGTTTATGGGGAGGCAATCGGCTGGGTCGGAACAGAATGTGTCGTCGTGTTCATCGGGAGCCAACCGGCTTGGATGGAATAGCTGATGGAAACGAGGCCTGGCGTACCGCAGAACGAAGGAAACGGCCTTGTGTTCGACCGGCCACTGTCAAAACGGAATCCTGTTCATCGGGAGGGGTTTGGCATACCGCAAAACGGAGGAAACGGACCTTCTACGATGGAAACGGGGTCCTGTTGATCGGGAGGGGTGTGGCGTACCGCAAAACAGAGGAAATGGACTTGTGTTGGAGCACTACGGTCGAAATGGGGGTCCTGTTCATCGGGAGGGATGTGGCGTACCGCAAAACGGGACTCCACGGGATACTATTCATCTCCACCGTCGACTGCCTCCATGGGCTACTGTTCATCCACCGTCGACCTCCTCCAACCTCCACATGCGACTATTCATCCACGGGCTCCTGTTCATCCAGCCTCCGCCGCGTGCTCCTCCACCGGCTACTGTTCAACCAGCCCTCTCCACGGGGTCCTGTTTAAACACCCCTCCACCGGCTACTGTTCAACCAGCCCTCCACCGGCTACTGTTCATCCAGCCCTCCACGGGGTCCTGTTCATCCATCGGCTCGATCGACCAGGGTACTGTTCATCCAGCGGCAACGGCCTCTACTACCACGGGGTCCTGTTCATCCAACCCCCCACCGGGAACTGTTCATCCAACCCCCCCCCCCAACAACCCTCACTGTTCATCCAGTGGCAGCATCGATCGACCTCAGTTAGCAGCAGTACAGAAGGAATCACTCGGGTTCAGTTAACAGCAAGGGATCGATCGATCGCTTGGGTTCAGTAACGCGTAGCCTGTAGTGCAATCGCTCGGATTCAGTTAGAGCCCAATGCCTCGCTCGGGTTCAGTTAGAGCGCAATGCCTCGCACACATGCGCGTACGTACGAGAGAAACGTGCATCGCTCGACCATCGACCACCCACCGTAACCGGGAACTCCCCGATATTTTCCTCGCCCTCGCTTCTACCATGGTTTTTTCTTCATGAACGGCCCAAAGAATGTCATGCAACTGCGTCTCCGGCCCGCCCAGGACGAAAAGCCCATTTTCTGTCATGATTTTTTGTCATAGAAGTAGGACCCCACCACATCTATGATGATGTTGGGTTTTGTCATAATTATCATCATAGAAGTGTCATAAGTATGACAACTTTTTTTGTTCGGCCCAAAATGTAACGGATGTGTCTTTTTTTGGAGTGGGTTACCTTAACCTGGATAGCCAGAGCTTGAGCTGCCACCGCCGAAGCTAGACCCCTGAGAATCGGATCCTGACCCGTCGGACGGCCCATTATTATTGCCATGATTATGATTGAGGTTGTAATTCCTGAACTCTCGCATAACCCAACAATCCTTCCAGGCGTGAGTGGATGGCTTGTTGGGAAGACTGTGCTTTGGGCACGGGTCATTAAGCGTTGCCTCAAGATTAAAAGGCTTTGCGTCGCCAAAGGGCGGCTTACCATTACCATTGCGGCGCTGGTTTTTATACCCAAGGTTGGTGTTAGCTAATAGATTTGACCCGCCATCGGGGTGTCTACGCTTACCACCGTTGCCCTAGTTATTGCCATTATGCCCTGCCATATTCTGCTGCTGACCCTTACCGTTGTCATTCTTCTTACCCTTGTTGGACTTCTCGTCATTAGATCTAGGGTCTTTTGTGTTATCAGAGTCGGCATACTTAATGAGAGGCGCCATGAGCTCACCCATGTCCGTGCATTAACGCTTAAGCCACCCTAGCTTCTGCTTAAGGGGGTAAAGTGATAGTTCTTCTCCGAGACCAGAACCGCCTGACCCGCCGCGATACTATCCGACGAGTGAATGATAGCAGAGACCCGCCGAACCCAATGGTGGGCCGACTCATCCTCACGCTGCATGCAATTATCCAGATCGATAATCGTTAGAGGCTGCTTGCATGTCCCTTGAAAGTTTTTTGATGAAACATGCCTTCAACTCTGCCCATGAGTTGATGAAATTAGCAGGCAAACTTTTTAACCATGTACGCGCTGGCCCATCCAACATCATAGTAAAGTACTTGGCACAGACTGCATCATTGACATCCAACATCTTCATGGCTAACTCATAAATTTCAATCCAACCTTCAGGAGGGAGATCAGCCGTATAATTAGGCACCTTGCGAGGACCCTTGAAATCCTTAGGCAGACGTTCATTACGCAAAGCCGGTACCAAACACGCACTCCAACTGTCCTGGAAATCGTCCCAGCCCCTACTAAGGTTGAAGGGGTCACCGGAGGTTGCTGATAAGCCCCCTGTTGGGCCGACGCTGCCGCCTCACGACGAGCTCTAGCATCATCCACAATCGCCTGAGCATCCAATAAGTTATCATCACCGGGCGGGTTATGACGCCGTTCGCTGCTGGAAACTGCGGGCGACTCAACACGCCGGCTGTAACGTCGACTTGGGCAAGGAGTCGAATGAACATGATCATGACTGTATGAGTAAGACGCCTACTGTGCAACAGCCGTTTGAAGGAGCTCAACGGCGTTCCGGGTCTCCATCGCAGTCGGTGACTCTCCCTTGATCAGAATAGCCGCCAGCCGGGTTGCCGCTACTAACATTTTATCCACCGGATTAGAAAACTGTCCTGGCGGTGGTGTCAGAAAACGTTGCGGCGGTGTCTGATTGGGGGCAGGTTAGGTGGCTGCTCCTCCCACTGTGTCGGCTCAGGCTATGGGGTTGAGCTGCCGCCCGACTTCCAGGCACGCCTGGGATTAACTGTGGATTCACCCTTGCATCTGGAGTGCTTGTCCCTGCCCCTGGTGTATTAAACACATTCATGGGCTCATAATGCAAAGGCAGGAGAGTCTGGTGCCTCCTACGAAGAACTACGTTGGAGGCGTTCTGATCCACACTTAAATGCCAGGCTTCTGTCCTTACACACTCCGACTCAGCCGCGATCTGAGCCCGTTCTGTTGCCATTCTGGTGCTCTCTACATTGGTATCCTCTTGGTCTGAGTGATCTCCACCTAAATCTTTACAATTTCTGCATTGTGCTTCGCCTGATTCGCCGCAGTCACCTCTCTTGCTAGTAAAGTTGTCAAAGTGCCCAAGAGGTCTAACAAAACTTGAGCCGACAACCTATCTGAGCCGTCAGCGCCAGTCACCGCAGCCGCCGAACTAGACGTCATAGCTGCATCTATTGATGAATTGAGAGTCGGCCCTGTGCCAGCCATGAAGATAGCAGCCCGAAGTGGCGGCTCATAGGGGTCCAGAATAACTGTCACCATCGGAACAACCCCTAAGCCCGCCATCTTGAAGATGATAGATTGACTCCGTTTCTCTGGTTGAGGACCCATCACCTGAGTAGATGAGAGTCTCTCCTCCAGATACAGAATCCTCCGCAAGATCCGTGCCATGCGTGAATCCGACAAAACACGCTTCTGGTCAGGTTGAACCTTGGTGGGTTGAGTGCTCCAAGCCGGCTCGACGATGTCGGTGCATATGACCAACTCAGGCTCTGATCCGCCAATCTTGTCGATGAAGACATGAACCTTGCCAAAGGGGACCCGGTACCCATACTCAATTGAGTCGGCCTCAGGGGCCAGCCAGCATCATCGATGTAGAGCTTGCCGTGGCGACTCTTGGTCATCCTGCCAATGGCGTATCCCTCGATCCCTGGGAAAGAGCCCTTCAAGAACTTGAAACCACCGTGCGCTGGCCCCACGGTGGGCGCCAACTATCATGGTTTTGTCACGACAGATGTCCTCGTGAAACGACTTAGGTGTGAGGGCCATGACTACGGTGATTAGCTTAAAGGGGTTGAGAGGGACGAGAGACACACGAGTTTACCCAGGTTCGGCCCCTCACCAACGAGGTAAAAGCCTATGTCCTGCTTTATGTTGTATTGATTGAGTATCGATTACAAGGGAGCGGAATCGCTTAACCTAGCTATCGATTGATTGTAACATAACTTTATCCGCCATAGGGACTCGCCTTTATATACATAGGTCGAGGCCCTGGGCTTTACACGACCCCTGGTCGGGTCATACAACGTGACCAACCCTGATTCTAAGTCTCCTTGCCTTGCTAGGCAAGTCGTTGTTGGGCGGCTTACACCTCTGGGTCACGCTCTGTCTCCGGGTCTTGGGCCTTCAATCAACCCACGTCGTAAGCCACCTCCAGGATTTCATGTCTTGGCTTCTTGGGAATTCTTAACTTTATTACTGAGTCGCCAACAGTGTAACCCGGCCCCTCCTGGGCGGGTCACACCATGGGGTTATATCCCCAACAACCGGTGTGCCCGACTCATCGCCTAGATGGATGTTCGGGGCCCTACCAGTCGGCATTGCTCAACCGGGTACACAAGAAGGCACACCACTTCAATTGTCTACCGAATTAAACATGATCAAACTGCACAACTCCAGATGGGGAATCCTCCACCATCAATTTGCATTATTCCACGAGTTGTATTTTCAAGCCATTGTATAGAGGAGTACATTTGCAAACCCGCCTGCGATGGCCCAGTTGTCGTGCTTTGGGGTATCTGCCAGGCCAATCAATGATGCAACTGCTCGAATGCGCGTGTTTTGGAATGTCTGCCCAACCTTTGGATACCGCGGCCGCATGCGGTGTTTCACCAGCTATTGAGTAGCCCTAGTCGGCCAAAGAAGGACATGGGTGAGGGAGTCCTCGATTAGGGGGTCCTCGGACAGCCGGGCTATATACTTTGGCCGGACTGTCGGACTATGAAGATACCAGATTGAAGACTTCGTCCCGTGTCCGGATGGGACTCTCCTTTGCGTGGAAGGCAAGCTTGGCAATTCGTATATGTAGATCTCCTCCCTTGTAACCGACTCTATGTAACCCTAGCTCCCTCCAGTGTCTATATAAACCGGAGGGTTTTAGTCCGCAGGACAACAACAATCATACCATAGGCTAGCTTCTAGGGTTTAGCCTCTCCGATCTCGTGGTAGATCAACTCTTGTAATACTCATATCATCAAGATCAATCAAGCAGGAAGTAGGGTATTACCTCCATCGAGAGGGCCTGAACCTGGGTAAACATTGTGTCCCCCGCCTCCTATTACCATCCGCCTTAGACGCACAGTTCGGGACCCCCTACCCGAGATCCGCCGGTTTTGACACCGACATTGGTGCTTTCATTGAGAGTTCCACTGTGTCGTTACCATAAGGCTTGATGGCTCCTTCGATCATCGGCAACGATGCGATCCAGGGTGAGGTTTTTCTCCCCGGACAGATCTTCGTATCCGGCGGCTTCACACTGTGGGCCAACTCGCTTGGCCATCTAGAGTAGATCCAAAGCTACGCCCCTGACCATCAGGTCAGGTTTGGAAGTTTGAACTATACTACCGACATCCACGGAGACTCGATCTTCAACGGATTCGAGCCCGCGTCAGGTGCGCCGCACAGTCACGACGGGCATGACTTTCTACCGTCAGACAGTGTTCGGGAGATCACACCTGTGGCGACTCCGACCCTTGATCCAGAGCAAATCGCACCGTCCAAGGACGGGTGGATGGACCCCGCCCCGGAGGCCGCACACTCAGATATCCGCAGAGGAAAACTCCGTGATCGGCGCCCAATCAGATTTGATGGGTACGGACGCAGGCGGTTCGGAGACCGTGGCCGGGGACGAATCCAAAGGTCCGTTAACACAGGTCTCGTAGGAGGTGAAGTCAGTATTCGGTTCTACCACCGGGGCGGGGTCCATCCACCCGTCCTCGGACGGCGCGATTTGCTCCGGATCAAGGGCCGGAGTAGCCAGAGGTGTGATCTCCCGAACACTGTCTGACGGTAGAGCTAAGTCATGCCCGTCGTGACTGTGCGGCGCACCTGACGCGGGCTTGAATCCGTCGAAGATCTAGTCTCCGCGGATGTCGGTAGTATAGTTCAAACTTCCAAACCTGACCTGATGGTCAGGGGCGTAGCTTTCGATCTACTCCAGATGGCCAAGCGAGTTGGCCCACAGTGTGAAGCCGCCGGATACAACGATCTGTCCGGGGAGAAAAACCTCACCCTGGATCGCATCGTTGCCGATGATCGAAGGAGCCATCAAGCCTTATGGTAACGACGCAGTGGAACTCTCAATGAAAGCACCAATGTTGGTGTCAAAACCGGCGGATCTCGGGTAGGGGGTCCCGAACTATGCGTCTAAGGCGGATGGTAACAAGAGGCAGGGGACACAATGTTTTTCCCAGGTTCGGGCCTTCTTGATGGAGGTAAAACCCTACGTCATGCTTGATTAATACTGATGTGGGTAGTATAAGAGTAGATCTACCACGAGATCAGAGAGGCTAAACCCTAAAAGCTAGCCTATGGTATGATTGTATGTTGTCCTACGGACTAAAACCCTCCGATTTATATAGACATCGGAGGAGGCTAGGGTTACACAAGGTCGGTTACAAAGGAGGAGATGTACATATCCGTACTTCCTAGCTTGCCTTCCACGCCAAGTAGAGTCCCATCCGGACATGAGATGAAGTCTTCAATCATGTATCTTCATAGTCTAACAGTCCGGCCAATGGATATAGTTCGGCTGTCCGAAGACCCCCTAATCCAGGACTCCCACAGTAGCCCCTGAACCAGGCTTTCAATGACGATGAGTCCAGTGCGCAGTATTGTCTTCGGCATTGCAAGGCCGGTTCCTCCTCCGAATACACCACGGAAGAATTTGAATATAAGGATAGTGTCCGACCCTGTAAAATAAGTTCCACATACCACCGTAGAGAGAATAATATTTCCACAAATCCAATTTACTGACTTGCTTTGGCAACACGACATTATGTCATGGCCCGGTGATTATTCAAACCGTTTCCTTTAACTAGCCCCGCACATAACGCGAGGCAGTTTTTTGACACGTCCTGTCAAAGCAGAGATCGTGTCCCCTTATCATGGGATTCTCATCAATACGGGTGTGGGTAACCCAACTGCGCCATCGATTACGGCGCTTGGGGGACAAGCAAGTTTTACCAGGCTAGTGGGGACGCATAGTTTTGTCCGCCCATATAAAGGGATAAGGATTTACCTTTTCATCCACGCCTTCTTCCTCCTTCACTCATTCGTTTCCGCGCACTCGAGCTCCAGCGCCCAAGTTCGCATTCCCCACCTCGACCTTCTCCAATCATGTTCGGAGCGGGAGGCAGGTGGATGGTCTCCTCTGTCACGGAGGGACACGTCAAGAAGCTGAGGAGAGCCGGATACTTGCCCGACGACATCGTGCACCGGCTCCCAGAGGAGGGGCAGCTCATCCCCACCCCCAGGCCCCATGAGAGGGTAGTGTTCCTTACCCATTTCCTCCGCGGACTGGGATTTCCTCTCCACCCATTTGTCCGGGGGCTCATGTTCTACTATGGCCTAGATTTCCACGATCTGGCCCCGAACTTCATCCTCAACATCTCGGCGTTTATCGTCGTGTGCGAGGCTTTCCTCCGCATCAAGCCCCACTTCGGCTTATGGCTGAAGACTTTTAATTTCAAGCCGAAGGTAGTGAGCGGCCACCAGGCGGAGTGCGAAGGCGCCATGGTGGGCAAGATGCCCAACGTCACATGGCTCGAGGGCTCCTTCGTGGAGACCATAAAGGGATGGCAATCGTGATGGTTCTATATCACCGAGCCGCGTGACCCTACATGGGTAGCGGCCCCCGAGTTCCGATTTGGCTTCCCCACACGGCTCACCTCCTGGCAAGAGAAGGGCCTGTCCTGGGGTAGTTCGGGAGAGCTGACCAGACTCCAAACATGTATTCAAAACATGGTCAACAAGAAGCTCAAACTCGTCAACGTAGTCCAGGTCATGCTCAACCACCGGATCCTCCCGTGCCAACAATGGGCCTTCAAATTGCGGGAGTTCGACCCGGTGCAGCACCGAACTCTGAACAGGCTCTTTGACACAACTCACAAAGATGCCTGGAGGGTGCTGTTCAAGAGCGCCGAGGTCCCCCTCCCACTACCGAGGATCGCGGATTCAGCACGAAGCGCCAAGCCAGCGCGGTAAGCTGCTTTACCTTTTACAGGATACTTGTTTTTCATAGCTTGACTCCATGCGGGATCTAAACTCCCGTACCTTTGACATGACTGGCAGGAGACGGCCGGGCAGATCGACTGTCCGGCTCCTTTGCCTGAAGGCCCAGCAGACGCTGTTCTGACGAAGATGCTGACCCCGGCTCCTTATACGGTGCCGAAGAAGACCAAGAAGGCCAAGGGAACCCGAAAGAGTTCCCGACGCTAGGCGTCATCGGACTCATCGTCCGAGGACTCTACGGCGCAATCCTCACCCGAAGACAAGGAGGTAGAAGAAGATGCTCCTCCTCTAGATGGGGGAGACAAGAAAAGGAAGGCCGCCCCAACTGGGGAGGCCGAAGGGTCCAAGAAGGGAAGGACCCTCCTTCCGGACAGCTCTGCCACCGCCGGCGACGGCGAAGACGAGTGGCTGCCCAGGGCCAAGCCCCTGGGGAAGTTGTGAGTATTCGGATACCAGAGTAACTCATAGCATTCCTTTGTCGCACTGCTTCACCTAACGCCGAATATGATTATGCAGGCCGCCACGAGCCCGTATCGATGTGTCATCGGACGGCTCCCTGGCTTCGTCGGATATGGATAGCGATCCAGTTCCGACCGCCACCTCCCCTCACCCTGCAGACAATGCCGAGGTGCTGTCTTAAGAGGCACCGGGTCGAGGGGAGACAGTCCCGGAGGCGCCTCAAGGCAGCCTCCCGGACTCCGGGAGCGGAGGGGACAAGGCCCCTGAGGGCTCTGAGTTCGGCCCTCAGCCGAACACCACGCCGGAACCTCCAGTAGTTCTGGACTCGGGCAGGCGGCCTCCTTCTAAGAGGGGCGAGATGCCTGCACCGGTGACCTCTGTCCATCCAGAGGCGCCGGACAATCTACTGGAAGCGCTTCGCAGCGCTTCCATCGACGAGGAGCACCGCACTATTATGAGTGCGGTGATCCAGAAGGTTCAGTCCGCTAAGAGTGGATTGACTGAAGCCTGTGCCAGCCTTCTAACAGGCTTTGAGGTAAGTGTTTAACGTATAGGAAAAATATTACCGCATAGACAATAGCCCTTGATGCTCTGTTCGGTGTTCACAAAGAAAAGCCGAACAGAGGATCAAACAATATCGCAGGAGTCTAATATGAGTATGTTAATATGCATATGCAGGCTTCGCTGCTGGCGTCCGCCGCACTGACTGCGGAGGTCGCCGTACTGAAGAAGGACCTTAAAGGGTCCCAGGACGAGCTCGGCCTTACCAAGAGGCAGCTCGAGGAAAACAAAGGTAAGTAGTACCTAGTCTGTGGATATGTATGAAAAGAATGCGATTGCAAAATGACAGGATCATCATGAATTTGCCAGGGGCCGCGACCGAAGTGGCGACCCTAAAGCAAGCGCTGTCCGAGGCCGAAGATAGAGCGGCCAAGGAGCGTACCGAGCAAGAGAAGCAAGAGGCTCGGGTGGTCGAGGTGCAGCAAGAGCTCCAGGCTCTCGTGGCGAAGCACGAGGCGTTGGAGCTTGTCTCGAAGACGCGAGAGTCTGAGCTTGCTGCAGCCCTTGAGAGCGCAAAAAGTGCCAAGGCTGAAGCCCAAAAGGCCCTCCAGGAGATCGACGCAATGAGGAAGATAGCGGCGGGTAAGGCATTCTATATGCAAAGCAAGCATGTAAAAGTAAATTACCGATTACTTACCCGAATTTAGAGCTCTCCAAGAGCATTCGCAGATTTGCCCCGCAGCGTGTCGGATGCCTCGAAGTTTTACTGGGCCAAGGATGGAACCTCAACGGAGAAGTTGTTCTGGGCCCAATATACTGGGACCGAACACCCGGTGTCTGTGAGCGACCAGCTAAAGCAGCTGGTCGAACTGCACAAGGCGGCCGAACAGGCCATGAAGGGCTTTATAGTCCGACTGTGGCCTGGCGACGCCCTTCCGAACATCTACTTTGGCCTAGTGAGGCGGCTGTGGATGCCTGCCCGCGGCTGGAGGTCGTCAAGCGATCCGTCTGCATTGAAGGTGCACGCCGGGTTTTCGCCCGTGTGAAGTTGCAATGGGTCAAGCTAGACGTCGTGAAGCTGATCAAGGAAGGGCCACCGGAGGGCAAGGAGCATCGCCACCCCGAGATGTACTATGAGGGTGTTCTGCAGGGTGCCCGTCTCATAGCGGACGAGTGCACGAAAGATGTAATATTTGAGTGAAACTTGCTCGTGTGATCCTGTATTTATGAAAACTTGTTCATGTGCGCTATGCAACACTTTTTTGAATTTAAAATATTACCTTCTGTTTGGATGTTTATCAATCTGAGAGATGGCTAGTCCTCGGCTTCTGCCCCCGTGCCACGAGTGCTGGGGTGTTCGGGATAAACCTGAGAACTCTTGTTCCCATTTTTGGGTCCTTTGAGGGAGGCGCTCAGCACAACGAACAAGGCAACCAGACTAATAATGCTTTATCACTCTCACTTAGACATAGAATTCTATAATTTTAAATTTCGGTGAAGCCCCTGGTATTCGGAAGGCCGAATTCGGGGCGTGATACACGCCGTTAAGCCGGACAGGGCCGACCCCTCGCTCTAAGCGGCATAAGTCTTTAGGGACTCGAAACCTCGCCGAACAGCGACCAGTCTCTCGCCTTATCATGACAGTCAGTTTTAGCTTTCTCTACTGAGGTGCTCAGCTGAGCAGAACCGGGGCACAATCGCAGTAGTTCTCCTAGCGCTACCTTAGCCGATAGAGCGGAACGTAAGGTACCAAAACATAGGAGCCGGCCAAACCCAACATTTGACCAAAGATATGATTCGGAGCTGATGCATATAATGCTATAAGTTCGGGGTGCCGCACTTGTGAAAGTGTTCGGACTTCTCACACCATATTGTGGGTACTCAAGCCCCTGGTGTATTGGTCGTACCAAAGTGTACGGTTGCAAGGCGTTGTTAATGAACACATGTATATAAAAGAATGCAATAATAGTTGTAATGTTATGCATTGTTTATTAAAAAAAGGTTCGTTTAAAGCAGAATGATATAGATAGCGCGATAAGCAAAGAGTAGGACTATGTCCCTCCCAAGGGCAAGATGAGGAATAGTATTAAATCAAACATTTCGCTCGTTACTGTAATCCACTTGGGAATTCCGTGTTGTGACGTAGCTTTCTGCCTCCTTGGTTGCTGCATCATGTGTTCGGTAATAGTGCTGCCGGACAGGGTTTCCAGAGATTAATGTCCTGAAAAAGAGAAAAATAACTAAGTGGGAAGCCCCTAGTGCGGTTTAAGCCGCGTCTTCGGGCGTGCCCGTTGTGCCCCTCTCCCCGCCTGTGCCCATGGTATTTTTAATGCGTAATTATGTACGTGTGGCGTGAGTTTTGCCGCTTGGCTGGGACTGGGGTGGGGCGCATTGCTACGTGAGCTCAGATCGCGCCAGGTGGTCTAGTTGCCGATTGCTCCGAGCGCGCTTGAAGGTGTCCGGGTCTTGAAACGCCGAACTGGTGGATTGCCTTGAGAGGCTGCTTTGCGCTTCTGCTGCGAGGGCCGCAGTGTGCTCCTCCGTTCGAAGAGAGCGCTCTGTGTTTCCATTGACTGTAATAACCCCACGAGGTACTGGCATCTTGAGCTTGAGGTATGCATAATGCTGTACCGCATTGAATCTCGCAAATGCGGTTTGCCCGAGCAGTGCATGATAACCACCGCGGAACGGGACTATATCGAAGATTAACTCTTCGCTTCGGAAGTTATCCGGGGATCCGAAGACCACTTCTAGTGTAATTGAGCCTGTGCAATGGGCCTCTACGCCTGGAATAACACCTTTAAAGGTCGTTTTTGTGGGTTTGATCCTTGAGGGGTCGATACCCATTTTACGCACTGTGTCCTGATAAAGCAGGTTCAGGCTGCTACCGCCGTCCATAAGGACTCGAGTGAGGTGAAATCCGTTAATGATTGGGTCTAGAACCAGTGCGGCGAATCCGCCATGACGGATACTAGTGGGGTGGTCCCTGCGATCGAAGGTGATCGGACAGGAGGACCATGGGTTGAACTTTGGGGCGACTGGCTCCAACGCATATACATCCCTGAGCGCACGCTTCCGCTCCCCTCTTGGGGATGTGGGTTGCATATATTGTTGGGGAATGTAGTAATTTCAAAAAAATTCCTACGCACACGCAAGATCATGGTGATGCATAGCAACGAGAGGGGAGAGTGTGATCTACGTACCCTTGTAGACCGACAGCGGAAGCGTTAGCACAACGCGGTTGATGTAGTCGTACGTCTTCACGGCCCGACCGATCAAGCACCGAAACTACGGCACCTCTGATTTCTAGCACACGTTCAGCTCGATGACGATCCCCGGACTCCGATCCAGCAAAGTGTCGGGGAAGAGTTCCGTCAGCACGACGGCGTGGTGACGATCTTGATGTACTACTATCGCAGGGCTTCGTCTAAGCACCGCTACAATATTATCGAGGATTATGGTGGAAGGGGGCACCACACACGGCTAAGAATATGATCACGTGGACCAACTTGTGTGTCTAGGGGTGCCCCCTGCCCCCGTATATAAAGGAGCAGGGGGAGGTGCGGCCGGCCAGGAGGAGGGCGCGCCAGGAGGAGTCCTACTCCCACCGGGAGTAGGATTCCCCCCTTTCCTAGTTGGAATAGGATTCGGGAGGGGGAAAGAGGAGAGACAGAAGGAAGGGGGGCGCCGCCCCCCTCTCCTTGTCCTATTCGGACTAGGGGGGAGGGGCGCGCGGCCCAGCCCTGGCCACCTCTCCTCTCTTCCACTAAAGCCCACTAAGGCCCATATACCTCCCGGGGGGTTCCGGTAACCTCCCGGTACTCCGGTAAAATCCCGATTTCACCCGGAACACTTCCAATATCCAAATATAGGCTTACAATATATCAACCTTTATGTCTCAACCATTTCGAGATTCCTTGTCATGTCCGTGATCACATCCGGGACTCCGAACAAACTTCGGTACATCAAAATGCATAAACTCATAATATAACTGTCATCAAAAACTTAAGCGTGCGGACCCTACGGGTTCGAGAACAATGTAGACATGACCGAGACACGTCTCCGGCCAATAACCAATAGTGGAACCTGGATGCTCATATTGGCTCCCACATATTCTACGAAGATCTTTATCGGTCAGACCGCATAACAACATACGTTGTTCCCTTTGTCATCGGTATGTTACTTGCCCGAGATTCGATCGTCGGTATCTCAATACCTAGTTCAATCTCATTACTGACAAGTCTCTTTACTCGTTTCGTAATACATCATCTCGCAACTAACTCATTAGTTGCAATGCTTGCAAGGCTTATGTGATGTGCATTACCGAGAGGGCCCAGAGATACCTCTCCGACAATCGGAGTGACAAATCCTAATCTCGAAATACGCCAACCCAACATGTACCTTTGGAGACACCTGTAGAGCTCCTTTATAATCACCCAGTTACATTGTGACGTTTGGTAGCACACAAAGTGTTCCTTTGGCAAACGGGAGTTGCATATCTCATAGTCATAGGAACATGTATAAGTCATGAAGAAAGCAATTGCAACATACTAAACGATCGAGTGCTAAGCTAACGGAATGGGTCAAGTCAATCACATCATTCTTCTAATGATGTGATCCCGTTAATCAAATAACAACTCTTTTGTTCATGGTTAGGAAACATAACCATCTTCAATTAACGAGCTAGTCAAGTAGAGGCATACTAGTGACACTCTGTTTGTCTATGTATTCACACATGTATTATGTTTCTGGTTAATACAATTCTAGCATGAATAATAAACATTTATCATGATATAAGGAAATAAATAATAACTTTATTATTGCCTCTAGGGCATATTTCCTTCAGTCTCCCACTTGCGCTAGAGTCAATAATCTAGTTCACGTCACCATGTGATTCAACACTAATAGTTCACATCACCATGTGATTAACACCCATAGTTCACATTGTCATGTGACCTATACCCAAAGGGTTTACTAGAGTCAGTAATCTAGTTCACATTGCTATGTGATTAACACCCAAAGAGTACTAAGGTGTGATCATGTTTTGCTTGTGAGAGAAGTTTAGTCAACGGGTCTGCCATATTCAGATCCGTAAGTATTTTGCAATTTTCTATGTCTACAATGCTTTGCACAAAGCTACTTTAGCTAATTGCTCCCACTTTCAATATGTATCCAGATGAAGACTAAGAGTCATCCGGATCAGTGCCAAAACTTGTATCGACGTAACCCTTTTACGATGAATCTTTTGTCACCTCCATAATCGAGAAACATATCCTTATTCCACTAAGGATAATTGTTTACCGCTGTCCAGTGATCTACTCCTAGATCACTATTGTACTCCATTGCCAAAATTAGTGTAGGGTATGCAATAGGTCTGGTACATAGCATGGCATACTTTATAGAACCTATGGCCAAGGCATAGGGAATGACTTTCATTCTCATTCTATTTTCTGCCGTGGTCGGGCTTTGAGTCTTACTCAATTTCACACCTTGTAACACAGGCAAGAATTCTTTCTTTGACTGTTCCATTTTGAACTACTTCAAAATCTTGTCAAGGTATGTACTCATTGAAAGAAAAAAACTTATCAAATGTCTTGATCTATGTCTATAGATCTTGATGCTCAATATGTAAGTAGCTTCACCGAGGTTTTCTTTGACAAAATCCTTTCAAACACTCCTTTATGCTTTGTAGAATAATTCTACATTATTTCCGATCAACAATATGTCATACACATATACTTATCAGAAATGTTGTAGTGCTCCCACTCACTTTCTTGTAAATACAGGCTTCACCGCAAGTCTGTATAAAACTATATGCTTTGATCAACTTATCAAAGCGTATATTCCAACTCCGAGATGCTTGCACCAGTCCATAGATGGATCGATGGAGCTTGCATATTATGTTAGCACCTTTAGGATTGACAAAACCTTCTGGTTGCATCATATACAGCTCTTCTTTAAATCCATTAAGGAATGTAGTTTTGTTTATCCATTTGCCAGATTTCATAAAAATGCGGCAATTGCTAACATGATTTGGACAGACTTAAGCATCGCTACGAGTGAGAAAATTTCATCGTAGTCAACACCTTGAACTTTGTCAAAAACCTTTTTCGACAAGTCTAGCTTTGTAGATAGTAACACTACTATCAGTGTCTGTCTTCCTCTTGAAGATCCATTTATTTCTATGGCTTGCCGATCATCGGGAAAATCCATCAAAGTCCATACTTTGTTCTCATACATGGATCATATCTCAGATTTCGTGGCCTCAAACCATTTCGCGGAATCTGGGCTCACCATCGCTTCTCCATAGTTCGTAGGCTCGTCATGGTCAAGTAACATGACCTCCAGAACTGGATTACCGTACCACTCTCGTGCGGATCTCACTCTGGTTTTACCTACAAGGTTCGGTAGTAACTTGATCTGAAGTTACATGTTCATCATCATTAGCTTCCTCATTAATCGGTCTAGTAGTCACAGGAACAGATTTCTGTGATGAACCACTTTCCAATAAGGGAGAAGGTACAATTACCTTATCAAGTTTTCTACTTTCCTCCCACTCACTTCTTTCGAGAGAAACTCCTTCTCTAGAAAGGATCCATTCTTAGCAACGAATGTCTTGCCTTCGGATCTGTGATAGAAGGTGTACCCAACAGTCTCCTTTGGGTATCCTATGAAGACATATTTCTCCGATTTGGGTTTGAGCTTATCAAGATGAAACTTTTTCATATAAGCATCACAATCCCATACTTTAAGAAACGACAACTTTGGTTTCTTGCTAAACCACAGTTCAGATTGTGTCGTCTCAACGGACTTAGATGGTGCCCCATTTTTTTAACGTGAATGTAGCTGTCTCTAATGCATGATCCCAAAACGATATTGGTAAATCGGTAAGAAACATCATAGATTGTACTATATCCAATAAAGTACGGTTATGATGTTCGGACACACCATTATGCTGTGGTGTTCCAGGTGGCATGAGTTTGTGAAACTATTCCACATTGTTTTAATTGAAGACCAAACTCGTAACTCAAATATTCGTCTCTGCGATCAGATTGTTGAAACTTTATTTTCTTGTCATGATGATTTTCTACTTCACTCTGAAATACTTTGAACTTTTCAAACTTATGTTTCATCAAGTAGATATACTCATATCTGCTTAAATCATCTATGAAGGTCAGAAAATAATGATACTTGTCGCGAGCTTTAATATTCATCGGACCACATACATCAGTATGTATGATTTCCAACAAATATGTTGCTCGCTCCATTGTTCCGGAGAACGGAGTCTTTAGTCATCTTACCCATAAGGCATGGTTCGCAAGCACCAAGTGATTCATAATCAAGTGATTCCAAAATCCCATCAGCATGGAGTTTCTTCATGCGCTTTACACCAATATGACCTAAACGGCAGTGCCACAAATAAGCTGCACTATCATTATTAACTTTGCATCTTTTGGTTTCAATATTATGATTATGTGTATCACTACGATCGAGATCCAACGAACTATTTTCATTGGGTGTGTAACCATATAAGGTTTTATTCATGTAAACAGAACAACAATTTATTCTCTTACTTAAATGAATAACCGTATTACAATAAACATGATCAAATCATATTCATGCTCAACACAAACACCAAATAACACTTATTTAGGTTCAACACTAATCCCGAAATTATAGGGAGTGTGCGATGATGATCATATCAATCTTGGAACCACTTCCAACACACATCGTCACTTCACCCTTAACTAGTCTCTGTTTATTCTGCAACTTCCGTTTCGAGTTACTAATCTTAGCAACTGAACTAGTATCAAATACTTAGGGGTTGCTATAAACACTAGTAAAGTACACATCAATAACATGTATATCAAATATACTTATGTTCACTTTGCCATCCTTCTTATCCGCCAATCACTTGGGGTAGTTCCGCTTCCAGTGACCAGTCCCTTTGCAGTAGAAGCACTCAGTCTCAGGCTTAGAATCAGACTTGGGCTTCTTCACTTGAGCAGCAACTTGCTTGCCGTTCTTCTTGAAGTTCCCCTTCTTCCCTTTGCCCTTTTCTTGAAACTAGTTGTCTTGTCAACCATCAACACTTGATGTTTTTCTTGATTTCTACCTTCGTTGATTTCAGCATCACGAAGAGCTTGGGAGTTGTTTCCGTTATCCCTTGCATATCATAGTTCATCACGAAGTTCTACTAACTTGGTAATGGTGACTAGACAATTCTGTCAATCACTATCTTATCTGGAAGATTAACTCCCACTTGATTCAAGCAATTGTAGTACCCAGACAATCTGAGCACATGCTCACTAGTTGAGCGATTCTCCTCCATCTTTTAGCTATAGAACTTGTTGGAAACTTCATATCTCTCAACTCGGGTATTTGCTTGAAATATTAACTTCAACTCCTGGAACATCTCATATGTTCCATGACGTTCAAAACGTCTTTGAAGTCCCGATTCTAAGCCGTTAAGCATGGTGCACTAAACTATCAAGTAGTCATCATATTGAGCTAGCCAAACGTTCATAACGTCTGCATCTGCTCCTGCAATAGATCTGTCACCTAGAGGTGCATCAAGGACATAATTCTTCTATGCAGCAATGAGGATAAACCTCAGATCACGGATCCAATCCGTATCATTGCTACTAACATCTTTCAATACAATTTTCTCTAGGAACATATCAAAATAAACACAGGGAAGCAACAACGCGAGCTATTGATCTACAACATGATTTACAAAATACTACCAGGACTAAGTTCATGATAAATTTAAGTTCAATTAATCATATTACTTTAAGAACTCCCACTTAGATAGACATCCCTCTAATCCTCTAAGTGATTACGTGATCCAAATCAACTAAACCATGTCCGATCATCACGTGAGATGGAGTAGTTTCATTGGTGAACATCACTTTGTTGATCATATCTACTATATGATTCACGCTCGACCTTTCGGTCTCCGTGTTCCGAGGCCATATCTGTATATGCTTGGCTCGTCAAGTATAACCTGAGTATTCCGCGTGTGCAACTGTTTTGCACCCGTTGTATTTGAACGTAGAGCCTATCACACCCGATCATCACGTGGTGTCTCAGCACGAAGAACTTTCGCAATGGTGCATACTCAGGGAGAACACTTCTTGATAATTAGTGAGAGATCATCTTATAATGCTACCGTCAACCAAAGCAAGATAAGATGCATAAAAGATAAACATCACATGCAATCAATATAAGTGATATGATATGGCCATCATCATCTTGTGCTTGTGATCTCCATCTTCAAAGGACCGTCGTGATCACCATCGTCACCGGCGCGACACCTTGATCTCCATCGTAGCATCGTTGTCGTCTCGCCAATCTTATGCTTCCACGACTATCGCTACCGCTTAGTAATAAAGTAAAGCATTACAGCGCGATTGCATTGCATACAATAAAGCGACAACCATATGACTCCTGTCAGTTGCCGATAACTCGGTTACAAAACATGATCATCTCATACAATAAAATATAGCATCATGTCTTGACCATATCACATCACAACATGCCCTGCAAAAACAAGTTAGACGTCCTCTACTTTGTTGTTGCAAGTTTTACGTGGCTGCTACGGGCTTAAGCAAGAACCAATCTTACCTACGCATCAAAACCACAACGATAGTTTGTCAAGTTGGTGCTGTTTTAACCTTTGCAAGGATCGGGCGTAGCCACACTCGGTTCAACTAAAGTTGGAGAAACTGTCACCCGCTAACCACCTTTGTGCAAAGCACGTCGGGAGAACCGGTCTCGCGTAAGCGTACGCGTAATGTCGGTCCGGGCCGCTTCGTCCAACAATACCGCCGAACCAAAGTATGACATGCTGGTAAGCAGTATGACTTATATCGCCCACAACTCACTTGTGTTCTACTCGTGCATATAACATCAACACATAAAACCTAGGCTCTGATACCAATGTTGGGGAACGAAGTAATTTCAAAAAATTTCCTACGCACATGCAAGATCATGGTGATGCATAGCAACGAGAGGGGAGAGTGTGATCTACGTACCCTTGTAGACCGACAGCGGAAGCGTTAGCACAACGCGGTTGATGTAGTCGTACGTCTTCACGGCCCGACCGATCAAGCACCAAACCTACGGCACCTCCGAGTTCTAGCACACGTTCAGCTCGATGACGATCCCCGGACTCCGATCCAGTAAAGTGTCGGGGAAGAGTTCCGTCAGCACGACGGCGTGGTGACGATCTTGATGTACTATTGTCGCAGGGCTTCGCCTAAGCACCGCTACAATATTATCGAGGATTATGGTGGAAGGGGGCACCGCACACGGCTAAGAATATGATCACGTGGATCAACTTGTGTGTCTAGGGGTGCCCCCTGCCCCCGTATATAAAGGAGCAGGGGGAGGTGCGGCCGGCCAGGAGGAGGGCGCGCCAGGAGGAGTCCTACTCCCACCAGGAGTAGGATTCCCCCCTTTCCTAGTTGGAATAGGATTCGGGAGGGGGAAAGGGAGAGAGAGAAGGAAGGGGTGGCGCCGCCCCCTCTCCTTGTCCTATTAGGACTAGGGGGGAGGGGCGCGCGGCCCAGCCCTGGCCACCTCTCCTCTCTTCCACTAAATCCCACTAAGGCCCATATACCTCCCGGGGGGTTCCGGTAACCTCCCGGTACTCTGCTAAAATCCCGATTTCACCTGGAACACTTCCGATATCCAAATATAGGCTTCCAATATATCAATCTTTATGTCTCGACCATTTCGAGATTCCTCGTCATGTCCATGATCACATCCGGGACTCCGAACAAACTTCGGTACATCAAAATGCATAAACTCATAATATAACTGTCATCAAAACCTTAAGCGTGCGGACCCTACGGGTTCGAGAACAATGTAGACATGACCGAGACATGTCTCCAGCCAATAACCAATAGCGGAACATGGATGCTCATATTGGCTCCCACATATTCTACGAAGATCTTTATCGGTCAGACCGCATAACAACATACGTTGTTCCCTCTGTCATTGGTATGTTACTTGCCCGAGATTCGATCGTCGGTATCTCAATACCTAGTTCAATCTCGTTACCGGCAAGTCTCTTTACTCGTTTCGTAATACATCATCTCGCAACTAACTCATTAGTTGCAATGCTTGCAAGGCTTATGTGATGTGCATTACCGAGAGGGCCCAGAGATACCTCTCCGACAATCGGAGTGACAAATCCTAATCTCGAAATACGCCAACCCAACATGTACCTTTGGACACACCTGTAGAGCTCCTTTATAATCACCCAGTTACGTTGTGATGTTTGGTAGCACACAAAGTGTTCCTCTGGCAAACGGGAGTTGCATAATCTCATAGTCATAGGAACATGTATAAGTCAGGAAGAAAGCAATAGCAACATACTAAACGATCGAGTGCTAAGCTAACGGAATGGGTCAAGTCAATCACATCATTCTTCTAATGATGTGATCCCGTTAATCAAATAACAACTCTTTTGTTCATGGTTAGGAAACATAACCATCTTCGATTAACGAGCTAGTCAAGTAGAGGCATACTAGTGACACTCTGTTTGTCTATGTATTCACACATGTATTATGTTTCCGATTAATACAATTCTAGCATGAATAATAAACATTTATCATGATATAAGGAAATAAATAATAACTTTATTATTGCCTCTAGGGCATATTTCCTTCATATATCATGTTCACCGTCCGCACTTGTGGGGGAAACCTCTTCTGTCCTCCGGTGTGTGGCTGCCGGGGCTCCTCCTCGTCATCGCTATGTGGCCCCCTATCCTTGTTTTCGGCAATTAACTTGCCGGCCTGCTTGAACACCCAACAATCCATGTTGGTGTGATTGGCTGGCTTGTCTGGGGTGCCATGTATTTGACATGAGCGATCGAGTATGCGGTCCAAACTGGACGGGCCCGGCGTACTTTGTTTAAATGGCCTTTTCCGCTGACCGGGTTTAAAGCCTTTGAATCCGGCATTGACTGCCGTATCCTCAGTATTATCGCTGTTAATGCGGCGCTTATGTTTGTTGTGACAGGACCTGCTATTGCCGTCCTTGGTATCCGAGGTACCATGGTTCTTTGACATATTGTTACTGTGAGCCAGCCAACTGTCTTCTCCCGCACAAAAGCGGGTCATGAGTGTTGTGAGGGCTGCCATAGATTTTGGCTTTTCCTGACCAAGGTGCCGGGCTAGCCACTCATCGCGGATGTTGTGTTTGAAAGCCGCTAGGGCCTCTGCATCCGGACAGTCGACGATTTAATTTTTCTTTGTTAGGAACCGAGTCCAGAATTGCCTGGACGATTCTTCTGGCTGCTGAATTATGTGGCTCAAGTCATCGGCATCTGGTGGTCGCACTAAGTGCCCTGAAAGTTGTCGAGGAATGCGGCCTCCAGATCTTCCCAACAGCTGATGGACTCTGCTGGCAAGCTGTTAAGCCAATGCCGCGCTGGTCCTTTGAGCTTTAGTGGGAGGTATTTGATGGCATGTAAGTCATCACCGCGGGCCATGTGGATGTGGAGGAGGAAATCCTTGATCCATACCGTAGGATCTGTTGTGCCGCCGTATGATTCAATATTTACAGGTTTGAAACCTTCTGGGATTTGATGATCCATTACTTCGTCTGTGAAGCATCAGGGGTGTGTGGCGTATCTGTATTAGGCTATATCGCGACGCAGCTCAAATGGGTCTTGCCCGCTGTGTTCGGCCCGAACGGATTTACTTTTACTGTATCCGGCTTGACATTTATCGTCTCGCATAGTGGCGCGCCCTCGTGATCTGTAGATCGATCTTGCATGTTTTGCTTTGTCCTCCAATACGTCTTGCAGGTCTGGCGTGTTTCCCCATGCTTTTTTATTTGAATGGCGTCGGGGTGCGGGCTGAGCTTTTGGCTGGAATGCCTCTCTATCACGGCCACGAGGTGGCCGATCAGCCACATCATACGCTTCTTCCTCCAGTCGAGGTAGCAGCCTGCATTTTGGGTAACTCTTGGAGGGGCAATCGAGTTTATATTCCTCGGCCGCGAGGACTTCAGTCCATCTGTCAGCTAGCAGATCTTGATCAACTTGAAGCTGCTGCTGCTTTTTCTTAAGGCTATTTGTCGTGGCCATAAGCCGGCGCTTGAAGCGCTCTTGTTCGACGGGATCCTCTGGCACGGCGAATTCGTCATCGCCGAGGCTTGCCTCGTCTTCGGAGGGGGGCATGTAATTATCATCCTCCGCCTCTCCGTCTGCCGCTCTCTCAGGAGGGCTAGCTCCTCTATCCTCCTGCTCTAAATCTTGCTGGAGGGGGTTGTTGTCGTCTTCGGCACTATCCGGAGTGTTATTACCTCCTGTGCCAGTATCACCACTTTTGCTTTGACGGGACTTAGAGCAGCGCCGCTGACGTCGGCGCTTGGGTTGCTTCTTGGAGGGGTCATCCTCCACTGTCTCGTTGCCATTGCCTTATTTGGGTGCATCCACCATGTATATATCGTATGATGAGGTGGTTGTCCAGTGCTCTGTGGGCAGTGGTTCCTCTTCGTCTCCCGCATCATCATCCATACCGTCGATGTCTTCGGAGTCGAAGTAGAGCATGTCGGTTAAGTCATCGACAGTGGCTACTAAGTGGGTGGTGGGTGGGCCGCGAATTTCTTCGTCGTCCGCATCCCAGTCCTGCCGGACGTAGTTCGGCCAGGACTCTCCTGACAAGGAGAGAGACCTTAATGAGTTCAGTATGTCATCGAAGGGTGAGTGCTGAAAGATATCCGCGGAGGTAAACTCCATGATCGGCGCCCAATCAAATTCGATAGGAACGAGCGCAGGCGCTTCGGAGTCCGTGGCCAGAGAAGAATTCGGCAGTTTAACAACACGGCTCTCGGGCAGGTTAAGGTCGATGTTCGGCTCGATCACTGCTGAGGGTAACACCTCCATGGCGGGGTCCATCCACCCGTCCATGGACGGGGCAACTGGCTCCGAATTGAGGGTCGGAGCGGCTGCCTGTGCGATCTCCTGAACACTGTCCGATGGTAGAGCTAAATCGTGCTCATCATGACCGCGTGACGCACAAGGCAGAGGCTCAAATCCGTCGAAGATCAAGTCTCCACGGATGTCGGCCGTGTAGTTTAAGCTTCCAAACCTGACCTGGTGGCCAGGGGCATAACTTTCAATCTGCTCCAGATGGCCAAGCGAATTGGCCCGCAGTGCAAAGCCGCCGAACACGAAGATCTGTCCGGGGAGAAAAGTCTCACCCTGGACTGCATCGCTATCGATGATAGCAGGAGCCATCAAGCCTAACGGCGACGACACAGAGGAACTCTCAATGAAAGCATCAATGTCGGTGTCAAAACCGGCGGATCTCGGGTAGGGGGTCCCGAACTGTGCGTCTAAGGTGGATGGTAACAGGAGGCAGGGGACACAATGTTTTACCCAGGTTCGAGCCCTCTTGATGGAGGTAAAACCCTACATCCTGCTTGATTAATATTGATGATATGGGTAGTACAAGAGTAGATCTACCACGAGATCAGAGAGGCTAAACCCTAAAAGCTAGCCTATGGTATGATTGTATGTTGTCCTACGGACTAAAACCCTCCGGTTTATATAGACACCGGAGGGGGCTAGGGTTACACAAGGTCGGTTAAAAAGGAGGAGATGTACATATCCGTATTGCCTAGCTTGCCTTCCACGCCAAGTAGAGTCCCATCCGGACACGGGACAAAGTATTCAATCTTGTATCTTCATAGTCTAATAGTTCGACCAATGGATATAGTCCAACTATCCGGAGACCCCCTAATCCAGGACTCCCAAAGTCATCCGCCCCAGGAGGCGGGGAGACAAGGGGAGGCGTTTCGCTCTCCATCATCTCCAGAAGGAGATCCCCCGAAGACGAACTCTGTCGGGAAGAGCTACGATCCGGACTGCAAGACATATGTCTCAGTTATTGTCTGCGGAGATAAAGCAGAATATATTTACCAAAAGCACTTTTGTTTACTTACAGCTCGGTGGAGGGCTGACCCCCTTGCGGGCACTGTGCGGAAGGAATGCCCTCCGGGTCAAGGCCTCTGGCGAGGGTTTCTTCTCTCATTTGGAAACCCTTGTTTCCAAGTCTTCAGGAGCGGTCCTTTTCCTTCCTTGGGGAGAGGGAATTTCATATTCTTCTCCCCGATTATCCTCCTTCGTGGAGGTGCTAATTCCCCCGGTTTGGATGAGTAATGCGCGAGGCTCGCTTTTGGCTTCTTCGTCTCTCCCTTTATCTTCCCCCGAGGGCACTTGATAAGGTGCGTGCTCCGGCATCCTGGCTAGTACAGGATCTGGCGAGCCCTCGGGAAGGGGGGCCGAACACCTAATCATCTTTGCCTTTCTTACCCAGTCCTGGCCAAGAGCAATTCTTTCAGAATTATGTTATGACAAATGAAGAGACAGTGTGTTCGGTCATGGAAATACTTACCTGGGTATCTGGACGATTACAGTTGAGACCCACATCCCCGGTGGTGTCTGGACACTTTATTCGTGATCTGAAGAACAATCCATACATCTCTTCCAGCGTCACGCCGAAGAACTGCTGAATAGTTTGTGGTCCTTCCGGGTTGAACTCCCACATACGGAGAGATCGACGTTGGCATGGCAGGATCCGACGAACTAGCATAACTTGCATTACTTTGACGAGACCGACATCCCTCTTGAGGAGATCTCGAATGCGACTTTGCAATGTCGGCACGTTGTTAACCGGCCACCAGTCTAGCCCCTTGTTGACCCATGACGCCAGTTGTGGTGGGGGGCCCGAACAGAAGGCGGGGGCGGCCACCCACTTAGTACTTCGGGGAGCTGTGATGTAAAACCACTCCCGCTGCCATAAGTTGGATATCTCCGGGAAGGAACCCTTTGGCCATGGGGCATCGACGCCTTTGCTTATTGTGACACCTCCGCATTCTGCGTGTCGCCCATCGGTTATCTTCGGCTTCACATTGAAGGTCTTGAGCCATAATCCAAAGTGTGGGGTGATGCGGAGGAAGGCCTCACATACGACGATAAATGACGAGATGTGAAGAATGGAATCCGGAGCTAGATCGTGGAAGTCGAGCCCATAATAGAACATGAGCCCTCTGACGAAGGGATCGAGGCTAAAGCCTAGCCCTCGTAGGAAGTGGGAAACAAATACGACACTCTCGTTGGGTTCGGGAGTGGGGATGACCTGCCCTCGGGCTGGCAACCTGTGCGAGATTTCGGTGGTCAGATACCTGGCCTCCCTTAGTTCTTGATGTCCTCCTCTGTGACAGAGGAAGCCATCCACCGGCCCTGAAGGTTGGATTCGGACATGATTGAAGGTCCGAAGCGCTTCGCCTGAGCCTTGGGTGTTGGAACTCGGGGTGGGGGAGGGAGGGATTGAGCGTGAGAAGAAAGGGACAGGCTTTGGCCCCTTTATAAAGAGGGTAAATATCAAGCGTCCTCCGCATGGCCGTTTGGTACTTGCCTAAAATCGAGGAGTCGTACTAACGAGCACGATTGGGTTACCCACACCCGTATTGATGAGAATCCCGTGATAAGGGGACACGGTCTCTGCTTTGACAAGACGTGCCAATAAAACCGCCTCGCAACACGTGCAGTGGCGGGCAGGGAAAAACGGTTCAAATAATGACCGAGGCCATGGCGTGATGTCACATTATGAAAAGTTGTCAGCAGAATAGATTTGTGGAAATATCGTACTCTCTATGGTGGTATGTGGAATTTGTTTTGCAGAGCCGGACACTATCCTTGTGTTCAAAATCCTCTATGGAGTATTCGGAGGAGGAACCCGCCTTGCAATGCCGAAGACAATCTGCGCGCCGGACTCGTCGTCATTGAAGCCTGGTTCAGGGGCTACTGAGGGAGTCCTGGATTAGGGGGTCCTCAGACAGCCGGGCTATATACTTTGGCCGGACTGTCGGACTATGAAGATACCAGATTGAAGACTCCGTCCCATGTCCGGATGGGACTCTCCTTTGCGTGGAAGGCAAGCTTGGCAATTCGGATATGTAGATTTCCTCCCTTATAACCGACTCTGTGTAACCCTATCTCCCTTAGGTGTCTATATAAACCAGAGGGTTTTAGTCCGTAGGACAACAACAATCATACCATAGGCTAGCTTCTAGGGTTTAGCCTCTCCGATCTCGTGGTAGATCAACTATTGTAATACTCATATCATCAAGATCAATCAAGCAGGAAGTAGGGTATTACCTCCATCGAGAGGGCCCGAACCTGGGTAAATATTGTGTCCCCCGCCTCCTGTTACCATCCGCCTTAGACGTACAGTTCGGGACCCCCCTACCCGAGATCCGCCGGTTTTGACACCGACAAATGGGTAATGATATTGGTTGTCTGTCATTAGTAAACATCAAGGCAGATACTATCACAGTACGAACATAATCACTTGCACATAGTTCACGAGAAACATCGTTCAAATAGTTGAACAACATTCCTGGTTACATATCATGTAAATGCATCCCGTCGGGCAGGTGATGCATGTGAGTGGCATGACCATTTGAGCCACTTGTGTTGGCACCTACTCCAAATCTAAATGCTCTTTTCGTGAAGGAACTCTGTGATTTGCTAGCCAGTATGGAGGTTGCTAGACCTGGTTTGGGTAGGTCAATTGCTTGTCTCCTGACGGGGATGACAATAATGGGCAAACAAAAAAAAGACGGGCAAAGGCAAAAATGATGCCAAAAGCAAGGTGTCTATGGCTGCTTGATGGATGATCTTTGGTCTCTCGGCTTGTCCTCTTTGTTTAGGTTCTCGTTGTGGGTTGGGAGGTGCTTGATGTCTTGTGTCGAGGTGTTCTCGTGGGGAGTCACTTGGCGTAGTAGCAGTGAAGGGGTTTGTGGATGTTGTGTTTTTGGAGAGTTTGGCGGACCGCCTGTACGGTTGTGGGGTTTCATGTCTTGGGAGTAGTTTGTCCGTGCTTCGTTTGTTTTGGTTTTCGCCTGGTTTTCCATAAATTAACTAGGCAATTTTCTTCTTCTTAATTAATCGATGAGGCAACGTTTTGAAAAAAAAATACATTCCATATTCTTAAAACAGTTTTGCTAGAAAAACATATGCGAATACAGATTCGAAATGGAAATTATCGGTACCATTTGCATATGAATCGGTGCTCCAACCTTTCACTCCGTCAAAAGGTTATTCTCCTTCTGTTTATGAATATAATCCGCTTTAATTTTTTTACGAATCGGATATATTTAGACATATTTTAATATATTTGTTTACTTATTTAACTTTGTATGTGGTCTACATTGAAATATCTAAAATAGCTCATAGGAATGTGTACAGAGGTACTTCGTCCGATTCAAAATAAGTGTGATGGACGCACACTTTTTTGAATAGGACAGAGTATCTATCCCTAATAATAATAAAGTACGGATTGACTTCGTGGGTTCACCGTCATAATACACTTTCTTTTCATATCTAATACGTTTTTATAATTTGTATAGACAAAATCATAATATAAACGAGGTGGTACTAATTTGGGGTACCAAAATTTTCGTCAAAATCTTTTCCTAATCTCGTACGTCGTCGCGGCACTTTTGCAGAAAAGCCCTTCTATTTTTTGGTATTCAACCCGCACTCCCTATGTAAGTGTATCTGAAAAAAAACGAATCAATAAAACAGAGAGCCCTTTCGCGTGTCCTCTGTTTCTTCGTATATGCAGACGCTCACTGTCACACCGGCAGTGTTGCAGGCCGCCGCAGCGAACGGGGTGGACGGGTGGCGGAGCAAGGGCCCCGGCCAACGGGGAGCAGGAGGCGCAACGTATGCCGGCGCCGCACGGTGACTGCGAGCCCGCGGCGCACCTATCGCCCACCAGCGGGACCCCGAGGCCGTGCCGGCGACGACAGACGAGGTGGCGGAGCAGGAGCCCCGACGAGCGGGAAGCAGGAGGCGCAATGCATCCCGGCACCGCACGGCGACTGCGAGCCCACGGCGCACCTATCCCCCACCAGCGTGGACTCCCAGGCCATCACGACCAGCGCGGACTCCCAGGCCATCACGACGGAGAGAATCAGGATGAGGAGGATGCCGCTGCAGCGAGCTATCCCGACGGCGACGGCGGCCATCGTACGCTCGCTCGCTTGCTGTCCGCGGCTGCCAGTCCCCTCCGGCCTCTTCCGCTGTATCCTTCCCAATCTTCGGTGTGCTTCTCTGTCGTGATTTGGATGGAAAATTGCAGTCCGTGTCCTTCTCCAACTCCAAGCAATTCAGTGCCCGACCCCGATTTGTGTTGCCTCCTATAAGAAGGAAAGGAACTCGGCCGGAATCTCCATCAATCAAGCTCCATCAAAGCCCGTCGAAATTGCAATTTTCGACGGAACGTCCAATGTTGCTGCCGAGTTCGCTGGAGGAACAAGAACGTCCGTCCAGCCAACCAATGTTGCCTGCAGCCGTCGAAAGCTTTCCAAAGATACCTCTGTTGCCGTACTATTGCTTGGCTATCACATCATACAAGTCTTCCTTCTTCCGTTGGATCTCATGCATGAGGTGTTCATGAGCATGGTTGGAGGTGTGATGAGCGGTCTGAGCTCGGACGCTGACAGTTGACAAACCCTGTACTCGCTGGAGCAGGGCCGAGTCTGCCTTGCTGTGTGTGTCTCATCGTGGAGGCTGATGATCCAGTTCTTTCAGTCTGTCACCAAGGGTAGAAATTAGAGTGAGGCCAAATCTTGACATGTTTCAGTCATCCAATATATGTTTAAAACTGACAGTTATATAGAAGTCAAAAATTAGACCCACAGAACAAGTGCATCTCCTACTGACTAACCTTTGTAAAGCATATAATAGAAGAGAAAACAAGAGATGTGAAGCATTTGTATCCTTTATCATATTGCAAATAGCTGAACAATAACTACATGTTCAGTATCGGAGCTATTTAGCTACCACAAGTTCAGTTGTAAGATACTTATGGCTATATATCCTATTAGGACTGACCTTATAATCTTATATATGCTGTGGATCGATGATTTTGGATTGTGTCATTTAAAGATTATTTAAATAACTTTGGTAACTTGGTGGACTTTGCATATGGATTCATCAACTGTACGCTTTTGGTTCAGTTTAGCACTGCTGTTAATCATCCTGTTTCAAATCTTGCCATGTTTCAGTCGTCCACATACTCTGCAATGCATCATCATGCTCTATTGGCCATCGTCTTCCAATTCTTGGTAATAGTGGTCCCGCGTTAATGTAGTAATTAAAACCTGCCCGCGTCTCATATTTTACTTTGCTATTGTAGTTGGTTGCATCCTAATTAGCAAACCGGAATTGAACCTACAACACTAATTGCACCCTGTCTCTCATGCTTCTGAATTTCTGATATTGCTCAACCTTGCTACTACGAATCCTTAAAGAAGAGGAGAGATACAGAGAGCATGCCTTGTTTGGTCTGAAGCAGCGTTTCTGTTGCTTCTCCTCTCTGAAGCTCATGTATGTTGTTGCTGAAAATTCAGTATGATCTCTAACAATTCTGCTTCGGGAATCAGGATAATTGCGTATTATTTTCAGAATGTTGTCAGCCCACCATGTATGATGTTCCCCTCAATGTGCTAGGTCTGTCGGCTGTAGATTCTAGATTTGTGGGAAAAGGGATATCAGTGACATACACATGATGGAGAATGCCATGTTATTTTCTCTAGCTCATTCGGTACTATTATGTACCAGCAAAAGCTAATCTAGCATGCAAGTTTCTGAAGAATGTATTTTTTAAATCTTAATTATAGGTGATCAGCGCATATATATGTTGTATAAAGGACCAAATACAAGTCCAGAATGATAGCAAAGTATATTTTGAGAGTCCTTTTGTTACCTCGCTATTAAGACGGGATGGTAACCTTGGAATACAAGAAGATAGTAAGTTTATGACAGATTTTGTCAAAATATATATGAAGCATGACATGGTAATATCCATATCCATAATTTTCATGATCTAGGTTTCATACATTTTTATTTTTTATTTTCCTAATTATCTTTATTACAGATTGAACTTCCAATAAATACGAGCAACACACATTGGTATTTAGCTGTTGTGAATACAAAAAAGCGTGAGATTAAAGTACTGGACTAATCGTGCTCGAAGTTTGACCGAGATGATCTCTTTATTACGGTTAGTTACTACACCAATTTTAATCCTACATGTAAATGACATAAATTCATACTTCGTTAATGGGTACTCCCTCCGTCCGGAAATACTTGTCATCAAAATGGATAAAAGGGGTGTATCTAGAACTAAAATACATCTAGATACATCCTCTTTTATTCATCTTGATGACAAGTATTCCCGGACGGAGGGAGTATCATTTCTGATCACTAATTGTTTTTTAGTTACGAGGACTACAATTTCAGGGGATGCTCACTTCAGGACTTGTGGCAGTATATCCATGAGTTGAGATGGCACCGTTTTGATATCAACACTTGGCTGCAAGAGAATTTTTGTGATGACTTGCTTCATAGTAAAATAAAAAAGAAACTTCATATCCGTTAATAAGACCGATCGATATTCGTAGTACTAGAACTCTGCACTTCATTGTAATTGCATTGTAAGCTTTACCATGTTATACCCTGAATTTACGAAAATATAGGTTCATCATCAAATTATGGCACCACAATAAAATAAAACACCATAAATATATAATAGTGTGCTTTGCCCTCAAAAATGCCTTAGCTAACATGATAATTTTCAATCAGGTGAAGACAAAAAAGTGCACCTGGACCTATATGTTAATCCTTTTTTTAAGTGGTGAAGCACAGAAGAAAATAATACTTTAGTTTTCTAGATAATAAACATCAGGCAAACCAACCAAATCGATCAAAGGCATGAGGATCACTTGCAAGTTGAGTCTTTGATTGACAGAATTAACCTCTGTTATGCAATTATCTGCATGGAACAACATAAACTGGGAAATTACAGCAGGGAAGCAAGCTAGAAAAGGTGAATTTGCAAACCTGTAGCTGGGGAAAGGCGCTCAACAAGTCTGGAAAGACTTGATTACGCAGTGCATCAGGTAGAACTGTGCAAGATCGCCCTTACAATTAACTACCTGCCAAAATATTTCAGCTTCAGTTTTCAGTCCATCATAGATAGAAAACTGTGTGGAATGAGTGCTCACTAACACAGGTCAGGCAAAAAATCCTAATGACACTACCATGCCAACCCAATATTATTAATGGAGCGGAGGCAGTGACCTTGGGCGGAAGCAAGGCGAGGCAGAGGGCAGGCAGGCGCGGGGGAGAATGGAGAGGCCAGCGGCGGCTGTCGGGAGGCTCTCCAGAACGGAAGCAAGATGGCGGCGCTCATGTGTGAAGTGGCGGGCGGCGCACACGCGAGGTCATCCAACAGGAGGCGCTCTGCAGAGATCTAGGAGGAGATGAGGTCGGCGGGAGAAGAGCGAGCGGCGTCGTGGTGTTCTCGCCGCTAAGCGATGGCAGGAGGACGGCTAGCTGAGGCAAAGGAGAGCGAGTCGGCGGTGTGCAGGAGGCTCTCAGCCGGATTGGGGAGACAGTCGAGGCGAGAGTGAGAAGAAGTTTGCCGCCGCTGTTCTCCAGCGAGGAGGAGACACCAATGGAAGAGGCTGGCATTTTTGTTTATTTTTTGCGGCAAGAGGCTAGCGTTGGGGGTTTTCTTTTTTCATCTAAACACACTGTTTTATTACTCTAAAATGTTCATAGGGATACAATTCAAGTCTGGAGGGTTTATAAGCCACAAATGGCGCCCTAAGTCCAGATCAAAGGTGTGCTTAGTAAGGCTATGCGCCTCAAGATTAGTACCGCGACCTTCGAAGATGAAGGTGCATTGCTAAAATTGCTCGGACGTATTTCTTATTTCCTTCACTATGCTTTCATACATACCTCCCGTGCCTAGCTTGATGTCGTTCACCACAACTTTGCAATCTGAGCCAACCAGTATATTTGGCAGCCCAAGATCCAGGGCTAGAGCAAGCGCCTCGCGACAAGCTAACGCCTCGAGAGTCCCCGGGTCCGTGATACCCGAGACTTTGATGGCTGATGAGCCCAAATATTTGCCATCATGGTCCCTGCATATTGCACTATAGGTTCCTTCCTTCGCAGATCTTGAAACAGCACCATCAGACTCGAATTTTTGCTATACCTTCAGGGGATGGACCCATCTTGATATGGCGTTGTTGCTGGATGTATTGGCCACTTGCTGCATCTTCTTTGGTCTACACTCTTCAAGCTCACGGATGTACTTCATAATAAAATGATGAGTAACCAGCGGACTCTGAAAAATATGTTCATGTAGGGCTTGTCGCCGAGAATACCAGATGGAGGTGTACCCGCTACTTATTATTTTATTATAAGTTGGCTTAAAGAAAGATGGGCCGGGGCTGGCTCTTGAGTGTGTTTCTCTTTTTTATCTTTTTTTGCTATTTTATTGTTACTCAAACAAAAACACATTTTATCTTTTAGCAAATAGAAATTTTTTGGCAGGAATTTAATAGAGGTGAAAATATTTTGAAGTTTTTACAAACTTTCATGAAAACTGAGTAGGAATCGTTACATATTAATATTCACATCATCTCAAGTCGTTACTAAATCTTATTATTCTCATCTCTTTTTTTTAGAAATATTCTCATCTTTTTCTGAGAGTGTGCGTGTTGTGTATACCAAGTCCTTATATTTTACTCCAAGCCTAAACAGTGCAAAAAAGTTACAAATGAAATTGTTAGTCATAGAAAAATGAATTCATTATAAAAAAATCAAATAATATTTCCAAAAATTACAAAAAATATTAGTGTTACTTTGGACAATCAAAAAACAATTGCAAGACCATTCTATGCACACCACTATTTTGTCATCGGATGAAAGTACGGAGCTGAAACACATCCTGGCGAACGATGTTAGGAAAGCTTTTACTGGATAATCAAGGATACATGTTTACCGACTTTGTCAAAATTGAATATAAAAAGTGTTGTGAAATGATATAAGGACCGAGTTCTACTAATTTAATCGCCCGGTGCAACGCACGGGCATTTGTATTAATATATATTTATGTAGCTCGAAAATACGTCAACGTGACTAGGGAGGGAACCTTGTGATACACCGATACTCCCGCCGTCTTTACTAGCCGTTCACGTACAAATATCTTTACTCAGAAAATATCTTAGCCTGAACAGGACCAAGGGTAGAAAAGTAAATCTTGCTCCTCTGCCTCACATCCGAGCTCAAGTATCCGGCTCGAAAATATCTCATGTCTTACTAGGAGCGAGGGCACAATCGTATATCCAATCAATCCACCTCACGCCCGAATCCGAGTAAGCAGCACACCGACCACGGACCCACACGGGCACCCGAAAATATCTCCTTCCCTTTCCACTCCTCATCACCTCCGCTTTTGCGCTTTTCCAAGGGCTCAGCGACTCCGAGATGGACACCGGCGAGCCTACGGGTACAGCGGCAGCGGCGGCGGGAGGAGAGAAGCGGGCGATGCTGCTGCGGCAGATCACCGAGGAGGGAGGCTTCGCCTTCGTGGCCTCCGCGGAGAAGGCGGCCGCGGGGGACCTGCGCGCGGCGGAGGCGGCGCGGGAGATGGCCTGGGAGCAGCTGCACTCGGGGCCGTGGAGCGAGGTGGAGCCTGCGTGGCGGCACGCCTACGCGCTCGCTTGTCTCCACGTCGCGAGTCTCCGCGCCGGTGACGACCGCCGCGCGGCGCTCCGAGCGCTCGACATGGGCCTCATCATGGGTGGCGACCTCCTCCGCGCAGAGCTCGAAGCAGCCATCGCGCAGGTCCCTGCCAATGGAAATCGCGAGGGCGAAGGCGACGGTGCGGGAGACGCCGGCAGAAACGTGGAGAGGTGGAGGGAAGGGCTCAGTAGGAATCGAGACCTCGGCGATGTGAGTACTTCTATTCTGTTGGCCTGCCAATTGCGAGTTTTCTTTTTTAAGATTGATGCATGAAAATGCAGAGCTAGAATTACTAGCAGTATGCTGGTATTGCCGGTAATTAGTTCGGCCGAGTGGTTCACTCTAGACAATTTTCTGGATCACTGGCTGGAAAGCTTCAAGTGCCCATATCTCCTGTGCGCGTTGCAGCCAGTGTTACTTTTTGCATCCTAGGTTGCAGCCAGAATGTTTAGGCAATTTATTTTGCTAATTTCTATTGGCAAGTTTTTGGGATTCCCAAATGTTCGTATGCCGAAATATTGGCTAGCCAATTTTTGGCTACCAGCCAAGCATGCTGTAGCTTTATATAATTCAGTTTATCTCATAAATTCATAAATTACTGAATCTGTTCTTTTGAATAGGTTAGTTTTCTTTCGTTAATAGGCATTGTTGTGTATCATTGCATTGATAGGGGAGGAGAGTAGCAAATGAATACAAAGGAGAGAGGGGGGAAGCAACTCAACGGGGCGTACGCAAGTTGGCGTCCCAAAAGAGTGCAAGATGAGCATGATGGAGGATGCTCAGCCTCAACATCTCAAAATCAGGATACAGGAATAACATTTAGCAGCCCTTTGGCTCCCGCGCGAGCCCAAAGCGTGGCTTCATCCTTGATGCAAGGTCTGTGTTAGACGGCCGTAGGCCATCGAAGACAGCGGCGTTGCGGTGCTTCCAGGCAGCCCAGGCAACAAGCGTGATGAGGGAGTTGAGTCCCTTCCATAAGCTAGCTGGGCAAGCGTTGGTTGCCGCCGACCACCATGGGAAGAAGCTTGCGGTGTCGCTGAATAGGTTAGTCATTTAGGCAGGCGGGATGTGGCAGATGGATTGGTTCAGTGGGATGATATACGAAATGTAGAGAAGTACCACAGATTCTAGCCAAAGTTCAAAAAAGCGCTAGGCGCTAATTATGCGTTTGGGCACCTACTTGCGCTTTTCTAGCTTAGGCGTGATTAGGCGAAATTAGGCGCAATTAGGCGTTAGTACTGTAACGTGAAGAAATAAGCTAGATGGGCTGGGCTAGCCCACTAAACCATAGGCCCATCTTCATATCCTCCTACTAAAAGCTCTCGTCTGCTGCAGTCGATAGGAAATTTAGGTTTCCTCCTCACGCCGCCTCCCCCCCTCGTCCTTTCTGTCTCGTTGCACGAGGCTGCCTCCCTCCCTCTTCCTCTGTCCCTTGTCGGAGAAGCTCGATCCCTCGCCGGAGAAGCTCAATCCCTCGCCGGAGAAGCTCGATTTGTCGTCGGGGCAGTTGAATCCCTCGTCGGCGAGGATGAATCCTCGCAGGGGAGGTCGAATCCTCGCCGGGGAGACTGATTTCTCACCTCAGAAAGCTGATTCCTCGCCGGAGAGGCTGATTTCTCGCCGGAGGACCTCGCCGGCCGCTTTTTTGAGCGCCTAGGGCCAAAGCGAGGCGCTATGCCAACGCCCAGCGCTTAAGCGCGCCTAGGCGAGCGCCTAATAGCGCCTTCTTGAACAGTGATTCTAGCACCTAGCAGCTACTTAGCAACCATAGTGACGTAATGACTTGACTTGTCCGATTAAGTTTAATGACCTGCTAGATAATTTCAGGTCGAGACACCTAGCAGGCATGACACTAGGACTTAATTTTGGTAGTCCCCCGGGCTCAGATCTTCCAGGTTCCCCTATGTTAGTGAGGTCAGAATCCCCCCACACTTCAAGCCTCTGTGTGCCGGTGGTTATGGCCATCGAAGGGCGTGATAGGACTACCCCAGCCCCCAAGCCAGGAAGCATCTTTGAACCATCAAAGTACATGATCCAATGCTTATAATCAATTCCTTGGTGAGGTTGCTGGTCCTCCGTCCACTCCACAACAAAATCGGCAAGACCTGTGCTTTGATAGCTCAGCGAGTCTGGAATTTGATCTCGAAGGACATCAATTCCAGGGCCCATTTGGCAATTTGGCCAGTCGCATCTTTGTTGTTGATTATATCAGGGGGACTTGGCTTGCTACCGTAATGGGGGGCAGGCCTGAAAATAGTGCCGCAGTTTCCGGAACACCATGAAGACGGTCTACGCGATCTATTGATAATGCGGGTATCTGGTCTTGCATGGCGAAAGCACCTCAGAAACATAGTAGACCGACCTTTGGACTTTGTATGTGTGGCCCTCCTCCCTGCGTTCGACCACCAGGACTGCACTAACCACATTTGTGCATCGTACGCCGACGTGCTTATCCAGGCATTTGTGCATCGTATGCTGGTACGTGGCGCATGCGTTCTTCAACCTAAAAGGCATGGTGATGTAGCAGAACGGCGTGTACAGCGTGATGATTTTTTTTTTAGAAAAGGGGGACATCCCCGGCCTCTGCATCAGAGTGATGCATACAGCCACCTTTATTAGCAAGCAAATAGGTTCAACAATAGTCTTAAAGTCTCAAACAAAAGCTGCTCACAAAGAGCTAAGGAACAAAAATAAAAGCCACAACCGGCTGGCAAAAGAGAGATAGGAAAACTAATTGCCTATCCTATTACATGACCGCCATCCAAACCGGCTGAAAATATCCCGTGCTACCATCTCCCATCGGATAGATCCAGTAACCAAACGCTCCCTGGCCTCCGTCGGAGTGAGTAACGACCATACAGCATGATGAAATAGGTGGCCTCGTGATCGGCCACCTTCATTCGGATCCGGTGGGACCCGGAGTACGCGTCCAGAAACGAGAACAACTCGTGCCCCATGGTGGCGTCGATAATCTGATCGATGCAGGAGAGTGGATATGGTTCTTTCGGGAAAACCTTACTGATGTCTTTATAATTGACACAAAGGTGCCATGTGTCGTTCTTTTTCGGCACCATGACCGGGTTTGCTAACCAGGTCGGGTGCTTTACTTCTCGGATGAATCCGACCTCCAAGAGCTACGCAATCTCCTCGCCCATGGCCCTGCGCTTTCGTTACAAGAACTGCCACAACATCTGTTGGCTGTGCTTTGCGATATTCACTGGGATGCCTGGCATATCGGATAGCTGCCAGGCGAAGATCTCCCACTTCTCACAGAGGAAGTCACAGAATGTGCTTTCCTATTTCGTGTCCAAGGTGGTCCCGATATGAGCTTTCTTGGAGGAATTTGTAGGGTGGACCTGGACGCTTTGGGTGTCTTGGCCGGCTGGAACGAGGAGCTCGGCTTCTTCTTCTTGGTCATGATGATATCGTCTTTGTCGACTGCCTCGCGCATGTTGGCAAACTCTTCCGCTGCGGTCACCTCTCCAGCCAGTGCCACTGTAGCCTTGTTGGCCTCGTAGGATTTTTGGTAGTTGCCGGATGCTGTGATGACCGCCTTGGGGCCCGGCATCTTCATCTTCAGATATGCATAGTGTGGCACCACGGCAAACTTGGCAAAAGTCGGCCTACCGAGGAGCGCATGATAGCCGCTTTTGCATGGAACGACTTCAAAGCAAAGGCTCTCAAGGCAGTAGTCGTCCGACGTGCCGAACACCATGTCCAGGGTGATCTGACCAAGAGGCTGGGCCTCCATGCCTAGGATGATTCCCATGAATCTTGTGTCGGTCGGCCTGACGAGGGGACTTCGGAATTTCCATCTTCTTTAGCATCTGGACGTACAAAAGGTTGAGGTTGGTGCCGTCCTCCATGAGGACTCTGGTGAGGTGGCAGCCTTCAACTATCGGGTCGAGGACCAAGGTGGCCTTCCCAGGATGGGGGATCCTGCACGGGTGATCGCTCTGGTCGAAGGAGATGGGTTGATTCCACCAGTCCAGGAAATTGTGGCACTGCGGGATCCGTAGCATAGACCTCTCTATCCACGAGCTTTTGTGCCCTCTTGGACTTGCCCGTGCGGAAGATCATGTTCACCGTCTTGATGTTTGCACCGGCCCTGCCGTTGCCACTACTTGAGCCACCACCCCGGCCATCTTTGGACGGGTCATGCCTATTGTCCTCGGCGTCATCTTTGTTCTTGTTGGCTTCCCGCATTGCTCTCTATTGCCAGTGGCATTGCCTGTTTGTGTAGTTGGCCCTAGGGAGACCGGGATCTTCTAGTGAGTGGTAATCACATGCATCCTCTAGTGAGTGGTAATCACATGCCTCCCCATGATCTCGTCAAAGTCAGGACCGCCTTGCTTCTTTTTGTCTGAGCACTGGTGCTACTTCTGGCCGGGAGCGCACTGGCGCTGGCCTCCGAACTCGGTGTTGACCTTGTCATCTCCGTGCTCGTCATTCCAACGCTTCTGGTTATGGTTGCCGTTATTGCGCCGAGGACGACCATACTTGTCTTTTGCCCTGGAGGCTCCTGGATTGCTGAGCTGTGTCGGGGCCATCATGGTCTTTTGCTTGGCCACCTAGGCCTCCTAATCGGAAGCGTAGGCAATAGCTATGTTCATGAGATCCATCATGTTTCATTGAGTTGCCTTGCCCAAGTCACGCATCAACAACTCGTCTCGACATCCATTTTTAATGTTGTAATGGCCTCAACACCGGTGATTTCGACAATCTCGTTCTTCTTTTTGAGCCAACGAGTTGGATGACATTGGTAAGGTCATGTTGGCTGGCTGGCCTTTGGTAGGTGCCCATGAAGTTTGCCATGAACTCATGATGTATGTCATTCCAGTAGAAGATTGACCTGGCAGCAAAGTGTTTAATCAAGCACGGACCGAGCCTTTCAGCATGATCGGCATGTAGTTGATAGCGTGAAAAGAATCCCCGTTAACCAGCTGCACAACTATTATGTAGTCAGCCAACCAAAGCTTTGAGTTTTATTCTTCGTCGTACTTGTCGACGAGGCATAGATGGAAATTGTCCGAGAACTTATAGTCGACTATATCGTCAGCAAAGCATGCCGGATACAGGGTTGGTATGTCGGTATCTGTTTGCAGGGCGGTGACGATGTGACGTACGTCGTCTCTGCCGGTGGCGCGGTCTTGTTCATTGAACGACCAGCCTAGACGTCCGACATCCTCGTGCAACCGCGCCAGCCGCTGATCTGACCAGCGCGGGGAAGCGCGCGGCTGCTTGACCGAGATGCCAAGCTTGCCGTTGAGCGGATGTCACCCGTGGTTGCGGTTGTGCTTTTGGATCTGACATAGACGTTTTGCTGGACGACCACCGTCTTCAGGAGTGCCGGCCCCTCCACGGACTGCGCCCAATCTGAGCAGGAAAAGTGATGTTCCCGAATACCCCGGCTGCTGCGTGCATGTTATTCGCGGGCGTGCGAAAGCCGGTGGGGGAGGTGACGCCTGACCATTGATATGGCTGTTGACTTCCCTGCCAGATTGCGGTAGCGCGGCTGCATCATCGACTGGGAGGCAGCGGTCGGGGCAGGCGTTGAGCAGTTCTATGGACTGCAGCTGATCGGCCTGCCTTCATAGCAAGCAATTCGTCTCCTTATTGGTTTTCTTGAGTGCTTTAGGATCTTCTGTCGTGTTTCTTCCATCTTCAAGCTGGTGGGATCCATGCCTGTGGTCGGGATGTTCAACTTTTCTTCGTCCAACTCCTCGGATTTGGTCTTGATGGCAGTGTCTTCGACGACTTTCTGAGAGGCCCCCCACCATGTAGCACTTGTACGTTGACGTCGCTCGCCACGGGTGGAATGGTGCCGATACCGGGATTGCCTCCGGGCAACTCTCGGCCAGGTTACATTTCCTCATTGAGGTCCTGGAGTTCTGTGGGGTCGAAAGGATAGGTCTAGAGACGGGGGGGGGGTGTACACACTAACAATGCAAAAGGTTTATTCTCTTGAAACTTATGTAGATTTTAGCACCAGTTAGATAGCAAGCAATATACCCTACACATGCATATCTAAAGTATGAGCAGCGAAATGTAAATGACATGCAAGTGCAAGAAAGTAAGGGGTAGAGTTTAGGAGATTTTGCAAATGAAGGGTGACACAAAGATTTTTCCCGTGGTTCCGATAGGTGGTGCTATCATACATCCACGTTGATGGAGACTTCAATCTCTAAGGGGATAACGGCTACACAAGTCCACGGAGGGCTCCACCCATGAAGGGTCCATGAAGAAGCAATCTTGTCCATGCCATCGTGGCTTACGCCCATGAAGGACAAGCCTCACTCAGGGTAGATCTTCGCGAAGTAGGCGGTCTCCTTGCCCTTACAAACTCCTTGGTTCACTCCTCAAGCATTGGAGGTTCCCAAGTGACATCTAACCAATCTAGGAGACACCACTCTCCAAAAGGTGATAGATGATGTTGCTGATGATGAACTCCTTGCTCTTGTGCTTCAAAAGATAGTCTCCTCGACACTCAATCATGCTCTCACAGATTTGACTATGTGGTAGGAGAGGGATTTGAGTGGAAAGCAACTTGGGGAGACTAGAGATCAAAGTCCTATGGTTGGAGTGGAAAACCTTTGATCTCAACACAAGAATAGGTGGTTCTCTCTTAGAAAATGGATATAGAAGTATAAGCTTCGAACTTGCTGCTCTCTGAGAGTTGGTGGATGGGTGGGGGTATATATAGCCATCACCAATAATCCAACCCTAACACACCTTTATGCACACTTCAGTGGGACCGGGTGAAACCACTCGGTGAGACCAACTTGTACAAAAGGTTTGAACTTCAGGTTTTTCGGTGAGACCAGATGAAACCTCTCAGTGGGACCGAGTCAAGCTGACCTAAGCACTTTCCACACTTTGGTGTCACCGACTGAAAACATTCAAAAATTTCAATTGAATTTCAGTTACAACATAAGGTTGGCAAATGCTCTTTTGTGGGACCGAAGGGCCAACTCAATAAGACCGAGACGCTAGGTTTAGGCAGTGGCTATGTCAAGTGTATCTCGGTGAGTCTGGTTGAATGTGTTTCGGTGGGACCGAGATTGACTTTAGGGTTGTGGAGATAGATGAATGTGTGGCTGAGGGTTTGGAGCAATATCCCTAAGCACTCAGTTAGACCATCATCAAAACCTCATCCCCTTTTAATAGTATTGGCTTCCCTACAGACTCAATGTGATCTTTGATCACTTAACAAAAAATGTAGAGTCTTGAAGTTTTGCCAACGCCATTCCTTAGCAGCTTGAGGGGTCCACTTCTCAATCCAAAGGTTTGACTAAGTTGAACTCTTCCTGAAATATACTCAAGGAAGAACATTAGTCCAACAACATGTATGTTGACATGAATTACCAAAACCACCAAGGGAGTGAATGTGCTTTTAAGTTCCTATCACCGGCTCCTTCCAGGACGTCGTGTAGTGTGTCAATGTTGGTGACGACGTGGGAGGTGGGTCGGTTGATGAAGGTTGCCGGCCGCTCCTGGGCCTGACTAGGAGCTAGGCCCTAGAGGATAAGCTTGTCGCAAGAACTGGTGATGAACTCCAGATTGCCAAAGTGGACAATTTGACCTAGTGCGAAGGTTTCGGCAAGCCTGAGATGGCCACTTGAATCGATGATATAGCACATCGCGCCGGACGCGGCATATGCCCCGACGCGAAGACACTTACTTCAATTGTAGATCTCATCTGATCTCTGCGTTCGCCACTGTCGGAGTTATTTTTGGCAGATCCCTCGAGAGGGTACTCTGTCCAAACGAGTAAATCAGATGGGAAACATGGAAGGATTTACCCAGATTCAGGCCCTCACGGAGGAGGTAAAACCCTTCTTCCTGCTTGGTTGTATTTTGTGTATAGGGGTTACAAAGATGATCGAGGGATTGAGTTCCAACTCTAGATTCTTGTGTATCGACTAGCTAGCCCCGGCTTATATGGGTGTCGGGTCTAGGGTTACATGCTCTTAGTCGGTTGCGGAGGGGTCCTCTGGACGTTGCCTTCCTTGTCGTGTACTCCAAGGCCTCTGAGCCCTTGTTGTCGGGCCATGGGCCGGTACAATGGCCCAGGCAGGAACCGACCTAGGGGGGCCTGGCCGGCCTACTCTGGCCGGTTTCCGGTATGATGAGGCACCCCTGGGCCATAACACCGTCAATACTCCTTTAGGCGAGGGATGTCCATATAAATGGATGTATTGTTGGGATATATTTGCTCCTATAGAAACCCAATTGGTGATGATGGTGTGTCTACCATCTGCCATTTCCGACCATCCGATCTGCACTAACGTATGCAAGGTAAGTTGTGGCATTTTTGCAAAAGACCCCACCACTCAGCTCCACATTTGCTGAAACCCCTTTATCTTTTCAGACCAGCCCCATCCCTTCCCACCTCATCCAAACACAGTGGGGGAGCCATCTCAAGTTTAGAGCCTGTGCAAGATCTAAGTGTTGCTAAGTTAATTAGTTTTTGCCCAAACATACTCTCACTTAGCCCAATTTTCTCTACTAGAGCTCCGTGGACTTGCACCATGGGAGCCCGGGCAACTGCCCCGGCTCACGGGGTGCTGTCTCCACCACTGTCCAAACAGATAAGAGGAACATACTTTGGGTGAATTCTAACATATTTTTTGTGATATATACCAAAACTAGTTTTTTTTTAAAAAAAATTGTGATATATACCAAAACTAGGGTATTAGTCTATTATGGGTCCATTGCAACACACGGACACCTTTGCTAGCAATTATTTCATCTTTGCACATTGTAGAAATTATGGGGTTAGTTTTCGCAGGTTTTTCCAAAGCACTACTTTTCCTGTTTATATTTGTTTCAAACTACATCAAATTTGGAAGTTTCTTAGAGGGTTGCCCATTTCATAGGGTTTTGGTTTGGCAACCCCACTTAGTTTAAGCATATTGTACAAAATTATCATAGGATTATGGCCATATGATTTCTCCAATATATTATTATGTACTAATTAACTAATTATATTTAATCCTTTTTTTTGCAACGCTCTTAATGATAATCTGTCTCAGGCGCTCAAAGTTCTGCCGGTGAAATCCCTATCTTGTAAGCAAATCGAGCGGCGGACATGCATTTCTTTGGAGGCATTTATACATGATTACTTTTTACGTGAGTCCCCTGTTATACTCAGTGGCTGCATTGATCATTGGCCTGCAAGGACAAAGTGGAAGGACATAAAATACCTAGAGAGGATAGCTGGAGACCGCACTATTCCTGTCGAGGTGATTACTCACACACTTACGCTTTGCACATTGACCTGTCATGCAGCAAACAAAATCAATTCTAACATTTTGTCAACTAAACTACTTATGCATTGTGAAGCCCACTTTGCCTCCTTCAGAAAATATTAAAATTAAATAAATAAATATACTGTTAATTGGGAAATAATATGAAGTTTCATTCAAAAAGTGCATTGAATGATTAAATCTGATTCTACAGTAAATTGGCTGGTTTCCAGCAAGTGGCTCATATACTCAATTTCCATCTCCAGGACTTCAATCAAGCTTATCTCAGGAAGTATTTATTTTTGCATTCGCTTCTCTATCCCACATTTGTCCTCTTATTATTTACCTTACGTTCTTGTGTATGATATAAGCTTGAGATGTGCTACCTAGACTAGTTTTGACAGTAGCCAGAATTATGTCCTATTGACAGATTGTTTCACATGCTTCTATATACGGATATTTGCATCTTGCCTAGCCTATGTTTCGTTGTACTTCGAATCAGTCTATTCATGTTACCAATCATAATTTCTAGTGGTTTGAACCAACTCTTTTATACCACCCATCCATCTGCTACTGTTTCCCCCCTATATATGCCTACTTTTGGTTTTAAATCATTTACAAAGATTTTGTGGTATCTTTTTTCATATGCATCTAGTCTTGATTTCTTAGCAGTATTGTTTGTATATTTGAGACAACTCCCTGAAAGCGGCTTTTATATCTAACAGATCTTCAAAACATATGTATAAATCTTAAAACAGTTGCACACATATTTGTCTTTTGGCTACCTGTGAAGTTAACAGGTCATTCGTAAGCAATAGCTTGTTTGTGTTATCCATAAGAGTAGCTGGCTTGAATGAGTTAGGTCTTGTTTTTTGTCGAATACTGTTAAATGGATCCTTTTCCCTTCTGTTATGTAAGTTCTCAGCACACTGGTATAATTAATGATTTGTCAGGTTGGAAAAAGTTATGTTTGTAATGAGTGGAGGCAGGACCTTATCACATTTTCACAGTTTCTTGAGAGAATGTCGTCACCTGATTGTTCTGCAAACTTGACGTATCTAGCCCAGCATCCATTGTTTGACCAGGTAACCTATTCCTGAGAAGTTTGATCCTTTTTCTATTTTCATATGCGGACTTAGTTTCCTATCTAGTTATTGGGCGTTATTTTGTAATATTTGGCAGATAAAAGAGCTTCGTGAAGACATAGTGGTTCCTGAGTACTGTTATGCTGGCGGTGGGAAACTCCAATCGCTCAATGCTTGGTTTGGCCCTCATGGGACTGTGACACCATTGCATCATGACCCACATCACAACCTTTTTGCTCAGGTATCAGATGAATGATAACCAAACAGGTGTTACTGCAACTAGAGTTACACTTTATGGGAAATTGGAATTATGCATACTCTTATGTAAAGAATTTCTCTCTGAAATATGGGTCTCAACTTCAACAGAAGGGTATATGTAGTGCAAATTTCTCTCTGAAATATGGGTTCAACTTCAGGGAAGGGGCATATGTAGTGCAAACGAAGGTGTTAGTCACACAGAATTGGTGGATGAGGCCATGAGGGATCGGTGGACTAGGTTTTTTTGTTTTGAATTTCGAAACCTTCAATTTTTCTAACATGTTATGTGCGTTATTTGGAAATTAATTACCAGTCATGGGACCTTAAGTTCCCAAATCTGATTTATTCATCCTTCAACCAGTAATCTCCGGTTCTCTACATACTTTGCAGACTGCACTTAGATATGAATTTGACACCCCCATTAGGAAATATATTGAACCAAGCTGTCTCCTTTGTTGTTTCGTCTGCTTTTCAGTAGGCAGGCGTCCTCCTACTTAAATCAAGACCACACAGTCAACTCTCACAGAAACAGGCTATCTTATGCTCCTGATTTCAATTTTGAAACAAAAAAACAAAAATCACATATATTGAGTAAGACAGATAGATTGCATGGTTGCTATCATTAGTTGCCACAACAAACCAATGGTTCCTTGATATGTTTGTAAATTGTAACCATTCTCATATTAAGTAAGACAAATACTCCCTCCGTTCATAAATATAAGTCTTTTTAGAGATTTCAATATGGACTACATACAAATGTATATAGACATACGTTAGAGTGTAGATTCACTCATTTTGCTCCGTATGTAGTCCATATTGGAATATCTAAAAAGACTTATATTTAGGAATGGAGAGAGTGGATTGTATTGTTGCTATCATTAGTTGCCACACAAACTAATGGTTCCTTGATATGCTTAATGCTTGTAACCATCCATTTTGTATGGATGAGAATGCTTACTTAGTTGGACTAGTCTTTTTCTGTTTTTCTTTTGCTCCGAAAAGGGGTAATATCAGATTGTCAGTATTCATTCAAGCCAGTTAAGTGATTACTATTTTTTTTAAATCACCTAAATTTGTGTTCATGTTTTTCGTATTTTCTTTAATTTTTTAAAAAGTTGGCTGCACAAGGACCAGTACGCTGTGAACTTGTTGAAGTTATATCTTTCCACTGAAAACACATGTTATTCACAGTTTTGTAATGAGAAGGGCGGAGCTAATTGTTATATTCGCTTGCATGCTCAAATTAAGATGTGTGGTGAGATTCTTTCGTGCAGCTTAACATAGGTTTAGCAAAACATTACGCTAATTTAAATTCGATCTGGAGATGGCCGTATCCTGGCACCTATTCCCAGTGTCTGCCGTTATTTCCTTTAGCTATTTATAAATCAGCTACTCCTACTAACTAATTGTGACAATGGGAGTGACAGATTTCATTTAGGTTCTAAATAAATCTATTATATGTGTTTCTTGACAGGTCTTGGGCAGAAAGTATATTAGACTCTATCATGCTTCCATCTCCGAGGATTTGTACCCTCACATGGAAACTATGCTAAGCAATACGAGCCAGGTGCGTGGTCTGTGTCAGATAACTATGCAGTGGTTGGAACAGATGTATTTCTAGATCAATGTATGGGTGAAAAATATTTGTCAGGCAAAGAAAGTAGAACTAGATCTCTAGCTTCTACTCCCTCCGTTCCAAAATAGAAGACTCAACTTTGTACTAACTTTAATACAAAGTTAGTATAAAGTTGGGTCATCTATTTTGAAACGGAGGGAGTAGTACATAACTTTTTTTTCGTTTACCTGCCTTTTGTACTTTTCCGGAAATTGCGATGGCACAGTTCCATCATGCCCAAATTTGTTCCGAAATCTGCTGTGAGCAACCTTGATGCTGAGCAAGTTTGGTAATCAATATTTGACCACGTATCATCCTCCTGTTCAACCTTGCTTTGTAATTGTCCAAGCTATCCATGTTCCTCTCGCCCTAAAGCTATGTGCTCTGTTATTTCTTTGAATGATATTGATCTTCATGAGACTATTGTACAAACAATGTCTCTGCACTTTTGCAGGTAGATCTTGACAACATTGATGTTAAGGAATTCCCAAGGACAGAAGATCTTGAATTCATGGACAACATATTGGAGGAAGGTGACCTGCTTTACATACCACCAAAATGGTGGCATTACGTGAGATCTCTTTCTACCAGTTTCTCTGTTAGCTTTTGGTGGCGCACGTCAATTCTTCCTTCACAGGGTTCATGACTTTAGTGTTTCTATCATCAGGTGGTAGAAAGTTTTAGAAAAAACTTGATTGAACCCATGTTTCATGATCCCCTATTTGTGTGGGTAGCGTTGCTACATTGGGTGTATATCATTATTTTTGTGACAATGATTTAAATATTTGACCGCTAGCATACAATTTACTAGCGGGTACTAGTGTGTTATTGCTCTTACTCCTTCTGTTGCTATGTACATGGTGCACATACGTTTTGAGGTTCAACTTTGATCAATAAAACGCACTTGTCACACAAACTATAAAATTCAATTTGTATTTAAATTAGTTTCCAATGATATAATTTTTATAACATGCAACTTATGTATTATCAGTCAATTTGATGGTCAAAATTTTATCATGAAATACATGAGCACCATGTAAACAAGGATAAGAGTTTTTTTTATCTGACTTCTTAACTTGAACATTCATTTATGGTTTAAATAAGTTCATTATATTCATTTAATGGTGTGTCCATTTTTTATATCTTTTTTGCACACCAATTCTCTTTGGAAAAAAGGGTTTCCGTAATTCCCTTGTTGAGAAAAACGCATGTTAATTTTTATAGCCGATTCATACATGTAAGAATACCAAAGCTAAGGCTTGCAATTTTAATAACTTAAACTCCAGTTGCATAAAACACTCGCGTGCAACTCCATAAAAAATAGAGATGAAAAGTGCAAACTTGTTTTTCTTTATCAACTGGCATGAGCTCTGACTTCTGATATAAAAAAAAAGAATTGACTAGTTTATAAGGAAAATTAGTCGCGATAAGGAAAACTGGTCGCAATACAAATGAGACCAATACACACCAACCCCGAGCCCGCAAAATCAAGCGAGCTGATGACCCCGCCACCCAAGCGAGCTGATGACCCCGCCACCCAAGCGATTAGGCACGACACCCTACAACAAGATCGGAGTCGCCGCTTCACCTTACAACCTCAACAGCTGACACACACACACTGGCCCAAGGATGTGTTTAGACGAGTCGACGACTTTTGACACCCAAGTGATCGGACTGAACACCCAACAACGCGAAGGAGAACTTCGGAGATGCGGCTCCAACTTCCACAGTGATCCCGAGGCCGTATACCAGACTTTGCCGCCCAAGTGACAAGATTAGAGTCGCCGCTTCACCTTAGGCTGGTCATAGTGGGGAGTAATTTATACTAGTGTCATGCATATGACACTAGTCTAAGTTATTATCTTCATAATGCAAAGTAACATATTAATAGTGTCATAGAGGACTTCATTAATTAGTTTGTAGACTCATTTTGTCTTGAAAAGCGCTATATTATAGTAACATATTATGTTACCACTTCTCATTAACTACATGCCACATAAGCAAAAAATTCTCGAAGTGCGTTATGTTACTTGCTAAGTTACTTCCACTATGACTAGCCTTACAAACCTGAACAAGTCACACACACCCGCCTGAGGCCGTGTTTAGACGAGTCGACGACTCTGGCACCCAAGTGATCGGACTGAACACCAAACAATGCGAAGGAGAACTTCGGTCTTTCGGAGATGCGGCTCCAGCTTCCACAATAATCCCGAGGCCGCATACCAGATGAGTCGACGACTTTGCCACCCAAGTGACTAGACTCTCGACATCCCGCAACGCAAAGGCGATCTCCAAAGTCGTTGCTTCGGCTTCTGCATGGGCCCCGTGGCAGCACACTTGCCTAGCCGACGACAAAACCGCAAGACAACACAAACCATCGTAGTTTGATAGAAGACTAGACCTCCAAAGATGACGCCGCCAAGGGCGAAGCGATGGGAATGCGGCGCCTGCTTCGATCAAGGCCAAAGGTTGAGTTTCACCGGAGAGCTCAAGGTCCAACCGGCAAGGAAGGTGGAGGGGCTCCACGACGATGCCTCCAAGGAGGGCAATGACATATGAGGACTCTGTTGTCACCAACATCATGCGAAATCAGTGCTAGGATTTCACCTGGAGCTCATCGTACCCGTAGTCATGGTATCATGACAAGTCATATGTCCGATGCATCATAGCCATGCGGTCCATGCACCTCATAGCTGCCAACTGTCGGCGTTCTGGAAACGGGTGTCCCCAGACTTGCCTGTCTGCGGCCTGCGGCGTGGCTCAAAGGGGGTCCCAGCACGGCCCATCTTCATCAACACAGACCCAAGACCCTCGCGAGGGGCCAAGCCTCGCGGGGCGGACGACACGGAGCTTCCTCAGGCACAGCCTCGTTAGGCTGGCTCACGAGGAGGCGGAGAGATCAAGGCGGGGTACCTCACGAGGAGCACGTGACGCAAGCCATGACGACCAAGGGTGCCAGGCGGGCGTCAGCCCGCGCAGTATCCTCCTTTCCTCTTTGGTGCAAAGGGAGCAAGCGCAGGCGAGAGCATCAAGCAAAGGCACCCGTTTCGGTGCAACGAGACCAAGACCAGTCCAACGGCAGGGAGGAAGTCATTGTGGAGCCCAAGTCAGCGTCACCACCAGAGCCTTTGGCAGGCGAGGACCAACTTTAGTCAGGATAAGTGTACCAGATGTTCCCCTTCAAAATGGCCAATTGTTGACGCCCTTCCCACTCAATATTTGGGAAGAGGCCCAGGGCCTTTGCCTATAAATAGGACTAGCCACCCCCAGGGGAGGGGGATCAGGAAAACGGAATCGGAAAGGGATCGAAATCAGAGAGAGAATCAAGAAGAGAGAGAGAGAAGGGTGACCGAACTCCTCCTAGCAGTTCATCCCCTCAGCCAAGAACAGACCCTTGCGAGGCTGTTCTTCCTTGTATTGCTCATCATTATCAGCCCAAGAGGCAATCCACCACACCACACACTGGAGTAGGGTATTACACCACAACGGTGGCCCGAACCAGTATAAACCCTGTGTCTCTTGTGCTGTTCTTTCCATAGCTTAGATCTTAGCGAGGCGGAGGGGCGCAGGTAGGTAGAAGACAAAATCTCCGCGCGCACCCCAGTGTTCGAACCTCAAGGGTCTGCCGGAACCCGAAATCCGACATTTGGCGCGCCAGGTAGGGGCGCGCCGGAACTCGTCTTCCACCACCCCGTTCTCCTCCGACCATCGCGTCCATGTCTGACGCTCGTCGAGCCCGCGCCGAGCGCCGGGCAGCTCTCGCTTCCAGCGTCGTCCAGATGGCTCCTGTCGGTGGGCGTCCTCGCCGTTCCCCGTCACCTGCCGTCAACGCCGCCACCGGCCCGGCGGGGGACGAGCAGCAAGCGTTGTCTCAGCATCCGTCCGTGCGGCAAGACGGTCGCACCGCTACTCCCTCGCTCACCCCAGCTGGTTCTTCGTCCCGCGCGCTCCGCGCACCCATGGAGGCTCGAGCTGCGCTCATCGCGGCAAACGAGCTCCTGTGCTACCGTCCCGTCGACGACGTCTACGAAGAATGGCTCGACCGCGTCGCCGAGCTCGTCCGCGCCACATGGGCTCTCCTACGCCGTCCGTTCCACTGCACCGCACCCCGCCCCGCGCGGGCGACGAAGCTCCGGCGGCGCCCCAACCGCCTCCTCCTCAAGAAGGCGCCATGGCTCCAAGGCGCGTGGCCCCTGGGCGAAACCCGCTCCGTCAGGTGCCAGCGCAGCAAGAGCAGAGCTGCCAAGAAGTCCCTCGCCCGCAAGAAGCTGCCCGGGCGCTCCCTGCTCCAGCACGTCGCAACCATGCTCCTGCTCCTGCACGTCAAGACCCTGTGCTGCTCCCAGCTGCAGCGCGTGGGGACATGCAAGACCAAGATCTCCGCCACCCAAGGCCTCCCGTGGCCACAGCAGGCTGCCATGCCTTCACCACCGAGCTACGCAGCGTCGCGTGGCCCGGCAAGTTCAAGCCAGACCTGCCTCCTCGTTACGACGGCACGGCCGACCCTGCGGAGTTCCTCCAGCTCTATGAGCTGGGCATCGAAGCTGCCAACGAGACGAGAAGGTCATGGCGAACTGGTTTCCCATGGCGCTCAAGGACGGGGCCCGCACCTGGCTCCTGAACCTGGCTCCAGGCACGATCTCCTCCTGGGACGAGATGCGCACCCGCTTCATCGCCAACTTCCAAGGTACTCGCGACCGGCCACCCGCCGTGAGCGACATGCGCCGCATCAAGCAACAACCCGGAGAGACCCTGCAGAAGTACATCCAGCGCTTCAACAACGCACGCCTCAAGATTCCCAAGGTGACCGAGGAGGCCATCATCTCAGCCTTCTCCGACGGCGTGCGCGATGTCAAGATGAAGGAGGAGCTGGCGATGCATGAAGACCTGTGCACTTCCTTAGAGTTGTTCAACTTGGCAACCAAGTGCGCCAGGGCTGAGGAAGGGCGTCTCTCCCTCCTCGAGCTACCTGCCGCAGACCCAGAAGAGAAGAAGCCCAAGGCCAAGGATGTGAAGCGCAAGGGGGCTGCCGTGCTCGCGGCAGAACCAGACACCAAGCGGGGCAGAGATCAGCTCGAATCTTTCAAGGGCAGCCGGTACTGTGTGTACCACGACCTTCACACCCACAACACCAACGAATGTCAAGAGCTTCGAGCCGTGCGAGAAGGAAGGATCGGCCGTCGTCCCGACCGCGGTGACCGGGGCTACGGTCGAGGAGGAGGAAGGAACGCAGGACGCTGGGAAGACCGCGGCCCGCGCCAAGGGTGGCGCGATCAACCTCGCGAGGATCGCTGGCAAGACTCGCCTCGCGAGGGAGACTGGAGGGATCAACCTCGTGAGGATCGCCCGCAAGGCAACACCGGCCTCCCTCCGCTGTCGCCACAGTCAAGGAGAAACGAGGACCGCCATCAGGACGAGGGGGCTGGGGGCTCCCAGGAGCTGCGCGCGATCGCCTGCATCCTGGGCGGGGCTCAAGCCCCAGCCTCTCAACGCATCTTCAAGCAGTTCGGCCGCGAAGTGAATGCAGTCCTCCCCAAGCTCGAAGCCACGCGCCCTCTCAGGTGGTTGGCGTGTGCCATCACGTTCAGCTCAGCAGATCAGCTCAAGTGTGCGGCCACAGCCAGAGTCCTCCCGATGCTTTGTTCCCCAATCATCAGCAACGTGGTGGTCACCAGGACCCTCATCGATGGCGAGGCAGGGCTCAACGTCCTATCCGTGGAAACATTCAACAATCTCCAAGTGCCCTACAGCCAGCTTCAGCCAACCAAGCCTTTCTCCGGAGTCACCGACGGCTCCACGGTCCCGATTGGGAAGGTCCGCCTCCCTGTCACCTTCGGGGCACGCGACAACTACTGCACCGAGCTCATCGACTTCGACGTCGCTCACATTCGCCTGCCGTACAACGCCATCCTTGGGTACCCAGCGCTGGCCAAGTTCATGGCCGTAACTCACCACGGCTACAACGTCCTTAAGATGCCAGAAAGTGGCGGAGTCATCATGGTGCCTTGTGAAGAGAAGGACGTGGTGTGTTCCCTGGAACGAGCCTTTCAGGCCGCATCACTGGAAGACCCGGATCGCGGAAGCAGGAGGCTTCTCGAGACCACCCCCAAGAAGAAGACATCGTCCGGCCCGGCCCCTCAGGAGGCAGGCCCCTCAGGGCCCGCGCCTGCCTAGGGGGAACCTCCTTCCATCGCATAGGAAAGCGCACTCGACGCCCTCCTCAGGCAGGGCTCGGGGGCTCTCCCCTGGAGGGCCGCCGACCTGGCTAAGGTCACGAGGGAGGCGCTTGGGCACCACATGGAGGCGTGTTTAGAAGCACGTTTCCCTCAAGAAGGAGCAAGGCAAGGAGAGCCAGACCCTCAGGAGTTCGTCAGCAAGGCCATTCAGGAGCTACATGAGTCAAGAGTCATGAAAGGCGGCCGCCGCCTACCAGCTGTGGCTCCCCATCCAGGCGAGGATGGTGGGCTACGCGTCTGCATCGACATACCAGGGCTCAATCGAGTCGCCTCTCTAGAGCGCCTCTGGCCCTCGCGAGTGGGGCGCTGCGAAGGTCCACCCCACAGCTACGTTCGCATGCCTTACGGCTTGCCGAACGCGGCTGCCACGTACCAGCGCCTCATGAGGGGCATCATGGAGGCTCAAGAGGCCAGGCGTTCCGCAGCCCTGGCGGAGATGGAGATGGTCCGCGAGGAGCCACCAGCGCCTCCGGAGCCTCCCGAGGCCCCTGGGCCTGGGGGCTCGTGAGGATCGGCTTCCGCAGCCCACCGAGACTGCTACACCAACACTCCTTCGTCCTCAACATCATCAGGTGACATCTTTCAAGTTTCATTTCCAGCTGGGAGCGCCCCCCAGGGCTGCATTATTCCCAGGCCGCGTGGGTCCGTCCCTGCGGCATGTATCCCTTTTATTTCATGTTGTTAGCTTACTTTGTTGGGGGCGCCCCACGGGCTGCATCATCCCCAAGTCGCTCGGGCCTGACCCAGTGATGTCCGCCTTCCCAGCATCTATTTGAATGAATCCACTCCTTCGCGGCTAATGTGTTTGACCTAGTTGCCCGCTCAACTGACGCCAACTGACGGAGCTGCTCCCAAACGGCACGACGCTTGCGCATGGGTCCGTCCCTGCAACGCCGACAAACCTGAATGGCTGAGCTCTGGCCGCGGCAGCCCCGCATGGCGCCACCTCGTCAAGCCTTCAGTGCCTCATCGCCCCTCGGAAGCAACCAACGGCTGACTGTCAATTGTCATGGCAACCCCTCGTTCTTTCTATGATGGGTCTACAGGATCTCCTAAAGGAGCTGCGTCAGGCGAGGCCCTTGCGGTGTCTCCTTCACTCTCATCCGCGCGAACCGCTTGCACGTTAAAGGGGGGTGCCTGAGCATCGCGACTCAGGGCTCCTACTGGCTCTCCAGCCCTCACCCTCTGGCCTTGTCCACGGCATCGCGACCTGGCATACCAGCGACGGCTGAGACTCGCTCGAGGGCCGGGACCCGAGGACGTAGAGCAGAAAGGGGAGCAAAGGCGAGAGGGGAGGGACACGCGAGGACCTCGCCGAGCAACCTCACGCCTGCCGATGCACGGACCCGGCGACACACCAGAGAGCGGTCCCTGATTCTCGAGATAAGTCACCACCCGGAAGCACCAGCTACCGTGGCACCATCCCCGCACCTAATGCAATCCCGTGTTAGCGACGCCGCTCTCCTTTCTCACCGAACGACGGCTGCTTGAGCGCCAAAGGGGACCTCCTGAGCATCGCGACTCAGGGGCTCTTACCGGACCCCGGGTCGCTCACCTCCTGGCCTTGACCACGGCATCGCGACCTGGCATACCAGCGACGGCTGAAGCCGCCTTGGGACTGGGACCTGTCGGCGCAGAGCACCAAGCCCTCGTGAGGTTCGAAAGGGAGAACTGAGCTAAGACGGAATGAGCAACTCGCACAATTCTACGACAAGGGTTATATTAACAAAACAGGATCACAGGCACCTTACAAGCCCCCACGGGACGCGTCTTTGATTCCTCGCAGGGAACAGATCCTAAAAGGACGCTAACTACATGCGCCCCTGCAAAAGACGCCATCATCAACAGTGGGCCGTCAAGCACCGGCGCCAACCCCATCCAGATCAGAGTCGGCGACGGCCTGATGAGCCCGCCCTGCTCCATGAGCGGCGCCGGCTCGGGGGCTCGTAGCTGTCGTCGCTCGTCTCCGGAGTCGCGAAGAGCTCGCCGGAGTCGCTGGAACCTCCGCCGCCTCCGCCGCCTGAGGAGCCGCCAAGGGAGCGGTCGGCGGGCCCAGTCCTCGCCGTAGCATGGTCCCGACCACCTCTCCCGGGGCAGCACTCCAGCCGGCGCCCGTTCGCATCGAAGACCTTGAAGAACATCACCGAAGCACCGTCGTACTCCAAGTGGATCGCGAAGGCGCCTCTTGTCCTGCAAACCCGGGCGATTTCGCTCCAGCCTCGAGTCATGAAGACCTCGCCCGGGGCAACGACCGCGACCTCTGCCTCGGTCGCGAGGGTGCTGCAGCCGGCGTGCTGCAGCCAAAGCTCCAGGAGTTCTCCCTGCGGGATGATGGAGGCGAAGAAGGGAGGAAGGCGAATCCAAGACTGAGGAGGCATGGCGGCGTGGAGCACGAACTCTCGGGAGGAGCCCTCAGTGTGAACCCCAGGGGGGACGACCCACACCTTCGTGACCCGTCGGCGCCGACGGCGGCGCCGCCCGTGGCGATCGGCATCGACTCCTTCAGAGCCCTCTATGTGGGCGTACAAGGGAAGCGGGAACCCTGGCGGTGGCCGCTCGCACCAGGGCCTCGACACCACCTGATGGGCCCCCTCGTCCCGGCCGCGGAGGGCGAGCCGTTTCTTCGGCGGGAGCGGGTCTGGTTCCTCTCGGGGAGCCTTTCCCTTCTCTGCCGTCGAGAACCGGCGGATCGGAGCCATCGCAGCAAGACGGAGCAAGGACCGGGAAGAAGGAGAAGCAAGAAGGGATGGACTGGAAGGGCGCGCGCCGTTCCGTACTTATGGCCGGCGAAGGCCAACCGCCGACCTCCACGATCGCAGGTAATCATGACCCGCTTTGCATGCAGGGACTTGTCCAATCCGTGCAGTTGCCGAGGCGCCGTGGGGAAGTGGAGACGCCCACGTCCAATCAACCGCCACGCGGCGCCCAAGGCCGCAGGCTGTTAGGGCCCGTGGCGCTTCGCTCTTGCCCTTTCGCCTCCCTGCACGGCCAAGTCCGGGCGCGCCTTGGGCCCGGGGGCTACTGTCGGTGTTCTGGGAACGGGGGTCCCCAGACTTGCCTGCCTGCGGCCTGCGGCGTGGCTCAAAGGGGGCCCAGCACGGCCCATCTTCATCAACACAGACCCAAGACCCTCGCGAGGGGCCAAGCCTCGCGGGGCGGACGACACGGAGCTTCCTCAGGCACGGCCTCGTCAGGCTGGCTCGCGAGGAGGCGGAGAGATCAAGGCGGGGTACCTCACGAGGTGCCCGTGACGCAAGCCATGACGACCAAGGGTGCCAGGCGGGCGCCAGCCCGCGCAGTGTCCTCCTTTCCTCTTTGGTGCAAAGGGAGCAAGCGCATGCGAGAGCATCAAGCAAAGGCACCCGTTTCGGTGCAACGAGACCAAGACCAGTCCAACGGCAGGGAGGAAGTCATTGTGGAGCCCAAGCCAGCGTCACCACCAGAGCCTTTGGCAGGCGAGGACCAACTTTAGTCAGGATAAGTGTACCAGATGTTCCCCTTCAAAATGGCCAATTGTTGGCACCCTTCCCGCTCAATATTTGGGAAGAGGCCCAGGGTCTTTGCCTATAAATAGGACTAGCCACCCCCAGGGGAGGGGGATCGGGAAAACGGAATCAGAAAGGGATCGAAATCAGAGAGAGAATCAAGAAGAGAGAGAGAGAGAGAGAAGGGTGACCGAACTCCTCCTAGCAGTTCATCCCCTCAGCCAAGAACAGACCCTTGCGAGGCTGTTCTTCCTTGTATTGCTCATCATTATCAGCCCAAGAGGCAATCCACCACACCACACACTGGAGTAGGGTATTACACCACAACGGTGGTCCGAAGCAGTATAAACCTTGTGTCTCTTGTGCTGTTCTTTCCATAGCTTAGATCTTAGCGAGGCGGAGGGGCGCAGGTAGGTAGAAGGCGAAATCTCCGCGCGCACCCCAGTGTTTGAACCTCAAGGGTCTGCCGGAACCCGGAATCCGACACCAACAAACCACACTCGACAAACCACCTGTCGTCTTTGTTGGTCCAGATCTAGGGTTCGTGCTCGGGCAGGCTAGATCGAGCCCGGGGCGGATCGGAGCTTGTGCTTTGGGTAGGTAAGGTTGGGCTTGGCCTGGTATGTGCTCGCGGTGGTGCTCGTTCTCTTCTCGCGGGTATGGTGGTTGGTGGTGGTCGTCATGATATCGTTGTGCCCGTGCGTGGATCGGTGCCCATGGCCACAAACATGGCGTCGTGCGAGCTCGCTTGGGTTAGAGCTTGGGGCTTGCTCGCTAGGAATAGTCATGGAGTCATGTATGCTTCAGTCCACCGAAATTGGCCAGTGACGCAGGTGTGGGTGCCTCCTACGGTGGAGGCGCCTACCCAGACTCGATAACTGATGCCGGACTAGGAGTAGATGGCGTGCCACTGCTCTTTCTAATGTGGTTGAGTGCGTTGTAAAGTGAGTAGAGCACGGTGTCTTGCGATAGGGATGTCAGGGCGGTAGCTCGGATGACGGTCCACATGGTTGCTCTCCAGCGGGCATCATCGCCGCGGCGGTGGCTCTCCTTCCTAGTTGTGTGGGTGACGGGAGGTGTGGTGCCGAGTGGCTCTGACATGCTCTTTGTCCTCACAGGGGTGACGTCCTGATCCGAATATGGGGATCTAACCTCGTCACATTTGTCCTGGCGGCCTCGTGGTGGCATAGGTAAGTTGTCGAGCGAAAACTCCGTGCCTTGGCGCCACAATGGCGACGCCACCCATGGGGGTCGCGTCTTCTTGAAGATGTCGCCATTATTCTTCTCTCTGTGTCAGGGCTTCAGGTGAAGACCTTTGTTCGTTGTGGACTTGCCAGCGGCGATGCTCTGCGTCGTTCTCCTTCTTTAGGGCGTTGTCGTGGAGTTTAGTTGTACTAGGTCGTAGCGTGGGGGTGTGTTTAGCTCTGCATGTGTTCTTTGCTGGTTGAAACAAAGGAACCTTGGTGTGAGTACCCACCCGTGTCTTATGCTTAATTCGGTTATCACGAGTTTAGCTTTATAAAAGGGCTATTTCATCATTTTGTATCATTTGATTGTGTAATTTCTTCATTATTGTTATATATATATAAAGCGGAGTGAAAGCCTATTTCTAAAGACCGGTGATAGCCCGTCCTACTCTATCGTCGTCATCGTGTACAGTTGGTAAGAAAAGAATCGGATCGTGCTAAACTTTTAAAGAGGTGCTAAACTTTGATCAAAGTGTCGAGACCGTGATTTTGGCCGCATAGGACGACTGGACGAGCAGCCGAGCGGCAAAAGGCGCAGCTGGAGTGGAACCGAGGCGCAGCGGCGGCACGAGTGACTGCACGAGCATCATGCTCTGCCGTGTAGCGAGTCGTCTGAAGCGAAGAGGCCAAGTAGTGCCTTTGATGAGAGGACAAAAGGGCCGTGCCATGCCTTGCCAGTGCAACCAAACCGAGCCGAGCGCATCGCGTCGTCGTCCGTCGATCGACGGACGCTGCCTTGGCATGCTCCCTTCGGCCGTATGCCTGAGCTGCATCCGTGATTCTGTCCCCCGCCCTGCTCCCTCCCACCCGTGCCCACCCGGCAGAGCTCCGTACCCGACGAATCGGGTCGTGATCCGCACCACGCCCCCACGACAAGAAGCGGCGCCACGCAACACGCTTTCATTTCATTTCACGACGCTTCCTTCTGCCCACCGGCCACCACCACCCTCGCCGGTGTCCCCAGCCCACGCGGCCACACACAGCACAAACCAACCTCGACCCACGCCGAGGCACGTATCTATTGTCTTCTCTTCTCACGCGGCGTACGCTTCCCTGGCTTCTGTCATGCATGCACAGATGCAATCATGCTTGCTTATGATAAAGATAAACCGTGCCGTACTCGGCGCGCGGATGGTAATCATCCGTCTAATCTACGGCTTTTCGAAGGGTCTGATCCTGATGATGGCGCCCGCATGGCGTGGAAGAAAAGCGTTGCTTTTCCGAATAGTGGGAGCACGGAGGTCGCGGGCGCCAAAGGTTCAAATCCTATGCTCGTGCCGAGGGTCCAACTGTCCAAGACCGCTCTTGTGGCAGGCAGCTGTACCGCTTCGTCAGGGGCGTATTGGCGCCTTCTCGTTAAATGCTAGCAGCGCCTTCTTTTAATTTTTTTTTGCTAGCACCGGCTTCGGGCCAGCTGCTCTTCTGTTGGGCTTGTGAATTGTGATAATCATCATCATGCAGACACCACCCCCCCCCCCCCCCCCCGCCCCTTCCGCGTAACCTACACATTGTTGCCTCATCTCATCGAGTCCTCTCAAAATGTCATTGAATCGTCGACAGTTTCAAGAGACATAATTTTCAGTAAATTTTGCCGGAAGCAGAAAAAACTCGATTGAGCATGTTTTCACAAAATCTGACAGTGCGGCCCCGCCAACAGGACTACTTGGCCTGAGGTAACGGTTTGGAGAGACGGTCATTATTACTTTTTTTGAACATCAGTACAGACACAAGCGCTCATATACACGCGCATACACTCACCCCCTATGAACGCACACATGCACACCCCCCTTTGAGCACCTTCAAAAGACTGAGCCGACATATCATCTTGAAATTTACGAAGTCACCGTAGGCACCTCGTCATCGACGGGAACGTCTCCTTCCACTAAATGCACATCGCCGGAAATCCTGAATTAAATCCAGGAATAAATCCGAGCACCAGGATTTGAACCGTGATGGGCTGAGGATACCACAGTCCTTCTGACCATCCAACCACAGGTTGATATACGTGAGGTATGTCTATCATCGGCAGAAAATATAAAAGAAAAAAACAGAAAGAGAATAACCGACTTGGCACGATTGACTCCTGCGAGTTAGCCACCACCTCCGCAGGCACAGGGAGCACCGCGGTGGCTCGGTGAATGGAAGGTGCGAGGAAGGTCATCGATTACGAAAATGGAAGGAGCCTGAGGTGAACCTTGCGGTGTAGCACATCCTCACCAAGGATGAACAGAGCGGTGATAATGACGACGTCTGTACGACAGCGGTGTCGGTGTCCTGGATTAGTCGCGCGAAATTCCGTCAAATTCGATAGGGTCTCGGTATATTGGCAACTGTTGGACAATCTACCATTGGATGGCGATGAAATTTTATAGGGTCGTTGTAGACTTAATTCCCCACGATTCTACCGAAGGGATTATCAAAATGATGCTAAAGGAGGCGGTGACGTCGAAAACGAATCTACTCTCCAGAAAATTCTACACGATCGTGCGAGGGCAAAGTTGACGTTGTGCCGCGAGTTCCACTGACGATTTTTTTCCATGACCTTGGTTGAGATCGAAGTTCATGTTGATTCTCATCGTACCACGAGGACTGCTTAGCGGGACCTATATGGGCCACAAATGTTGGAGCTAAATCTGGCATGTCTCGGGTAGGGGTCCCGAACTAAGAGGCTTGACACGATGGCAACAGGAGGACGGATTTTTACTTAGGTTCGGGCTCTCCTCGGGATAAAACCATATGCCATGCTTTTGTTTTATTGCTTTTGGGTGGATGATCTACCAGGAGATCGTTGCATTTAAAAATGTTGTCTATCGACTAGACTGGACTTAGCTGGCCTATATAAATTATCGGAGGACTGGGGTTACAAGAGTCCTAGTCAGCTACGTCGATGGAGGAGAATCCTCCATGGCTAAGGAGTCCTTGTCTTGAATGACAAGACTTCTTGATTTTCTTTGTAGATCATCATGGGCCACCAAAAGTAGCCTAGGACGAAACCGACAAGGGGGTCCTCAACACGGCCCATCAGGCGGGGAGTCACATGGTGAGAGGCCCCCCTTGCCGGGACACGTCAAAGTGCACCACTCCTTCATTTGACTCATATTCACCGATTTGCGTGTAGAAGAACTCGGGTGACTTGAGGACCGCCTTGCTGATGACCTCCGTGAACGTATTCTTGAAGCATTCGAACTCTCTGCCAACCAAGTCGGCTTAAGTGTTGATTTAGTCAAATGAATAAAAGCGGGAAGATAAGACACATTTTCTTATGTACTATTGCCCTCACCACCGCCAGGGCGATGCCCATGTTGTGCATGGTGGCGACAAGGATGTCCGAATTCGTGTGCCATCGGCATGAAAGAGCATGTTTGGCCCTAAGTGGAATTTGGATAATGTGGTCGGGGAAGTCAAAATTACCCAAATTGCACCAAGATGGGCCTAAAACGAGGTCGTTTAGATCCCTCTTTAGCCCTCAAGGGGCTCATGTGCATTAGTAATAATGCCTACCGCGTGTGCCCCCTGATCCCTGAAACAAAAAGGGTCTACTCGCCGCACCAGGAAGACTTCGAGACGTCCACAATCAGAAAATCAAGATCGAGACTCGAGAGAGTCAAGTCCCCCGCAACGCGGAGACCAAGACAGAAAGGGAACAAACCGACTAAAGACCATGTATAAATCCCTAGTTGTGGAATTTCGACATCAACAACCAAGATGACAGAACAAATCCCTAGTTTTAGCCTATTCACTGTTAGACATCTTGTGACCACAAATATCCTAGAGACTTCATGTCGAAGCCATTGAAATCTCCATTTTTTACCCGCCGATATATAATTTTAGACAATCAAGATTATGGTTTTTACTCGTATTGTATCGCAAGAGTCCGAACCTAGGTAAAATCGTCTCCTCATATTCATTTGATGACTTCAGGTTGCGTCCCACTATCCTACAATTCCATGTGTGTCATTGTACCATTGTTTGAGTACTTTGCAAAAAACCGGCATCAAGATTGTCAAGGACGGCACTATATTTTGCAGAAAATTTTCCAGCCACTCAAACCTTCGGGATGCTTCTTTGATTCTAAAGAGTTCAGAAGATTTTAGGCAGATTTGAATTATTAAAAAATTTCCCACATAGGTCGTCTGATTTGCAGGTTGGATCCTTAGCAAAACTGTAAGTGCATCTAGTGCCACCCCTAGTTGGTTTTGGAGTATTGACGACAAACTTGGTTGAGGGACTAATGTGTTTGTGAGAATTGCAGGATAACACATGTAGTAGTCCCATACTGATTCGGTTTACCTATCAGAGATGACCCCTAAAAATGTGTGAAAACATTGAAGACAATGGTGGTCTGTGAAAAGATTCACATTGAAGACTATGACATGAGAAGACATCGTATGAAGACTATGGAGTACGAACACATAGTTGTTTCGTAGTTTCATTTTCTTGTTTGTTGAGTCATAGGAACCACTGCACTGTTAAGTGGGGTCCAAGTGAACAAAGTCAGAGTGACTAAAGTGATGCTCAACCAAATCCTATGTCTTCGAGCGAAGACTATGAGAGCAAATCTTATCCAGAGCTGGATGAGTCAGCTTAACTTGTAGCCCAAGTGAAGCTGCCGCGTGTGTTTGAAATCTTACCGTTGGACACGTGTCAGTTCCTTAGTGACCCAGGGTCATTTTGGACAAATCAGGTCGGGTTGCCTCCTAGCTATAAATAGCCCACCCCTACACCATAAATTGGTGACTTCTCAGAGTTAGTGCACGACTTTCGTCGTTTGAGAGCAATCCACCTCCAAAGCATTTGAGAGAGAGATCCTTGTGAGGACAAAGCCCAAAACACCCAGAGCCAAAGAGTGTTAGGCATCACTAAAGTCTTTCTGTCTACGTGACCCGAAGACTTGTTACACTTGAGGATCGTGAATCCTCCAGTCGGTTAGGCGTCGCGTTCTGAGCGTCCAAGAGTCATTGTGGATCGCCGGTGAACGAAGTTTGTGAATGTTTGGAAGTCTACCTTGAAGACTTACCAGAGTGATTGGACGAGGACTGTGTGTCCTTAGCTCAAGAGGAATGCGGTGAAGACACGGTCTTCTGAGTTGAATCTCAGCCTCCCTAACCAGACGTACAGTTGTCACAGCAACTGGAACTGGTCTACCAAATCCTTGTCTTCATCAAGCTACTGGTTCTATCCTTCACTTCCCTTTACTTTACAATTTGTCTTCGTGAAGTCATTGCATGCGTGTATGATCTGATTGACTTCACTAAGTGAAGACTCTTTACTGTTTGGCTTCATACTATCTTCCATCATGATCCATACTACCTAGCTGCTGATAGTCTTCGTGTTTTAACTTCATTGCTTACTTGATTATGGCTTATCTAGTGTAGTCTACCTTCCGCTGCATATCAATAGGTTCATTTCTATCATTTGTCTTCAAAGCCCCCGTGTTTTGAAGACTTTCATAAAAACCGCCTATTCACCCCTCCCCCCTCTAGTTGATAACTAGCACTTTCAATTAGTATCAGAGCAAGGTGCTCCCTTGTTTGTGTGATTCGGTTTAACCACCTGGAGTTTTAGCTATGTCGACTGCAGGGATAATCAAAGTCTCCGCTGTGTGCCCTGTCTTTGATGGCACTGATTACCCCTACTGGAAGAATAAGATGTGCATGCATCTTGAAGCCATTGACGCCGACCTCTGGTATGTCATCAAGAATGGCGTTCCCAAGGTCGGTGAAGGTGTCACTGCTGTGATGTCAAGAGGTTCATTCAACTGAACTCGACTGCCAAGAACATCATCTGTGGTCATATGACCAAAGGACAGTATGGTCATGTGAGTGCTCTGGAAACAGCAAAGCTAGTCTGGGACTGGCTCTCCAAGGTCAACGAAGGCGTCTCAACCCAGAGAGACTTAAGGATCAGTGTTCTTCGCAACCTTTTCAACCGCTTCAAGAGAAATGACAATGAGAATGTCCAGCTCACATTTGATCACCTCGCTGATATCACAAATGAGCTTCGCGCACTCGGCGCCACTGAGATCACCAAGCATGAAATCGTCAAGACACTACTGAGATCACTTGACAGCTCATTCGACACCTTGGCCCTAATGATTCAAGAACGCCATGACTTCAAGACTCTCGATCCATCTGACATACTTGAGAGGCTCAACACACATGAGTTCCAGCAAGCTCCCAACTATGGCTGAACTCGCGCTTTGAAGGCAAAAGTTGCTTCCTCATCTGAAGAAGAATCTAACTGCAGTTCTGAGGACCCCGAAGACATTGGTAATGAGCTTTCTATGCTTGTGAAGAAGTTCCAGAGTTTCACCAAAAGAAAGACTTCAGAAAGTCCTCAAGATCCAACTCAAGAAATGATGAAGCTTCCTCATGTGACTACAAGAAGAGAACATGCCACAAGTGCAAGAAACCTGGTCACTACATCTCTGAGTGTCCTCACTGGGATAATGAGACTAAGAAGAAGATCAAGGAATATGATTCTGATGACAAGAAGAAGAAGAAATCATCAAAGTCTTATTCCAAGTCCTCGTCGAAGTCTTCATCACACAGGAAGAGCTCATCCAGCAAGGCTCGTGTGTTTGTTGGCAAGGAGATGGATTCAGAGGAGGAGTCTGCATCTGAGGAGGCAGAGGTGGAGTCTGAAGAGGAATCTGATTCAGGCGTGGCAAGCCTGGCTCTAGCTTCAGTGTATGTCGCCAAGTCCATCTTCGACACTGAAGACAATGGCTTCGTCACCAACTCTGATGCTAATGATGAGGATGACTCTGCTCCCACCTACTGCTTCATGGCACGTGGTGCCAAGGTAAACTCACGCGATGCTTACTTTCAAACTTCAAGTGAAGATGACTCTGAATGTGAATCTAAACCTAGCTACAAAACACTTGCTAAAATTGCAACAGAACAACAAAATGCTATGGAACATATTCAAAATTTGCTAGACAAAAGCGATGACCTATTGGACGCGGAAATGACTCGAACTCAGTCCTTAATTGAAGACATTAAAAGCCTTCATGTTAAGTACGAGGAACTTGAAAGTCGTAATGAAACGCTCTCAACTACTCATGAAAAGCTCTCCTATGATTATCTTCAAAGGAAACGAGAGCTTGAGAACTTGAGATCGGCTCATGAAGATCTTCAAAAGGAGAACGAGTCACTCTGTGCTCAAAGATCAGTTTTGCTCAGGAAGACTTTGAGCCACCATGTTTAAAATGTCTTGAGCATGATAATGCTACTTTTGTTGCTGGATGTTCTACTGCTACTACTGCTGCTATGTCTTCAACTGCTGATGTGGAGACTAACCCTTCTTCTGAGGATACCACTACTATTTCTGATGAGAATGCCAAGTTGAAGACATTGCTTGAAACAAGGATGTACAAAAGCCTCAAAGGGCATCAAACACTGTGCGATGTCCTCAAGAAACAGATTCTGAACCAAAACCCTAGGAAAGAGGGTGTTGGGTTCGAGAGGAAAATGAATGTTGATGGTTCCTACTGGAAGCCTGAGCAATACCCCAAAACCACATGGATTGACGCAAAGGGACCTTCAGTGGATCCATCTACCTTATCTGGATTCACTTGTGCTAACCCTATTATCATTAATGAATCCTTTGATGCAAACTATAAACTGTTTAAGAATCGAAATGGTGAAGTGTTTGCCAGGTATATTGGTACTAATTGCAGGAATGGACCCCCTTTGAAGAAGATGTGGGTGCCCAAGAGTTGTCTTGAAAATCTTTAGGTGAATGTCATCATGACACCACCTCGGAAGAAGACAAACCCCAGACCAAAGGCTTCATATGGTCCAAAGGCTTCATACAGACAGAGGACTCACCAGAGTCACCCTAACGCCAATGTTTTGCAGGGAAACCATACTCAGACTTATGAATATGAGCGTGTTTCGCCAAACCGCTATGTTCATAAGACCAAGAACTATTGTGTGTATTCTTATGAGTATTATTCTCCTCCCGCAAGGCTATTTGCTAGGGCTCCAAAGCCAAAGTTCTCAGATGCTGCACTTAGACTCATTGCTTCTAAGCCACCCCTAAAGATGTGGGTGGTTAAGAAAAATTAACTCTCTTTTGCAGGGAAAGGTCTCCAGTCAAAAATCAAAGGCGTCTGATGCTTATGCCGAGGACCTAAAACATCTTGTGGGGCGCAAGATAAAATGCCCAAATGGTCTTACTATATATTTTGTTCCTAGATTCCTTGACAATCATCCTATCTGCCCTAACCAGGACCTGAACTTTGATAATATGCTTGTTCGTCAAATGCTTATGCTTCACATTTCCCTTGGTGAAGCCTATCCCCCTAACTGCACTATAGGGTACGATACCAAAGGCTTCTGAGTGGATTATGGGCAGTGGATGCACTAACCACATGACTGGTGATCGAAGTCTTCTCATGGACTCAACCTTACGTCCATCTGACAAGAGTCACATCACATTTGCTGACACTAGTAAAAGCAAGGTATTGGGTCTAGGTAGAGTTGCAATCTCAAGGGATCAGCACATGGATAAGAGATGCTTGTTGAATCCCTTGGTTTCAACTTAATGTCTGTCTCGATGCTTTGTGATCTGAATATGGCAGTGATATTTGGAAAATATCGTTGCCTTGTTGTCGGTGTCAAAACCGACGGATCTCGGGTAGGGGGTCCCGAACTGTGCGTCTAAGGAGGATGGTAACAGGAGGCAGGGACATGATGTTTACCCAGGTTTGGGTCCTCTTGATGGAGGTAATACCCTACGTCCTGCTTGATTGTTCTTGATGATATGAGTATTAAAAGAGTTGATCTACCACGAGATCAAAGAGGCTAAACCCTAGAAGCTAGCCTATGGTATGATTGTCTGTTGTCCTACGGACTAAACCCTCTGGTTTATATAGACACCGGAGGGGCCTAGGGTTACACAAGGTCGGTTACAAAGGAGGAGATATACATATCCATATTGCCTAGCTTGCCTTCCACGCCAAGTAGAGTCCCATCCGGACACGGGACAAAGTCTTCAATCTCGTATCTTCATAGTCCAACAGTCCGGCTGTCCGGAGACCCCCTAATCCAGGACTCCCTTAGTAGCCCCTGAACCAGGCTTCAATGACGATGATTCTGGCGCCTAGTGTTATCTTCGGCATTGCAAGGCGGGTTCCTCCTCCGAATACACCATGGAAGAGTTTGAATACAAGGATAGTGTCCGACCTTGCAAAATAAGTTCCACATACCACTGATGACCCACAAGTATAGGGGATCTATCGTAGTCCTTTCGATAAGTAAGAGTGTCGAACCCAACGAGGAGCAGAAGGAAATGATAAGCGGTTTCCAGCAAGGTATTCTCTGCAAGTACTGAAATAAGTGGTAATAGATAGTTTTATGATAAGATAATTTGTAACGAGAAACAAGTAACAAAAGTAAATAAGGTGCAGCAAGGTGGCCCAATCATTTTTGTAGCAAAGGACAAGCCTGGACAAACTCTTATAAGATGTAAAGCGCTCCCGAGGACACATGGGAATATCGTCAAGCTAGTTTTCATCACGTTCATATGATTCGCGTTCGGTACTTTGATAATTTGGTATGTGGGTGGACCGGTGCTTGGGTGATGTCCTTACTTGGACAAGCATCCCACTTATGATTAACCTCTATTGCAAGCATCCGCAACTACAACAAAAGTATTAAGGTAAACCTAACCATATCATGAAACATATGGATCCAAATCAGCCCCTTACGAAGCAACGCATAAACTAGGGTTTAAGCTTCTGTCACTCTAGCAACCCATCATCTACTTATTACTTCCCAATGCCTTCCTCTAGGCCCAAATAATGGTGAAGTGTCATGTAGTCGACGTTCACATAACACCACTAGAGGAGAGACAACATACATCTCATCAAAATATCGAACGAATACCAAATTCACATGACTACTAATAGCAAGACTTCTCCCATGTCCTCAGGAACAAAAGTAACTACTCACAAAGCATAAACATGTTCATAATCAGAGGGGTATTAATATGCATATAGGATCTGAACATATGATCTTCCACCAATTAAACCAACTAGCATCAACTACAAGGAGTAATTAACACTACTAGCAACCTACTAGCACCAATCCCGGACTTGGAGACAAGAATTGGATACAAGAGATGAACTAGGGTTTTGAGATGAGATGGTGCTGATGAAGATGTTGATGGAGATTGCCCTCTCCCGATGAGAGGAGCGTTGGTGATGACGATGGCGATGATTTCCCCCTCCGGGAGGGAAGTTTCCCCGGCAGAACAGCTCCGCCAGAGCCCTAGATTGGTTCCGCCAAGGTTCCGCCTCGTGGCGGCGGAGTTTCGTCCGAGAAGATGGCTTATGATTTTTTCCCATCGAAAGACTCCATATAGCAGAAGATGGCCACCGGAGGGCCACCAGGGGGCCCACGAGGTAGGGGGCGCGCCCAGGGGGTAGGGCGCGCCCCCACCCTCGTGGGCAGGGTGTGGCCCCCCTGGTGAAGTTCTTGCTCTCAGTATTTTTTATATATTTGGAAAACATCTTCCGTGAAGTTTCAGGACTTTTGGAGCTGTGCAGAATAGGTCTCTAATATTTGCTCCTTTTCCAGCCCAGAATCCCAGCTGCCGGCATTCTCCCTCTTTATGTAAACCTTGTAAAATAAGAGAGAATAGGCATAAGTATTGTGACATAATGTGTAATAACAGCCCATAATGCAATAAATATTGATATAAAAGCATGATGCAAAATGGACGTATCAACTCCCCCAAGCTTAGACCTCGCTTGTCCTCAAGCGAAAAGCCGAAATCGAAAAATATGTCCACATGTTTAGAGATAGAGGTGTCGATAAAAATAAAATACGGACATGAGGGAATCATGATCATTCTTAGAACAGCAACTTATATAATTCTTGTCATATAATCTCTAATGCTAGAGTAATAATTCAATCACAATATCAAGTATGAATCGTAAACTTCATTGAAAACTAACAAACTATAATCTCAGTCATTGAAGCAATTGCAATTTATCATAACATAGGAAAGAGTCAATGTATAAGAGCTTTTCAGCAAGTCCACATACTCAACTATCATATAATCTTTCACAATTGCTGACACTCACGCAATACTTATGGGTATGGAGTTTTAATCGGACACAGAGAAAGATAGGGGCTTATAGTTTTGCCTCCCAACGTTTTACCTCAAGGGTAATGTCAACAGTAATAGTTCATGAAAACTCACATCCAATTAGCCATATATACCAGGATCTTTCCAACATATTGTGCTTGCCAAAGGATAAAATGTAAAAAGGAAGGGTGAAGATCACCATGACTCTTATGCAATGTAGGAGATAAAAGTAAAAGATAGGCCCTTCGCAGAGGGAAGCAGAGGTTGTCATGCGCTTTTATGGTTGGATGCACAAAATCTTAATGCGAAAGAACGTCACTTTATATTGCCACTTGTGATATGGACCTTTATTATGCAGTCTGTCGCTTTTATTACTTCCATATCACACGATCGTATAAAGCTTATTTCCTCCACACCAATCAATCATACATATTTAGAGAGCAATTTTTATTGCTTGCACCGATGACAACTTACTTGATGGATCTTACTCAATCCATAGGTAGATATGGTGGACTCTTATGGCAAGACTGGTTTAAGGGTATTTGGAAGCACAAGTAGTATCTCTACTTGGTGCAATGAATTTGGCTAGCATGAGGGGGAAAGGCAAGCTCATCATGTTGGAAGATCCAAGACAATATAATTTATCTCAGATGTAAGAAAACATAACCCATTATGTTGTCTTCCTTGTCCAATGTCAACTCTTTAGCATGTCATATTTTAATGAGTGCTCACAATCATAAAAGATGTCCAAGATAGTATATTTATATGTGAAGACCTCTCTTTCTTTATTACTTCCTATTAATTGCAACGATGACCAAAACTGTGTTTGTCAACCCTCAACAACTTTTATTCATCATACTCTTTCTATGTGAGCTCATTACTCTCCATAAGACTCACATGATCTCTTTGTTTCTTTTTATTCTTTCTCTTTTCTTTTATTCACTTAGGATCATGGCAAAATAATCAAGCCCTTGACTCAACACTAATCTTTATTATATAGCTCACGGACTCGATTACATAGAAGGATAATAAAGCAAAACTCACGACTAGATCATACTAAGAACTTTTATTCTACTAGATCAAGATATTACCAAAAGGATCAAACTAAGAAAAACGGTAAAGATAAAGTGATGGTGATACGATACGGGGCACTCCCCCAAGCTTGGCAGTTGCCAAGTGGAGTGCCCATACCCATGTGATTATGTCTCTCTTTTTGGGGATGGTGATGTGATGTTCTTGGCGATGATGCCCCTCAAGATACGATTCTCCTCCTCAAGCTTGTTGACTTGCTGCTTGAGGTCCATTATTTCCTTTCGGAGTTTTCTTGTAACAGCCAAAGCTCCCTGCACCCAAGGGTGCTGCATAGCTGCGGGAGAACCAGTGGCAGTCTTTTTCATATTCTCATAAGAAAGAAATCTAACATTGGAAGGGATAACCGAGTTTGGAATAGCTGAGCTCTGCAGTTCTCCCATTGTGAATCCAGCTTGGAGGCGGGAAGTGACTTCTTGATCTTCTTCCATGGCATCTATTCTCTTCAAATCAGCCTCCATCTCTTCCTCCGTTGCTGGCCCAAAGGGGTCAACATGATTATTTGTCGTTGATCTCGGTGCCGGATGAGACACCCGGCTCTCCCCGACTAACTCTTGTGAAGACATCCTGCTCTAATCTGCAGCAATAACTTGAAACAAAGACAGGAGATTTTGGCGTGATACGGGAGTCAAAACCCCCGGGAGATTATATAATGAATTTTTACCGACCAAAATACGTGTTGTGTACTAAAACGGAGTCCGGAGAGCACACGAGGTGCCCACGAGGTAGGGGGTCGCGCCCAGTAGGGTAGGGCGCGCCCTCCACCCTCGTGGAGCCCTCGTGTCCTTCCCGGACTGTTGCTTATTTTTCTATTTTTCTAAATATTCCAGAACGGAGAAATATTGCCTTAAAAACTGTTTTGGAGTCGGTTTACTTACCGTACCACATACCTATTCCTTTTCGGAGTCTGAAACGTTCCGGAAAGTGTCCCTTATGTATTCCTCCGGGGTTACGGTTTCAATAATATTGGTTTCAAAATTTATGGGATTAACATGGGATATAGTGTTTGATTCTTTGACCGTTCACCACCTTCGGATTTGTGCCTTCGAAGTTTTTGATTTTTATGGCACCGGTACAGTAGACCTCCTAGATAACGTAAGGGCCTTCCCATTTAGAGAGAAGTTTTCCTGCAAAAAATCTTAAACGAGAGTTGTATAGCAATACATAATCACCTACATTAAACTCACGCTTTTGTATCCTTTTGTCATGCCATCTTTTAACTTTTTATTTAAACAACTTGGCATTTTCGTAGGCTTGGGTTCTCCATTCATCAAGTGAGCTAATATCAAATAACCTCTTCTCACCGGCAAGTTTAAAATCATAATTAAGTTCTTTAATAGCCCAATAAGCCTTGTGTTCTAGTTCGAGAGGTAAGTGACATGCTTTTCCATAGACCATTTTATACGGAGACATACCCATAGGATTTTTATATGCAGTTCTATAGGCCCATAATGCATCATCAAGTTTCTTGGACCAATTCTTTCTAGACCTATTAACAGTCTTTTGCAAAATTAATTTGAGTTCTCTATTACTCAATTCTACTTGACCACTAGACTGAGGGTGATAAGGAGATGCAATTCTATGATTAACATCATATTTAGCAAGCATTTTACGGAAAGCACCATGAATAAAATGTGAACCACCATCAGTCATTAAATATCTAGGGACTCCAAATCTTGGAAAAATAACTTCTTTAAGCATTTTAATAGAAGTGTTATGATCAGCACTACTAGTTGGAATAGCTTCTACCCACTTAGTAACGTAATCAACAGCAACTAAAATATGTGTATAACCATTAGAGGAAGGAAAAGGTCCCATATAGTCAAAGCCCCAAACATCAAATGGTTCAATAACAAGTGAATAATTCATAGGCATTTCTTGACGTCTACTAATATTACCAATTCTTTGACATTCATCACAAGATAAGACAAACTTACGGGCATCCTTGAAGAGAGTAGGCCAATAAAAACCAGATTGCAGTACCTTATGTGCAGTTCTATCTCCAGCATGGTGTCCTCCATAAGCTTCGGAGTGACACTTGCGTAGGATCTGTTCCTGTTCATGCTCAGGTACACAACGTCTAATAACACCATCTACTCCTTCTTTATAAAGATGTGGGTCATCCCAAAAGTAATGCCTCAAATCATAGAAGAACTTTTTCTTTTGCTGGTATGTGAAACTAGGTGGTATAAACTTAGCAACAATGTAATTAGCATAATCAGCATACCATGGAGCAGTATGAGAAGCATTTATGACATTTAATTGCTCATCAGGAAAGCTATCATCAATAGGTAGTGGGTCATCAAGCACATTTTCTAACCTAGACAAGTTGTCTGCAACGGGGTTCTCAGCTCCTTTTCTATCAACAATATGCAAATCAAATTCTTGTAGCAAGAGAACCCATCTAATAAGTCTAGGTTTAGCATCTTTCTTTTCCATAAGATATTTAATAGCAGCATGATCAGTGTGAATAGTTACTTTAGAATCAACAATATAAGGTCTAAACTTATCACAAGCAAATACAACTGCTAAGAATTCTTTTTCAGTAGTAGCATAATTTCTTTGAGCATTGTCTAGAGTTTTACTAGCATATTGAATAACATTTAGTTTCTTATCAACTCTTTGTCCTAGAACAGCACCTACAGCATAATCACTAGCATCACACATAATTTCAAAGGGTAAATTCCAATCAGGTGGCTGAACAATAGGTGCAGAGATCAATGCTTTCTTAAGTATTTCAAATGCTTCTACACAATCATCATCAAAGACAAATGGTATATCTTTTTGTAATAAATTAGTCAGAGGCCGAGAAATTTTTGAGAAGTCCTTAATGAACCTCCTATAAAAACCGGCATGACCAAGGAAACTTCTTATACCTTTGATGTCCTTGGGACATGGCATCTTTTCAATAGCATCAACCTTGGCTTTATCAACTTCAATACCTCTTTCAGAAACTTTATGCCCCAAGACAATACCTTCATTAACCATAAAGTGGCACTTTTCCCAATTCAAGACAAGATTAGTTTCTTCACATCTCTGCAAAACTCGATCAAGGTTGCTCAAGCAATCATCAAAAGAAGATCCATAGACGGAAAAGTCGTCCATGAAAACCTCACAAATCTTTTCACAAAAGTCAGAGAATATAGCCATCATGCATCTTTGAAAGGTAGCAGGTGCATTACATAAACCAAAAGGCATACGTCTATAAGCAAAAGTACCAAAAGGGCATGTAAAAGTAGTCTTTGATTGATCTTTGGCTGACACAGGCAAAAATGTGTATGTTTGGACAATCTTTCTAGCATTTGATCGATAAAAGGTAAGGGGTAATGATCCTTTTTAGTAGCCTTATTTAATTTGCGGAAATCAATTACCATCCTATAACCTGTAATAATTCTTTGAGGAATCAATTCATCTTTATCATTAGGAACAACAGTAATACCTCCCTTCTTAGGGACACAATGGACAGGGCTTACCCACTGACTATCAGCAACGGGATAAATTATACCTGCCTCAAGGAGCTTTAGTATCTCCTTTCTTACCACTTCTTTCATTTTAGGATTCAGCCGGCGTTGATGATCACGAACTGGTTTAGCATCTTCTTCCAAATTAATTTTATGTTGACATAGAGTGGGACTAATGCCCTTAAGATCATCAAGAGTATACCCAATAGCAGCACGGTGCTTCTTCAGAGTTTTCAATAATCTCTCTTCCTCATGCTCTGAAAGGTTAGCACTAATAATAACAGGATATATCTTTTTCTCATCAAGATAAGCATATTTAAGAGTATCAGGTAACGGTTTAAGCTCAAACACGGGATCACCCTTGGGTGGAGGAGGATCCCCTAGGATTTCAACAGGTAAATTGTTTTTCAGAATAGGTTCCTGTTTAAAGAATACTTCATCTAATTCCCTTCTTTCATTCATAAACATATCATTTTCATGGTCTAGCAAATATTGTTCTAAAGGATCACTAGGAGGTACGGCAATAGAAGCAAGACCAATAATTTCATCCTTACTAGGTAATTCTTCTTCACGGTGTTGTCTACTAAATTTAGAAAAATTAAATTCATGAGTCATATCATCTAAACCGATAGTAACAACATCTCTTTTGCAATCTATGGTAGCATTAACAGTATTTAAGAAGGGTCTACCAAATATAATGGGACAAAAGCTATCTTGTGGGGAACCAAGAACAAGAAAATCAGCAGGATATTTAGTTTTCCCACACAAGACTTCAACATCTCTAACAATTCCCATTGGTGAAATAGTATCTCTATTGGCAAGTTTAATTGTGACATCAATATCTTCTAACTCAACAGGTGCAATATCATGCATAATTTCTTCTATAAAGGCTAATAGGTATTGCACTAGCACTGGCACCCATATCACATAAGCCATGATAACAATGATCTCCTATTTTAACAGAAATAACAGGCATGCCTACCACAGGTCTAGGTTTATCTTTATCACAGGGTTTAGCAATTCTAGCAGTTTCATCACAGAAATAAATAACATGCCCATCTATATTATCAGACAAGAGATCTTTAACAATAGCAATATTAGGTTCAACTTTAACTTGCTCAGGAGGTGTATATGTTTTAATATTGCTTTTACGAACTACAGTTGAAGCTTTAGCATGATCCTTTATCCTAACAGGGAAAGGTGGTTTCTCAACATAAGAAGTAGGAAAATAGGATCATTATAAGTGATAGTCTTTTCTTCAACTTTACTAGGTGCAGCTACTTTTTCTTCTATGGGAGGATGATATTTAAACCACTTCTCCTTGGGGAGATCAACATAAGCAGCAAAAGATTCACAGAAAGAAGCTACTATCTCAGAGTCAAGTCCATATTTAGTGCTAAATTTACGAAAATATCGGTATCCATAAAAGATTTAACACAATCAAAACTAGGTGTCATACCTGACTCCTTACCATTGTCGAGGTCCCAATCTTCAGAGTTGCGTTTAATTCTTTCCAATAAATCCCATTTGAATTCAATAGTCTTCATCATAAAAGAGCCAGCACAAGAAGTATCAAGCATGGTGCGATTGTTACCAGAAAGCCGAGCATAAAAATTTGAATAATCATTTCTCTGAGAGCTCATGATTGGGGCATGAATATAACATTGACTTAAGCCTCCCCCAAGCTTGAGCGATGCTTTCTCCTTCGCGAGGCCAAAAATTATATATATAATTGCGATCACGATGAACAAGATGCATAGGATAAAACTTCTGATGAAATTCCAATTTCAATCGTTTGTAATTCCAAGACCTCATATCATCACATAGCCTATACCATGTCGATGCATCTCCCCTCAAAGATAAAGGGAAGACCTTCTTCTTAACAACATCTCCGGGTACACCTGCAAGCTTAAATAATCCACAAACTTCATCCACATATATCAGATGTTCATCAGGATGTTTTGTTCCATCTCCTAAAAAAGGATTAGCTAGCAGTTTTTCTATCATACCCGAAGGAACTTCAAAGCAAGCATTTTCATTTTCATTTTCATTTTCAGTAGGTTCAGTAGGTTGAGGAGCAACTCTTTGCTCTACTGGTCGGGGTGAAGATACCCCGAACAAGCCCCTCAGAGGATTACTTTCCATGGTAACAAGTGACAGTAAATTTCAGCACACTATATAAATTTTTCCTTACCAAATTCCACCTACCAAAGGCGCTTCACTCCCCGGCAACGGCGCCAGAAAAGAGTCTTGATGACCCACAAGTATAGGGGATCTATCGTAGTCCTTTCGATAAGTAAGAGTGTCGAACCCAACGAGGAGCAGAAGGAAATGATAAGCGGTTTCCAGCAAGGTATTCTCTGCAAGTACTGAAATAAGTGGTAACAGATAGTTTTGTGATAAGATAATTTGTAACGAGCAACAAGTAACAAAAGTAAATAAGGTGCAGCAAGGTGGCCCAATCCTTTTTGTAGCAAAGGACAAGCCTGGACAAACTCTTATAAGATGTAAAGCGCTCCCGAGGACACATGGGAATATCGTCAAGCTAGTTTTCATCACGTTCATATGATTCGCGTTCGGTACTTTGATAATTTGGTATGTGGGTGGACCGGTGCTTGGGTGCTGTCCTTACTTGGACAAGCATCCCACTTATGATTAACCTCTATTGCAAGCATCCGCAACTACAACAAAAATATTAAGGTAAACCTAACCATAACATGAAACATATGGATCCAAATCAGCCCCTTACGAAGCAACGCATAACTAGGGTTTAAGCTTCTGTCACTCTAGCAACCCATCATCTACTTATTACTTCCCAATGCCTTCCTCTTGGCCCAAGTAACGGTGAAGTGTCATGTAGTCGATGTTCACATAACACCACCAGAGGAGAGACAACATACATCTCATCAAAATATCGAATGAATACCAAGTTCACATGACTACTAATAGCAAGACTTCTCCCATGTCCTCAGGAACAAAAGTAACTACTCACAAAGCATAGACATGTTCATAATCAGAGGGGTATTAATATGCATATAGGATCTGAACATATGATCTTCCACCAATTAAACCAACTAGCATCAACTACAAGGAGTAATTAACACTACTAGCAACCTACTAGCACTAATCCCGGACTTGGAGACAAGAATTGGATACAAGAGATGAACTAGGGTTTTGAGATGAGATGGTGCTGATGAAGATGTTGATGGAGATTGCTCTCTCCTGATGAGAGGAGCATTGGTGATGACGATGGCGATGATTTCCCCCTCCGGGAGGGAAGTTTCCCCGGCAGAACAGCTCCGCCACATCCCTAGATTGGTTCCACCAAGGTTCCGCCTCGTGGCGGCGGAGTTTCGTCCGAGAAGATGGCTTATGATTTTTTTCCATTAAAAGACTCCATATAGCAGAAGATGGCCACCGAAGGGCCTCCAGGGGCCCACGAGGTAGGGGGCGCGCCCCCCACCCTCATGGGCAGGGTGTGGCCCCCCTGGTGAAGTTCTTGCTCTTGGTATTTTTTGTATATTTGGAAAACATCTTCCGTGAAGTTTCAGGACTTTTGGAGCTATGGAGAATAGGTCTCTAATATTTGCTCCTTTTCCAACCCAGAATCCCAGCTGCCGGCATTCTCCCTCTTTATGTAAACCTTGTAAAATAAGAGAGAATAGGCATAAGTATTGTGACATAATGTGTAATAACAGCCCATAATGCAATAAATATTGATATAAAAGCATGATGCAAAATGTACGTATCAACCACTATAGAGAGAATAATATTTCCACAAATCTAATCTGCTGACACATTTTGACAACATGACATCACGCCATGGCCCGGTCATTATTCGAACCGTTTTTCTCAACCAGCTCCGCACATAACGCGAGGCGGTTTTCTTGACACGTCTTGTAAAAGCAGAGATCGTGTCCCCCTTATCACGGGATTCTTATCAATACAGACGTGGGTAACCCAACCATGCCTATTGGTATGACTCCTAAATCTTAGGCAAGTCCCAAACGGCCACGAGGAGGACGCTCGATATTCACCCTCTTTATAAAGGGGACAAGGCTTTTTCTCCCCCCCCCCCGCGCTCAATCGAATCCTTCCCCCGCCTCGAGTTCGAACACCCAAAGCTCAGGTCAGGTGCTTCGGACCTTCAACTATGTCCGGATCCAACCTTCAAGGTCGGTGGATGCCTTCCTCCGTCACAGAGGAGGACATCAAGAAGTTGAGAGAGGCGAGATATCCGACCGCTGAAATTTCGCATAGGCTGCCTGCCCGAGGGCAGGTCGTCCCTACTCCCGAACCCAACAAGAGCGTTGTGTTCATCTCCCACTTCATCCGAGGACTAGGCCTCGCTCTGGATCCCTTTGTTAGGGGTCTTATGTTCTATTATGGGTTGGATTTTCACGATCTAGCCCCGGATTCCCTTCTTCACATCTTGTCATTTATTGTCGTATGTGAGGCCTTCCTCCGCATTACCCCTCACTTCGGCCCTGTGGCTCAAGACCTTCGATGTGAAGTCGAAGATGATTGAGGGGCGGCACGCAGTGTGCGGAGGTGCTTTAATAAGAAAAATCGCTGACGTTCCATGGCCAGAGGGTTCCTTCCCAGAGGTGTCCGAATTGTGGCAGCAGGAGTGGTTTCACATCACAGCTCCTCGAAGTGCCAAGTGGGTAGCTGCCCCCACCTTTCGCTCGGGCCCACCACCGTAACTGATGTCATGGATCAGCAGGGGGCTGAGCTGGGGTCCAGCAAAGGACGTGCCAATACTGCAGAGCCGTATCCGAGATCTCTTTGAGAGAGATTTTAGTCTGGTTATGGTAATGCAAATTATGCTAGTTCGTCGAGTCCAGCCTTGCAAACACCGGCCCCTCCGCATGTGGGAATTCAACCCAGAAGGACCGCGAGCTATTCAGCATTTCCTTGGCATAACGCTCGAAGAGATGTACAAATCGTTCTTCGGACCCCAAATAGAGTGTCCGGACACCACTAAGGACGTGGGTCTGAGCTGCAACCGCCCCGCTGCCCAAGTAAGTAATCCCATGCCGAACCTACTGTCCTTTTATTTATCATGGCATCATTCTAAAGAGCCGCTCTTTGACTAGGTCTGGATAACAAAGGCGATGATGATCAAGTGTTCGGCCCCCCTTCCTGAGGGCTTGGACAATCCGGTACTGGACAAGATGCTCGAGCCGGCGCCTTATCCAGTGCCCTCAAAGGAAGATGATAGGGGGAATAGAGAGGGCGAAAGCGGGCCTCACTCGCTACTCATTCCAGCCGGGGGAATGAGCGCCTCCACGAGGGAGGACAACCAAAGGGAAGAATCTGATATTCTCTCTCCCCGTAGAAGGAAGAGGACTACCTCTGAAGATCCGGAAACTAAGGTTTCCAAACGGGAGAAGAAATCTTCATCAGAGGGTCCTGCCTCGGAGGGTATTCTTGCTGCACAATGTCCGCGCGGGGATCAGCCCTCTACCGAGCTATAAGTAATCGAAAAGTACTTAATAGTGGAAAACATCCTACCTTACTTCCGAAGACAATAACCGATGCTTGTAAATTAGTCCGGATCGTAGCCCTTCTCGACAGAGTTCGTCTTCGAGGGATCTTCTTCCGGAGATGATGGAGAGAGAAATGCCTCCCCCTAAAACCCCGCCTCATGAAGCAGGCGACCTTGAAGTGTCGTCGCGAAGGGTATCTCCAGATCCACTAAGGCCAAAGGATAACCCTTTGGCTACCCGGAATCCCGAGTATCCGGCTCCTAAGGAGAGCGACAGCAGGGGTCCATACAGTGTGCGGTCGGACGTGCTGAAGGATCTTCTAGGGCAAGCGGCCGTCTCGGAAGCTCATCGTACGCTAATGGGTACGGTAATTGAAAGGATTTCATCTGCTGAAAGCGGTTTGCATGAAGCCTTTATGAGTCTGCTGAAAGGCTTCGAGGTACGTGAAATAGTGTATGTTTTTTATAGTACCGCATGCGTTAGATGTGCCCTATGCAGATAGTGTTGGGGAACATAGTAATTTCAAAATTTTCCTATGCACACGCAAGATCATGGTGATGCATAGCAACGAGAGAGGAGAGTGTTTGTCTATGTACCCTCATAGACTGGCAACAGAAGCGTTGACACAACATAGAGGAAGTAGCCGTACGTCTTCCCGATCCGACCGACCCAAGTACCGAACGTACGGCACCTCCGAGTTCTGCACATGTTCAACTCGGTGACGTCTCTCGAGCTCCAATCCAGCAAAGTGTTGTGGGAGAGTTTCTCCAGCACGACAGCGTGATGATGGTGATGATGTTCTACCGACGCAGGGCTTCGCCTAAGCACCGCTACGATATGACCGAGGTGGAATATGGTGGAAGGGGGCAACGCACACGGCTAAGGAACGATCACGAAGATCAACTTGTGTGTCATGGGGTGCCCCCTTGCCCCTGTATATAAAGGAGGGAGAGGGGAAGGTGCGGCCGACCCAAGCCTCTTGCCTTATTGGAAAAGGAAGGGGGAAGGGAGAAAGAGGAAAGGGGGGCGCCGCCCCCCCTTCCTTGTCCTATTCGGACTAGGGGGGAGGGGAGCGCGGCCTGCCCTGGCCAGCCCTCCTCTTCTCCCTTAGGGCCCATGTAGGCCCAATAACCCCCCCCCCCCCGGGGGGGGGGGGGAGGGTCCGGTAACCCCCGGTACTCCGGTAAAATCCCGATTTCACCCGGAACGTTTCTGATATCCAAATATAGGCTTCCAATATATCAATCTTTATGTCTCGACCATTTCAAGACTCCTCGTCATGTCCGTGATCACATCCGGGACACTGAGCAACCTTCGGTACATCAAAACACAAAAACCTTAATTACGATCGTCACCGAACTTTAAGCGTGCGGACCCTACGGGTTTGAGAACTATGTAGACATGACCGAGACACGTCTCCGGTCAATAACCAATAGCGGAACCTGGATGCTCATATTGGCTCCTACATATTCTACGAAGATCTTTATCGGTCAGACCGCATAACAATATACGTTGTTCCCTTTGTCATCGGTATGTTACTTGCCCGAGATTTGATCGTCGGTATCTCAATACCTAGTTCAATCTTGTTACCGGCCAGTCTCTTTACTCGTTTCGTAATACATCATCCCGCAACTAACTTATTAGTTGCAATGCTTGCAAGGCTTGAGTGATGTGCATTACCGAGAGGGCCCAGAGATACCTCTCCGACAATCGGAGTGACAAATCCTAATCTCGAAATAGCCAACCCAACAAATACCTTCGGAGACACCTGTAGAGCACCTTTATAATCACCCAGTTACGTTCTGACGTTTGGTAGCACACAAAGTGTTCCTCCGGTAAACGGGAGTTGCATAATCTCATAGTCATAGGAACATATATAAGTTATGAAGAAAGCAATAGCAACAAACTAAACGATCAAGTGCTAAGCTAATGGAATGGGTCAAGTCAATCACATCATTCTCCTAATGATGTGATCCCGTTAACCAAATAACAACTCATGTCTATGGTTAGGAAACATAACCATCTTTGATCAACGAGCTAGTCAAGTAGAGGCATACTAGTGACACTCTGTTTGTCTATGTATTCACACATGTATTATGTTTCCGGTTAATACAATTCTAGCATGAATAATAAACATTTATCATGATACAGGGAAATAAATAATAACTTTATTATTGCCTCTAGGGCATATTTCCTTCAGTCTCCCACTTGCACTAGAGTCAATAATCTAGATTACACAGTAATGATTCTAACACCCATGCAGCCTTGGTGCTGATCATGTTTTACTCGTGGAAGAGGCTTAGTCAGCAGGTCTGCAACATTCAGATCCGTATGTATCTTGCAAATTTCTATGTCTCCCACTTGGACTAAATCCCGAATGGAATTGAAGTGTCTCTTGATGTGCTTGGTTCTCTTTTGAAATCTGGATTCCTTTGCCAAGGCGATTGCACCAGTATTGTCACAAAAGATTTTCATTGGACCCGATGCACTAGGTATGACACCTAGATCGGATATGAACTCCTTCATCCAGACTCCTTCATTTGCTGCTTCCGAAGCAGCTATCTACTCTGCTTCACATGTAGATCCCGCCACGACGCTTTGTTTAGAACTGCACCAACTAACAGCTCCACTGTTTAATGTAAACACGTATCCGGTTTGCGATTTAGAATCATCCGGATCAGTGTCAAAGCTTGCATCAACGTAACCATTTACGATGAGCTCTTTGTCACCTCCATATACGAGAAACATATCCTTAGTTCTTTTCAGGTACTTCAGGAGGTTACTTTGGTACCTCCCTGCTAGACTTATAGCAAGGCACACATCCGGTCTGGTACACAGCATTGCATACATGATAGAGCCTATGGCTGAAGCATAGGGAACATTTTCATTTTCTCTCTATCTTCTGCAGTGGCCGGACATTGAGTCTTACTCAACTTCACACCTTGTAACACAGGCAAGAACCCTTTCTTTGCTTGATCCATTTTGAACTTCTTCAAAACTTTGTCAAGGTACGTGCTTTGTGAAAGTCCAATAAAGCGTCTTGATCTATCTCTATAGATCTTAATGCCCAATATGTAAGCAGCTTCACCGAGGTCTTTCATTGAAAAACTCTTATTCAAGTATCCCTTTATGCTATCCAGAAATTCTATATTATTTGCAATCAATAATATGTCATCCACATATAATATCAGAAATGCTACAGAGCTCCCACTCACTTTCTTGTAAATACAGGCTTCTCCAAAAGTCTGTATAAAACCAAATGCTTTGATCACACTATCAAAGCATTTATTCCAACTCCGAGAGGCTTGCACCAGTCCATAAATGGATCACTGGAGCTTGCACACTTTGTTAGGTCCCTTTGGATCGACAAAACCTTCTAGTTGCATCATATACAACTCTTCTTCCAGAAATCCATTCAGGAATGCAGTTTTGACATCCATTTGCCAAATTTCATAATCATAAAATGCGGCAATTGCTAACATGATTCGGCAGACTTAAGGATCGCTACGGGTGAGAAGGTCTCATCATAGTCAATCCCTTGAACTTGTTGAAAACCTTTTGCAACAAGTCAAGCTTTGTAGACAGTAACATTACCGTCGGCATCAGTCTTCTTCTTGAAGATCCATTTATTCTCAATTGCTTGCCGATCAATGGGCAAGTCAACCAAAGTCCACACTTTGTTCTCATACATGGATCCCATCTCAGATTTCATGGCTTCTAGCCATTTTGCGGAATCTGGGCTCACCATCGCTTCTTCATAGTTCGTAGGTTCATCATGATCTAGTAGCATGACTTCCAGAACAGGATTACCGTACCACTCTGGTGCGGATCTTACTCTGGTTGATCTACGAGGTTCGGTAGTAACTTGATCTGAAGTTTTATGATCATTATCATTAGCTTCCTCACTAATTGGTGTAGGTGCCACAGAAACCGGTTTCTGTGATGTACTACTTTCCAATAAGGGAGTAGGTACAGTTACCTCATCAAGTTCTACTTTTCTCCCACTCACTTCTTTCGAGAGAAACTCCTTCTCTAGAAAAACTCCGAATTTAGCAACAAAAGTTTTGCCTTCGGATTTGTGATAGAAGGTGTACCCAACAGTCCCCTTTGGGTATCCTATGAAGACACATTTCTCCAATTTGGGTTCGATCTTATCAGGTTGAATCTTTTTCACATAAGCATTGCAGCCCCAAATTTTCAGAAACGACAACTTTGGTTTCTTGCCAAACCACAGTTCATAAGGCATCGTCTCAACGGATTTCGATGCTGTCCTATTTAACGTGAATGCAGCCGTCTCTAAAGCATAACCCCAAAACGATAGTGGTAAATCAGTAAGAGACATCATAGATTGCACCATATCTAATAAAGTACGATTACGACGTTCGGACACACCATTACGCTGTGGTGTTCCGGGTGGCGTGAGTTGCGAAACTATTCCGCTTTGTTTCAAATGTAGACCAAACTCGTAACTCAAATATTCTCCTCCACGATGAGATCGTAGAAACTTTATTTTCTTGTTACGATGATTTTCAACTTCACTCTGAAATTCTTTGAACTTTTCAAATGTTTCAGACTTATGTTTCATTAAGTAGATATACCCATATCTGCTTAAATCATATGTGAAGGTGAGAAAATAACAATATCCACCACGAGCCTCAACATTCATTGGACCACATACATATGTATGTATGATTTCCAACAAATCTGTTGCTCTCTCCATAGTATCGTAGAACGGCGTTTTAGTCATCTTACCCATGAGGCACGGTCCGCAACTACCAAGTGATTCATAATAAAGTGGTTCCAAAAGTCCATCAGTATGGAGTTTCTTCATGCGCTTTACACCGATATGACCTAAACGGCAGTGCCACAAATAAGTTGCACTATCATTATCAACTCTGCACCTTTTGATTTCAACATTATGAATATGTGTATCACTACTATCGAGATTCATCAAAAATAGACCACTCTTCAAGGGTGCATGACCATAAAAGATATTACTCATATAAATAGAACAACCATTATTCTCTGATTTAAATGAATAATCGTCTCGCATCAAACAAGATCCAGATATAATGTTCATGCTCAACGCTGGCACCAAATAACAATTATTTAGGTCTAATACTAATCCCGAAGGTAGATGTAGAGGTAGCGTGCCGACCGCGATCACATCGACTTTGGAACCATTTCCCACGCGCATCGTCACCTCGTCCTTAGCCAATCTTCGCTTAATCCGTAGCCCCTGTTTCGAGTTGCAAATGTTAGCAACAGAACCAGTATCAAATACCCAGGTGCTACTGCGAGCATTAGTAAGGTACACATCAATAACATGTATATCACATATACCTTTTTTCACTTTGCCATCCTTCTTATCCGCCAAATACTTGGGGCAGTTCCGCTTCCAGTGACCAGTCTGCTTGCAGTAGAAGCACTCAGTCTCAGGCTTAGGTCCAGACTTGGGTTTCTTCTCCTGAGCAGCAACTTGTTTGCTGTTCTTCTTGAAGTTCCCTTTCTTCTTCCCTTTGCCCTTTTTCTTGAAACTGGTGGTCTTATTGACCATCAACACTTGATGCTCCTTCTTGATTTCTACCTCCGCGGCTTTTAGCATCGCGAAGAGCTCAGGAATAGTCTTATTCATCCCTTGCATATTATAGTTCATCATGAAGCTTTTGTAGCTTGGTGGCAGTGATTGAAGAACTCTGTCAATGACACTATCAACAGGAAGATTAACCCCCAGTTGAGTCAAGTGATTATGATACCCAGACATTTTGAGTATATGTTCACTGACAGAACTATTCTCCTCCATCTTGCAGCTATAGAACTTATTGGAGACTTCATATCTCTCAATCCGGGCATTTGCTTGAAATATTAACTTCAACTCCTGGAACATCTCATATGCTCCATGACGTTCAAAACATCGTTGAAGACCCGGTTCTAAGCCGTAAAGCATGGCACACTGAACTATCGAGTAGTCATCAGCTTTGCTCTGTCAGACGTTCATAACATCTGGTGTTGCTCCTGCAGCAGGCTTGGCACTTAGCGGTGCTTCCAGGACGTAATTCTTCTGTGTAGCAATGAGGATAATCCTCAAGTTACGGACCCAGTCCGTGTAATTGCTACCATCATCTTTCAACTTTGCTTTCTCAAGGAACGCATTAAAATTCAATGGAAGAACAACACGAGCCATCTATCTACAATCAAACATAGACAAGCAAGATACTGTCAGGTACTAAGTTCATGATAAATTGAAGTTCAATTAATCATATTACTTAAGAACTCCCACTTAGAAAGATATCCCTCTAATCCTCTAAGTGATCATGTGATCCAAATCAACTAAACCATTTCCGATCATCACGTGAGATGGAGTAGTATTAATGGTGAACATCAATATGTTGATCATATCTACTATATGATTCACGCTCGACCTTTCGGTCTCCGTGTTCCGAGGCCATATCTGTTATATGCTAGGCTCGTCAAGTTTAACCTGAGTATTCCGCGTGTGCAACTGTTTTGCACCCGCTGTATTTGAACGTAGAGCCTATCACACCCGATCATCATGTGGTGTCTCAGCACGAAGAACTTTCGCAACGGTGCATACTCAGGGAGAACACTTATACTTTGATAATTTAGTGAGGGATCATCTTATAATGCTACCGTCAATCAAAGCAAGATAAGATGCATAAAAGATAAACATCACATGCAATCAATATAAGTGATATGATATGACCATCATCATCTTGTACTTGTGATCTCCATCTCCGAAGTACCGTCATGATCACCATCATCACCGGCGCGACACCTTGATCTCCATCGTAGCATCGTTGTCATCTCGCCAATCTTATGCTTCCACGACTATCGCTACCGCTTAGTGATAAAGTAAAGCATTACAGCGCGATTGTATTGCATACAATAAAGCGACAACCATATGGCTCCTGCCAGTAGCTGATAACTCGGTTACAAAACATGATCATCTCATACAATAAAATTTAGCATCATATCTTGACCATATCACATCACAACATGCCCTGCAAAAATAAGTTAGACATCCTCTACTTTGTTGTTGCAAGTTTTACATGGCTGCTACGGGCTTAGCAAGAACCGTTCTTACCTACGCATCAAAACCACAATGATAGTTTGTCAAGTTGGTGCTATTTTAACCTTCGCAAGGACCGGGCGTAGCCATACTTGGTTCAACTAAAGTTGGATAAACTGACACCCGCCAGCCACCTGTGTGCAAAGCACGTCGGTAGAACCAGTCTCGCGTAAACGTACGCGTAATGTCGGTCCGGACCGCTTCATCCAACAATACCGCCGAACCAAAGTATGACATGCTGGTAAGAAGTATGACTTATATCGCCCACAACTCACTTGTGTTCTACTCATGCACAACATCAACGCATAAAACCTAGGCTCGTATGCCACTGTTGGGGAACATAGTAATTTCAAAATTTTCCTACGCACACGTAAGATCATGGTGATGCATAGCAACGAGAGAGGAGAGTGTTTGTCTATGTACCCTCGTAGACCGGCAACGGAAGCGTTGACACAAGGTAGAGGAAGTAGTCGTACGTCTTCCCGATTCGACCGATCCAAGTACCGAACGTACGGCACCTCCGAGTTCTGCACACGTTCAACTCGGTGACGTCCCTCGAGCTCCGATCCAGCAAAGTGATGAGGGGGAGTTTTGTCAGCACGACGGCGTGATGACGGTGATGATGTTCTACCGACGCAGGGCTTTGCCTAAGCACCGCTACGATATGACCGAGGTGGAATATGGTGGAAGGGGGCACCGCACACGGCTAAGGAACGATCACGAAGATCAACTTGTGTGTCATGGGGTGCCCCCTTGCCCCGTATATAAAGGAGGGAGAGGGGGAGGTGCGGCCGGCCCAAGGGGTGCACCTGGAGGAGTCCTACTCCCACCGGGAGTAGGACTCCCCCCTCTTGCCTTGTTGGAAAAGGAAGGGGGAAGGGAGAAAGAGGAAAGGGGGGCGCCGCCCCCCCTTCCTTGTCCTATTCGGACTAGGGGGGAGGGGGCGAGCGGCCTGCCCTGGCCGGCCCTCCTCTTCTCCCTTAGGGCCCATATAGGCCCAATAACCCCCCCCCCCCCGGGGGGGGGGGTTCCGGTAACCCCCAGTACTCCGGTAAAATCCCGATTTCACCCGGAACGTTTCTGATATCCAAATATAGGCTTCCAATATATCAATATTTATGTCTCGACCATTTCGAGACTCCTCGTCATGTCCGTGATCACATCCGGGACACCGAACAACCTTCGGTACATCAAAACACAAAAACCCTAATTACGATCGTCACCGAACTTTAAGCGTGCGGACCCTACGGGTTCGAGAACTATGTAGACATGACCGAGACACGTCTCCGGTCAATAACCAATAGCGGAACCTGGATGCTCATATTGGCTCCTACATATTCTACGAAGATCTTTATCGGTCAGACCGCATAACAATATACGTTGTTCCCTTTGTCATCGGTATGTTACTTGCCCGAGATTTGATCGTCGGTATCTCAATACCTAGTTCAATCTCGTTACCGGCAAGTCTCTTTACTCGTTCCGTAATACATCATCCCGCAACTAACTTATTAGTTGCAATGCTTGCAAGGCTTGAGTGATGTGCATTACCGAGAGGGCCCAGAGATACCTCTCCGACAATCGGAGTGACAAATCCTAATCTCGAAATACGCCAACCCAACAAATACCTTCGGAGACACCTGTAGAGCACCTTTATAATCACCCAGTTATGTTGTGACGTTTGGTAGCACACAAAGTGTTCCTCCGGTAAACGGGAGTTGCATAATCTCATAGTCATAGGAACATATATAAGTTATGAAGAAAGCAATAGCAACAAACTAAACGATCAAGTGCTAAGCTAATGGAATGGGTCAAGTCAATCACATCATTCTCCTAATGATGTGATCCCGTTAACCAAATAACAACTCATGTCTATGGTTAGGAAACATAACCATCTTTGTTCAACGAGCTAGTCAAGTAGAGGCATACTAGTGACACTCTGTTTGTCTATGTATTCACACATGTATTATGTTTCTGGTTAATACAATTCTAGCATGAATAATAAACATTTATCATGATACAAGGAAATAAATAATAACTTTATTATTGCCTCTAGGGCATATTTCCTTCAGATAGTAGCCCCTGAGACTCTGGTTCTCATCGAGAATGGCGGCAACCCGAGGATCATATACCCAGGTAATAATTCGTCTGCCTTTATGTGCAGGTGGCTGAGGCTACGGTGTCTAGCCGAACTGATGGATTTGCCGAGCTAAAGCGGCAACTTGATGCGGCCGATGCCGATATCGTGCTTGTCAACCAGCGGCTTGACGAGGTACAGGGTGGGTGATTTCTCTAGTGATCATCACATAATAAGAGTAGCATAATGCCAGTATCTTTAATATGTTGTGATTGCAGATGGAGCTGCCACCGTGGAGACCCTTCGGGCGGAGCTTGCCCGAGCCAAGGAGCAAGCAAGGAGTAGCAATGCAGCGGCTCTAAAGGCGGCCGAAGAGTTAAGGGCCGAACAGGCCACGCATTGCGAGAGCAAGGAAAAAATAGGCAAGATGGTTGTAGAGTTAAAAGATGCCGCTGACCGTTACCAGCTTCTTGAAGAAGAAAAACGGGCGAAGGCGACAGACCTGGAGAAGGCCCTGGTGGCTGCCAAGGAAGCCCGCTCCAAAATTAAATCAGCGAAGGAGGAGCTGAATCAAGCTGCAGATATCGTGTCTGGGAAGCCCTTCTTGTTGCGGACTAAGTTCGGAGATCCGAAGTATGCTCCTCTGGACCGGCTATGGAGTTCTGCGGACACCTACATGGATTTGGCTGCAAGTGCTGCTGATGCGGCCGAGTACTTCAAGGATCAGAAAGGTCCCAAAGTGGAAAAGCTATTCTGGTCATAGTTTCACCCTCCAGTCCGTCCGCTGCTGTTGAATGCGCGATTGGCGGAGTGGGCCGAGCTCCATAGGTTGTCCGGACTTGCCATGAGGTCCGTTGTGGATCACCTGTGGCCGGGAGGGCCAAGGCCGAATAGCTACTTTAGTTTAGTGCAACAATTCCTTGGTGTTATGTCATGCATCGATGCTGTAAAGAGATCAGTGTGCATAGAGGGTGCGCGGATGGCCTTTGCCCGTGTCAAGACATACTGGGCGGAGATGGAGGCCACCACTGTTGCGACACAGGGTTCGACCGTAGGCCGAGTGGCTGCCGAGCACTACTTTGAAGAAGTTCTTGAAGGCGCTCGTTCGATAGAGGCTCAGTGCTCGAAGAATATTATGTTCTAGCGACATGTATTCCCATTGTAAAAACAATGTTTTATTGAATTATCAAGGCTGTATTTATACTTTTGCCCGAAAGTACTATGATGCCTCCTATGCAGCCATTTATGTATATATGTATATAACTTGTAAGTTTGCAGTCGTCGGCTTCCGCCCCCACGCATATAATGTGGGGGTGTTCGTAGAAAATGCATATCCACACTTGATCCAACATCTTGGTCCATTAAGGAGGTGATAGCACAACGAACGAGGCAATCGGACTATATTGCTTTAACACTTTCACTTAGCCATAGGAGTTTGACAGTGGGGCTACTATATAGCCCCTGGTACTTCTGCTCTCGTCTGAATACGGGGCGCATACGTACATGACCGGGAAATGACCCTTCATTAATGCGGAGTAATCCCGAAGATTCTGACGAGTCATCGAGTGGTTGACCAGTCTCTTGCTATATCATGACAGTTAGTTTTCGGCTTTCTCTACTGAGGTGCTCATCCGGATGAACCAGGGCACAATCGCAGTAGTTCTCCTAGTGCTACCTTAGCCGATATAACGGAACGTAAGGTACCAAAATGTTGGAGCCGGGCAAACCCATCATTTGACCAAAGACATGATTCGGAGCTGATGCATATAGGGCCAAACTCGCGACGCCGAACACTCCCTAAGGTGTTCGGTCTTTATAGCATATACCGGGCTAAACAATGCCCTTAATAAGATACCCCATGTGTCCAGGTACGTGCAAAATCCTGACGTGGCCGCATGCCAATGACGACAGCATCCTTCTCGGTTGTGTGGAGTATCCGGAGGATGTGAGCAACAAGAGACAATAAAAAAGGTTTACGCAGGGTCTTAATCTAAAAAGAAACCTTTGGGCGGGTCCCTGCTGCACGTCTGCGCCTGTATCTCCGTTGTGCCGTGTCCTGGACGGGTGTAGCACGATTGTCATCTGTAAAAGGAAAGAACTTAGGTGAAAGTTTCCGTGCCAAAAAGAAGAATTGGTTATTATCAATGAACTATCAAAATTCAAGAGAAGCCAAGTTGAGCCGGGCTGGCCCTGATTACACGCGGGAAGCCCCTGGTATCGTTTATGAGGGTTTGATCATCGAACCAATCTCATGTATATATGATGGAATGCTGGATTCGTTTAACCGTGTCCGTGGTCTTGACGACCTGCCATTTTTTCTGGTTGGTGAGGCCGTCTAGTTTGCGGCTCTTAGAGTCGCCGCATCCTCTTTCGTACGTAAGAAATGTTCGGTATTTCCGCTAACTGAGATGATGCCACGTGGTCCGGGCATCTTAAGCTTGAGAAAAGCATAATGCGGTATTGCGTTATAACGAGCGAAAGTCGTTCTTCCGAGTAGTGCTTGATAACCACTTCAGAATGGGGCGATGTGAAAAGTTAACCTTTCGCTTCGGAAGTTATCGGGAGAACTGAATACCACCTCTATTAGTAGAGAGCCCGTACAGCGGGCCTCTTGGCCTGGTATTACTCCCTTGAAGGTAGTATTATTGTGGCTTATTTGTGTCGGGTCTATCCCCATTTTGCAGACTGTGTCCTGATATATCAGATTTAGATCACTGCCGCCGTCCATGAGGACTCGTGTGAAATGGTACCCATTTATTATTGGGTCCAACACCAAGGCCGTTGGTCTTTCATGTCGGATATTTGTCTCATGATCCCTACGATCAAAAGTGATCGGGCAGGCCAACCAGGGGTTGAACCTAGGGGTGACGGGCTCTATAGCGCGTGTGCCTCGGAGTGCATGCTTGCTTCTCCTCTTTGTGACATGGATCATGTTTACTATTTTAACCTCTGGTGGGAACTTTTTCTGTCCTCCGGCGCTTTGCTGGCAAGGTTCATCCTCGTCTTCGCTTGGTGTCTCTTCCCCTTTATGTTCGGCGTTTAGCTTACTGGCCTGCTTGAAGACCCAACATTCTCCGTGGGTATTATTTGCAGGTTTGTCTGGGGTGCCATGAATCTGATAGAGTTTGTCAAGAATTTTGTTTAGACCAGATTGTCCTTCTCTGCTGCCTTTGAAAGGCTTTTTCCGCTGACCTGGTCGGGAGCCCCTGAATCCGGTGCTTACCGCCGTGTTATTTGGGCTACCTTCTTTATTTCGATGCTTGTTTTTGTTGCGTCGTGGTTTACCATTGCCATCCCTGACTTCGGATGTGCTGGTGCTGCTACGGGCCAACCAGCTGTCCTCGCCCGCACAAAAGCGGGTCATGAGGCTTGTTAGTGCTGCCATTGTTCTCGGTTTTTCTTGGCCGAGGTGTCGGGCGAGCCATTCGTCTCGGACGCTGTGTTTAAAAGCTGCTAAGGCTTCAGCATCCGGACAATCGACGATTTGGTTCTTCTTGGTGAGGAACCTGTTCCAAAGCTTTCGGGCGGACTCTCCGAACTGTTGGATTATATGACTTAAATTGTCTGCATCCGGAGGTCGGACATAAGTCCCTTGAAAATTAGCCCGAAAAGCATCCTCGAGCTCGTCCCAACTTCCAATTGAGTTTTTGGGGAGGCTTTTCAGCCAGTGCCGAGCTGGCCCTTTAAGCTTGAGGGGCAAGTATATAATGGCATGGAGATCGTCTCCACGAGCCATATGAATATGGAGGATAAAGTCCTCTATCCAGACTCTAGGGTCCCATCGTACGCCTCTATGTTCACCGGTTTGAATCCCTCTGGGAATTCGTGACCCAGCACCTCATCAATGAAACATAAGGGGTGTGCGGCACCCCTATATTGGGATGTGCATGGTGTTCGGACGGTTGTAGTATTCGGTGTTGGTTTTGTACCATAGCGCGCTTCCTAGATCCATAGATGGATCTGGTCGCGCCGGATTTTTGATGCAGGTTCTCACGTAGATCGTGTGTTGACTTATGCGCGACTTTGTTAGCCGCTCTATCGCGTTCACAAGGTGGTGGATTCGGCCGGTTGGCCGTATCATTCTTCGGCTGTATGGGCTCTAAGGCCTCATCGTCGAGTTCCGGTAATAGCTTGCACTTTGGATAGCTATTTTTATGGTAACTTCCACCATACTTTGTTACTTTGTTCCACCTGTTGTTGAGCATATCTTGTGCAACCTTGAACCTTTGCTTCTGTTTCTTCAGGCTCCTCGCTGTGGCAATAAGCCTTCTGCGGAGGTTCTCTTGCTCCAAGTGCGTTTCCGGGATGATGTGTGCATCTTTGTTAGGACTGTTTTCTTCCCCAGACGGGGTTTGATGAGGCTTATCCTTGGCGTCGTCATGTTCGGACGTCGGATCCGTACTATGTTTGCAGTTTGCATCTTGATCGTGATCTGCCTCCAGGGTGGTGGAGTCGTCGTTTCTTCTAGAGTCGACTGGACTATTATTTCCTCTTGCACTGTTATCGCTATTTTTGCTATGGCGGGACTTAGAGCGGCGCCGCTGACGTCGGTGCTTGGGTTGCTTGGAGGGGGCATCCTCCATTGTCTCTTTGCCATTGCCCTCTCTGGGTGTATCCACCATGTATACGTCATGTGATAAAGTGACGGTCCAGCGCCCTGTGGGCGGTGGTTCCTGTTCGTCTCCTGCATCGTCGTCCATACCGTTGATGTCTTCGGAGTCGAAGTCGAGCATGTCGGTTAAGTCATTGACAGTGGCTACTAAGTGGGTGGTGGGTGGGCAGAGAATTTCTTCGTCGCCCGCATCCCATTCTAGCCGGACATAGTTCGGCCAAGGTTCTCCTGACAGAGAGAGAGACCTTAAAGAATTTAGCACATCTCCGAAAGGTGAGTGCTGAAAGATATCCGCGGAGGTGAACTCCATGATCAGCGCCCCGTTGGATTCTACGGGCACGGTTGTAGGCGGCTCGGAGTCCGTGGCCAGAGGTAAATCCAGTGGTTTGGCGATGCGGCTCTCGGAAGGGGTGAAGTCAGTATCTGGCTCTATCTCCACTGAGAGTGCAGCCTCCATGGCGGGGTCTATCCCTCCGCTCTCGGACGGTGCGATTTGCTCCGGATTAACGGCTGGAGTAGTTGCGGATGCGATCTCCCGAACACTGTCTGATGGCAGAGTTACGTCATGCTCGTCGCGACTGTGCGGCGCGTCCGACATGGGCTCGAATCCGTCGAAGATCAAGTCTCCGCGGATGTCGGCCGTGTAGTTCAAGTTTCCAAATCTGACCTGATGGCCAGGGGCGTAGCTCTCGATCTGCTCCAGATGGCCAAGCGAATTGGCCCGCAGTGCGAAGCCGCCGAATACAAAGATCTGTCCGGGGAGGAAAACCTCGCCCTGGAACGCATCGCTAGCGATGATCGAAGGAGCCATCAAGCCTTATGGTGATGACACAGTGGAACTCTCAATGAAAGCACCAATGTCGGTGTCAAAACCGGCGGATCTCAGGTAGGGGGTCCCGAACTGTGCGTCTAAGGCGGATGGTAACAGGAGGCAGGGGACACGATGTTTACCCAGGTTCGGGCCCTCTTGATGGAGGTAATACCCTACGTCATGCTTGATTGTTCTTGATGATATGAGTATTACAAGAGTTAATCTACCACGAGATTAAAGAGGCTAAACCCTAGAAGCTAGCCTATGGTATGATTGTCTGCTGTCCTACGGGCTAAAACCTCCGGTTTATATAGACACCGGAGGGGGCTAGGGTTACACAAGGTCAGTTACAAAGGAGGAGATATACATATCTGTATTGCCTAGCTTGCCTTCCACGCCAAGTAAAGTCCAATCCGGACACGGGACGAAGTCTTCAATCTCGTATCTTCATATCCAACAGTCCAGCCAAAGGATATAGTCCGGCTGTCCGGAGACCCCCTAATCGAGGACTCCCTCACTTGTGCTTATGGAATCTGACAAATCTCTAGTCTTTGAAGGGTACCGAAAAGATGATCTGTACATGGTAGATTTCTCAGCAGAACCACAATTGGCCGTATGTCTTCTAGCAAAAGCTTCAGAGTGCTAGCTCTGGCATCGGAGGCTAGGGCATGCTGGCATGAGGAACTTATACACTCTCGCAAAGAAGAAGCATGTCATAGGCATCGAGGGCGTCAAGTTCAAGAAAGATCATCTGTGTGGTGCCTGCGAAGCTGGAAAGATGACTAGGGCTAAGCATCCCTCAAAGACAATCATGACTACATCACATCCCTTCGAGCTGCTTCACATGGACTTATTCGTCCCTACTCACTACTCTACTCTTACTACCACAGCTTGCCTCTATGGTTTTGTCATTGTTGATGATTACTCGAGATATACATGGGTGCATATAATCCTCTACAAGAATGAAGCGCATGATGTCTTCAGGCGATTCGCCAATCGTGCCATGACGAACTATGGCATCAAGATCAAGCACATCAGAAGTGACAATGGCACATAGTTCGAGAACACCAGCCTCGACACTTATATTGATACATTGGGCATCACTCATGAGTTCTCAGCTCCATACACACCTCAGCAGAATGGCATTGTGGAGCGCAAGAACAGAACCCTCATTGAGATAGCTCGGACAATGCTTGATGAGTACAAGACTCCAAGAAAATTCTGGCCTGAAGCCATTGATATTGCTTGCCACATAATCAACCATGTTTATCTTCACAAGCTTCTAAAGAAGACATCACATGAGCTATTAACTGGTAAGAAGCCAAACGTCAGTTACTTCAGAGTATTTGGTGCTAGGTGCTGGATCAAGGATCCACATTACACTTCCAAATTTGCACCGAAAGCACATGAAGGTTTTATGATTGGTTACGGAAAGGATTCGCATTCCTACAGAGTCTTCAACCTCTTTCACTATAAAGTGGTTGAAACTATGGATGTGTGGTTCGATGAAACTAATAGCTCACAAGGAGAGCACCTGCCAAATGTGCTAGATGAAGTCTCACCAAGTGAATCCATCAAGCTTATGGGTACTGGAGAAATCATAACTTCAGAGGCTCAGGCTGAAGAAGAACTCATCATTTCTGCACCTAATCAACCCAAAGACAATGCTTAGCCTGAAGTCAATGTCGACAATGAAGACAATGATCAGCAAGACCAAAGTCTTCGTCCAGTTCATCCTCATGTTGCAAATGAGGTGCAGATTGAGAAGATAATCGATAGCATCAATGCACCTGGTCCGCTCACTCGTTCAAGAGTAACACAGCTAGCAACTTTATGTGGGCACTTTGCATTTGTCTCTATATCTGAACCCAAGAAAGTTGCTGAAGCCTTCATGGAACCTGAGTGGATTCAAGCGATGCAAGAAGAGCTTCAACAGTTCGAGCTGAACAATATGTGGGAATTAGTTAAGCGTCCTGAACCTCGCAAGCATAACATCATCGACACCAAATGGATCTATCGCAACAAACAAGATGAGCATGGTCAAGTTGTAAGAAACAAGGCTCGTCTAGTTGCTCAAGGTAACACTCAAGTAGAAGGAATTGACTTTGATGAAACCTTTGCTCCGGTGGCTAGGCTTGAAGCCATTCACATACTGCTAGCCTATGCCAACCATCACAACATCCTCTGAAAGTACTAGTGATCGACTAGAGGGCGGGGGGGGGGTGAATATGCGATTTTTATGAAAGTATTCAAAACATGGATGTTTCGAAGACAAACGATAGAAATGAACCTATTAACATGTAGCGGAAGGTAGACTACACTAGGCAAGCCATAGACAAGTATTCAATGAAGTGAAAGCACGAAGACTATTAGCAGCTAGGCAGTATGGATCAGGATGGAAGATAGTATGAAGCCAATTAGAACAAACAGCCACACAGTGAAGAAAAACAGATAATGCAAGCATGCAATGACTTCAGAAAGACCAACAGTAAGTAAAGAGAAGGAAGGGATAGAACTAGTTGCTAGGTGAAGACAAGGATTTGTTGGACCAGTTCCAGTTGCTGTGACAACTGTACATCTGGTTAGGGAAGCTGAGATTTAACTCAGAAGACCGCGTCTTCACCTTATTCCCATTGAGCTAAGGACACACAGTCCTCTCCCAATCACTCAGGTAAGTCTTCAAGGTAGACTTCCAAACCTTCACAAACTTCATTCACCGGCGATCCACAATGACTCTTGGATGCTCAGAACGCGACGCCTAACCGGCTGGAGGATTCACAGTCCTCAAGTGTAACAAGTCTTCATATCACACATATAGAAAGACTTCAGTGATGCCTAACACTCTTTGGCTCTGGGTGTTTAGGGCTTTGTTCTTGCAAGGATTTCTCTCTTAAAGGCTTCGGAGGTGGGTTGCTCTCAAACGACAAAAGCCGTGCACTAACTCTGAGTAGCCACCAATTTATGGTGTAGGGGGTGGGATATTTATAGCCACTAGGCAACCCGACCTGATTTGTCCAAAATGACCCTGGGTCACTAAGGAACTGACACATGTTCCAATGGTCAGATTTCAAACACACGCAGCAGCTTGACTTGGGCTACAAGTAAAGCTGACTTATCCAGCTCTGGATAAGAATTGCTCTCATTGTCTTCGCTCGAAGACTTAGGATTTGGTTGAGCATCACTTTAGTTACTCTGACTTTGTTCACTTGGACCCCACTTAACAGTACGGTGGTTCCTATGACTCAACGAAGAAGAAAATGAAACTACGAAACAACTATGTCTTCACGCTCCAAAGTCTTCATGCGATGTCTTCTCATGTCATAGTCTTCAATATGAATATCTTCACATACCACCATTGTCTTCAATGTCTTTACACATTTTTAGGGGTCATCTCCGGTAGGTAAACCGAATCAATGAAGGTCTACTACCCATGTTATCCTGCAATTCTCACAAACACATTAGTCCCTCAACCAGGTTTGTCGTCAATACTCCAAAACGAACTAGGGGTGGCACTAGATGCACTTACAATCTCCCCCTTTTTGGTGATTGATGAAAAACTGGTTGAAGTTTTCACCGGGGATAAAAGTATGTGAAATTGTAAAGGATTGAGGTATTGCCTTCGTAAGTAGAAAAATGCCCCCCTGAAGATGTGCATATAAGTATTTTGCTTTCGAATGCAAATGCACGTGGCAGGTTGTACTTGTGGAGATCCTCTTCAACTTATGAAGACAATTCATCATGCATGTAGAGATATAACGAAGATAATGACATGCATGATGAAAAATGGAAGTTTGCAAAATGACTTCGTGCGGAATTTATCGTTGCACATGCAGAATTTATCATCACATCACATAGTTGACAGAAAAGGCAGAAGACAACCATCAAGTTTAAGTGTTACAACTCAAAGAACCAAATGTATCAAAAGAGAGAGTTGTAAGCACTTGGCAAATGTAGCAAAGGTATAGCAACCACCCATATGGACCCGCTTGAAGACTATCAACTCATATGCTTCTCCCCCTTTTGTCAGTAATGACCAAAAAGGTTTGAAGACATAGAGCTTTCTACTCGTTCCCATGAGGAGTAGGCGAAGCAGCAGGGTCGTCGTTGAGGTTTGGTGGTGCAGGCGAACTTGGTGCAGTGTCAATACGCCCCGAAGTTGGAGGTGGTGAAGTAGCATCATCTTGGTCATCAATAACTCTGGCATTAACAGTTGCAACTGAGGAGGAATAGTCAGAGTCTTCGAGTGAGGGAGTCCAACGCAAGTGAGTGTTCTGGGGAGGAGTGGAATCAAACTTGAATCTCTCCGTGAAGCCATCCTGTTGAAGATCATCTTCAGAGCTCAGCAAAGTCAGACTCTTCCACGACCAGCGACAGGTTTCATGAGTGACAAACACATTCTTGGTGACAAGGTTGCGAATGCGATTGACATCCACCAAGAGGCTATGCATTTGACGCTTGAGCCAGTCATGATGCTTATCCTGTTTTTGATGCAGGGCGACTAGAAGCTCTCGGTCATTGAGAACACGAGATCGCTTCCGAGGCCTTTGGGCAATTGTGCTTTCAGTGGCTTCAGTTTGGGCATGAGGGGCACGTGTATTGCCAGCCAAAGGATAAACACGAGTGATGGCATGAACTCCGTCAATGGGTTGGGTGAAACTTTGATGATCGATGTTGTGAAGATAAATTGGCTCCTTGGCAGGCTCTGGGTATATGGCTTCAATAGACATATCAACCTCTGGCAAGAATATAAGATGATTGCGCGCAGAAGGCTGATAGTTGATAGCAGAGTGAAGCTTGATGAGGCGCGTTACCCATGGAGCATAGAACTTCAGACCAAATGTATCGGAGCCAGATGCAGCCAATTGCCTGATGAAGAAGTCTTGAGCATTGAAGTTGATGCCATTGAAGATATAGAAAACCAATGTCTTCATTGCTCCTTCAAGCTTCGCTGCAGGAGTGTCCTTTGACAGGCCATAGAGTTCACCTGATGATATGATAAATAGTGCGGAGCAGATACTCTAGGTCTTCAACAAAGAACTCCTGTGGATATTCAGCGTCTTGGGGCAGTGGCTTCATCCTGCTCAGCATTTGGCTCATGTTGGGCTGTGGCTTCTGGAAGATGCTTTCCAAAGAATTCTGGTGCAGCTGACAACCCGGTTCATAGTGTTCACCAGGAGTGGGCAGGGCAGTAAGCTCAATGATGTCTTGGGCTTTGGCTTCATGGTGTACATCTCATGTCATCCACTCAAGGATCCAAGTCTTCGGATCCCTGTTGTAGCCGCGAATGTGGAGGGTAGCATAAAATTGTAGCAGAAGCTCTTCATTCCAATGCTCTTTAGCAGTCAGAAAGTTCAGGAGACCAGCATCACAGAAACAGTCAAGTGCCTCTTCTAAGAAGGGCAGTCCAGCAATAGCTTCACTATCGAGACGCATATGGGGAAAGATGCGCCCTTGATCATAGAGAACACGGGAATAGTAACTACGCTGTTGATAGCTCCAAAATCGATCAGATGAAATTCTTGGCTTGGAGTAGGGGTTCTTGGCACTATCAAAGAAGGTGTTGTGTGCTATGAAGCCATTCACATTAAATGATCTTGGTGAAGTTGCGGTACCTAGAAACCTTGGCAGCCTTGGCTTTGGATTCTAGACCTGAGGTATGTGCTCTACATGATAGTCAAATTGCGGACTGGCAATAGGTGGAGGAACCAGAATGGGCCAGCGGACGGTGGTAAGTTGACCTTGATGAACGCTTGCTCAATGGTGTGTGGCCTGGGATGTGGTACAGGAGCAGAGGCATTGTCTTCGAGCTGCGGATTTGCTTCAGGTGCAGCATTGGCTTTAGGTGCATTCACTTCTGCCACTACATTAGCTTCAGGCGCCACATTAGCTTCGGCCATGACAACGTCATTGGCTTCAGTATTAGTGTTAGTGGCTGCCTCAGAGTTTTCAACCTCCACTCGAGTAGCTGGAGGGTCGGACACGTTCTCCTCGAAAACAACTTCCGGGTTGGACGGGGGTGTAGCAACACGTTCTTCTTCTCTTGGTTCTTCTTGCTCATCGGCTGATGCAGCTGGAATGTCTTCAGCAGCTTTTGCTTCGGACTCAGAGACGTTCACAGTTGGAGCGGCGTCAGGGAACACTTGTCGTGCCACTGAGTTATGTTGCTCTTCTCCTTCTGGAACGCTCGACAGAGTGACTTGTGGCCTTGGTCCTTTGCGAAGCCTGCGGAGTGCGGGCGACACCTTTGGAGAGGGAGTCGGCTGGACCACAAAGTCATCATCTTCAGGCACCTGAGTGGTGGCTTGAGGTGGGGGAGTACTTGGTGATTCTTGACGGGGGGAGACTTTAGGGTGATCAGCCCATCAATCATCCTGAGCAATTGGCGCCAAAGGATGACCAATGCTGATGAGTTCGCTGTTCGTCAGAACAGGCGATGATACCATGTTGTGCTCAATCTAAGGAAGGACTTCATCATCTTCTACATTGTCTTGGGGACCAATGTCTTCAGCTGCGGTGGGGTCAACAGCTGGATCTTCTTCAGCTTCAGGAGCCTCTACAGCAGGCTCATGAACTATCAACTGACGCTCACGGTGTTCGAACGCAGGGCGAGCAACTAAGATTGGCTCGACGACAAGGGGCTCTGTGGGAGCAGCCCGATCTTTCTTCTTGGTCTTTCTTTTCTTGGTCGGTGGAGCATCATCAGTGGTGTTCTTGGTCTTGCGCTTTCGGGCTTCGGCTTCAGCTGCCCTTGTCTTCTTTAGTTCTGAAGCAGCTGTGGGGACCTTAGGATTTGAGCCTGTCATGCTGGCGGGGAAGACAATGCGAGGTTCTTCCTGCCTTGATGCTTCAGCTTGGGCCACAACAGGCTTCTTCTTCTTGGCAGCCATTCTGGGGTCGATGCCAGGACGCCCCAGAGCCTTGCGCTTTTCTGCTTCATTGTGAGCTTGAACACTTTTCTCCGCAAAATACTTCATTCTCTCTCTTGAACCTTTTGCTTCCTGGCGTTTCTGGTGAGACTTTTCCTTTAGCTCATGCTGCGTCTGCTTGAAGCTTTGAACATCAGCCACGCTGAGGTTAGGCATATTCTTCTTAAACTGAGCTTTCTCATAATCAATCTTGTTCTTCAGTTCAACAATCTTCTGAGCCAGAGCCAGCTCAGTAGCAATGGCACTGTGGAAAGAGACACTGATGCCAATTGGAAGCTCAAGGTCATCGAGGTTGATGCTAGGGTTTTCAAACCATTCATCAATGAAGTTATTTAGGATATCCACATCAAACATGGGTAGATCATTGAAGATCTCCGCCTCTTCTTTGCTCTTTATCAGCAGCTCAAGAGCGTCATCACCAAGATCATCGTCACTTGACAGATCAATGGCTTCATTTTCGTTCCTCAGAACGGCAGCTGGGGTCAGTGCTTGACTGGAAATCTGGATGGGCTTCTTCTTCTTCTCAGTCTTGGAGATGCGTGGGAGATCTTCAGACTGCACACTGGCTTCAGGAGATGCAGTGGCCAGAGGCTTCGCATGCGAAGCTTTTGGTGCAGAGGAGGGCTTTGAAGCCTTTGGTCTCTTCTGCTTCTGTGGCTTGGGAGGAGCAGGCGCTTCATCAGAATCAGCGCCATCTGCAGAGTGCTCCACGGCTGCCCCCTGAACAACAATGTGCGAGATGAGACCGTCGAGGTTGTAGAAAGGCCCGATGATATTGGGTTCGGCATCACGGGTGCCATCGGCACGAGGAGCAGATGGACCCGGGTTGAAGTCTAGACCAAAGTCCTTCTTGTTCTTCTTTGCAAACTCTTTGGCAAACTGGAAGTTGCGCTTAAAGAGATTGTCTTCATGACACCATAACAGAGAGGGCGGGTCGGCATTAGCAGGCTGAGGTCCATGGAACATGCAAGGGTAGAAGCCTTGAGCAATGGCTTCGGGCTTCGACTTGGGCTGAAGACCTTTGTATATAATATCTTCCCAGGGGCCCTTGATGGCATTCTTTTCAGCATATTCATCAGTGAAAAATTTGTACTTGAACCATTCCTCTGCCCAATATCTTCGAATCCACTGGATTCGGTTCTTGCGTTCTCCATAGGTCTCTTCTGGATCCGACTTGTACAGCTCATAGAGATCTAATGGCAGGTCCTTAGCAGTGTTTCCACGGCACTGTCTGCCTCCCTTCCTGAGTGATTTCTCAGTTGCCGTGAAGTTCAGACTGAATGGCTTCAGATCTTGCAGAGGCTTCCGGCTGCTGGTCAGACAGGAACTGGCTTTGGGAGAATTAATGTGACGCTGTAAGAACTCTGCAAATGAATGCAGACTATGAGAACCAAGGGATTCTCCCACGGACATGTACCTGTGACAGCATTAGAGATGCGAGGGAAGGGGAAGAGGTCATATGCATTCTCAGAAGATTTTGAAAATAAATCAGTTTAGAAGACATTGACCTCATAGTGCGAAGACATTCACTCATATGTTGAGAGTTGGTTCCAGATTTGTATGAATCCAAGAATAAGTACAAGTGAGGAATCTAACTACTTTGTGAAGCATAAGTGAATACACTAGGCATGTTATGAGATGCAGAATAGGATAGATCCAAATTTGTAGCAAAAACCACTTGTGGTTGAAAAGGATGAATCTATCAGATCAAATGGACAGTAAAAAGGAGGTTTTATTTACCACATGAGGAACTACTAGACGGAGTATAAGTTGTGGCCAAGCAGTTCGATTTTTCGTGCCCTAACTTGGCGACGAGGACACCTACGGCGACGGCGGAGAAGACGATGTCCGCGGCCGGCGTGAGGACGGCGTCGGTGAGGTCGCGGCAGCTAAGCGCTTCATTGCCGGCGTTGTCGAGAGCTAGCGGTGGCGCTAGGGTTTGTGCGAGAAGGAGAAGTGGAAGAAGGATAATGACCGTGGAGAGATGTATTTATAAGGACAGGGACGACACAGTGTTATTACGCACGTGCCCCTGGCGGTTCACATCTGAGGGACACGTGGCGAACATGCTGTTGGAAGTTGTTCCATGTTCCCACGCACGCCTGGATTGTCGGGTGGTCGTTCCCGCTTCTCCGGGTTTCAGGCAAAAAGGATTGAGCATTTAAATCAGATTTAATGTTTGTCTCTGTATCTTCTGCTGACAAGGACGCAGAGAAGACATTCGACAGTTTCAATAGAATGCATATGATTTGGATAGATAGATTTGAGAAGGGAGCATAGAGAGGTTAGGGTCCGATCACATTCACTTAGATCAAAAGATTCAAATGAGAAGGCATAGCTATAAGTGAATGCTATAGAGGACAGAACACGAATATATGAATATATCAAAATAAGACCAAATCTACATTGTGAAGATAAACATGAAGTCATGTCAATATTGAAGACAAACCAAATGCGGAGACTTTGCAAATGTAACGCCAACAGAAAACACTCCAAACAAAAGTTTGGTGGTGGCGTTACCCACTGTATAGGAAGTATTAGACCCAGGCACGACGCACAATTATCGTGGCGCTCCGAAGTCAAATTCCGCATTAATGTATTCACACTTAGAGTGTAAGTCTTTTTAATTGAAGAGATACATTACTTCATCCATAAGTGTTAGGATGCATAAGTGTTAGGATGTGTGCCTAATCACAAGACATTTGAGGATTCCAAGATATTTAGCTCACACCGCAACTTGCAAAACCTTTTCTCATCCAAGGGCTTTGTGAAGATATCTGCCAGTTGCTCTTCAGTGTTGACGTGAATGATATCAATATCTTCCTTCATGACATGATCTCTGAGAAAGTGATGACAAATTTCAATGTGCTTTGTCTTCGAGTGCTGAACTGGGTTGTCGGCAATCTTGATGGCACTTGCTTTAGATGGATGCCATAATCTTTGAGTGTTTGCTTCATCCATAGAAGCTGAGCATGGCAAGATCCAACAGCAATGTATTCAGATTCAGCAGTGGAGAAAGATACACAGTTCTGCTTCTTTGAAGACCAACAAACAAGTGATCATCCTAGAAAGTGACATGTGCCTGATGTAGACTTGCGATCCACCTTGTCACCAGCATAATCAGCATCTGAGAATCCAACTAGATCAAACTCTGAGCCCTTTAGATACCATAATCCTAGTGTTGGGGTGTAAGCCAAATATCAAAGAATTCGCTTCACAGCTAAGTGATGCGATTCCTTTGGTGCTGCTTGGAATAGGGCACACATGCAAACACTAAGCATGATATTTGGCCTAGATGCACATAAATAAAGTAAAGAACCAATCATGGAGTGGTATACCTTTTGATCGAACTCTTTACCATTGGCGTCAGGACCCAGATGACTTTTGGTTGGCATTGGCGTCGTGTAACCTTTGCAGTCTTGCATTCCAAACTTCTTCAGGTAGTCTTTGAGGTATTTCTCTTGAGATATGAAGATGCCATTCCTTTGCTGACGTATTTGAAGACCAAGGAAGAACTTCAGCTCACCCATCATGGACATCTGATATTGCTCTTGCATCATGTGTCCAAACTCATCACTGTATTCTTGATTAGTGCAACCGAAGATAATGTCATCCACATATATTTGGCACACAAACAGTTCACCATCATATGTCTTCGTGAAGAGTGTGGGATCTAGGGAACCAGGTTTGAAGCCTTTGCTCTTCAGGAAGTCTTTGAGTGTGTCATACCAAGCACGAGGGGCTTGTTTAAGGCCATACAGTTCCTTATTGAGCTTGTATACCATATCAGGGTGTTTTGGATCTTCAAAGCCAGGCGGTTGTGCAACATACACTTCTTCTTCAATCTTGCCATTGAGAAAGGCACTATTCACATCCATTTGACACAGAAGGATGTTATGATGATTTGCGTAGGCTAGCAGTATGTGAATGGCTTCAAGCCTAGCCACAGGAGCAAATGTTTCATCGAAGTCAATTCCTTCAACTTGAGTGTATCCTTGAGTAACAAGACGAGCCTTGTTTCTGACAACTTGACCATGCTCATCTTGCTTGTTGCGATATGTCCATTTGGTGCCTATGATATTGTGTCTACGAGGATCGGGATGCTTGACCAGTTCCCACACATTGTTTAGCTCGAACTGTTGAAGCTCTTCTTGCGTAGCTTGAATCCATTCAGGTTCCATGAAGGCTTCAGCAACTTTCTTGGGTTCATATATTGAGACAAATGCAAAGTGCCCACAGAAATTTGCTAGCTGTGTTGCTCTTGAACGAGTGAGTGGGCCAGGTGCATTGATGCTATCAATTATCTTCTCAATATGTACTTCATTTGCAACACGAGGATGAATTGGACGAAGACTTTGCTCTTGCCGATCATTGTCATCATTAGGAGGATTGTCTTCGGGATGAGCATTGTCTTCAGGTTGACTAGGTGCAGAAATGATAAGTTCCTCTTTAGCCTGAGCTTCAGACGGTATGATTTCTCTAGTTCCCATAAGCTTGATGGATTCACTAGGTGGAATTTCATCTAGCACATTTGGCAGGTGCTCTCTTTGCGAGCCGTTAGTTTCATCGAACCGCACATCCACAGTTTCAACCACTTTATAGTGAAAGAGGTTGAAGACTCTGTAGGAGTGCGAATCCTTTCCGTAACCAAGCATAAAACCTTCATATTCTTTCGGTGCAAATTTTGAAGTGTGATGTGGATCCTTGATCTAGCACCTAGCACCAAATACTTTGAAATAACTGACATCTGGCTTCTTACCAGTAAGGAGTTCATAGGATGTCTTCTTCAGAAGCTTGTGAAGATAAACACGGTTGATGACATGACATGCAGTATCAATAGCTTCAGGCCAGAACTTCCGTGGAGTCTTGTATTCATCAAGCATTGTCCGAGCCATCTCAGTCAGTGTTATGTTCTTACGCTCCACGATGCCATTCTGCTGCGGCATGTACGAAGCTGAGAACTCATGAGTGATGCCCAATGTATCAAGATAAGTGTCGAGGCCGATGTTCTTGAATTCTGTGCCATTGTCACTTCTGATATGCTTGACCTTGATGCCATAGTTGTTCATGACACGGTTGGTGAATCGTCTAAAGACATCCTACACTTCTGTCTTGTAGAGAAGTATATGCACCCATGTATATCTTGAATAATCATCAACAATGACGAAGCCATAGAGACAAGCAGTAGTAGTGAGAGTAGAGTAGTGAGTAGGGCCGAATAGGTCCATGTGTAGCAGTTCGAAGGGTTGAGTTGTTGTCATGATTGTCTTCGAGGGATGGTTGGCCCTTGTCATCTTTCCAGCTTCGCAGGCTCCGAAGTGATCCTTCTTGAACTTGACGCCTTCGATGCCTATGTCGTGCTTCTTCTTTGCGAGAGTATGCAAGTTCCTCATGCCAACATGCCCTAGTCTTCGATGCCATACACTACAAAAAAATACACTTATGTGATGATACGTGTTTGTCACAGTAGGTCGCGTTTTTTGTCATGCATGTACATCCATGACAAATTTATGACAGAATCAAGATAGTCATACCTGTGCTGTTGTAGAAGTGTTCCATGACATTACCAAAATTATCATCACGGAAGTGTCCACTTCCATGACGATAAATCGCGCGTCACAGAAGTGCTTTCGTCAAGGTGACTGACACGTGGCATCCACCGTAACGGAATGCCGTTAAGCTATTGGGTCGGGTTTTGGATCCGATAACCCGTTAACAACCCCGACCAATGGGGATTTCCCACGTGTAAAATCACCATTGGCTGGAGGAGACACGTGTCAGGTCCTTGTTGGCACAGGTGTCACTCATCCAATGGGCGAGACACGCCTATGATATGTTGACACATGGACCGGCCCATCAAGTTTAAATGGGCCGGCCCAACTAAAGGCCCACAAGATTTTGCGGACCATAATGGGCCAGCCCAGCTAAAGGCCCACGAGATTTTGTGAACCATAATGGGATGGCCCAGCTAAAGGCCCACAAGATTTTGCGGGCCATAATGGGCCGGCCCAGGTAAAGGCCCACAAGATTTTTGTGTGCCATAATAGGCCGGCCCAGGTAAAGGCCCACAAGATTCTTGCGGATCATAATGGGCCGGCCCATCTAAAGGCCCACGAGATTTCACCGACATTAATGGGTCGACCCAGCTGTAGGCCCACAAGATTTTGAGGACCCTAGTAGGCCGGCCCATTAACTGGCTGACATGTTTTGGGCCAAATGCCAGCCCATATTTGATCCAGTCCATTAATGGCCTGCCATGCTCCGGGCCTAATAGTGGCCTATATGAGATCCAGCCCATTAAAAGCCTACCACATTCCAGACCAAATTACGGCCCAGATCAGGTCCGACCCTTTAAGAGGCTTTGGGCTCAATTATGGCCCATATCAGATTCGGCCCGTCAACTGGACACTATGCTTTTGGGCCCACTTGCTAAAGGCCCAGTTAGTAATTCGGCTTGATATTAGTTTTGGCCTGTTAAGGGCCCGTTTAACATTTCGGCCCTATATTAATTTCAGCATGTTAAAAGTCCGTCATATAGTTGGGCCTAACTACGGCCCGGTTTGCATCCGGCCTGCTCGCGGCCGATATCTGATTGGGCCAAACAAGGACCGAGACAATTTTGGCCTGTTAAAAGCCCGTGATTTGATTCGCACAATCATGGGCCAGGGTTCATTTCAGGCTTCTGCCGGCCTGTGAGCTGTTCGGCACATTTCAGGCCCAACCTACATCGTGATTGCATGACGGCCCGATTATGTACCGTAATTTTATGGTTTGGCCGGTTTACTGCGAAGACAGGATATATATATACAGTAAAATAAATGCAACATCGTGAATAAGAAAAAACCTAGACTATACAATAAAGAAATTACGGGATATTACATCCACTGGGCATCAAAGTTCGCCACTATGATAATAAAGCACAAGCAGACAGCAGATTACATACACTGGGCATCAAAGATCGCCACCAGTGCAAATAAACACGCTGAAAAAATAATATACAAAACCGGCATCACTTCAATAGAGTTCAAGAAAGGTTAGCCCTGCTGGGGAGCTGCAGCGCAAGCAACTGAGCAAGATGATGAGACTGCACTTGTTCAACACTTATATCTTCCTCACTCTGAAAGATAAACAAGCAGACAGATGACAGGTTTTGCACATAAAAGTATCAGTGCTGACAGTTCATCACATTTCTTACCGACGAATAAAGTGACACAGTTTAAAATTGCATTAAGACTATATGGTATTGTTCAGGTCAAGACATGGCAGGAAATGACATTGTGAAGGAGTTGGGAGCTTCACGACACCACTGGATTACATATCAAGAACTCATAAGTATCAATGGTTAGTGTGCTATCAATTTATACCATTTCAGATTGGCAAATAAAGAGACGGTTTAAATAATAGTAGAATGATATGACATTGTTCATAGTTAAGATATTGAAGAATATGACATTGTGCTGTAGTGGGTAGGTTCACCACACCACTAGATTACGGATGAAGAACAGAAGCATACATGCAGTGTAAAAGAAGATCACTTGCTCTGTATAGTTTAATTTACATGGTATGAAGAAGGAACTTGGTTGTACAACTGAAAACTTAAATTGAGCAAGGACAAACTTTTGTTTATGAACTACATAATAAACTTTAAACAAGCAATTTGATGCAAACACCAAAAATAAACAGCTGCTGCAGTCATGCCTAACCAAATATATACAACAGAGTTTAAAGGCTTGAGATGGACAAACTTACATTATTGGTGAAGACAGGCTCTATAAAGGCCTTGTCCATGCTGATGGGGGGGATTCAAGAAGTTTACCACATAATCTTCTTCAAAAGCATTGCCTTTATTCTACATTTTGTTAAGAGTAAATATAGATGTGATAATATACGATAAAATGGAGAATATTTAAGATAAGAGGAAGAGTGATGCTACATAACCAAGTAGCTATAAATGTAAGTGCAGCGATACAGGCAAAAGGTACAGCCAAGAGCAATGCACAGCTAAACTTCTTCAGTACCAACCTTATGGTAAGAGTAAATATAGATCTGATGTGTAGAAAATGGAGGGCAAAGGAAAATAAGACGCAGAGTGATGGTACATGAACAACTACCTGTCATTATAAGTACACTGATAAAGGACAGCATGTACTTACAAGAACAATGCAGAGCTAAGAAAACATTGGCATTGGATATATTCTACACTAATGTAACCACTCATACAGATCAAATAATTTGGAGCGAACAATTGATAAGCAAGCTATCATGCATACTGCTATCACATAATGAACCATGTATGTATGCAAGTACAGTGATACAGGACAACAAGTACTAACAAGAGCAAAGCAGCGGGCAGCATATTTGTGATATCCTGTCTTCTTATCGAACCGGAATTCTTGTTCGAGCAGATTTCCTGCAAAGAAGATCCATAAGGCACATGCGGAAAAGTAGAAGTTCAAATTGTCATGTGATTTCATAGACAGTACCTCATCCTGGGAACAAGACCAGTGCATAACAAGGTTTTTCCATTCAATGTCTTCTAAATTTAGCATAGGAGACTTCACCGGAAATTCGTTTATAGACTTGCCATCAAAGTGTGATTTCCTCAGGTAACACCGATACTACTGCAATGCTTCCTTGAAAAGCACAAGCAAGCTTTGCTCGTCATGACTATCCAGATTGACCCTCGCCTTGTTACAACAATGTAATGTAAATCATTGATGTGTTCAATCAACAGAAAACAGGAAAATAATAACCATGAATAATAGCACTTACACGTAAGTTGGACAGGAAGATGTGAAAATGGTGTTTGTCTTCACAATAATCTTCCCATGATGGGAATATATGCACGTAGTCCCTAACAACATTGAAAGCATTGTATTTTAAACTAGGAATAAATGGAATGGGGTTCCAATCTGCAGGAATTGGCCGTCTCTGCAGTTGGGATAGGTCTTCGGCCGGTGGACTTGTTGTACTTTTTGCTGGAGTGGGATTTTTCTGTGGTACAGCTGGTGCTATGGCAAATGAAATCGGTATACCTTTTGCTGGAGTGCAGGTCATGTGTGGTGGGGCTAGTGGTGTGGCCAGTGAAGTATGGGTACAGTCTGCTGGAGTCGGTCCTACGTTTTGTGTCACTGGTTGTACAGCCAATATAAGTGGGGTGCTGTCTGATTTCTCCAGCACCACCACGTTTTCAAAGACTTTGCTGGTGCTCCTTCAGGTTCGGAAATCACCCTCTTCCTTTTTGATGTCTGATGCACAAGAACAACATTTGAGTGAAAAAACATGGTATGATGACAGATGGAATGTATTGATAATGGATGGGCATGCCATCTCGACATATATGATGAGTAAACTAAGCAGATGGCGGTGCAACAAAGTAGAAGAAATGCAAGACAACATATGCAAGATACCCGCAATCAATAAAACATTGCCAAATTAGAATAGGCACCTTGATGGGTGAACAGGACAGGCCATCTGCCTTTGACTCCTCGAGGTTAGAATAGTCATTAGGATCATATTCTGAACAAGAATCAACAGGTGAGGAGCGTATGAGTTTCATTGCATCCAGAATGGCACTCAATGCCTTGGTTCCAATTTTGTAAGTCATTGCAGTGTTTAGCTTCAAGAGTGGACTGCTGCTAGTGCGACACAAAGCAGCTACACAGATCATAGTGTAGATATAACGGCAAAAACCTTAAGCATCAGAGTAAAATCAGCAAAGTGGAACTTGCTGGAATATATGTGCTAGTATTGCCGGTATGGCTAGAAAGGCATCGGATACCAGCTCTCTTCAAGTGAAGGTGTGGTACTGTTAATATCAGTGTAACTCTCAAAGGCGACACAACTCCCCGCATTTCCTTGCTATTCTTATAGGATTCAAGTGGGCATGCCACTACAAATCCTATTCCTATGTTTACAAGATCCTACGAATCAAAGAGGCTCAAAGTGTCCATCACAACCGACCGTATAGACCTCTACACTGCAAATGTCCCTGCTCATCTTCAGTACAAGGAACATATTGTACTACTATCATACTCCCTCTATTCCGAAATATAAGTCTTGGTAGAGATTTCCAGTATGGATCACATACAGATGTATCCAGATACATTTTAGAGTGTAGATTCGCTCATTTTGCTCCATATGTAGTCCATGGTGGAATCTATACAAAGACTTGTATTTAGGAACGGAGAGAGTACATACTAAAGAAGAACGGAAGAGGAACATGGTAAAGAGGAGCAAGCAGATTTTTGATAATAAAATGTTGGTTGCGCAGTGCCCACACATGATGAACCAGAGCGCATTAAGAATGCAACTCCCAGCCCTCTCTCGACCATTTCAGGCGGTTGGATGAAGATCCTACGTCTCCTAACCCTTCTTCTTCCTCGTCTCTGATTCTTCCCATACAGAACACCGCACGGGCCGCCGGCCGGACCACCGGCCCCCACCGCCTGTGTTCCTCCACCACCCCCACTGTAACACCCCGGATGTAATTTACCTTATATGTATCCCAACTCTTGCCGTTTCCGGCACTAAGTTATTTTATTTTCCTCGGGTTCGGGTTTTTTGTCTCCGTGTGTTGTTGCCTTTGTCATGCATCTCATATCATGTCATCATGTGCATTGCATTTGCATACGTGTTCGTCTCATGCATCCGAGCATTTTCCCCGTTGTCCATTTTGCATTCCGGCGCTCCTATCTCCTCCGGTGGTCCTTTCTACCTCTTTTCGCGTGTGGGGGTTAAACATTTCTGGATTAGACCGAAACTTGCATGCGGCCTTGGTGTACTACCGGTAGACCGCCTGTCAAGTTTCGTGTCATTTGGACTTCGCTTGATACTCCAACTGTTAACCGAGGGACCGAAAAGGCCTCGTGTGTGTTGCAGCCCAACACCCTTCCATTTTGGCCCAAAACCCACCAAAGACCCTTCCATCACCTAGAGCGTTCGATCACAATCGCGTGGCCGAAAATCGCACTCCATTTGGAGCTTCCTAGCTCCCTCTATGCCTATATATAGATCCTCTCCTGAAATTCCCGGATCTCTTCCACCCCCAAACCCTAGCCTTTTCTCCGTCCGCCCGCCGGACGTGTCCGGTCCGCGCCGGACATCCCTCCGCCGCCGCCCGCAGCCAACCGGGGGCTGCCACGTGGCGCGCTGCCACCCGCAGCCACGCCAGCCCGCTCGGCCCGCCGTGGGCCCCCGAGCCCGTTCGCCGGGCCACCGCCTGTTGCCTCGTCTTCTCCGCCTGGGAGCGCCGCCCAACCCGGCCGTCCTCGCCGCGTACTTCACCGGCGACCTCCACCTCCCCTCACCACCGCGGTGACCCGAGCCGTCACCGTCCCGTTCCTCAAGTCCGGCGACCGCGCCGACCACCGCCGACGCGCCCAGGCCCAGATCCGGCCCCTCCTCACTCCAGCAAGTCCTCCTCTCGGGTCCGACGAGCCTCGTCAATGCCGGCCGCCACGTCCATTGACTCCGGCAACCTCGGGCTTCCTCCGGTGAACAGTACCGCGACCGGATCTGGATCGGTGAACAGTAAACCCTAGATCCGGAGGGTAAAGATTTCACTAAGTCCCCAGTTTTTCAGTATTTTTAGCAATCTTCATCATATCATAACTCTGCATCCGTAGCTCCGATTTGCACGTGTAGCATATCAAAATGTTTGTATCAATGAGTACATCATTTCATCTCATTGCACCATTTTCATTTGAGCTCATATTGATGCCCGAAATGCTGTTGGAAGAGGGCTATGTGATAAAATTGTCAGATCTGTTTCATCAAATAGATATTTGTCATTTTTGTCATGATTAATGTGTGCATGATATGCTCCTGAGCTCTACATGTGTTTTGTTATATGCCATGCCATCTTTACAGAGGTGCCTACCATGTATTTTTGTGATATGTGTAGTGACTAGCACAAGCTTGCAAAGTAGCGTAATCGGTAATGCTGATTTCAGGGACTTAGAATTTCACTAACTCCTTGTCCTGATTTTGTCGGTATGCCATATGTTCATGTTTTTTCCTAGTGATCCGTGCCTCTTTTGAGGATGATTAGTAAGGATGATTTGTTACCATTGTGGTGCTCTATCCATCCATGTCTTTGTTTGCAATTATGGAGCATCCTAGCTTGAGTCAATCGAGCTCTACTTTTGCTATTTCGTGAATCCTGGCAGATTGTTGACTTGTTAGCGATTTTGCCGAGGATGTTGCTATTGATCCGTGCATGCTATGTTGTTTTTATTGCCATGTCTAGCTTCTATGATATGTATTATTGATGGTGTATGCTTAGTTTGTCATGCCATGCTCTTTAGTGAGTGCATCGAGCTCGTGAACATGCCTACTCGTTAACTGATTTGCATGCTCCAGTTTTTCACAAAGTCTGTAATCTGATTATGTTTTTGACATGTTCACATGCTTGCAATTATATTTTCTGATCCCTTTTGGCTCAAGGTCACTAAGGGACTTTTATTAAGTGCTTTGAGTAGCTTCATGCCATGCCTTTCTTTGCCATGTTAAGTTCCTGTAGCATGTAGTTTTCATGTTCTAAAGTGTGCTACCTAATGTTAAATTCCGGACTTATTAATTTCATTAAGTCTGAAACCTGTTATCATTTGCACTTTTGCCATGCTTGTTTGAACCTGTTAATGGATGAATTGGCCGTAGCTCAGTGTTCATCTTTTGTCAAGCATCATGAGTAGATCCCTGCCATGTATTTTGTTGTCAAGTTTGAGTGTTGTAGCATAATTATCTTGATGCTTTTAGATGGCTACTTGCTGATTATCGCAGACCGATGCCATATTTATTTTGCTTGCCATTTCCAAACCGTGCATCCGATTCCGGTGATCTTTATATCGATTTCAACCGAAATCACCTCACCTTTCCAGTGGCACTTTTGGATTTCCAAGTTGAGGCCAGGTTCAATCATTCCTTGTCAAATCTTGCATATGCATCACATGCTGCATCCCGCATAGCATACCATGTTTGCATCATGTTTGCTTGAGCATTGCACGTGGTTGATTGTGTTCCTTTTGCTTGTTTGTCTTGTTTGGGTAGAGCCAGGAGACGAGTTCGCTAACGAGGAGCCCGTTGAGTTTGCTTACGAGGATCAAGTCAACTCTGACAACTTTGCAGGCAAGAGGATCATACCCTCGAAATCACTTCTATATTTGCTTGCTAGATGCTCACTCTTTTGCTATGTCTATGCTATGATGCCTACCACTTGCTTATCATGCCTCACAAATTGCCATGTCAAACCTCTAACCCACCATGTCCTAGCAAACCGTTGATTGGCTATGTTACTGCTTTGCTCAACCCCTCTTATAGCGTTGCTAGTTGCAGGTGAAGATTGGAGATCGTTCCTTGTTGGAATATTGTTTATTGTTTGGATATGACTATATTATCTTGCTATCTTAATGCACCTATATACCTGGTAACGGTTGGAAGGCTCGGCCTTTTGCCTAGTGTTTTGTTCCACTCTTGCCGCCCTAGTTTCCGTCATATCGGTGTTATGTTCCCGGATTTTGCGTTCCTTACGCGGTTGGGTTATAATGGGAACTCCTTGACAGTTCGCCTTGAATAAAACTCCTCCAGCAATGCCCAACCTTGGTTTTACCATTTGCCACCTAGCCTCTTTTTCTCTTGGGTTTCCGGAGCCCAAGGGTCATCTTATTTAAACCCCCCGGGGCCAGTGCTCCTCTGAGTGTTGGTCCAAACTAGAGCCCTGTGCAGCGCCCCCTCGGGGAAACTCGAGGTTTGGTTTTAGTTGTATGGAGCGCTCATCTGAGTGTGCCCTGAGAATGAGATATGTGCAGCTCCTATCGGGATTTGTCGGCACATTCGGGCGGTGTTGCTGGACTTGTTTTAGCATTGTCGAGGATGTCTTGTAAAACCGGGATGCCGAGTCTGATCGGAATGTCTCGGGAGAAGGAATATCCTTCGTTGACTGTGAGAGCTTGTGATGGGCTAAGTTGGGACTCCCCTGCAGGGATGTGAACTTTCGAAAGCCGTGCCCGCAGTTATGGGCAGATGAGAATTTGTTAATGTCCGGTTGTAGATAACATGAAACTTAACATAATTAAAATGAATCAACCGCGTGTGTAACCGTGATGGTCTCTTCTCGGCGGAGTCCGGGAAGTGAACACGGTGTTGGAGTAATGCTTGACGTAGGTTGTTCTAGGATCACTTCTTGATCATAGTTGTTCGACCATGCTTTTGCCTTCTCTTCTCGCTCTCTTTTGCGAACAGGTTAGCCACCATATATGCTAGTCGCTTGGTGCAGCTCCACATATTACCTTGCCTTACCTATAAGCTTAAATAGTCTTGATCGCGAGGGTGCGAGATTGCTGAGTCCCCGTGACTCACAATTTGCTTCCAAAACCAGATGCAGGGACCGATGATACCGTTCCAGATGATGCGCTTGAGCTCAAGTGGGAGTTCGATGAAGACTCTCACCGTTACTATGTGTCTTTCCCAGATGATCAGTAGAGGTGCCCAGTTGGGGCGATTGTGGACCGTGTCGCATGTTGGGGTTGATCTTTTATTTTGGTACCGTAGTCAGACCATGAGTGTATTGGATGATTGTAATGTTATTCATGTATTTGTGTGACATGGCGAGTGTAAGCCAACTATGTATCCTTTCCCCTTCTATTTATTTACATGGGTTGTTGTGAAGATTACCTTACTTGTGACATTGCTTTCGATGCGGTTATGCCTCTAAGTCGTGCTTCGACACGTAGGAGCCCCCTGCTTGATCGAATCGTTGGCGTTGTTGAGTCTAGAAAAATGTTTTGAGTCATTTAGGAATTATATATCGGAGAGTTTAGGAATTCTTTTTACTCCTCAGTCCCTTCATTGCTCTGGTAAGGCATCCTGACGTAGAGTTTTGACTCTTCTCTTCTCAAATTTCACTATTTTTTTATTTTTTTAGGATCACGCGGGTATCTTGGAATCGTTCCGATCGATTTGTGACGAGAACATTGTTCTTGGTACCTCCTGTCATTTAGGGGTTGTGGCAGTGTCCCAGGTAGTTAAGCTCCGAGGTGTTGTCGTCACAATTTTATCGTTGAGATTCTGGAATACCTGAGTTTCGCCGACATTGAAAATCTCTTTTATGAAGTTGTTGGTGAGATAACCTCGACGCCACCCAGTACTGGGGCGGGAGTTCGGGAGTATTGCCATAACTCGTATAACGGATGCTTTTTGAAGGTTGAGGTAAACAATTTCTGAAGTTTTTCTCGGTTATGTGTTGAAGGATGGATACAGCTGGATGTAGGATGTGCTAGATTTGGGTGAGATATTATTCTTCCCATGTATCCCCAACACCTGATTGCATAACCGGAAAGGTTCGGGAGTTTCATAGGTGGGTATTCTTGTAGTTCTAGTTCTTCTTCCGCGGATATTTGGTTTGGGATTGGGTAATCCTCACCAAGTATTTGTTCTTGTTCCGTACCTTGTTGGTTTTATTCCTCTACCTAAATTCTAAGTGGCTTCTAAATTTATGGATATGTGACCATTTCAATTGGAATGCATTCGTTCATTTTGTTCGGATGTGAAGACTATATGTTGCAATTTCAACCCATTTGATTCAGCTTCGATATTTGTCTGTCAATGTGCTAATGGATGTCAACCTCTTCAGGATGGCTCCTCCAACGCGCACGACTCCGAATCCTGATCCGCCACCACCACCTCCACCTCTGGAGGCATGGCAAGCTGTGATGGCTGCTACCAATGCAAACACGCAGCTGATCATGAAACTTCTTCAAGAGCGCAATCAAGGGAACCAGGGCCAAGGCAACAATCAGAATCACTTTGCTACACTCAACCAGTTCCTTGCTAACCAGCCAAAGACCTTCAACAATTGTGTTGAGGCAACTGACGCTGATGATTGGCTCATGGACATATGCAAGCATTTCGAGTGCAGTAACGTCAGGCCTGAGGACTTTGTCAAGTTCGCTTCCTTCCAACTCAAAGACCAAGCTGCAGAATGGTTTCAGCAGTACAAAGATTCCAGAGGAGGCCGTGTGATTACCTGGGATGAATTCCGTCAAGACTTCAAAGATCATCATATTCCTCAGAGCGTGGTTGAAAGCAAGCGTGAGGAATTCCGCAACCTGAAGCAAGGCTCTATGTCTGTCTACGAGTACAACAAGATGTTTCAGAAGCTCGCCCGTTTTGCTAAGCAGGACGTCCCTGATGAGAAGAGCATGATATACCAATTCAGGGGTGGTCTCAAAGAAGAAATCCAGCTAGCTCTTGTCCTCTTTGAGCCCAAGAGGTACAATGAGTTTTACAACATGGCAATGAAGCAAGAGACTGCTCAACTGAAGTGTGATGCTTCCAAGAAGCGAGTCAGAGATGCTACTCCTTCTTCCTCAACTCAAGTGGCTAAGCAGCAGAAGTATTGGCTTCCTCCTCCTCCGTTCCGTCAGCCTTATCAACAGAAGAGCAAAGGTGGCAGTGGATCTTCCCACCCACCCAACCCTGGCTTTCAGAACAAGACTTCGTCTCAAGCTCCAAGATCGAGTGCTCTGTATCACCGTCCGCTCTCGGAGGTCACGTGCAACAAGTGCCAATAGAAGGGTCACTATGCCAACAAATGCTTCCATCAGAGATGTCTCCCTCCTCCTCCTCCTGTGAGATCGGCAAGTACAGCTGTGGTCAAGCATAACCCCAAGCACGCCAAGGTCAATTTGATGAATGCAGCTCAGGCAGAGGACTCGTCAGATGTCATCATGGGTAACCTTCCTATTAACGATGTTCCTGCAAAAGTTCTTTTTGACACTGGTGCATTGCATTGCTTCATTTCAAAACCTTTTGCTTCAAAGTATGAGTGCGATTATTAGTATTTGCAAAGATCTTTGCAAATCGTGTCACCGGGCAAGCAAATGACAGCTAATATCTACGTCCCGGATGTTACTATCATGTTGGGCGACTACAAATTTCTAGCTTCTCCTATTGTTCTGGGCGATTCGGGTATCGATCTTATTCTTGGAATGGATTAGCTTTCTAAGCACAAGGCTCATATTGATTGTGCTGCCATGCAGATTCAATTGACTCATTCGTCTGAGGATGTAATTGTCTTTGCCGCTCGTGATGATACCATCCGTCTGTTTTCACTCAATGAGAAGGGTGAACTGGATGCCATCTCTCAAATTCCAGTCGTTTGCAAATATCAAGACGTCTTTCCAGAAGAGCTTCCAGGAATGCCTCCGCACCGGCCAGTTGAATTCGTCATCGATCTTGAGCCAAGCACGGAACCTGTTTGCAAACGTCCTTACAAGCTTGGACCTGAAGAGTTGAAAGAGCTAAAGAAGCAACTCGATATTCAAGAGCGAATGGGTCTCATCCGACCTAGTTCTTCTCCGTGGGGTTGTGGAGTTCTTTTTGTGAAGAAGAAGGATGGAACGGACCGACTTTGTGTTGACTACCGTCCATTGAACAAGAAGACTATAAAGAACAAGTACCCACTTCCCAACATCAACGAGCTGTTTGAACAACTCAAAGGTGCTCAAGTATTCTCCAAGCTTTATCTCCGTATGGGCTATCACCAGATTCGAATTCGTGAGCAAGATATTCCCAAGACGGCTTTCAGAACAAGCTATGGTTCATATGAATACACTGTCTTATCTTTTGGCCTCGTCAATGCTCCGTCGACTTTCTCTCGCATGATGAACTTCATCTTCAACGCCTACACAAATGACTTCATCTTGGTCTACCTTGATGACATTCTGGTCTTTTCCAAGAACAAGGAAGATCATGCCAAGCACTTGCGTTTGGTGCTCGATAAGCTCAGAGAACATCAGTTCTATGCCAAGTTCTCAAAGTGCGAGTTTTGGCTCGATGATGTTCTCTACCTTGGGTAGATCATCTCTGCCAAGGGCATAGCGGTGAATCTTGAGAAGGTGTCTGCTATTGTGAATTGGGAACCACCTCAGAACGTGAAGCAACTCCGCAGCTTCCTTGGTCTCGCAAGCTATTGTCGAAGGTTCGTTGAGAACTTCTCAAAGATCGCGAAGCCTCTTTAAAACCTTCTCCAGAAGCACGTCAAGTACATTTGGTCTCCTGAATGTGACATCGCTTTCAACACCTTGAAAGAGAAATTAGTCACTGCTCCAGTTCTGACTCCTCCTGATGAATCCAAACCGTTCGAGGTCTTCTGCGATGCCTCTCTTCAAGGTCTTGGTGCAGTGTTGATGCAAGAGAAGAAAGTTGTGGCTTATACCTCTCGCCAGTTGAAGCCCAAGGAGAAGAACTACCCCACTCATGACCTCGAGTTGGCGGAAGTTGTGCATGCTCTTTTGACTTGGAGACATCTCTTATTGGGAAGAAAAGTGGACATCTTCACTGACCACAAGAGTCTCAAGTACATCTTCACTCAGCCTAATCTCAACCTCAGGCAGACTCGTTGGGTCGAAATGATTCAAGAGTATAATCCGAGCATCGAATATACTCCAGGCAAGGCCAATATAATTGCTGACGCTTTGAGCAGGAAGGCTTACTGCAACAGTCTGATTCTCAAGCCTTACCAACCCGAGCTTTGTGAAGCTTTCCGCAAACTCAATCTGCAAGTTGTTCCTCAAGGTTTCCTCGCCAACCTTCAAGTCTCTCCTACTTTGGAAGATCAGATTCGCGAGGCTCAACTTCTTGATGCTATGGTGAAAATGGTGAAGATTGGGATTGCCAAGAGTCAACCCAAGTACAAGTGCTATCGCCTTGATGACAAGGATACTCTCTTCTTCGAGGATCGCATTGTTGTGCCTAAAGGTGACCTTCGTAAAGTCATTATGAACGAGGCTCACAATTCACTCCTCTCTATCCACCCTGGGAGTACGAAGATGTACCAGGACCTCAAGCAGGCTTATTGGTGGACTCAAATGAAGCGCGAGATTGCTCAGTTCGTGAATGAATGTGATGTCTGCAGAAGAGTGAAGGCAGAACACCAATGACCAGCTGGTCTCCTCCAACCTCTTGCCATTCCAGAATGGAAGTTTGACCACATTGAGATGGACTTCGTGACTGGGTTTCCAAAGTCCAAGCGTGGCAATGATGCTATATTCGTTGTCATCGACAAACTCACTAAAGTGGCTCACTTTCTGCCTATCAAAGAGTCTATCACAGCAGCTCAATTGGCAGAGCTTTATACCTCTTGGATTGTCTCTCTGCACGGTATTCCGCAGTTGATCTCTTCAGACCATGGCAGCATCTTTACCTCCAAGTTTTGGGATTCTTTTCAGAAGGCCATGGGCACCAACATCCGTTTCAGCACAGCTTTTCATCCTCAAACTAGCGGTCAAGTCGAGCGTGTCAATCAAATTCTTGAAGATATGCTCAGGGCTTGCGTTATCTCCTTCGGTATGAAGTGGGAAGATTGTCTTCCATATGCCGAGTTCTCCTACAACAACAGTTTTCAAGCAAGTTCGGGCAAGGCCCCATTTGAAATTCTCTATGGCAGGAAGTGTTGTACTCCTCTTAACTGGTCAGAGACCGGTGAACATCGACTTCTTGGAAATGACTTGATCACAGAGGCGGAGGAGATGTGCAAAGTCATTCGTGATAACCTCAAAGAAGCGCAATCGCGCCAGAAGAGCTACTATGATAGTTAGCATCGTGATTTGGCTTTCGAGATCAGAGACCAAGTTTACCTCCGCGTCTCTCCAACGAAAGGTACTCGTCGCTTCGGTATCAAAGGGAAGCTTGCCCCTAGATACGTGGGTCCTTTCAAGATCGTCAGGAAGAGAGGCGATCTCGCCTATCAACTCGAGATTCCTTCAAACTTTGCAAACGTGCACGACGTGTTCCATGTCTCTCAGCTCCGCAAGTGCTTCAAGACACCTGACCGCACCGTCAACTTCGAAGACATTGATCTCCAAGAAGAACTCTCTTATCGTGAGCACCCAGTTGCTATTCTTGAAGAAACTGAGCGCAAGACTCGCAATAAGTCAATCAAATTCCTCAAAGTCAAGTGGTCACACCATTCCGACCGTGAAGCTACCTGGGAACGCGAGGATCACCTCCGTTCTGAGTACCCGGCGTTTTTCCAGTCCTAGATCTCGGGACGAGATCCTTTCGTAGTGGTGGAGTGTTGTAACACCCCGGATGTAATTTACCTTATATGTATCCCAACTCTTGCCGTTTCTGGCACTAAGTTATTTTATTTTCCTCGGGTTCGGGTTTTTGTCTCCGTGTGTTGTTGCCTTTGTCATGCATCTCATCTCATGTCATCATGTGCATTGCATTTGCATACGTGTTCGTCTCATGTATCCGAGCATTTTCCCCGTTGTCCGTTTTGCATTCCGGCGCTCCTATCTCCTCCGGTGGTCCTTTCTACCTCTTTTTGTGTGGGGGGTTAAACATTTCCGGATTGGACCGAGACTTGCCATGCGGCCTTGGTGTACTACCAGTAGACCGCCTGTCAAGTTTCGTGTCATTTGGACTTTGTTTGATACACCAACGGTTAACCGAGGGACCGAAAAGGCCTCGTGTGTGTTGCAGCCCAACACCCTTCCATTTTGGCCCAAACCCCACCAAAGACCCTTCCATCACCTAGAGCGTTCGATCACGATCACGTGGCCGAAACCCGCGCTCCATTTGGAGCTTCCTAGCTCCCTCTATGCCTATATATAGATCCTCTCCCGAAATTCCCGGATCTCTTCCACCCCCAAACCCTAGCCTTTTCTCCTTCCGCACGCCGGACGTGTCCGGTCTGCGCCGAACATCCCTCCGCCGCCGCCCGCAGCCAACCGGGGGCCGCCACGTGGCGCGCCGCCACCCGCAGCCACACCGGCCCGCTCGGCCCGCCGCGGGCTCCCGAACCCGTTCGCCGCGCCGCCGCCTATTGCCTCGTCTTCTCCGCCCGGGAGCGCCGCACGACCCGGCCATCCTCGCCGCACCGCCTCTCCCTGGCCGTGTAGCTCCGCCGGCGACCTCCACCGCCCCTCGCCACCGCGATAACCCAAGCCGTCGCCGTCCCGTTCCTCAAGTCCGGGGACCGCGCCGACCACCGCCGACGCGCCCAGGCCCGGATCCGGCCCCTCCTCACTCCGGCAAGTCCTCCTCCTCTCGGGTCCGGCGAGCCTCGTCGATGCCGGCCACCATGGCCATTGACTCCGGCGACCTCGGGCTTCCTCCGGTGAACAGTACCGCGACCGGATCTGGATCGGTGAACAGTAAACCCTAGATCCGGAGGGTAAAGATTTCACTAAGTCCCCAGTTTTTCAGTATTTTTAGCAATCTTCATCATGTCGTAACTCTGTATCTGTAGCTCTGATTTGCGAGTGTAGCATATCAAAATGTTCGCCTCAACGAGTACATCATTTCATCTCATTGCATCATTTTCATTTGAGCTCATCTTGATGCCCGAAATTCTGTTGGAAGAGGGCTATGTGATAAAATTGTCAGATCTGTTTCATCAAATAGGTATTTGTCATTTTTGCCATGATTAATGTGTGCATGATATGCTCCTGAGCTTTACATGTGTTTTGTTATATGACATGCCATCTTTACAGAGGTGCTTACCATGTATTTTTGTGATATGTGTGGTGACTAGCACAAGCTTGCAAAGTAGCATAATCGGTAATGCCGATTTCAGGGACTTAGAATTTCACTAAGTCCTTGTCCTGATTTTGTCGGTATGCCATATGTTCATGTTGTTTTTTCCTAGTGATCCGTGCCTCTTTTGAGGACGATCAATAAGGATGATTTGTTAACATTGTGGTGCGCTATCCATACATGTCTTTGTTTGCAATTATGGAGCACCCTAGCTTGAGTCAATCGAGCTCTACTTTTGCTATTTCGTGAATCCTGGCAGATTGTTGACTTAGAGATTTTGCCGAGGATGTTGCTATTGATTCGTGCATGCTATGTTGTTGTTATTGCCATGTCTAGCGTCTATGATATGTATACTTTACGGGAGTATGCTTAATTTGTCATGCCATGCTCTGTAGTGAGTGCATCAAGCTCGTAAACATGCCTACTCGTTAACTGATTTGCATGCTCCAGTTTTTCACTAAGTTTGTAATCTGATTATGTTTTTGCCATGTTCACATGCTTGCAATTGTATTTTCTGATCCCTTTTGGCTCAATGTCACTAAGGGACTTTTATTAAGTGCTTTGAGTAGCTTCATGCCATGCCTTGCTTTGCCATGTTAAGTTCCTGTAGCATGTAGTTTTCATGCTCTAAAGTGTGCTACCTGATGTTAAATTCCATACTTCTGTTAATTTCACAAAGTCTGAAACCTGTTATCATTTGCACTTTTGACATGCTTGTTTGAACCTGTTAATGGATGAATTGGCCGTAGCTCAGTGTTCATCTTTTGTCAAGCATCATGAGTGGATCCCTGCCATGTATTTTGTTGTCATGTTTGAGTGCTGTAGCATAATTATCTTGATGCTTTTAGATGGCTACTTGCTGATTATCGTAGACCGGTGCCATATTTGTTTTGCTTGCCATTTCCAAACCGTGCATCCGATTCCGGTGATCTTTATCTCGATTTCAACCGAAATCACCTCACCTTTCTAGTTGCACTCTTGGATTTCCAAGTTGAGGCCAGGTTCAATCATTCCTTGTCAAATCTTGCATATGCATCACATACCGCATCCCACATAGCATACCATGTTTGCATCATGTTTGTTTGAGCATTGCACGTGGTTGATTGTGTTCCTTTTGCTTGTTTGTCTTGTTTGGGTAGAGCCGGGAGACGAGTTCGCTAACGAGGAGCCCGTTGAGTTTGCTTACGAGGATCAAGTCAACTCTAACAACTTTGCAGGCAAGAGGATCATAGCCTCGAAATCACTTCTATCTTTGCTTGCTAGATGCTCGCTCTTTTGCTATGCCTATGCTATGATGCCTACCACTTGCTTATCATGCCTCCCAAATTGCCATTTTAAACCTCTAACCCACCATGTCCTAGCAAACTGTTGATTGGCTATGTTACCGCCTTGCTCAACCCCTCTTATAGCGTTGCTAGTTGCAGGTGAAGATTGGAGATCGTTCCTTGTTGGAACATTGTTTATTGTTGGGATATGACTATATTATCTTGTTATCTTAATGCACCTATATACCTAGTAAAGGGTGGAAGGCTCGGCCTTTTGCCTAGTGTTTTGTTCCACTCTTGCCGCCCTAGTTTCCGTCATATCGGTGTTATGTTCCCGGATTTTGCGTTCCTTATGCGGTTGGGTAATAATGGGAACCCCTTGATAGTTCGCCTTGAATAAAACTCCTCCAGCAATGCCCAACCTTGGTTTTACCATTTGCCACCTAGCCTCTTTTTCCCTTGGGTTTTCGGAGCCCAAGGGTCATCTTATTTAAACCCCCCCCCCCGGGCCAGTGCTCCTCTGAGTGTTGGTCCAAACTAGAGCCCTGTGCAGCACCCCCTCAGGGAAACTCGAGGTTTGGTTTTAGTTGTATGGAGCGCTCATCTGAGTGTGCCCTGGGAACGAGATATGTGCAGCTCCTATCAGGATTTGTCGGCACATTCGGGCGGTGTTGCTGGACTTGTTTTACCATTGTCGAGGATGTCTTGTAAAACCGGGATGCCGAGTCTAATTGGAATGTCTCGGGAGAAGGAATATCCTTTGTTGACCGTGAGAGCTTGTGATGGGCTAAGTTGGGACTCCCCTGCAGGGATGTGAACTTTCGAAAGTCGTGCCCGCAGTTATGGGCAGATGGGAATTTGTTAATATCCGGTTGTAGATAACATGAAACTTAACTTAATTAAAATGAATCAATCACGTGTGTAACCGTGATGGTCTCTTCTCGACGGAGTCCGGGAAGTGAACACGGTGTTGGAGTAATGCTTGACGTAGGTTGTTCTAGGATCACTTCTTGATCATAGTTGTTCGACCGTGCTTTTGCCTTCTCTTCTCGCTCTCTTTTGCGAACAGGTTAGCCACCATATATGCTAGTCGCTTGGTGCAGCTCCACATATTACCTTGCCTTACCTATAAGCTTAAATAGTCTTGATCGCGAGGGTGCGTGATTGCTGAGTCCCCGTGACTCACCGTTTACTTCCAAAACCAGATGCAGGGACCGATGATACCATTCCAGATGATGCGCTTGAGTTCAAGTGGGAGTTCGATGAAGACTCTCGTCGTTACTATGTGTCTTTCCCAGATGATCAGTAGAGGTGCCCAGTTGGGGCGATCAGGGACCGTGTCGCATGTTGGGGTTGATATTTTATTTTGGTACCGTAGTCGGACCATGAGTGTATTGGATGATTGTAATGTTATTCATGTATTTGTGTGACGTGGCGAGTGTAAGCCAACTATGTATCCTTTCCCCTTTTATATATTTACATGGTTTGTTGTGAAGATTACCTTACTTGCGACATTGCTTTCAATGCGGTTATGCCTCTAAGTCGTGCTTCGACACGTAGGAGATATAGCCGCATCAAGGGTGTTACACCCACCCTCGCCCCAACCCCCACCCATGTCGAGTTTTCTTAGTTCAGTGAGGCCCCACAACCACCCGAGCCCCTTCGATCGCATCGGCGAACTCCGGCGAGCTCTGAAAAATCGACTGACCCAATTTTGAAATTTAGTCTACTGTGATTTAACTAGTGTGGAATATAAAAGGGGAAAACCATAAGCATTGGGAGTATAGTGTTGAGCATGCCATGGCGGATCTGAAGGTGCAAACCGGACAAAGGCAACTTCGCAACCAAGAGAAGAAATCAGAGTAAAGCAGTGGCGATCTATTTTCTTGCTTCGATAAATAAGTTGAGCAGATACGAAAGAGTACCGCCTCTGGTGCGGCGCCGTGTACGCATCTGCTGAGAATTTGATGGTGCTGCGGTAGCGATGGCTGTCGGCGGCATGGAAGCAGATCTAGGAGGGTAGACGGTGGCAGCGGGGCACGGTGGACGAGACGATAGTAGGAGCGGCGCCGGCAAGGTGGACAACGGCGGGGATGAAGCGAGAGGACGGGATGCAAGGATCCCGGTCCGAAGCCGTGGATGAGAGAGGTCGATCTCTTGTAATGGACGGCGGCATCGGGGTATCAGCTCCAGCATGGTGGAGGACGGCGGTGGATGGGGTGGAGGACAGCGGCGGACGGAGGAGGGTGGGGTGGAGAGGGTGTTTTGGCGCCCACGGAGTACGATTGGGGAAAAGGGAGGTAGAGAGGAAGGGGGGAACCATGTATTCAGGGCGCGCTTGTCTCAAATGCGAGGAAATTTACAAACTTAGCCCCTGTTTCAAATTTCTACTACATCATAGCAACATTAGTCAGTTGGGGATAGGACGGTAATCTCGCATACACCGAATATTTGCCGACGAGAGTTTGTTTTTGGCACCCACCATGTATGAATATGAATCGGGGAGGGAGTCGATTTCGGCCGAGGACACACTGTGTTTTGGCGCCCACCGTGTATGAATCCGGGTGAGAGGCAGTTACGTCACGTTTGGGTGAAATTACAAACCTACCCCTATCGAAACCTATAGAAATCTAGCAGATAGGCTTTGCGTGGCAGGGATAGGCAGTAGTGATTTCCATCTCGTAGATTTTGGTTTTGGGCGGTTACTGCGACTTTCCCCGCGTCGTTCAAATTTTGTAGAGTGCATGTTTACCGTGCCAACTCAATTCGAATCCCGTTTGTATTCTATTTTTTTCGGGCGGGATCCATTTTTAATTGGAATTACATTCTATATACATCATTTTTTTATATATACTTTCAAAATCACAACAAAGAATTCTGCTCCTTTATATGTGTAATATGATTTACAAATACAACGATCTTGAAATCTTAAGGTTGAATTCAAAAAAATTAACTAAATTATGTTCTACTAAAATGTATGGATCAGTAATATCTACATATTAAATAGCATAGATGTGCGTGAATTCATATGAGTATGCATGTTTGATAGATCAATTTTAGTTCGAGTATGGATTACATGTATCATTATCTCGAATTCAAATATTTGAATCCCTTTTTTGTTCACTCCTTTCACACCCATCTCTCTCGCATGCATGCTCCTTCAGGTAGCTATCACTCTCTTTTCTCCAGCTCACCCGCACGCTCACTTCATGTTTCTCCTATCCTCACAAACATGATCTCTCGACGTCTCCCTTGAGAAGTGTCACACTCTCCCTATCATTATACATTACATGGTTTTCATTATCTCTCACGTCTCTACTGTTCTATGGTATCACTCGGTACCTAAGCTTTCTTTTTCACCGCCACACACACAGTCTCCACTCATCTTTCACTTTGTCTTTCTCTCTATGGTATTCTCTCACACACCCTATATGTCTCTACATATGACTCATACCACTAAAATTACTCTCTCTTGTAGACACAACATTTGTTGCGGTCTCCTTTTCGTCTCCATCCCAGACTGACATTATTCATTTGTTTACCGATCAGACAACCCCGACTACTGTCTCCTCTCTCTCTCTCTCACAGACACACACACACAACTCCTGCTTCCACTCCCCTTCCCGACTACCGTCTCTCTCTCTCTCACACAAAACTCTCGCGTTCGCACCCGACTCGTATTTCTCTCACAAACATTTATCGACTAGCTAGCCTCTAGATAGGTTTATACACCTGCACACTTGTGCTTCCACCATCACATACATGTCTCTCTCCCGCTCCTTGTATATATGTAGATTTTTCTTCCCTTCTTGAGACACGCCCTCTCGATCGTGCACACACACACTATCGCCTCAATTTAAGCTGATACCTATCGCGCACACACTCCTTGTGTCTTTGTCACACATGCACTCCGTCCTCCTCCACTCTCCCTCTCTCACACACACACATGGGCTTTTTGCAACAACTAGCAAGATGCCCATGCGTTGCATGGAACATCAAGATGCATTTGTATGAGTAGTTTATCTTGTGGGGGAAAAGGATGAACGAGGGAAGGCCTTATTTGCAAATGTGGAGAGGGGTGTGAGTATCTTTTTGCAAAATTGCCATAGTTTCCTTCCTATCTGTCAGATATAGATCAGATGGCCTATATTGCAAGATGGCAGGCACATGATCATCACCGACAATGCTTTTTATAAGAGTAGGGATAAAAAATAGAGTTGGTGATGATGGTGGGACTGCCATCCTGCAATGTAGGTCGTCTGATTTATATCTGACGGATAGGAAGGAAAATATGGCAATTTACCCGTACTCTTCACCACATTTGCAGATAAGGCCTTCCCTCGTTCATCCTTTTCTCCCACAAGATCTTGATGTTCCGTGCAACACACGGGCATCTTGCTAGTAAGAGTAGAAATTAGACATATACCACTTCTCGAATCTTGAAACCAACAACATTCCTCCCTTATCTCATCAAAACCGCCAAAGGAATATATTTTGAGTGAAACATAACATATTTTTAGTGATATACGTATTTCAAAACTGGACTTTTGTTCTATCAAATCGGTGAATATGTATTAGTCTACTTTGATTGTGTGGCACCGCATTGGCACATTGCTAGTAGTTATTATAATTTTTTGGACACCAGACAAACGGTGGAGTAAATATACGAAGAGAAGAGGCGCACGCACGTAGTCGGCCTCTTGTTGTCTCGCACACATGAGTGTTACGTAAAGGCGACGTTAACAAATAAACCCTAAAACCCTAGGTGCACGATTGCTGCATTCGCGGGTACACGGTACGTGGTGGAGCACCTTTGTAGGAATAGTCAGCTCGCGTGATAATTTGATCCGTAGGAGTTGATGGTCGGGACCATAGGTGAACGACTTGGACCACGGTGGCTCGCCAGTTGCCACAGATTGAGTAGTCACGTTTAAAATATCATTTTTTAGCGGGGTTAAGAGTTCCGATTTTCAATGGCGCGTTATAAATAGTAAGTAGTTTTTAGAACGATTGGTATGGAGCGAAAATGGAATTCATAGTACTACGTACCTCCTTGGCGTATGGTTGTATGGTTTTTTTTGCGATGGAGGTTGTATGGGTTTATGTTGCGAGATGTTGAACCTGGTAGTTCTAGGGCAAATACTATGGTTTAGATTTAGATGCTGGTTTTCAGTAATGAAAATCGGAAGGGAAAACCCTTCTTTGATTAAAAAAACTACTACCTCCATTCTGGTTTACTAGTCCCCATCGTACTTTGGGTCAAAGTTTGTCCACGAATTTTACTTGTAAAATGTGAATGGAAAACGAGATGCATGCATGAACACTAGTTACTCTAACTCCCCTCTAACTCCCCTCTCTTCTTTAATTCTTTGCCACATCAGCATGTTTGATATTCCCGTGTGCATGATACCAGCTAAGATACCACCATTATGGCCAGCCTTAATCATCGCATGCAATAATTTAGTGCACCTTGAAATATGAACATGTGTGGGGCGTGTATGTTTTTAATGACTTGAGACTATACCTAGCCCGGCATGCAAGATGACTTATTATGCACCGTTCCCCATACCTGCAGGAAGCCCGTTCATCTCCAAATCTTTTCCTCTCCATGTGTGGAAACAATATGCCTGCCAAACTCTCCTTCTCCCTCCGGCGGTCCCACCACTCCACCCCGTGTGAAAAAATCTGCATGCATGACTCTCCTCCCCCCACGCTCGTCCAATCCGTTGTGACCAGCAATATTTCCACCCCTTTGCTCCCCCGTAATTTACTCCAACAAATATGCCCACGTAGCTGTTACTTAACTGCAGGTGCATTGGGTCACTGACATATGGACCCAACAGGGGTCTGGCCCACATGTCAGTGACGCAACTGGACCTGCAGTTAAGTCAGTGCAACTCGGTCCATATCTTACGTAGGTGTGCCATTGCTCGCTATAAATACTGCGCCTCCCACGACATCGCTATCTCCTCCCCCTCATGTTCACGTTCATCGCTATCTCCTCCCCCTCCCTCTCACATCGACCACCATGGCATCGCCCCTCCCAAGCCCTAGGATCCCCTCGCTGCACCGCGTGGACGGTCACGCGTCGCCGTTCCATTCCTCGCCGCCACTAGTCCAGAAGGACGCGTCGGTGTTCCGCTCCTCGCCGCTACGCGGCGCGTCGCCGTTCCGTTCCTCGCCGCCACTAGTCGAGGAGGACGCGTCGGCGTTCCGCTCCTCGCTGCGATGTGATGCGTCGCCGTTCCATTCCTTGCCACCACTAGCCGAGGAGGACGCGTCGGTGTTCCGCTCCTCGCTGCGACGCGTCGAGGTGGACGCGTCGGCGTTCCCAATCTCGCCAGCACGCGCGCCGGAGGACGCGTCGGCTCCCCGCTACGAGGAGAATGCCGCGCCGCCCACCGAGCCCCCCAGCCTTGAGGAGCTTTGGTAAGAAATGGATGTCGCCTGGTGGGAGGCTATGCCTCCAGCAGAGCGCGCCAAAATAGAGGCGGAGAAGAAGGCCGAGGAAGAGAAGCGCACCGCGGAACAAGCTGCCTGGGAGGCCTATGTCGCGTCCGAGAGAGTCAGGTGATTGGCTCTTTGGCAGAAGGCTCGTCCGAGGGTCGTGAGGGTGGGGGAGGACGCCCGTGCCGACGCCCTGAGTGCAGTCGGGCCCAAGCGCCTCATCTACGCTTGGCGGTATGTGGACCGGGTGCACGCTTCCAGCAAGGAGGAGTACCTGTTGGCGCCGGATCAACACACCGGTGAGATCGCGCTCGCCCGCCGGCAAGCCACCAATCAGCACCTCACGAGTTGCGAGGCTGAGGAAGAGGTGTTGTGCCGGCGCGCTGGGAAACGGCCGCGCACCAGGGCACTCGTGGCGCGCCGCAAGCGCTCTTGTGAGCGTCGTGGCTTTTAGGAGGAGTATAATTTTTGTTTTGTAAGGCGATCTCATTAGTTTTGGGACACAAATGATAAATACCGAACGTTCAGGAATTTTTAGCGTCCTTAATTAAGTATGTAAAAGGGAAAGTTTGGAAACCTTGTGTATTCATACGCATTTTGCAAGTACGTGCATATAGCACAAACTTTACTATATACTATCGCACTACACGTCTCTCTCGATATATGCTTGCAGACTGTGCTACTCCCTCCGTCCAGGTCAATAAGTCATCTTTGGTTGTGCACCGTGACCAAGAAGGAGGGAAGACTTATACACCTAGACGGAGGGAGTGCTACTATTACTTATGTGTTGGGTTTCGTAGTAATTTCAAAAAAATTCCTACGCGCACACAGGATCATGTGATGCATAGCAACGAGGGGAAGAGTATTGTCTACGTACCCTACGCAGACCGACTGCGGAAGCGATGACACGACGTAGAGGAAGTAGTCGTACGTCTTCACGATCCAACCGATCAAGCACCGAAACTACGGCACCTCCGAGTTCGAGCACACGTTCAGCTCGATGACGATCCCCGGACTCCGATCCAGCAAAGTGTCGGGGAAGAGTTCCGTCAGCACGACGGCGTGGTGACGATCTTGATGAACTACAGCAGCAGGGCTTCGCCTAAACTCCGCTACAGTATTATCGAGGAATATGGTGGCAGGGGGCACCGCACACGGCTAAGGAATCGATCACGTGGATCAACTTGTGTCAACTTGTGTGTTTAGAGGTGCCCCTGCCTCAGTATATAAAGGAGCCAAGGGGGGAGGGTGCGCCGGCCAGGAGGAGGAGGCGCAGGAGGAGTCCTACTCCTACCGGGAGTAGGACTCCCCTCCAATCCTATTCCAACTAGGATTCCCAAGGGGGAAAGAGGGAGAGGGGTGGCCGGCCACCTCTCCTAGTCCTAATAGGACTAGGGGAAGGGGGGAGGCGCGCAGCCCCCTTGGGCTGCCCCTTTCTCCTTTCCACTAAGGCCCATGAAGGCCCATGTGGTTCCCGGGGGGTTCCGGTAACCTCCCGGTAACCCGGTAAAATCCCGATTTCACCCGGAACACTTCCGATGTCCAAACATAGGCTTCCAATATATCAATCTTTATGTCTCGACCATTTCGAGACTCCTCGTCATGTCCGTGATCACATCCGGGACTCCGAACAACCTTCGGTACATCAAAATGCATAAACTCATAATATAACTGTCATCGTAACCTTAAGCGTGCGGACCCTACGGGTTCGAGAACAATGTAGACATGACCGAGACATGTCTCTGGTCAATAACCAATAGCGGGACCTGGATGCCCATATTGGCTCCTACATATTCTACGAAGATCTTTATCGGTCAGACCGCATAACAACATACGTTGTTCCCTTTGTCATCGGTATGTTACTTGCCCGAGATTCGATCGTTGGTATCCAATACCTAGTTCAATCTCGTTACCGGCAAGTCTCTTTACTCGTTCCGTAATACATCATCTCACAACTAACATATTAGTTGTAATGCTTGCAAGGCTTATGTGATGTGTATTACCGAGAGGGCCCAGAGATACCTCTCCGACAATCGGAGTGACAAATCCTAATCTCGAAATACGCCAACCCAACATCGACCATTGGAGACACCTGTAGTACTCCTTTATAATCACCCAGTTACGTTGTGACGTTTGGTAGTACCCAAAGTGTTCCTCCGGTAAACGGGAGTTGCATAATCTCATAGTCATAGGAACATGTATAAGTCATGAAGAAAGCAATAGCAACATACTAAACGATCGGGTGCTAAGCTAATGGAATGGGTCATGTCAATCAGATCATTCTACTAATGATGTGACCTCGTTAATCAAATAACAACTCTTTGTTCATGGTTAGGAAACATAACCATCTTTGATTAACGAGCTAGTCAAGTAGAGGCATACTAGTGACACTATGTTTGTCTATGTATTCACACATGTATTATGTTTCCGGTAAATACAATTCTAGCATGAATAATAAACATTTATCATGATTATAAGGAAATAAATAATAACTTTATTATTGCCTCTAGGGCATATTTCCTTCAGTCTCCCACTTGCACTAGAGTCAATAATCTAGATTACACTGTAATGATTCTAACACCCATGGAGCCTTGGTGCTGATCATGTTTTGCTCGTGGAAGAGGCTTAGTCAACGCGTCTGCAACATTCAGATCCGTATGTATCTTGCAAATCTCTATGTCTCCCACCTGGACTAGATCCCGGATGGAGTTGAAGCGTCTCTTCATGTGTTTGGTCCTTTTGTGAAATCTGGATTCCTTTGCCAAGGCAATTGCACCAGTATTGTCACAAAAGATTTTCATTGGACCCGATGCACTAGGTATGACACCTAGATCGGATATGAACTCCTTCATCCAGACTCCTTCATTTGCTGCTTCCGAAGCAGCTATGTATTCCGCTTCACATGTAGATCCCGCTACGACGCTTTGTTTAGAACTGCACCAACTAACAGCTCCACCGTTTAATGTAAACACGTATCCAGTTTGCGATTTAGAATCGTCCGGATCAGTGTCAAAGCTTGCATCAACGTAACCTTTTACGATGAGCTCTTTGTCACTTCCATATACGAGAAACATATCCTTAGTCCTTTTCAGGTATTTCAGGATGTTCTTGACCGCTGTCCAGTGATCCATTCCTGGATTACTTTGGTACCTCCCTGCTAAACTTATAGCAAGGCACACATCAGGTCTGGTACACAGCATTGCATACATGATAGAGCCTATGGCTGATGCATAGGGAACATCTTTCATATTCTCTCTATCTTCTGCAGTGGTCGGGCATTGAGTCTTACTCAATTTCACACCTTGTAACACAGGCAAGAACCCTTTCTTTGCTTGATCCATTTTGAACTTCTTCAAAATTGTGTCAAGGTATGTGCTTTGTGAAAGTCCAATTAAGCGTCTTGATCTATCTCTATAGATCTTAATGCCTAATATGTAAGCAGCTTCACCGAGGTATTTCATTGAAAAACTTTTATTCAAGTATCCCTTTATGCTATCCAGAAATTCTATTTCCAATCAGTAATATGTCATCCACATATAATATCAGAAATGCTACAGAGCTCCCACTCACTTTCTTGTAAATACAGGCTTCTCCGAAAGTCTGTATAAAACCAAATGCTTTGATCACACTATCAAAACGTTTATTCCAACTCCGAGAGGCTTGCACCAGTCCATAAATGGATCGCTGGAGCTTGCACACTTTGTTAGCTCCCTTTGGATCGACAAAACCTTCTGGTTGCATCATATACAACTCTTCTTCCAGGAATCCATTCAGGAATGCAGTTTTGACATCCATTTGCCAAATTTCATAATCATAAAATGCGGCAATTGCTAACATGATTCGGACGGACTTAAGCATCGCTACGGGTGAGAAGGTCTCATCGTAGTTAATTCCTTGAACTTGTCGAAAACCTTTTGTGACAAGTCGAGCTTTGTAGACAGTAACATTACCATCAGCGTCAGTCTTCTTCTTAAAGATCCATTTATTCTCAATTGCTTGCCGATCATCGGGCAAGTCAACCAAAGTCCATACTTTGTTCTCATACATGGATCCCATCTCAGATTTCATGGCTTCAAGCCACTTTGCGGAATCTGGGCTCACCATCGCTTCTTCATAGTTCGTAGGTTCATCATGATCTAGTAGCATGACTTCCAGAACAGGATTTCCGTACCACTCTGGCGCGGATCTTACTCTGGTTGATCTACGTGGTTCAGTAGTATCTTGATCTGAAGTTTCATGATCATTATCATTGGCTTCCTCACTAACCGGTGTAGGTGTCACTGAAACAGTTTTCTGTGATGAGCTACTCTCCAGTAAGGGAGCAGGTACAGTTACCTCGTCAAGTTCTACTTTCCTCCCATTCACTTCTTTCGAGAGAAACTCCTTCTCTAGAAATGATCCATTCTTAGCAACGAATGTTTTGCCTTCGGATCTGTGATAGAAGGTGTACCCAACAGTTTCCTTTGGGTATCCTATGAAGACACATTTCTCCGATTTGGGTTCGAGCTTATCAGGTTGAAGTTTTTTCACATAAGCATCGCAGCCCCAAACTTTAAGAAACGACAACTTTGGTTTCTTGCCAAACCACAGTTCATAAGGCGTCGTCTCAACGGATTTTGATGGTGCCCTATTTAACGTGAATGCGGCCGTCTCTAAAGCATATCCCAAAATGATAGCGGTAAATCAGTAAGAGACATCATAGATCGCACCATATCTAGTAAAGTACGATTACGACGTTCGGACACACCATTACGCTGTGGTGTTCCGGGTGGCGTGAGTTGCGAAACTATTCCACAATTTTTCAAATGTACACCAAACTCGTAACTCAAATATTCTCCTCCACGATCAGATCGTAGAAACTTAATTTTCTTGTTACGATGATTTTCAACTTCACTCTGAAATTCTTTGAACTTTTCAAATGTTTCAGACTTATGTTTCATTAAGTAAATATACCCATATCTGCTTAAATCATCTGTGAAGGTGAGAAAATAACGATATCCGCCACGAGCCTCAATATTCATCGGGCCACATACATCGGTATGTATGATTTCCAACAAATCTGTTGCTCTCTCCATAGTACCGGAGAACGGTGTTTTAGTCATCTTGCCCAAGAGGCACGGTTCGCAAGTACCAAGTGATTCATAATCAAGTGGTTCCAAAAGTCCATCGGTATGGAGTTTCTTCATGCGCTTTATACCGATATGACCTAAACGACAGTGCCACAAATAAGTTGCACTTTCATTATCAACTCTGCATCTTTTGGCTTCAACATTATGAATATGTGTATTACTACTATCGAGATTTAGTAAGAATAGACCACTCTTCAAGGGTGCATGACCATAAAAGATATTACTCATATAAATAGAACAACCATTATTCTCTGATTTAAATGAATAACCGTCTCGCATTAAACAAGATCCAGATATAATGTTCATGCTCAACGCTGGCACCAAATAACAATTATTTAGGTCTAATATTAATCCCGAAGGTAGATGTAGAGGTAGCGTGCCGACTGCGATCACATCGACTTTGGAACCGTTTCCCACGCGCATCGTCACCTCGTCCTTTGCTAGTGCCCGCTTATTCTGTAGTCCCTGTTTCGAGTTGCAAATATTAGCAACAGAACCAGTATCAAATACCCAGGTGCTACTGCGAGCTCTAGTAAGGTACACATCAATAACATGTATATCACATATACCTTTGTTCACCTTGCCATCCTTCTTATCCGCCAAATACTTGGGGCAGTTCCGCTTCCAGTGACCAGTCTGCTTGCAGTAGAAGCACTCAGTTTCAGGCTTAGGTCTAGACTTGGGTTTCTTCTCTTGAGCAGCAACTTGCTTGCCGTTCTTTTTGAAGTTCCCCTTTTTCTTCCCTTTGCCCTTTTTCTTGAAACTAGTGGTCTTGTTAACCATCAACACTTGATGCTCCTTCTTGATTTCTACCTCCGCAGCTTTCAGCATTGCGAAGAGCTCGGGAATAGTCTTGTTCATCCCTTGCATATTATAGTTCATCACGAAGCTCTTGTAGCTTGGTGGCAGTGATTGGAGAATTCTGTCAATGACGCAATCATCCGGAAGATTAACTCCCAATTGAATCAAGTGATTATTATACCCAGACATTTTGAGTATATGCTCACTGACAAAACTGTTCTCCTCCATCTTGCAGCTATAGAACTTATTGGAGACTTCATATCTCTCAATCCGGGCATTTGCTTGAAATATTAACTTCAACTCCTGGAACATCTCATATGCTCCATGACGTTCAAAACGTCGTTGAAGTCCCGATTCTAAGCCGTAAAGCATGGCACACTGAACTATCGAGTAGTCATCAGCTTTGCTCTGCCAGACGTTCATAACATCTGGCGTTGCTCCAGCAGCAGGCCTGGCACCCAGCGGTGCTTCCAGGACGTAATTCTTCTGTGCAGCAATGAGGATAATCCTCAAGTTACGGACCCAGTCCGTGTAATTGCTACCATCATCTTTCAACTTTGCTTTCTCAAGGAACGCATTAAAATTTAACGGAACAACAGCACGAGCCATCTATCTACAATCAACATAAACAAGCAAGATACTATCAGGGACTAAGTTCATGATAAATTTTAAGTTCAATTAATTATATTACAAAAGAACTCCCACTTAGATAGACATCTCTCTAATCCTCTAAGTGATCACGTGATCCAAATCAACTAAACCATAACCGATCATCACGTGAGATGGAGTAGTTTTCAATGGTGAACATCGTTATGTTGATCATATCTACTATATGATTCACGCTCGACCTTTCGGTCTCCGTGTTCCGAGGCCATATCTGCATATGCTAGGCTCGTCAAGTTTAACCTGAGTATTCTGCGTGTGCAAAACTGGCTTGCACCCATTGTAGATGGACGTAGAGCTTATCACACCCGATCATCACGTGGTGTCTGGGCACGACGAACTTTGGCAACGGTGCATACTCAGGGAGAACACTTCTTGATAATTTAGTGAGAGATCATCTTATAATGCTACCGTCAATCAAAGCAAGATAAGATGCATAAAAAATAAACATCACATGCAATCAATATAAGTGATATGATATGGCCATCATCATCTCGTGCTTGTGATCTCCATCTCCGAAGCACCGTCATGATCACCATCGTCACCGGCACGACACCTTGATCTCCATCGTAGCATCGTTGTCGTCTCGCCAATCTTATGCTTCCACGACTATCACTACCGTTTAGTAATAAAGTAAAGCATTACATCGCGATTGCATTGCATACAATAAAGCGACAACCATATGGCTCCTGCCAGTTGCCGATAACTCGGTTACAAAACATGATCATCTCATACAATAAAATTCAGCATCATGCTTGACCATATCACATCACAACATGCCCTGCAAAAACAAGTTAGACGTCCTCTACTTTGTTGTTGCATGTTTTACGTGGCTGCTACGGGCTTAAGTAAGAACCAATCTCACCTACGCATCAAAACCACAACGATAGTTTGTCAAATAGACTCCGTTTTAACCTTCGCAAGGACCGGGCGTAGCCATACTTGGTTCAACTAAAGTTGGAGAGGCAGTCGCCCGCAAGCCATCTCTGTGCAAAGCACGTCGAGGGAACCGGTCTCGCGTAAGCGTACGCGTAAGGTTGGTCTGGGTCGTCTCGTCCAACAATACCGCCGAACCAAAATATGACATGCTGGTAGGCAGTATGACTTCTATCGTCCACAACTCACTTGTGTTCTACTCGTGCATATAACATCAACATCATTAACTTAGGCTCGGATGCCACTGTTGGGTTTCGTAGTAATTTCAAAAATTTTCCTACGCGCACACAGGATCATGTGATGCATAGCAACGAGGGGAAGAGTATTGTCTATGTACCCTACGCAGACTGACTGCGGAAGCGATGACACGACGTAGAGGAAGTAGTCGTACGTCTTCACGATCCAACCGATCAAGCACCGAAACTACGGCACCTCCGAGTTCGAGCACACGTTCAGCTCGATGACGATCCCCGGACTCCGATCCAGCAAAGTGTCGGGGAAGAGTTCCGTCAGCACGACGGCGTGGTGACGATCTTGATGAACTACAGCAGCAGGGCTTCGCCTAAACTCCGCTACAGTATTATCGAGGAACATGGTGGCAGGGGGCACCGCACACGGCTAAGGAATCGATCACGTGGATCAACTTGTGTAAACTTGTGTGTTTAGAGGTGCCCCTGCCTCAGTATATAAAGGAGCCAAGGGGGGAGGGTGCGCCAACCAGGAGGAGGAGGCGCAGGAGGAGTCCTACTCCTACCGGGAGTAGGACTCCCCTCCAATCCTATTCCAACTAGGATTCCCAAGGGGGAAAGAGGGAGAGGGGTGGCCGGCCACCTCTCCTAGTCCTAATAGGACTAGGGGAAGGGGGAGGCGTGCAGCCCCCTTGGGCTGCCCCTTTCTCCTTTCCACTAAGGCCCATGAAGGCCCATGTGGTTCCCGGGGGGTTCCGGTAACCTCCCGGTAACCCGGTAAAATCCCGATTTCACCCGGAACACTTCCGATGTCCAAACATAGGCTTCCAATATATCAATCTTTATGTCTCGACCATTTCGAGACTCCTCGTCATGTCCGTGATCACATCCGGGACTCCGAACAACCTTCGGTACATCAAAATGCATAAACTCATAATATAACTGTCATCGTAACCTTAAGCGTGCGGACCCTACGGGTTCGAGAACAATGTAGACATGACCGAGACATGTCTCTGGTCAATAACCAATAGCGGGACCTGGATGCCCATATTGGCTCCTACATATTCTACGAAGATCTTTATCGGTCAGACCGCATAACAACATACGTTGTTCCCTTTGTCATCGGTATGTTACTTGCCCGAGATTCGATCGTCGGTATCCAATACCTAGTTCAATCTCGTTACCGGCAAGTCTCTTTACTCGTTCCGTAATACATCATCTCACAACTAACATATTAGTTGTAATGCTTGCAAGGCTTATGTGATGTGTATTACCGAGAGGGCCCAGAGATACCTCTCCGACAATCGGAGTGACAAATCCTAATCTCGAAATACGCCAACCCAACATCGACCATTGGAGACACCTGTAGTACTCCTTTGTAATCACCCAGTTACGTTGTGACGTTTGGTAGTACCCAAAGTGTTCCTCCGGTAAACGGGAGTTGCATAATCTCATAGTCATAGGAACATGTATAAGTCATGAAGAAAGCAATAGCAACATACTAAACGATCGGGTGCTAAGCTAATGGAATGGGTCATGTCAATCAGATCATTCTACTAATGATGTGACCTCGTTAATCAAATAACAACTCTTTGTTCATGGTTAGGAAACATAACCATCTTTGATTAACGAGCTAGTCAAGTAGAGGCATACTAGTGACACTATGTTTGTCTATGTATTCACACATGTATTATGTTTCCGGTAAATACAATTCTAGCATGAATAATAAACATTTATCATGATTATAAGGAAATAAATAATAACTTTATTATTGCCTCTAGGGCATATTTCCTTCATTATGTACGTGCAAAGGCATGTTTTAACATTACGATGCAGTTTTTGTAAAAGTAGAAAAACATCACTAGTCAAGCTTGTGATTATTTGGTTTTCATAAGATGACTTACACACCTAGACGGAGGGATTACAATGGTGAGGAATAAACCAGTTAAATCTTTGGTCAAAATTTAGCACAAATTACAATGGTGAGGTATAAACCAGGACGGAGTAGTAGTTTAGAAGCCCAAATAAATGAGTGAGGCGCCTTGTGGGAAAAGCTAGGGAAGCCGCCAAAAGAACTGGCCCTAGGAGTAGTAGCTAGGGATCGAGTGTGCGAGATGAACCGGAGAATGTAAATGCAGAGAGATGAAATTCAAAAAAGACGGAGGGATGTGATCGTTGCTTGTCCGTTTATTTTACCAGGCCACTTATTACTGGGAGTGGTTGGGTTTTGTGATATGACGGTGTTACTGCCGCGCCACGAGCGGGGTGAGAGGTGAGACTCCTGTGCAGCGCCGCCCTCTACACTTGTACTACATCGGTCGTGGTTTATTAGTCCCCCATTGAATGTGACTGAAGATTTAACTGACAAAATGTTAGTGCATGTCAACAAAAACTATATCATTGGATTCGTATTTGAACATAGTTTTGAATGATATAATTTTAGGTGACATGCATCAACATTTATCGTACTATATATAATGTTAGTTCAATTTTTGGTCGTTCTAATATATAGTACTCCCTCCGGTCCTTTTTTCTTTGCGTTCTATGCTCAGCCCGCATACCAAGGAGAGGAGAGAGCAGCAAAAATTGGACTGTTTTGCCCCTGGTTTGCTACAGAAGGGACGTTGGGTAGTTATTGTGCGCATGCAACGATTGGCTCGACACCCTGTACTCTCGCGCCCACGTTCTCCTTTGTTCACCTCTCTGCATGCATGCGGGTTCTCTCTCTCCGCTCAATCTCTGCATGCATGCGGGTTCTCTCTCTCCGCTCAATCTCTGCATGCAGGCGCATGCGTCTCTCTCTCTCTCTGTGCAAAATCTTCTCAGCATCCACGCCAATATCTCACCCATTGCATGGCGTTTGAGCATGAAGAACACCGAGGCAAGAAGAACAACATCGTGGCTTGATGCTGGTGGAATTGGAGCCAAAATAATTCGTTTAATTTTGGCAGATGAAATCTTTCCGCCAAAATTTTCAACTCCCTCCTAAACTGAATAGCCCGCCATAGATTAGCAGCTCGACCAGCACCTGTACGACGTGCTCAAGCGCGTGGATGCCACCGTCATCCAGGTGCATGCTGCAGTCTGCGAGCGCGCCGCCTTGCACGAGTGCATCGCCATCCGCGGGTGCGCCGCACACCTGGAACACATCGCCTAGCTGCAACACGTTGTCGTCAGTTAGCGCCCCGTCTTCCACAAGTGCGTCGTCGTCCATGAGCGGGAGCACTCTTCGGTACGCGAGCTCGATGTCGTCCACGTCAAGCAAGGTTTCATCCATGGTCTCACTACGGTTGGCTATCCTACCACAACCATGATGGGTGCATTTCATCCATGGAGATGTACGGGATGTAGCAGAGATGGGAGAATGGGAAGGTGAGATGGGACCGGTGGGGACTGGGGAGGAGAGTAAGAGGTAGGCGGCTGGCTGCCTTGGGAAGGCTCGAAGGACATGCATGGGAGAGAGAGATGGGAGTAACTGCAGGCATGCGTGCGAGCGAACATAAAGGAGGGGTAAAGTTGGAAAGAACAGCCCCAACACGCTAATACGCAGAGCATTGCGGGAAAAATGGATTTTTCTTAAACGCGGACTAAAAAGGACCGGAGGGAGTAGTAAGGTGCCCGTGCGTTGCACCGAAGAGTGAAATGCATTGATCGGGTAGTTGTTTGTTTTGACAAAGGATGTGGGGGTCATCTCATGTGTAACGGGTATCGATAGGTTTCTTCGGATATTATTTCATCTCTAGAGCTCACAAACATCCGGGTGAAATAGATAAAAAGGTATCGTTTGCAAACAAAAGCGTTCAACTGTTCAGCCTGCATCCAAAACTTGTGAAGAAATAACACTTATTGTGCTTTGCAAGAAATGATCTTTAAGAATTAGTTTTTGAGTATCGATTGTTATACATGTTGGCTACAGATGACATGGCACTTTCTTATAGTCAACAGTTGGCTATACTATTAAGTAATATTAACCATGCCCTTATACACCTAGACGGAGGGATTAAATCAGGATGACTGCAAGAGGGTAGAGGAGATGTAAGAAATGGTTCATCGTAAGTCTTTCACCAGTACTATAGTAAAAATTCATACATGGAAGATTCTAGACTAAACCCTAAACGGATACACTTTTATTCATGTGCGATACTCCAATAGAGCAAGATCCTGCATGGAAGTCTCCACATGCTTAGACAGCGGATTACAATGAGCGAAGACTAATGATCAACATTTAACTTGATAATGCGTATGTCCAGGTGAACCTCCTTGGATTTCGAACAGGAAGGACAGAAACACATACGGTGCAACGGGAGCAGCACCGTTGGTGTTGAGGTTGTGTAACACCCCGGATGTGACTTTCCCAATTTGTAATCCAACTCTTGCCGTTTCCGGAGTTAAGTTATATTTATTTTCTCGGGTTCGGTTCCTTGTCTCCGTGTGTTGTTGTTGTTGTCATGCATCTCATATCATGTCATCATGTGCATTGCATTTGCATATGTGTTCGTCTCATGCATTCGAGCATTTTCCCCGTTGTCCGTTTTGCATTCTTCCGCTTCGTTCTCCTCCGGTGGTCATTTCTAGCTTTCTTTCGTGTGTGGGGATTAAACATTTCCGGATTGGACCGAGACTTGCCAAGCGGCCTTGGTTTACTACCAGTAGACCGCCTGCAAGTTTCGTATCATTTGGACTTCGTTTGATACTCCAACGGTTAACCGAGGGACCGAAAAGGCCTCGTGTGTGTTGCAGCCCAACACCCCTCCAATTTGGCCCAAAACCCACATAACTCTGCTCCATCATCTAGAGCGTTCGATCACGATCGCGTGGCCGAAAACCGCACCTCATTTGGACTCTCCTAGCTCCCTCTACCTATAAAACTAGCCCCTCCTCCGAAATTCCGGATCCCCCTCGTCCGCAAACCCTAAAATCCATCTCGCGCCGCGCCGGACGTGTCCGTTCCGGCCGGACACGCCGCAGCCGCCGCCCGCAGCCAGTGGCAGCGCGCCACGTGGCCGCCCCACCACCGCCGCCGCCGCAGCCCACTCGGGCCCGGGGCAGGCCCTCCCGGCCCAGCCGCCCCGCGAGCCGCCTGAGCCGCCTCCTTGCGCGCCGCGCCGCCGCCTCCCTCGACTCCGGTGGCCGCGCCACCGTACGCCATCGCTGCCCGGCCGCGCCGCCCCGCCATACGCCATCGCTGCCCGGACGCGCCGCCCCGCCGCCCGGTCGCAGCTCCTCGCCGGCCCCGCCGCCTCCGCCCGCCCCGCGTCGCCCCGCCGGCCACCGCAGCCTCCTCCGGCCTCGCCCCTCGCCTCGGCCTCTCCCTCCGGCGCCGGTGAACAGGAGCTCTGGCGAGAGCTCCGGTGAACCTCGATCCGCGTGCTGCGCCCAGATCTGATTCGGTTGCTACAGTAACCCTAATTTTCGCGAGGTTGATTTTTCTCTGTCCCAGAATTCCAGATCCATGTGCCCTTCTTCCTAACTCCGTAACTTTGCATCAGTAGCTCCGATTCATGCATATAGCATATCAAAATGTTCATCTCAGAGAGTACATCATTACATTCCATTGCATCATTTTCATTTGAGTTCCTCTTGATGCCCGAAATGTCGTTAGAAGAGGACTACTTGAGATAATTGTCAGATCTGCTAATCCGTTTAGGGTTTTGACATTTTTGCCATGATTAATGTGTGCATGATATGCCCTAATGCTCTACATGTGTTTTGTTAAGGGTTTTGTCATCTTTCCAGAGGTGCAACCCATGTATTTTTGTGATGTGTGTGGTGACTTGTGCAAGCTTGCAAAGTGGTGCACTTGCTAATTCTGTTTTCAGGGACTTAGTAATTTCACTAAGTCCTAGAGCTGTTTATCTCATGATGCCATATGTTCATGTTGTTTCCTAGTGATCCGTGCCTCTTTTGAGGATGATCAGTAAGGATGTTTTGTTAATATTGTATTACTCTATCCATCCGTGTCCTTGTTTGCAATTATGGGGCACCCTAGCTTGAGTCAATCGAGCTATATTTTTGCTACTTTGTGAATCTGGGCAGATTGTCAACTTGTTTGCGATTTTGCCGATGATGTTGTAGTTGATCTGTGCATGCTATGCTATTGTTCTTGCCATGTCTAGCTTGAATTTTGTGCCTTCTTGATGGTTGTATGCTTGTCTTGCCATGACTTGCACCGTAGTGAGTGCATCGAGCTCGTAAACATGCCTACTTGAGTTATATTTCAGCATGTGTGAGTTTTCACTAAGTCTGAAAACTAAATATGTTTTTGCTATGTTCACATGCTTGCAATTGTATTTTCTGATCCCTTTTGGCTCAAGGTCACTAAGGACTTTTGTTAAGCTCTTTGAGTAGCTCCATGCCATGCTTTACTTTTCCATGTTCAGGTCATGTAACATGTAGTTTCGGTGCTCCGAAAAGTGCTACCCGATCTGAAATTCCAGACAAGTGTTAATTTCACTATCTGAAATCTGTTTGTCATATGCATTTTTGCCATGCTTGTTTGAACCTGTTAATGGATGATTTGGCCGTAGCTCAGTGCTAGACTTTTGTTAAGCATCTTGTATGCTTCCCTGCCATGTATTTTGTTGTCATGTTTGGGTGCTGTAGCATGTTCATCTCATTGCATCTAGATGGCTACTTGCTGTAAATCGCAGACCGGTGTCATTTTAAATCGCTTGCCATTTCCAAACCGTAACTCCGATTCCGGCGTTCCTTATATCGTTTTCAAGCGATTTCATCTCATCTTTCCAGTGGCACACTTGGAATCCCAAGTTGAGGCCAGGTTCATGCATTTCCTGTCATATCTTGCATTTCGCATCCCGCATAGCATATCATCATTGCACCATATTGCTTGATCCTTGCACATGGTTGATTGTATCCTTGTTGCTTCTTTGTCTTGTTTGGGTAGAGCCAGGAGACGAGTTCGCTAACGAGGAGCCCGTTGAGTTTGCTTTCGAGGATCCAGTCAACTCTGACAACTGTGCAGGCAAGATGATCATACCCTCAATATCACTACTATCTTTTCTATGCTAGTTTGCTCGCTCTTTTGCTATGCCATTGCTACGATGCCTACCACTTGCTTTCAAGCCTCCCAGATTGCCATGTCAAACCACTAACCCACCTTGTCCTATCAAACCGTTGATTGGCCATGTTACCGCTTTGCTCAGCCCCTCTTATAGCGTTGCTAGTTGCAGGTGAAGATTGGAGGCCGTTCCTTGTTGGAACTTTTATTTACTTGTTGGGATATCATTATATTGCTATGTTATCTTAATGCATCTATATACTTGGTAAATGGTGGAAGGCTCGGCCTCTCGCCTAGTGTTTTGTTCCACTCTTGCCGCCCTAGTTTCCGTCATATCGGTGTTATGTTCCCGGATTTTGCGTTCCTTACTCGGTTGGGTTATAATGGGAACCCCTTGATATTTCGCCTTGATTAAAGCTTTTCCAGCAACACCCAACCTTGGTTTTACCATTTGCCACCTAGCCTTTTCTTTCCCTTGGGTTCTGCAGACTCAAGGGTCATCTTATTTTAACCCCCCCCCCCCCGGGCCAGTGCTCCTCTGAGTGTTGGTCCATCTGTCAACTACCGGTGGCCACCAGGGGCAACTCTGGGCTAGCCTACCTGTAACTAGGACAATCTGAGTGTGCCCTGAGAAAGAGATATGTGCAGCTCCTATCGGGATTTGTCGGCACATTCGGGCGGTGTTGCTGGTCTTGTTTTAACCTGTCGAAGTGTCTTGAATTACCGAGATACCGAGTCTGATCGGAACGTCTTGGGAGGAGGTCTATTCCTTCGTTGACCGTGAGAGCTTGTCATGGGCTAAGTTGGGACTCCCCTGCAGGGATTTGAACTTTCAAAAGCCGTGCCCACGGTTATGGGCAGATGGGAATTTGTTAATGTCCGGTTGTAGATAACTTGAACCTTAATTAATTAAAATGAATCAGCTGAGTGTGTCACTGTGATGGCCTCTTCTTGGCGGAGTTCGAGAAGTGGACACGGTGTTGGAGTAATGTTTGCGCAGGTTGCTCTCTAGTTTCACGCTCGCGCTTTGCCTCCTCTTCTCGCTCTCTTTTGCGTATAAGCTAGCCACCATACTTGCTAGTCGCTTGCTGCAGCTCCACTCATATATTTACCTTGCCATACCTATAAGCTTAAATAGTCTTGATCGCGAGGGTGCGAGATTGCTGAGTCCCTGTGGCTCACAGATTACTATTACACCAGATGCAGGGCCTGATGATTCCGCTCCAGGAGACGCGTATGAGCTCAAGTGGGAGTTCGACGAAGACTCTCAATGTTACTACGTTTCCTTTCCTGATGATCAGTAGTGGTGCCCAATTGGGGGTGATTGGGACCGTGTCGCATGTTGGGTTATCTTTTATTTTGGCGCCGTAGTCGGGCCATGAGTGTTTGGTTGATGTAATGTTATTTATGTTCTTGATTGACGTGGCAAGTGTAAGCCAACTATGTTATCTTCCCCTTTATTATTTATATTACATGGGATGGTGTGAAGATTGCCTAACTTGCGACATACGCCTTCAATGCGATTATGTCTCTAAGTCGTGCCTCGACACGTGGGAGCTATAGTCGCATCGAGGGTGTTACAAGTTGGTAATCAGAGCCTTCCCCGACCTTAGGAGCCCCATTGATTGATCATTTTTAGCGGCCGAGTTGTGTCTAGAAAAATGTTTTGAGTCTTTTAGGAATTATATATCGGAGAGATTAGGAATTCTTTTTACTTCCCAGTCTCCTCATCGCTCTGGTAAGGCATCCTAACGTAGAGTTTTGACTCTTCTCTTCTCAAATTTCACTAAAAAAAATTTAGGATCACACGGGTATCTTGGAATCGTTCCGATGGTTTTATGATGAGAACATTGTCTTGGTGCCTCCTGTCAGGGGTTTAGTGGAAGTGTCCCGGGGAGTTGAGCTCTGAGGTGTTGTCATCATAATTTTATCGTTGCAGTTCTGGAATACCTGAGTTTAGTACGCCGACATCGAAAATCTCTTTTATGCAGTTCGTTGGTGAGATAACCTCGACGCCACCCAGTACTGGGGCGGGAGTTCGGGAGTATCGCCATAACTTGTATAACGGATGCTTTTCGAAGGTTGAGGTAGATGGTTTCCGAAGGTTTCTTGGTTATGTGTTGAAGGATGGATACAGCTGGATGTAGGATTTGCTAGTTTGGGTGAGATATTATGCTTCCCCTGTATCCCCAACACCTGATTGCATAACCGGAAAGGTTCGGGAGTTTCATAGGTGGGAATTCTAGTAGCTCTAGTTCTTCTTCCACGGATATTGGTTTGAGATTGGGATTTCTTACCGATTATTCGTTCTTGATCCGTACCTTGTTGATTTATTTCTCTACCTTAATTCTACGTGGCTTCTCAATTTATGGATATGTGACCATTTCAAGAGGAATGCATTCGTTCATTTTGTTCGGATGTGAAGACTATATGTTGCAATTTTCATTCCGTTGGATTCAGCTTCAATATTTGTCTATCAATGTGCTAATGGTGGTCAACCTCTTCAGGATGGCTCCTCCAACGCGCACGACTCCGAATCCTGATCCGCCACCACCTCCACCTCCTCCGGAGGCATGGCAAGCTGTGATGGCCGCAACCAATGCAAACACACAGTTGATCATGCAAATTCTTCAAGAGCGCAATCAAGGCAACCAAGGGAATCAAGGCAGCAATCAGAATCACTTTGCTACACTCAACCAGTTCCTTGCTAACGGGCCAAAGACTTTCAGCAATTGTGTTGAGGCAACCGATGCTGACGATTGGCTTGTGGATCTGTGCAAGCATTTCGAGTGCAGTAACGTCAGGCCTGAGGACTTTGTTAAGTTCGCTTCCTTCCAACTCAAAGATCAAGCTGCAGAATGGTTCCAGCAGTACAAGGACTCCAGAGGTGGACGTGTTATCACTTGGGATGATTTCCGTCGAGATTTCCGAGCTCATCATATTCCCCAGAGCGTGGTTGAAAGCAAGCGTGAGGAATTCCGCAATCTGAAGCAAGGCTCTTTGTCTGTCTATGACTACAACAAGTTGTTCCAGAAGCTCGCCCGCTTTGCCAAGCAGGACGTCCCTGATGAGAAGAGCATGATATACCAGTTCAGGGGTGGTCTCAGAGAAGAAATTCAGCTAGCTCTTGTTCTCTTCGAGCCCTTGAGATACGATGAGTTCTACAACATGGCACTGAAGCAAGAGGCTGCTCAGTTGAGGTGTGATGCTTCCAAGAAGCGAGACAGAGATGTTACTCCTTCTTCCTCTACTCAAGTGGCCAAGCAGCAGAAGTTTTGGCTTCCTCCTCCTCCGTTTCGTCAGCCGTATCAGCAGAAGAGCAAAGGTGGTAGTGGTTCTTCCCACCCACCCAACCCTGGCTTTCAGAACAAGACTTCGTCTCAAGCTCCAAGATCGAGTGCTCCGTATCACCGTCCGCTTTCAGAGGTCACGTGCAACAAGTGCCAACAGAAGGGTCACTATGCCAACAAGTGTTTCAACCAGAGGCGTCTTCCTCCTCCTCCTGTCAGATCGGCAAGTACAGTTGTGGTCAAGCATAACCCCAAGCACGCCAAGGTCAATTTGATGAATGCAGCTCAGGCAGAGGACTCGTCAGATGTCATCATGGGTAACCTTCCTGTTAATGATATTCCTGCAAAAGTTCTTTTTGACACTGGTGCATCGCATTGCTTCATCTCGAGACTGTTTACAAATAGGCATGAATTGGTTTCGCATGTTTTGCCTAGTCCTTTAGCAGTTGTCTCTCCTGGTAAGCGCATGCATGCTAACTCCATCGTTCCGGATGTTTCTATCACTTTGGGTGACAACAAGTTCTTGGCTTCTCCAACGGTTCTCGGTGACTCGAATATTGATCTTATTCTCGGAATGGATTGTCTTTCTAAGCACAAGGCACATCTTGATTGTGCTGCCAGGCAGATTCAATTGACTCATTCGTCTGAGGATGTAATTGTCTTTGCCGCTCGGGATGATACCATCCGTCTGTTTTCTCTCAATGAGAAGGGTGAACTGGATGCTATCTTGCAAATTCCAGTCGTTTGCGAATATCAAGACGTCTTTCCAGAAGAGCTTCCAGGAATGCCTCCGCACCGGCCAGTTGAATTCGTTATTGATCTTGAGCCTGGCACGGAACCTGTGTGCAAACGTCCTTACAAGCTCGGACCTTGAGAGTTGAAGGAGCTGAAGAAGCAACTCGATATTCAAGAGAAAATGGGTCTCATCCGGCCTAGTTCTTCTCCGTGGGATTGTGGTGTTCTTTTTGTGAAGAAGAAGGATGGAACGGACCGACTTTGTGTTGATTACCGTCCAGTGAATAAGAAGACCATCAAGAACAAATACCCACTTCCCAACATCAATGAGCTATTTGAACAACTCAAAGGTGCTCAAGTATTCTCCAAGCTTGATCTCCGTATGGGTTATCATCAGATTCGAATCCGTGAGCAAGATATTCCCAAGACGGCTTTCAGGACAAGCTTTGGTTCATATGAATACACTGTCATGCCTTTTGGCCTCGTCAACGCCCATCCGACGTTCTCTCGCATGATGAACTTCATCTTCAACGCCTACACCAATGACTTCGTTTTGGTCTATCTCGATGACATTCTGGTTTTCTCGAAGAATAAGGAAGATCATGCCAAGCATTTGCGTTTGGTTCTTGATAAGCTCAGAGAACATCAGTTCTACGCCAAGTTCTCCAAGTGTGAATTTTGGCTCGATGAGGTTCTTTATCTTGGTCATATCATCTCTGCCAAGGGCATCACCGTGAATCCTGAGAAGGTGTCTGCAATTGTGAATTGGGAACCTCCTCAGAATGTGAAGCAACTCCATAGCTTCCTCGGTCTCGCAAGCTATTGCCGAAGATTCGTTGAAAACTTTTCTAAGATCGGGAAACCTCTCTCTAATCTTCTCCAGAAGCACGTCAAGTACGTTTGGTCTCCGGAGTGTGATATTGCTTTCAACACTTTGAAAGAGAAATTGATCACTGCTCCAGTTCTGACTCCGCCTGATGAATCGAAGCCGTACGAGGTCTTTTGTGATGCCTCTCTCCAAGGTCTCGGCGCGGTATTGATGCAAGAGAAGAAAGTTGTTGCTTATACCTCTCGCCAGTTGAAGCTGAATGAGAAGAACTACCCCACTCATGATCTCGAGTTGGCGGCAGTTGTGCATGCTCTTTTGACTTGGAGACATCTTCTATTGGGAAGAAAAGTGGACATTTTCACTGATCACAAGAGTCCCAAGTACATCTTCACTCAGCCTAATCTCAACCTCGGGCAAAGTCGATGGGTCGAAATGATTCAAGAGTATAATCTGAGTATCGAGTATACTCCAGGCAAGGCCAATGTGATTGCTGACTTGGAGACATCTTCTATTGGGAAGAAAAGTGGACATTTTCACTGATCACAAGAGTCTCAAGTACATCTTCACTCAGCCTAATCTCAACCTCAGACAAACTCGATGGGTCGAAATGATTCAAGAGTATAATCCGAGTATTGAGTATACTCCAGGCAAGGCCAATGTGATTGCCGACGCTTTGAGCAGGAAAGCTTACTGCAACAGTCAGATTCTCAAGCCTTATCAACCCGAGCCTTGTGAAGCTTTCCGCAAACTTAATCTGCAAGTTGTTCCTCAAGGATTCCTCGCCAACCTTCAAGTCTCTCCTACCTTAGAAGACCAGATTCGCCAAGCCCAGCTTCTTGATGCTATGGTGAAAAAGGTGAAGATTGGGATTGCCAAGAGCCAGTCCAAGTACAAGTGCTACCGCCTTGATGACAAGGACACTCTCTTCTTCGAGGATCGTATTGTTGTACCCAAAGGTGACCTCCGTAAAGTGATCATGAACGAGGCTCATAATTCTCTCCTCTCCATCCACCCTGGGAGCACGAAGATGTATCAGGACCTCAAGCAAGCTTATTGGTGGACTCGAATGAAGCGCGAGATCGCTCAATTCGTGAATGAATGTGATGTCTGCAGAAGAGTGAAGGCAGAACACCAAAGGCCAGCAGGTCTCCTCCAACCTCTTGCCATTCCAGAATGGAAGTTTGACCACATTGAGATGGACTTCGTGACTGGGTTTCCAAAGTCCAAGCGTGGCAATGATGCTATATTCGTTGTCATCGACAAACTCACTAAAGTGGCTCACTTTCTGCCTATCAAAGAGTCTATCACAGCAGCTCAATTGGCAGAGCTTTATACCTCTTGGATTGTCTCTCTGCACGGTATTCCGCAGTTGATCTCTTCAGACCATGGCAGCATCTTTACCTCCAAGTTTTGGGATTCTTTTCAGAAGGCCATGGGCACCAACATCCGTTTCAGCACAGCTTTTCATCCTCAAACTAGCGGTCAAGTCGAGCGTGTCAATCAAATTCTTGAAGATATGCTCAGGGTTTGCGTTATCTCCTTCGGTATGAAGTGGGAAGATTGTCTTCCATATGCCGAGTTCTCCTACAACAACAGTTTTCAAGCAAGTTCGGGCAAGGCCCCATTTGAAATTCTCTATGGCAGGAAGTGTTGTACTCCTCTTAACTGGTCAGAGACCGGTGAACATCGACTTCTTGGAAATGACTTGATCACAGAGGCGGAGGAGATGTGCAAAGTCATTCGTGATAACCTCAAAGAAGCGCAATCGCGCCAGAAGAGCTACTATGATAGTTAGCATCGTGATTTGGCTTTCGAGATCAGAGACCAAGTTTACCTCCGCGTCTCTCCAACGAAAGGTACTCGTCGCTTCGGTATCAAAGGGAAGCTTGCCCCTAGATACGTGGGTCCTTTCAAGATCGTCAGGAAGAGAGGCGATCTCGCCTATCAACTCGAGATTCCTTCAAACTTTGCAAACGTGCACGACGTGTTCCATGTCTCTCAGCTCCGCAAGTGCTTCAAGACACCTGACCGCACCGTCAACTTCGAAGACATTGATCTCCAAGAAGAACTCTCTTATCGTGAGCACCCAGTTGCTATTCTTGAAGAAACTGAGCGCAAGACTCGCAATAAGTCAATCAAATTCCTCAAAGTCAAGTGGTCACACCATTCCGACCGTGAAGCTACCTGGGAACGCGAGGATCACCTCCGTTCTGAGTACCCGGCGTTTTTCCAGTCCTAGATCTCGGGACGAGATCCTTTCGTAGTGGTGGAGTGTTGTAACACCCCGGATGTAATTTACCTTATATGTATCCCAACTCTTTCCATTTCTGGCACTAAGTTATTTTATTTTACTCGGGTTCGGGTTTTTGTCTCCGTGTGTTGTTGCCTTTGTCATGCATCTCATCTCATGTCATCATGTGCATTGCATTTGCATACGTGTTCGTCTCATGTATCCGAGCATTTTCCCCGTTGTCCGTTTTGCATTCCGGCGCTCCTATCTCCTCCGGTGGTCCTTTCTACCTCTTTTTGTGTGGGGGGTTAAACATTTCCGGATTGGACCGAGACTTGCCATGCGGCCTTGGTGTACTACCAGTAGACCGCCTGTCAAGTTTCGTGTCATTTGGACTTTGTTTGATACACCAACGGTTAACCGAGGGACCGAAAAGGCCTCGTGTGTGTTGCAGCCCAACACCCTTCCATTTTGGCCCAAACCCCACCAAAGACCCTTCCATCACCTAGAGCGTTCGATCACGATCACGTGGCCGAAACCCGCGCTCCATTTGGAGCTTCCTAGCTCCCTCTATGCCTATATATAGATCCTCTCCCGAAATTCCCGGATCTCTTCCACCCCCAAACCCTAGCCTTTTCTCCTTCCGCACGCCGGACGTGTCCGGTCTGCGCCGGACATCCCTCCGCCGCCGCCCGCAGCCAACCGGGGGCCACCACGTGGCGCGCCGCCACCCGCAGCCACACCGGCCCGCTCGGCCCGCCGCGGGCTCCCGAACCCGTTCGCCGCGCCGCCGCCTATTGCCTCGTCTTCTCCGCCCGGGAGCGCCGCACGACCCGGCCATCCTCGCCGCACCGCCTCTCCCTGGCCGCGTAGCTCCGCCGGCGACCTCCACCGCCCCTCGCCACCGCGATAACCCAAGCCGTCGCCGTCCCGTTCCTCAAGTCCGGGGACCGCGCCGACCACCGCCGACGCGCCCAGGCCCGGATCCGGCCCCTCCTCACTCCGGCAAGTCCTCCTCCTCTCGGGTCCGGCGAGCCTCGTCGATGCCGGCCACCATGGCCATTAACTCCGGCGACCTCGGGCTTCCTCCGGTGAACAGTACCGCGACCGGATCTGGATCGGTGAACAGTAAACCCTAGATCCGGAGGGTAAAGATTTCACTAAGTCCCCAGTTTTTCAGTATTTTTAACAATCTTCATCATGTCGTAACTCTGTATCTGTAGCTCTGATTTGCGAGTGTAGCATATCAAAATGTTCGCCTCAACGAGTACATCATTTCATCTCATTGCATCATTTTCATTTGAGCTCATCTTGATGCCCGAAATTCTGTTGGAAGAGGGCTATGTGATAAAATTGCCAGATCTGTTTCATCAAATAGGTATTTGTCATTTTTGCCATGATTAATGTGTGCATGATATGCTCCTGAGCTTTACATGTGTTTTGTTATATGACATGCCATCTTTACAGAGGTGCTTACCATGTATTTTTGTGATATGTGTGGTGACTAGCACAAGCTTGCAAAGTAGCATAATCGGTAATGCCGATTTCAGGGACTTAGAATTTCACTAAGTCCTTGTCCTGATTTTGTCGGTATGCCATATGTTCATGTTGTTTTTTCCTAGTGATCCGTGCCTCTTTTGAGGACGATCAGTAAGGATGATTTGTTAACATTGTGGTGCGCTATCCATACATGTCTTTGTTTGCAATTATGGAGCACCCTAGCTTGAGTCAATCGAGCTCTACTTTTGCTATTTCGTGAATCCTGGCAGATTGTTGACTTAGAGATTTTGCCGAGGATGTTGCTATTGATTCGTGCATGCTATGTTGTTGTTATTGCCATGTCTAGCGTCTATGATATGTATACTTTACGGGAGTATGCTTAATTTGTCATGCCATGCTCTGTAGTGAGTGCATCAAGCTCGTAAACATGCCTACTCGTTAACTGATTTGCATGCTCCAGTTTTTCACTAAGTTTGTAATCTGATTATGTTTTTGCCATGTTCACATGCTTGCAATTGTATTTTCTGATCCCTTTTGGCTCAATGTCACTAAGGGACTTTTATTAAGTGCTTTGAGTAGCTTCATGCCATGCCTTGCTTTGCCATGTTAAGTTCCTGTAGCATGTAGTTTTCATGCTCTAAAGTGTGCTACCTGATGTTAAATTCCATACTTCTGTTAATTTCACAAAGTCTGAAACCTGTTATCATTTGCACTTTTGACATGCTTGTTTGAACCTGTTAATGGATGAATTGGCCGTAGCTCAGTGTTCATATTTTGTCAAGCATCATGAGTGGATCCCTGCCATGTATTTTGTTGTCATGTTTGAGTGCTATAGCATAATTATCTTGATGCTTTTAGATGGCTACTTGCTGATTATCGTAGACCGGTGTCATATTTGTTTTGCTTGCCATTTCCAAACCGTGCATCCGATTCCGGTGATCTTTATCTCGATTTCAACCGAAATCACCTCACCTTTCTAGTTGCACTCTTGGATTTCCAAGTTGAGGCCAGGTTCAATCATTCCTTGTCAAATCTTGCATATGCATCACATACCGCATCCCACATAGCATACCATGTTTGCATCATGTTTGTTTGAGCATTGCACGTGGTTGATTGTGTTCCTTTTGCTTGTTTGTCTTGTTTGGGTAGAGCCGGGAGACGAGTTCGCTAACGAGGAGCCCGTTGAGTTTGCTTACGAGGATCAAGTCAACTCTAACAACTTTGCAGGCAAGAGGATCATAGCCTCGAAATCACTTCTATCTTTGCTTGCTAGATGCTCGCTCTTTTGCTATGCCTATGCTATGATGCCTACCACTTGCTTATCATGCCTCCCAAATTGCCATTTTAAACCTCTAACCCACCATGTCCTAGCAAACCGTTGATTGGCTATGTTACCGCCTTGCTCAACCCCTCTTATAGCGTTGCTAGTTGCAGGTGAAGATTGGAGATCGTTCCTTGTTGGAACATTGTTTATTGTTGGGATATGACTATATTATCTTGTTATCTTAATGCACCTATATACCTAGTAAAGGGTGGAAGGCTCGGCCTTTTGCCTAGTGTTTTGTTCCACTCTTGCCGCCCTAGTTTCCGTCATATCGGTGTTATGTTCCCGGATTTTGCGTTCCTTACGCGGTTGGGTAATAATGGGAACCCCTTGATAGTTCGCCTTGAATAAAACTCCTCCAGCAATGCCCAACCTTGGTTTTACCATTTGCCACCTAGCCTCTTTTCCCTTGGGTTTTCGGAGCCCAAGGGTCATCTTATTTAAACCCCCCCCCCGGGCCAGTGCTCCTCTGAGTGTTGGTCCAAACTAGAGCCCTGTGCAGCGCCCCCTCAGGGAAACTCGAGGTTTGGTTTTAGTTGTATGGAGCGCTCATCTGAGTGTGCCCTGGGAACGAGATATGTGCAGCTCCTATCAGGATTTGTCGGCACATTCGGGCGGTGTTGCTGGACTTGTTTTACCATTGTCGAGGATGTCTTGTAAAACCGGGATGCCGAGTCTAATCGGAATGTCTCGGGAGAAGGAATATCCTTTGTTGACCGTGAGAGCTTGTGATGGGCTAAGTTGGGACTCCCCTGCAGGGATGTGAACTTTCGAAAGTCGTGCCCGCAGTTATGGGCAGATGGGAATTTGTTAATATCCGGTTGTAGATAACATGAAACTTAACTTAATTAAAATGAATCAATCACGTGTGTAACCGTGATGGTCTCTTCTCGACGGAGTCCGGGAAGTGAACACGGTGTTGGAGTAATGCTTGACGTAGGTTGTTCTAGGATCACTTCTTGATCATAGTTGTTCGACCGTGCTTTTGCCTTCTCTTCTCGCTCTCTTTTGCGAACAGGTTAGCCACCATATATGCTAGTCGCTTGGTGCAGCTCCACATATTACCTTGCCTTACCTATAAGCTTAAATAGTCTTGATCGCGAGGGTGCGTGATTGCTGAGTCCCCGTGACTCACCGTTTACTTCCAAAACCAGATGCAGGGACCGATGATACCATTCCAGATGATGCGCTTGAGTTCAAGTGGGAGTTCGATGAAGACTCTCGTGGTTACTATGTGTCTTTCCCAGATGATCAGTAGAGGTGCCCAGTTGGGGCGATCAGGGACCGTGTCGCATGTTGGGGTTGATCTTTTATTTTGGTACCGTAGTCGGACCATGGGTGTATTGGATGATTGTAATGTTATTCATGTATTTGTGTGACGTGGCGAGTGTAAGCCAACTATGTATCCTTTCCCCTTTTATATATTTACATGGTTTGTTGTGAAGATTACCTTACTTGCGACATTGCTTTCAATGCGGTTATGCCTCTAAGTCGTGCTTCGACACGTAGGAGATATAGCCGCATCAAGGGTGTTACACCCACCCTCGCCCCAACCCCCACCCATGTCGAGTTTTCTTAGTTCAGTGAGGCCCCACAACCACCCGAGCCCCTTCGATCGCATCGGCGAACTCCGGCGAGCTCTGAAAAATCGACTGACCCAATTTTGAAATTTAGTCTACTGTGATTTAACTAGTGTGGAATATAAAAGGGGAAAACCATAAGCGTTGGGAGTATAGTGTTGAGCATGCCATGGCGGATCTGAAGGTGCAAACCGGACAAAGGCAACTTCGCAACCAAGAGAAGAAATCAGAGTAAAGCAGTGGCGATCTATTTTCTTGCTTCGATAAATAAGTTGAGCAGATACGAAAGAGTACCGCCTCTGGTGCGGCGCCGTGTACGCATCTGCTGAGAATTTGACGGTGCTGCGGTAGCGATGGCTGTCGGCGGCATGGAAGCAGATCTAGGAGGGTAGACGGTGGCAGCGGGGCACGGTGGACGAGACGATAGTAGGAGCGGCGCCGGCAAGGTGGACAACGGCGAGGATGAAGCGAGAGGACGGGATGCAAGGATCCCGGTCCGAAGCCGTGGATGAGAGAGGTCGATCTCTTGTAATGGACGGCGGCGTCGGGGTATCAGCTCCGGCATGGTGGAGGACGGCGGTGGATGGGGTGGAGGACAGCGGCGGACGGAGGAGGGTGGGGTGGAGAGGGTGTTTTGGCGCCCACGGAGTACGATTGGGGAAAAGGGAGGTAGAGAGGAAGGGGGGAACCATGTATTCAGGGCGCGCTTGTCTCAAATGCGAGGAAATTTACAAACTTAGCCCCTGTTTCAAATTTCTACTACATCATAGCAACATTAGTCAGTTGGGGATAGGACGGTAATCTCGCATACACCGAATATTTGCCGACGAGAGTTTGTTTTTGGCACCCACCATGTATGAATATGAATCGGGGAGGGAGTCGATTTCGGCCGAGGACACACTGTGTTTTGGCGCCCACCGTGTATGAATCCGGGTGAGAGGCAGTTACGTCACGTTTGGGTGAAATTACAAACCTACCCCTATCGAAACCTATAGAAATCTAGCAGATAGGCTTTGCGTGGCAGGGATAGGCAGTAGTGATTTCCATCTCGTAGATTTTGGTTTTGGGCGGTTACTGCGACTTTCCCCGCGTCGTTCAAATTTTGTAGAGTGCATGTTTACCGTGCCAACTCAATTCGAATCCCGTTTGTATTCTATTTTTTTCGGGCGGGATCCATTTTTAATTGGAATTACATTCTATATACATCATTTTTTTATATATACTTTCAAAATCACAACAAAGAATTCTGCTCCTTTATATGTGTAATATGATTTACAAATACAACGATCTTGAAATCTTAAGGCTGAATTCAAAAAAATTTAACTAAATTATGTTCTACTAAAATGTATGGATCAGTAATATCTACATATTAAATAGCATAGATGTGCGTGAATTCATATGAGTATGCATGTTTGATAGATCAATTTTAGTTCGAGTATGGATTACATGTATCATTATCTTGAATTCAAATATTTGAATCCCTTTTTTGTTCACTCCTTTCACACCCATCTCTCTCGCATGCATGCTCCTTCAGGTAGCTATCACTCTCTTTTCTCCAGCTCACCCGCACGCTCACTTCATGTTTCTCCTATCCTCACAAACATGATCTCTCGACGTATCCCTTGAGAAGTGTCACACTCTCCCTATCATTATACATTACATGGTTTTCATTATCTCTCACGTCTCTACTGTTCTCTGGTATCACTCGGTACCTAAGCTTTCTTTTTCACCGCCACACACACAGTCTCCACTCATCTTTCACTTTGTCTTTCTCTCTATGGTATTCTCTCACACACCCTATATGTCTCTACATATGACTCATACCACTAAAATTACTCTCTCTTGTAGACACAACATTTGTTGCGGTCTCCTTTTCGTCTCCATCCCAGACTGACATTATTCATTTGTTTACCGATCAGACAACCCCGACTACTGTCTCCTCTCTCTCTCTCTCACAGACACACACACACAACTCCTGCTTCCACTCCCCTTCCCGACTACCGTCTCTCTCTCTCACACACAAAACTCTCGCGTTCGCACCCGACTCGTATTTCTCTCACAAACATTTATCGACTAGCTAGCCTCTAGATAGGTTTATACACCCGCACACTTGTGCTTCCACCATCACATACATGTCTCTCTCCCACTCCTTGTATATATGTAGATTTTTCTTCCCTTCTTGAGACACGCCCTCTCGATCGTGCACACACACACTATCGCCTCAATTTAAGCTGATACCTATCGCGCACACACTCCTTGTGTCTTTGTCACACATGCACTCCGTCCTCCTCCACTCTCCCTCTCTCACACACACACATGGGCTTTTTGCAACAACTAGCAAGATGCCCATGCGTTGCATGGAACATCAAGATGCATTTGTATGAGTAGTTTATCTTGTGGGGGAAAAGGATGAACGAGGGAAGGCCTTATTTGCAAATGTGGAGAGGGGTGTGAGTATCTTTTTGCAAAATTGCCATAGTTTCCTTCCTATCTGTCAGATATAGATCAGATGGCCTATATTGCAAGATGGCAGGCACATGATCATCACCGACAATGCTTTTTATAAGAGTAGGGATAAAAAATAGAGTTGGTGATGATGGTGGGACTGCCATCCTGCAATGTAGGTCGTCTGATTTATATCTGACGGATAGGAAGGAAAATATGGCAATTTACCCGCACTCTTCACCACATTTGCAGATAAGGCCTTCCCTCGTTCATCCTTTTCTCCCACAAGATCTTGATGTTCCGTGCAACACACGGGCATCTTGCTAGTAAGAGTAGAAATTAGACATATACCACTTCTCGAATCTTGAAACCAACAACATTCCTCCCTTATCTCATCAAAACCGCCAAAGGAATATATTTTGAGTGAAACATAACATATTTTTAGTGATATACGTATTTCAAAACTGGACTTTTGTTCTATCAAATCGGTGAATATGTATTAGTCTACTTTGATTGTGTGGCACCGCATTGGCACATTGCTAGTAGTTATTATAATTTTTTGGACACCAGACAAACGGTGGAGTAAATATACGAAGAGAAGAGGCGCACGCACGTAGTCGGCCTCTTGTTGTCTCGCACACATGAGTGTTACGTAAAGGCGACGTTAACAAATAAACCCTAAAACCCTAGGTGCACGATTGCTGCATTCGCGGGTACACGGTACGTGGTGGAGCACCTTTTGTAGGAATAGTCAGCTCGCGTGATAATTTGATCCGTAGGAGTTGATGGTCGGGACCATAGGTGAACGACTTGGACCACGGTGGCTCGCCAGTTGCCACAGATTGAGTAGTCACGTTTAAAATATCATTTTTTAGCGGGGTTAAGAGTTTCGATTTTCAATGGCGCGTTATAAATAGTAAGTAGTTTTTAGAACGATTGGTATGGAGCGAAAATGGAATTCATAGTACTACGTACCTCCTTGGCGTATGGTTGTATGGTTTTTTTTGCGATGGAGGTTGTATGGGTTTATGTTGCGAGATGTTGAACCTGGTAGTTCTAGGGCAAATACTATGGTTTAGATTTAGATGCTGGTTTTCAGTAATGAAAATCGGAAGGGAAAACCCTTCTTTGATTAAAAAAACTACTACCTCCATTCTGGTTTACTAGTCCCCATCGTACTTTGGGTCAAAGTTTGTCCACGAATTTTACTTGTAAAATGTGAATGGAAAACGAGATGCATGCATGAACACTAGTTACTCTAACTCCCCTCTAACTCCCCTCTCTTCTTTAATTCTTTGCCACATCAGCATGTTTGATATTCCCGTGTGCATGATACCAGCTAAGATACCACCATTATGGCCAGCCTTAATCATCGCATGCAATAATTTAGTGCACCTTGAAATATGAACATGTGTGGGGCGTGTATGTTTTTAATGACTTGAGACTATACCTAGCCCGGCATGCATGATGACTTATTATGCACCGTTCCCCATACCTGCAGGAAGCCCGTTCATCTCCAAATCTTTTCCTCTCCATGTGTGGAAACAATATGCCTGCCAAACTCTCCTTCTCCCTCCGGCGGTCCCACCACTCCACCCCGTGTGAAAAAATCTGCATGCATGACTCTCCTCCCCCCACGCTCGTCCAATCCGTTGTGACCAGCAATATTTCCACCCCTTTGCTCCCCCGTAATTTACTCCAACAAATATGCCCACGTAGCTGTTACTTAACTGCAGGTGCATTGGGTCACTGACATATGGGCCCAACAGGGGTCTGGCCCACATGTCAGTGACGCAACTGGACCTGCAGTTAAGTCAGTGCAACTCGGTCCATATCTTACGTAGGTGTGCCATTGCTCGCTATAAATACTGCGCCTCCCACGACATCGCTATCTCCTCCCCCTCATGTTCACGTTCATCGCTATCTCCTCCCCCTCCCTCTCACATCGACCACCATGGCATCGCCCCTCCCAAGCCCTAGGATCCCCTCGCTGCACCGCGCGGACGGTCACGCGTCGTCGTTCCATTCCTCGCCGCCACTAGTCCAGGAGGACGCGTCGGTGTTCCGCTCCTCGCCGCTACGCGGCGCGTCGCCGTTCCGTTCCTCGCCGCCACTAGTCGAGGAGGACGCGTCGGCGTTCCGCTCCTCGCCGCGACGTGATGCGTCGCCGTTCCATTCCTTGCCACCACTAGCCGAGGAGGACGCGTCGGTGTTCCGCTCCTCGCTGCGACGCGTCGAGGTGGATGCGTCGGCGTTCCCAATCTCGCCAGCACGCGCGCCGGAGGACGCGTCGGCTCCCCGCTACGAGGAGAATGCCGCGCCGCCCACCGAGCCCCCCCAGCCTTGAGGAGCTTTGGTAAGAAATGGATGTCGCCTGGTGGGAGGCTATGCCTCCAGCAGAGCGCGCCAAAATAGAGGCGGAGAAGAAGGCCGAGGAAGAGAAGCGCACCGCGGAACAAGCTGCCTGGGAGGCCTATGTCGCGTCCGAGAGAGTCATGTGATTGGCTCTTTGGCAGAAGGCTCGTCCGAGGGTCGTGAGGGTGGGGGAGGACGCCCGTGCCGACGCCCTGAGTGCAGTCGGGCCCAAGCGCCTCATCTACGCTTGGCGGTATGTGGACCGGGTGCACGCTTCCAGCAAGGAGGAGTACCTGTTGGCGCCGGATCACCACACCGGTGAGATCGCGCTCGCCCGCCGGCAAGCCACCAATCAGCACCTCACGAGTTGCGAGGCTGAGGAAGAGGTGTTGTGCCGGCGCGCTGGGAAACGGCCGCGCACCAGGGCACTCGTGGCGCGCCGCAAGCGCTCTTGTGAGCGTCGTGGCTTTTAGGAGGAGTATAATTTTTGTTTTGTAAGGCGATCTCATTAGTTTTGGGACACAAATGATAAATACCGAACGTTCAGGAATTTTTAGCGTCCTTAATTAAGTATGTAAAAGGGAAAGTTTGGAAACCTTGTGTATTCATACGCATTTTGCAAGTACGTGCATATAGCACAAACTTTACTATATACTATCGCACTACACGTCTCTCTCGATATATGCTTGCAGACTGTGCTACTCCCTCCGTCCAGGTCAATAAGTCATCTTTGGTTGTGCACCGTGACCAAGAAGAGGGAAGACTTATACACCTAGACGGAGGGAGTGCTACTATTACTTATGTACGTGCAAAGGCATGTTTTAACATTACGATGCAGTTTTTGTAAAAGTAGAAAAACATCACTAGTCAAGCTTGTGATTATTTGGTTTTCATAAGATGACTTACACACCTAGACGGAGGGATTACAATGGTGAGGAATAAACCAGTTAAATCTTTGGTCAAAATTTAGCACAAATTACAATGGTGAGGAATAAACCAGGACGGAGTAGTAGTTTAGAAGCCCAAATAAATGAGTGAGGCGCCTTGTGGGAAAAGCTGGGGAAGCCGCCAAAAGAACTGGCCCTAGGAGTAGTAGCTAGGGATCGAGTGTGCGAGATGAACCGGAGAATGTAAATGCAGAGAGATGAAATTCAAAAAAGACGGAGGGATGTGATCGTTGCTTGTCCGTTTATTTTACCAGGCCAGTTATTACTGGGAGTGGTTGGGTTTTGTGATATGACGGTGTTACTGCCGCGCCACGAGCGGGGTGAGAGGTGAGACTCCTGTGCAGCGCCGCCCTCTACACTTGTACTACATCTGCCTATCAAAGAGTCGATGTTACTGGGAGTGGTTGGGACGGCTCACTTTCTGCCTATCAAAGAGTCGATCACTGCAGCTCAATTGGCGGAACTCTACACCGCTCGGATTGTTTCTCTGCACGGTATTCCACATGTGATCTCTTCAGGCCGTGGCAGCATCTTTACCTTGAAGTTTTGGGATTCTTTTCAGAAGGCCATGGGCACCAACATCCGCTTCAGCACAGCTTTCCATCCTCAAACTAGCGGTCAAGTCGAGCGTGTCAACCAGATTCTTGAAGATATGCTCAGGGCTTGTGTGATCTCCTTCGGCATGAAGTGGAAGGATTGTCTTCCTTATGCTGAATTCTCCTACAACAACAGTTTTCAAGCAAGTTCGAGCAAGGCCCCATTTGAAATTCTGTATGGCAGGAAGTGCCATACCCCTCTCAACTGGTCTGAAACCGGTGAACGTCTGCTTTTGGGTAATGACTTAATCACAGAGGCAGAAGAAATGTGCAAAGTCATTCGTGATAACCTCAAAGCAGCCCAATCCCGCCAGAAGAGCTACTATGATAGTAAGCGCCGTGATTTGGCTTTCGAGATCGGAGATCATGTTTACCTCCACGTCTCTCCTATGAAAGGTACTCGTCGCTTTAGTATCAAAGGGAAGCTTCCCCCCCGGATACGTGGGACCTTTCAAGATTGTCAGCAAGAGAGGTGACCTCGCCTATCAACTCGAGCTTCCTTCAAACTTTGCAAATGTTCATGACATGTTCCATGTCTCTCAGCTTTGAAAGTGCTTCAAGACTCCTGACCGCACCGTCAACTTCGAGGACATTGAGCTCCAAGAAGATCTTTCTTATCGTGAGCACCCAGTTGCTATTCTTGAAGAGACTGAACGCAAGACTCGCAACAAGTCAATCAAATTTCTCAAAGTCAAGTGCTCACATCATTCCGACCGTGAAGCTACCTGGGAACGCGAGGGTCACCTCCGTTCTGAGTACCCGGCGTTCTTTCAGTCCTAGATCTCGGGACGAGATCCTTTCGTAGTGGTGGAGTGTTGTAACACCCCGGATGTAACTTTCCCAATTTGTACTCCAACTCTTGCCGTTTCCGGAGTTAAGTTATATTTATTTTCTCGGGTTCGGGTCCTTGTCTCCGTGTGTTGTTGTCGTTGTCATGCATCTCATATCATGTCATCATGTGCATTGCATTTGCATGTGTGTTCGTCTCATGCATTCGAGCATTTTCTCCGTTGTCCGTTTTGCATTCTGGCGCTTCGTTCTCCTCCGGTGGTCATTTCTAGCTTTCTTTCGTGTGTGGGGATTAAACATTTCCGGATTGGATCGAGACTTGCCAAGCGGCCTTGGTTTACTACCGGTAGACCGCCTGTCAAGTTTCGTATCATTTGGACTTCGTTTGATACTCCAATGGTTAACCGAGGGACCGAAAAGGCCTCGTGTGTGTTGCAGCCCAACACCCTCCAATTTGGCCCAAAACCCACCTAACTCTGCTCCATCATCTAGAGCGTTCGATCGCGATCGCGTGGCCGAAAATCGCACCTCATTTGGACTCTCCTAGCTCCCTCTACCTATAAAACTAGCCCCTCCTCCGAAATTCCGGATCCCCCTCGTCCGCAAACCCTAAAATCCACCTCGCGCCGCGCCGGACGTGTCCGTTCCGGCCGGACACGCCGCAGCCGCCGCCCGCAGCCAGTGGCAGCGCGCCACGTGGCCGCCCCACCACCGCCGCCGCCGCAGCCCGCTCGGGCCCGGGACAGGCCCTCCCGGCCCAGCTGCCCGCGCCGCCTCCTTGCGCATCGCGCCGCCGCCTCCCTCGACTCCGGTGGCCGCGCCGCCGTACGCCATCGCCGCCCGGCCGCGCCGCCCCGCCGCCCGGCCGCATCTCCTCACCGCCCCCCCCCCTGCCTCCGCCCGCCCCGCGTCGCCCCGCCCGCCACCGCAGCCTCCTCCAGCCTCGCCCCTCGCCTCGGCCTCTCCCTCCGGCGCCGGTGAACAGGAGCTCCGACGAGAGCTCCGGTGAACCTCGATCCGCATGCTGCGCCCAGATCTGATTCAGTTGCTACAGTAACCCTAATTTTCGCGAGGTTGATTTTTCTCTGTCCCAGAATTCCAGATCCATGTGCCCTTCTTCCTAACTCCATAACTTTGCATCCGTAGCTCTGATTCATGCATATAGCATATCAAAATGTTCATCTCAGAGAGTACATCATTTCATTCCATTGCATCATTTTCATTTGAGTTCATCTTGATGCCCGAAATGCTGTTAGAAGAGGACTACTTGAGATAATTGTCAGATCTGCTAATCCGTTTAGGGTTTTGACATTTTTGCCATGATTAATGTGTGCATGATATGCCCTGATGCTCTACATGTGTTTTTTAAGGGTTTTGTCATCTTTCCAGAGGTGCAACCCATGTATTTTTGTGATGTGTGTGGTGACTTGTGCAAGCTTGCAAAGTGGTGCACTTGCTAATTCTGTTTTCAGGGACTTAGTAATTTCACTAAGTCCTGGAGCTGTTTATCTCATGATGCCATATGTTCATGTTGTTTCCTAGTGATCCGTGCCTCTTTTGAGGATGATCGATAAGGATGTTTTGTTAATATTGTAGTACTCTATCCATCCATGTCCTTGTTTGCAATTATGAGGCATCCTAGCTTGAGTCAATCGAGCTCTATTTTTGCTACTTTGTGAATCTGGGCAGATTGTCAACTTGTTTGCGATTTTGCCGATGATGTTGTAGTTGATCCGTGCATGCTATGCTATTGTTCTTGCCATGTCTAGCTTGAATTTTGTGCCTTCTTGATGGTTGTATGCTTGTCTTGCCATGACTTGCACCGTAGTGAGTGCATCGAGCTCGTAAACATGCCTACTTGAGTTATATTTCAGCATGTGTGAGTTTTCACTAAGTCTGAAAACTGAATATGTTTTTGCTATGTTCACATGCTTGCAATTGTATTTTCTGATCCCTTTTGGCTCAAGGTCACTAAGGACTTTTGTTAAGCTCTTTGAGTAGCTCCATGCCATGCTTTACTTTTCCATGTTCAGGTCATGTAACATGTAGTTTTGGTGCTCCGAAAAGTGCTACCCGATCTGAAATTCCAGACAAGTGTTAATTTCACTGTCTGAAATCTGTTTGTCATATGCATTTTTGCCATGCTTGTTTGAACCTGTTAATGGATGATTTGGCCGTAGCTCAGTGCTAGACTTTTGTTAAGCATCTTGTATGCATCCCTGCCATGTATTTTGTTGTCATGTTTGGGTGCTGTAGCATGTTCATCTCATTGCATCTAGATGGCTACTTGCTGTAAATCGCAGACCGGTGTCATTTTAAATCGCTTGCCATTTCCAAACCGTAACTCCGATTCTGGCGTTCCTTATATCGTTTTCAAGCGATTTCATCTCATCTTTCCAGTGGCACACTTGGAATCCCAAGTTGAGGCCAGGTTCATGCATTTCCTGTCATATCTTGCATTTCGCATCCCGCATAGCATATCATCATTGCACCATATTGCTTGATCCTTGCACATGGTTGATTGTATCCTTGTTGCTTGTTTGTCTTGTTTGGGTAGAGCTGGGAGATGAGTTCTCTAACAAGGAGCCCATTGAGTTTGCTTTCGAGGATCCAGTCAACTCTGACAACTGTGCAGGCAAGATGATCATACCCTCGAAATCACTACTATCTTTGCAATGCTAGTTTGCTCGCTCTTTTGCTATGCCATTGCTACGATGCCTACCACTTGCTTTCAAGCCTCCCAAATTTCCATGTCAAACCTCTAACCCACCTTGTCCTAGCAAACCGTTGATTGGCCATGTTACCGCTTTGCTCAGCCCCTCTTATAGTGTTGCTAGTTGCAGGTGAAGATTGGAGGCCGTTCCTTGTTGGAACTTTTATTTACTTGTTGGGATATCATTATATTGCTATGTTATCTTAATGCATCTATATACTTGGTAAAGGGTGGAAGGCTTGGCCTCTCGCCTAGTGTTTTGTTCCACTCTTGCCGCCCTAGTTTCCATCATATCGGTGTTATGTTCCCGGATTTTGCGTTCCTTACGCGGTTGGGTTATAATGGGAACCCCTTGATATTTCGCCTTGATTAAAGCTTTTCCAGCAATGCCCAACCTTGGTTTTACCATTTGCCACCTAGCCTTTTCTTTCCCTTGGGTTCTGCAGACTCAAGAGTCATCTTATTTTAACCCCCCCGGGCCAATGCTCCTTTGAGTGTTGGTCCATCTGTCAACTACCGGTGGCCACCAGGGGCAACTCTGGGCTGGCCTACCCGTACCTAGGACAATCTGAGTGTGCCCTGAGAAAGAGATATGTGCAGCTCCTATCGGGATTTGTCGGCACATTCAGGCGGTGTTGCTGGTCTTGTTTTAACCTGTCAAAGTGTCTTGAATTACCGAGATATCGAGTCTGATCGGAACGTCTTGGGAGGAGGTCTATTCCTTCGTTGACCATGAGAGCTTGTCATGGGCTAAGTTGGGACTCCCCTGCAGGGATTTGAACTTTCAAAAGTCGTGCCCGTGGTTATGGGCAGATGGAAATTTGTTAATGTCCGGTTGTAGATAACTTGAACCTTAATTAATTAAAATGAATCAACTGAGTGTGTCACCGTGATGGCCTCTTCTCGGCAGAGTCCGGGAAGTGGACACGATGTTGGAGTAATGTTTGCGCAGGTTGCTCTCTAGTTTCACGCTCGCGCTTTGCCTCCTCTTCTCGCTCTCTTTTGCGTATAAGCTAGCCACCATACTTGCTAGTCGCTTGCTGCAGCTCCACTCATATATTTACCTTGCCATACCTATAAGCTTAAATAGTCTTGATCGCGAGGGTGCGAGATTGCTGAGTCCCTGTGGCTCACAGATTACTATTACACCAGATGCAGGGCCTGATGATTCCGCTCCAGGAGACGCGTATGAGCTCAAGTGGGAGTTCGACGAAGACTCTCAACGTTACTACGTTTCCTTTCCTGATGATCAGTAGTGGTGCCCAGTTGGGGGTGATTGGGACCGTGTCGCATGTTGGGTTATCTTTTATTTTGGCGCCGTAGTCGGGCCATGAGTGTTTGGTTGATGTAATATTATTTATGTTCTTGATTGGCGTGGCGAGTGTAAGCCAACTATGTTATCTTCCCCTTTATTATTTATATTACATGGGATGTTGTGAAGATTGCCTAACTTGCGACATATGCCTTCAATGTGATTATGTCTCTAAGTCGTGCCTCGACACGTGGGAGCTATAGTCGCATCGAGGGTGTTACAGGTTGTCGCCCATGTCCAAACACCATGTAGACACGGTCTTTGAGCACGGTTCGTAGTCGTTCCATGCTCGGGCATTGAAGTTTGTAACTATTTTAGATTAGAATATACTACTCCTCCGGTGCTAGTAGTAGAGCAGAGTCCTACTCTACTACTCTACTCAAGCAAGTTAGGGCATAACACTGTAGGGAGTACCAGTACTATGATCACTCAAGCAAGTTGTCTGGCATCGACATGACCCTAAGCTGTTGGTATGTGTCTCGTAAGTCAAGCGGCGTGCTATAGTCATCATCACATGTCCACTTCCCGCAGCACATATTCGCTTCTCCATCTTTGTCCGCACATAATCTCGTCCAATCTTCCATCCCCGCTAAGGCACCTCCCTCCCTCGTCCGAAACCCAAGAACTAACAATGGCAGAACCGAGCAGCGTCCACCGAAAGAGTGGCTGGAATTCGCTCCCCACAGAGGTAATCAAGCTCATTGTTTCACGTGTGGACAATCTCAGTACCATGCCGCTCGCCGCATGCTCGTCGGGGTTGTACCGTTTACTCAAAGCCCTTAGGCCGGAGCTTTTTAAGCCAGCTCCTTGCTTGCCGATGCCGCCTGATCTTCAAAAACAGCGTGTCATGCAGCATAACGATCGTAGGGTGGCGTGCATCAACCCCCTTGACTGCGATCCGATCCCCGTCAGCCTCAACTACATTAACGGTATGTACTGGGTCGGCATGAACATGTCTTGGATGGTGCTCGTCGATGGTCGCGGCAGCTGGATGCTCGTGGAGGTCTACACCTGGCGATTGATCCCCCTTCCTTCGATTAACACTGCACTGCTTTGGCACCGCGGCCCAGAATACTCGGAATCTTACAGTAGCCAACATAATACCAAGTTTGATTTGCTCAAGGTTGTAATCTGCCAAGTGCCCACAAGATCTGCGAATTATAAAGACTTCAGGCTAATTGCGTTCTTCAACCGCGGTCTTGCCTATCTGACAGGTCACTGAGGTAAGTGGATAAATCTGCACGTCCATCGTAGGATCATACATCCTCCATGGTTCTCTGATGCCATTGAACACAAGGGCTTCATTTACACTGTCGACTCCTTCTATGGCTGGATGTATTGCTGGCCTACTCCAGTCATCGCTACAAAGGGCTGTTACAGCAGTATGTTGCTTTCCTATGATATCATGATGGCTTGCTTATATTATTGTCAACATTTGCTGAAAAAATATTCATGCTCATAACATGTTGTTCTTAAGATTGACTAAATCAAGAGCCCTTTTTTATTTGACTCCAACTTGATATGATGTTGTAGGCCACCTGGTGTCCCTACCCTTCCTAATCCCAGAACCTTTCAAAGAAAAGCGGCATGGCAGTTGCAGGTGGTTCCTGGCTCGATCAAACGACGGCGAAAGATTGATGATCGTCCGCATGTATCGGACGTATTGTTTCGTGGAATACAATCACAGTCACTGCAAGGTCTTTGAGCAGGATCCCAGCTTCTCTGGGCCTTCAGGAATTTTTGACTGGAGGCTGGTAAGTAGCCTTGGTACATGCTCTCTGTTTGTCGGACTGAATTATCCGATTAACCAGGAGATAACCGACGGTAAGGATCATGATGGCAGCGCGGTTTCGTTCATCGGGAAAAATGTGTGTACATAGCGTACCATGCATCTCTGCATGCACCATACCCTGATATGTGCCGCCATGCTCTACAGCCCAAAGTAGGAGAGAGGGTCGCAAGTATCACACTTCGACCTGCTGGCTGGAGTTTCCCCCGTCAGGCACCCATCTGGTTCAAGTCGTCAGCCAATCTCCACAGCTTAATAAATAGTAACGTCTAACTAAGCCAGTTAGTTAGATGCGTACACTTGGTGTAGTAGGATCTTTATTTAGTTTGGTGCATATACTTGTTCTTTTTTGGTAGCCCTTTTGTAATGATGGCTGATGTTTGGTTTGGAAGAGAGAGTTGTGTCTTCACTCTTCTGGCCTGCTTACTGCTTCTGTTGCACCCCCAGCCCTGGTTGTTGTTGCTGCTGTTTTCAATGTATAATCAGTAGTATATTTCATCTGTTGGTTGAATAAATGTGTTGTTAGAACGACAAACACAATGTTTTGGAAGTCGTTGCACGGTTCGATCCTTTAGTGCCCCGTACCATACGTAGCGCATACTATTTTTCGTACGGAACACATTTTCCACTTGTTGATAACATGCAGCCCATTGATGAAGGCCCAATAGAGAAGCCCATAATTAACTGGAAGGGAGGCTCTCACATGAATCCGGCCCAGGTACATGCTCATGGTCCCCTAAACATAAATAAGTAAATAAATAAAGCTAAATGTTCATGCACCAGTTCTTTGGGAAAATAGGTAGCCCAGTATTTCTTTCTGAATAATACCCAAGCTAGGCCTATTTGTTTTCTCCGAATTACTGGGCTGCAAATCTTTCAAGACGGGGAGGGATGCATTCTGCCCTGGCTTAAGAGTATGGTCAATGTCTGTTAAAAGTAATATCAAAAGGGGTTGAAAATTCCAAAAAAATTATAGCAAATGGGATATCAGTTTCTTTTTTTGTTTTTGTTCTTCACTGATATCTTATACGTATTTCATTGGATTTAACATGACATAGTACTAATTTATTTTTAAATTTGTTTTAGTATGGCTATTAACTTTTGGATTAAGAATATTTCTTCCCCCCAGCAAAAATTTGTGAATTTTCAAAATTTCCCACATATTTAGTTAATTTTTTTACCCTGGTACTGACCAGAAAATGGCCAGCAATTCTAAAAATGGAAAACGGGCTGCAATAAATTCCATATGAATTAGAAAATGAGTAAAAATTATAAAAATAATAGCAAATGGGCTGTACACGCCATAGATTTCGAGGCTGACTTGTTTACGCAAGGCTTTGTCAGTGAACACACGATTCTAGCAGCAGTGACTGTTGGATGTCCATCCAACGGCCGACGTGCTTCTTCAATCTCTGATCTTCCTGCTCCAGCCGCCTAAACTAGCGCCGGCGGGACTGCCTGCTCCCTCCTCTTGTGGCCCGTTCTGATGCCGTGCAGGCTTCCCCGGCCCACCCTACTCCCTCCGCTGGCCTGGCCGCATGCAATCAACTTCCTCCTTATTACGCGAAAAAATGATTCCACCCACTGACATCTGGGGCGCACCTGTTGGGAGGCTGACCTATGGGCCTACTAAGTTGACACGTACGCAGGGCTTGTCAACTTAGTCAACAAACGATTCTAGCAGCAGTAACCGTTGGATTTGAATCGAACGGTCCTGCTGCTTCTTCAATCGCTGCTCTTCTTGCACTAGCCGCCCAAACCAATGCCAGGGAGACCGTCTGTTCCTGCCTCCAGTGGCCGACTGTGCTGTCGTTGAGGCCTCATCTCCCCCTACTACTCCCACCGCTAGCCAGGCCCTGCGGCGACGGCAGCCTCACACCATAGCCGAACCAGTGAACCCTCATACTCCTCTCCGCGTGGGCATCCACTGCCGCGTCTTCCCCGGCTCCGCGTCGTCCCCTTCCTAGGCCTCATCGTCGTCCACTGCCTTGGTGCTCTCGGCGCGGCTTGGTCAACGTGGTCAACAACATTCCATCGGAAGAGTACTGTACGTGGAGAAGCTGACAGCTGGGTCCACGGCCACAGCCCAGTTTTTTGTGATATGCCAAGTAAGTCGCTTTGTCAGGCCTGTTGGGCTGCAAATCTTTCAAGACGAGGAGAGCTTTCATTCGGCTGGCCGAGAAAATGGCCCATCAGTAATGAGAAATGGGATGTACATTTTTAAAACACATCAAACCGGCAATTAGTTTCAAATATTTTTTTTTCATTTCGAGATTTTAAATTACATTAATTTTTATGCGTGGAGAATTTGTTGGATTTTATATTGATATACATTTATTTTTAAAATCAGTTTGAATGTGAGTCGAAATTTCGGGATTAAAAACAGTTCGGACCGCACTGAAATATGCAAAATTTCATATAATTTTTTAACCGTGGCAACTATATGGGCTGTAATGCTAACAAAAAGAATATGGGCTCCAAAAAAACCTTAATAATTAGCAAATGGGTTGTAAATTATTAGAAATAATGGCAGATAGGTTGTATGCTGTTTTCCACAGATTTGAGGCTTTCGTAAAAAAGGTTGACGCACAAGCAGTGACTGTTGAATGGCCATCCAACGGCCGTCGTGCTTCTTCAATCTCTGCTCTTCCTGCTCTAGCCGCTCAAACAAGCACCGGCAGGACTGCCTGCTCCCTCCTCCCCGCGGCCGGCTCTGCTGCCGCGCAGGCCTCACCGCCCCACCGTACTCCCATCGCTGGCCTACCCATCCCTCTACTCACCCACACCTGTTGTTATTCTCCGACGACGGCAGACGAACCAGTAAACCCTCGTACAGTCGTACTCCCCTCCGCGTGGGAAATAACTGTCGAGTCTTCCCTGCCTCAGTGTCGTTCCCTTCCTAGGCCTCGCCGTCGTCCACCGCCCTGGTGCTCTCGGCGCGGCTTGGTCAACGTGGTCAACGACCGACATGCATCTGATTTGGACTGTACGTGGAGAGGCTGACAGCTGGGTCCACTGCCGCACGCAAGGAAATGCCTCCTTATTACGCGCAAAATAATGATTCCTCCACCTGACATTAGGGACCCACCGAAAGGGCCTCTATATTTCACGAAAAAAAAACGTTATCGCCGCTGACAGCTTGGACCCACCAGCTATATCTTTGCACGCAAGGAAGTGCCTCCTTATTACGCACAAAAAAATGAATACTCCCCCTGTTAGCTAGGACCCAGTATAGTGGCAGGCTGACTTGTGGGCCTACTAAGTTGACGGGGACGGAGGGCTTTGTCAACTTAGTCAAAATGCATGATTCTAGCTCCAGTGACTGTACGATGTCCATCCAACGGCCGTAGTGCTTCTTCAACCTCTGGTTCTTCTTGCTCCAGCTGCCCAAACCAGCGTCGGTCGTGCCTCATGCTCCTGCCTCCCATGGCCGGCTGCGATGCGGCGGAGGCCTCACCGCCCCTACTACTCCCATCGCTGGCCAGGCCATCCCTCTACTCACCCACACCCCCTGTTATTCTACGGCGACGGCAGCCTCACACCGCAGCGAACCAGTGAACCCTCGTACTCCTCTACGCGTGGGCATCCACTGTCGCGTCTTCCCTGGCTCCGCGTCGTCCCCTTCCTATGCCTCGCCATCGTCCACCGCCCTGGTGCTCTCGGCGCGGCGTGGTCAACATGGTTAAGGAACGGCTTCCATCGGACGTGGACTATACGTGGAGAGGCTGACAGCTGGGTCCATGGCCGCAGCAAGGAAGTGCCTCCTTATTACATGCAAATATTCCTCCACCTGATAGTGGGGACCCACTAGACGGGCCACCGTATTTTGTGAAAAAAATATTTCCCCCTGACTGCTAGGACCCACCAGCTACATCTTCGCACGCAAGGAAGTGCATCCGAAAAAAACGATTCACCCTCCTGACTACTGGGACCCACCAGCTACATCTTCGCACGCAAGGAAGTGCGTCCGGGCAAAAAAAAATGATTTGCTCCCCTGACTGCTGGGACCCACCAGCTACATCTTCGCAGGCAAGGAAGTGCCTGACAGTCGGGACCCACCAGGTCGAAGTGTACGTAGCGTTGTCATTCTGGTCGCAAATGCGTACGTACATATATACTGGTGGATGTAGAGGTGCGCACGTGTCGTAGTAGAGGTGCGCACATGTCATAGTAGAGGCGCGCATGTAGCATGTACACGTACGTACAGCGACCAGGGTGCAAGAAAGAAAATACGGCCACGTATGTGTACATATGGGCGGGGTCTCGAACGCCTACTCGCGCATACGTACGGCCAGGGCTCGTGTACATGGTTGGGTCGGAACAGAGAAACAGTGTTGTCGTCGTGTTCATGGGGAGGCAACGGAATGCGTCGTGTTCATGGGGAGGCAACGAAATGCGTCGTGTTCATCGGGAGGCAACAGAACACGTGGGAGCCAACCGGCTGGGTCGGAACGGAATGCGTGGTCGTGTTCATCGGGAGGGCTTGGACGGAACAGGCGATGGAAACGAGGCCTGGCGTACTGCACAACAGAGAAAACGGACCTCCTACGTTCGAAACGGGGTCCTGTTGATCAGGAGGGGTCTGGCGTACCGCAAAACGGAGGAAACTAACCTCCTATGGTCGAAACGGGGGTCCTGTTGATCGGGAGGGGTGTGGCGTACCGCAAAACGGACGAAACGGACCTCCTACGGTCGAAACGGGGGTTCTGTTGATCAGGAGGGGTGTGGCGTACCGCAAAACGGACGAAACGGACTTGTGTTGGAGCGCTACGGTCGAAACGGGGGTCCTGTTCATCGAGAGGGATGTGGCGTACCGCAAAACGGGACTCCACAGGATACTGTTCATCTCCACCGTCGACCTCCTCCAGCCTCCACGGGCTACCGTCGACCTCCTCCAGCCTCCACGGGCTCCTGTTCATCCAGCCTCCACCGCGTGCTACTCCATCGGCTACTGTTCAACCACCCCTCCACCGTCTACTGTTCATCCAGCCCTCCACACCACGGGGTCCTGTTCAACCACCCCTCCATGGGCACCCCTCCACCGTCTACTGTTCATCCTGCCCTCCACACCACGGGGTCCTGTTCATCCACCCCTCCACGGGCACCCCTCCACCATCTACTATTCATCCAGCCCTCCACCACACCACGGGGTCCTGTTCATCCAGAGGCAACGCCACCGCTCACTGTTCATCCAACCCCCCCTCCCCCCGCAACACTCACTGTTCATCCCAGAGGCAGCATCGATCGGCTTCAGTTAGCAGCAGTAGCAAAGGAATCGCTCGATCGGGTTCAGTTAACAGCCATCGATCGATCGCTCGGGTTCAGTAACGCGTAGCCTGTAGTGCAATCGCTCGGGTTCAGTTAGAGCCCAATGCCTCGCTCGGGTTCAGTTAGAGCCAACGCCTCGCACACACGCGTGTACATGTACGAGAGAAACGCGCATCGCTCGGCCCCCGACCTCCCACCGTAACCGGGAACTCCTCAAAATTTTCCTCCCCCTCGCTTCTACCACGGGTTTTTCCGTCATGGACGGCCCAAAGAATGTCATGCAGCTGCGTATCCGGCCCGCCCGGGATGAAAAGCCCATTTTCTGTCATGATTTTTTGTCATAGAAGTAGGAGCCCACCACATCTATGATGATACCGGGTTTTGTCACAATTATCGTCATAGAAGTGTCATATGTATGACAGAAAAAAATTTGTTCGGCCCAAAATGTCACGGATGTGTCTTTTTTTGTAGTGACAGCCAGCACTCTGAAGCTTTTGCAAGAAGACATACGGCAAGCTGTGGCCCTCCTGAGAAATCTACCATGTACAAATCATCTTTCCGATACCCTTTAAAGACTAGAGGCTTGTTAGATTCCATTAGAACAAGGCAACGATATTTTCCAAATATCACAATCATGTTCAAGTCACAAAGCATTGAGACAGACATTAAGTTGAAACCAAGGGATTCAACAAGCATCACTTTATCCATGTGCTGATCATTTGAGATTGCAACTCTACCTAGACCCAATACCTTGCTTTTACTAGTGTCAGCAAATGTGATGTGACTCTTGTCAGATGGACGTAAGGTTGAGTCCATGAGAAGACTTCGATCGCCAGTCATGTGGTTAGTGCATCCACTATCAATAATCCATTCTGAAGCAGCTGGTGTCATACCCTACAGTGCAGTTAGGGGGATAGGCTTCACGAAGAGTATTGTGAAGCATAAACACTTGACGAGCAAGTGGATTATGAAAGCTTAGATCGAGGTTAGGAGTCATAGGATGAATAGCAAATGACTCAGGAACACAATACATAATAAGACCATTTGGGCATTCAATCTTGCGCCCCACAAGATGTTTTAGGTCCCCAGCAATAGCATCTGACGCCTTTGATTACCGACTGGAGACCTTTCCCTGCAAAAGAGAGTTAAGTCTTCTTAACCACCCACATTTTCAGGGGTGGCTTCGAAGCAATGAGTCTAAGTGCAACATCTGAGAACTTTGGCTTTGGAGACCTAGCAAATAGTCTTGCAGGAGGTGAATAATACTCATAATAATAAGCAGAGTAGTTCTTGGTTTTATGAACATGACGGTTTGAAACACGCTCATATTCATAGTCCTGAGTATAGTTTCCCTGCAAAACATCAGCGTTAGGGTGACTCAGGTGAGTCATGTGTCTGTATGAAGCCTTTGGATCATATGAAGCCTTTGGTCTGGGGTTTGTGTTCTTCCCTTGTGGTGTCATGACGACATTCACACGAAGATTCTCCAGACACCTTTTGGGCACCCAGATTTTCTTCATAGGTGGCCCATTCCTGCAGTTAGTACCAATATACCTGGCAAACACGTCACCATTCTGATTGAGAGAATTCCTTATTTGACACTCTCTTAAAATTGTGTTCCTTATTTGACACTGGAGAAAATTTTCTTCCCTATATGATCTCTAGTCTAAATTTTTTTCCCTATATGACACTCTAGTGCATTTTGTTCACGTGAAAAGACCATTTTACCCATACGTATAATGTGACCACAAATATGTACAAGATAATAGTTGTTCCAAAAAAATCAGTCGAGTTATCCATATGTGACATCATATATGCTGGTATTGTCATGCCAGTCAATTTGCTACTGTTCCGGTTAGATTGTATACCTGCAGTAGCATATCTGTGGAAATGATCCATGCTACATTTTGTTAAATATGGGAGCACGCCAGCATGCATCACCATGTAACTGTGCAACACGAGGAGTACCGTACGTATGTAGGTGCGTACGTGCACCGTACGTATGTAGTTGCGTACGAGGAGCACCGAGGCCTTCGATGGTTCATGTGCTAATTGACCTCACGGTCTGGCTAGTTGTCTATACGTATTTGTGTACATATACACGGCCAGCTTGCCGGCCGGAGCGTAGATATTTAAATACGTACATGCACCCTGACGATCAAGCGAATACATGTATTCTAGCTTCGTATGACCCGGTTCATATACATACGCATGTTGGCTGCACTGAACCGGGCGTACATTCGTGCTAGCACGCAACTTCCTTCCATACAGCTACAGGTCCTGCATGGGCCATGCAAATATGTGCAGATGCACTAATGGCATGCACGTAGGTGATCACCGAAGCACACACAAAAGTGCTTAAAAAAATCATTCATTTTTAAGAATGCATTTTAGTGTTAAAGCACACGTACAAAACTACGTCAAACAGTCACACTCACAAACCATACCGCATGAAACTAGACCCACAACTGAATACATTCTAAATACATTGGATGCATGTGCTCAGGTATACAGAATACACACGCATCCCAAAAAAGACCAATGGAGGAGATAACATGTTCAGCTATGCTCACTACGAATTTTCCCTAATTAGGCTCAATGCTACATATTTCTGGTCGCATTATGTACAGGGGCAAAAAGGTCTTTTCACGTGTATAAAATGAACTAGAGTGTCATATAGGGAAAGAAATTAAGACTATAGGTCATATAGGGAAGAAAAATTTTCCAGTGTCAAATAAGGAACATGATTTTAAGGGAGTGTCAAATAAGGAATTCTCTCATTCTGATTCTTAAACAGTTTATAGTTTGCATCAAAGGATTTGTCAATGATAATAGGGTTAGCACAAGTGAAGCCAGATAGGGCAGATGGATCCACTGAAGGTTCCTTTGCAGCAACCCATGTGGTTTTGGGGTACTGCTCAGGCTTCCAGTAAGAACCATCAACATTCATTTTTCTCTCAAACCCAACACCCTCTTTCCTAGGGTTTCGGTTCAGAATCTACTTCTTGAGGACATCACATAGTGTCTGATGCCCTTTGAGACTTTTGTACATCCCTGTCTCAAGCAATGTCTTCAACCTAGCATTTTCATCAGCAATAGCAGTGGCATCCTCATCAGAGGGGTTAGTTACCACATCAACAGTTGAAGATATTGCAACAGTAGCAGCAGTAAAACATTCAGCAACAGAAGTAGCATTATCACGCTCAAGGCATTTTAGACATGGCGGTTCAAATCCTTCTTGAGCGGGACTGGTCTATTGAGCGCGAAGTGACTCGTTTTCTTTTTGAAGATCTTCATGAACATCTCTCAATTTCTCAAGTTCTTGCTTCCTTTGAAGATAATCATAGGAGAGCTTTTCATGAGTTGTTGAGAGCGCTTCATGACGACTTTCAAGTTCCTCATACTTAACGTGAAGATTTTTATGTCTTCAATTAAGGACTGAGATCGGGTCATTTCCGCGTCCACAGGTCATCGCTTTTGTCTAACAGTTTTTGAATATGTTCCATAACTTTCTGTTGTTCAGTTGCAATTTAGCAAGTGTTTTGTAGTTGGGTTTGGATTCACAATCAGAGTCATCTTCACTTGATGTTTGAAAGTAAGCATCACGTGAGTTTACCTTGGCACCACGTGCCATGAAGCAGTAGGTGGGAGCGGAGTCGTCCTTGTCATTAGCATCAACATAGGTGACGGAGCCATTGTCGTCAGTGTTGAAGATGGACTTGGCAACGTAGGGTGTAGCTAGAGCCAGACTTGCAACGCCACAGTCGGACTCCTCCTCAGACTCCATCTCCGCCTCCTCAGAAGCAGACTCCTTCTCTGAATTCATCTCCTTGCCAACAAAAGCACGAGCCTTGCAGATGAGCTCTTCTTGTGTCATGAAGACTTGTAAGAAGACTTTGAGGATTTCTTCTTCTTCTTGTCATCAGAATCATATTCCTTGCTCTTCTTCTTCTTGTTGTTTTCATTGTCCCACTACAGACACTCAGAGATGTAGTGACCAGGTTTCTTGCACTTGTGGCATGTTCTCTTCTTGTGGTCATGAGTGGAAGCTTCATCATTTCTTGAGTTGGATCGTGAAGACTTTCTGAAGCCTTTCTTCTTGGTGAATTTTTGGAACTTCTTCACAAGCATAGCAAGCTCCTTTCCAATGTCTTTAGGATCACCAGAACTACAGTCAGATTCTTCTTCAGATGAGGAAGCAACTTTTGCCTTCAAAGTGCGAGTTCGGCCATAGTTGGGACCATAGATATTTCTTTTCTCAGATAACTGAAACACGTGTGTGTTGAGCCTCTCAAGTATGTCAGACGGATCGAGTGTCTTGAAGTCAGGGCGTTCTTGAATCATCAGGGCTAGGGTGTCAAACAAGCTGTCAAGTGATCTCAGGAGTGTCTTGACGATTTCATGCTTGGTGATCTCAATGGCGCCGAGAGCATGAAGCTCATTTGTGATGTCGGTGAGGCGATCAAACGTGAGCTGAACATTCTCATTGTCATTTCTCTTGAAGCGGTTGAAGAGGTTGCGAAGGACACTGATCCTTTGATCTCTCTGGGTTGAGACGCCTTCATTGACCTTGGAGAGCTAGTCCCACAGACTAGTTTCGACGTTTCCAGAGCACTCACACGGCCATACTATCCTTTGGTCAGATGACCACATATGATATTCTTGGCAGTAGAATCCAGTTGAATGAACTTCTTGACATCAGCTGCGGTGACGCCTTCACCAGCCTTGGGAACGCCATTCTTGACGACATACCATAGATCGACATCAATGGCTTCAAGATGCATGCGCATCTTATTGTTCCAGTATGGGTAATCGGTGCCATCAAAGACAGGACATGCAGCTGAGACTTTGATTATCCCTACAATTGACATAGCTAAAACTCCAGGTGGTTAAACCGAATCACAGAGAACAAGGGAGTACCTTGCTCTGATACCAATTGAAAGTGCTAGTGATCCACTAGAGGGGGGTGAATAGGCGATTTTTATGAAAGTCTTCAAAACATTGGATGTTTCGAAGACAAACGATAGAAATGAACCTATTAACATGTAGCGAAAGGTAGACTACACTAGGCAAGCCATAGAAAAGTATTCAATGAAGTAAAAGCATGAAGACTATTAGCAGCTAAGCAGTATGGATCGGGATGGAAGATAGTATGAAGCCAATCAGAACAAACAGTCACACAGTGAAGACAAACAGATAATGCAAGCGGGCAATGACTTCACAAAGACCAACTCTAAGTAAAGAGAAGGAAGGGATAGAACCAGTTGCTTGGTGAAGACAAGGATTTGTTGGACCAGTTCCAGTTGTTGTGACAACTGTACGTCTGGTTAGGGAGGCTAAGATTTAACTCAGAAGACCGTGTCCTCACCTTATTCCCCTTGAGCTAAGGACACACAGTCCTCACCCAATCACTCAGGTAAGTCTTCAAGGTAGACTTCCAGACTTTCACAGACTTCGTTCACCGGCGATCCACAATGACTTTTGGATGCTCAGAACGCGACGCCTAACCGGCTGGAGGATTCACAGTCCTCAAGTGTAACAAGTCTTCAGATCACACAGACAAAAAGACTTCAGTGATGCCTAACACTTTTTGGCTTTGGGTGTTTAGGGCTTTGTCGTCGCAAGGATTTCTCTCTTAAAGGCTTCGGATGTGGGTTGCTCTCAAACGACAAAAGTCATGCACTAACTCTGAGCAGCCACCAATTTATGGTGTAGGGTGTGGGCTATTTATAGCCACTAGGCAACCCAACCTGATTTGTCTGAAATGACCCTGGGTCACTAAGGAACTGACACGTGTTCCAACGGTCAGATTTCAAACACACGCGGTAGCTTGACTTGGGCTACAAGTAAAGCTGACTTATCCAGCTCTGGATAAGATTTGCTCTCATTGTCTTCGCTCGAAGACTTAGGATTTGGTTGAGCATCACTTTAGTCACTCTGACTTTGTTCACTTGGACCCTACTTAACAGTACGGTGGTTCCTATGACTCAACGAAGAAAAAAATGAAACTGCGAAACAACTATGTCTTCGCGCTCCAAAGTCTTCATGTGATGTCTTCTCATGTCATAGTCTTCAATATGAATATCTTCACATACCACCATTGTCTTTAATGTCTTTACACATTTTAGGGGTCATCTCCGGTAGGTAAACCGAATCAATGAGGGACTACTACCTGTGTTATCCTGCAATTCTCACAAACACATTAGTCCCTCAACCAGGTTTGTCGTCAATACTCCAAAACCAACTAGGGGTGGCACTAGATGCACTTACATCCTCCTATACGAAATGGATGTGAAGAGTCCTTTTCTGAATGGCAAGATTGAAGAAGAAGTGTATGTTGCACAACCACCTGGCTTTGAAGACCCAAATGAAAGTGCTAGTGATCAACTAGAGGGGGGTGAATAGGCGATTTTTATGAAAGTCTTCAAAACATGGAAGTTTTGAAGACAAACGGTAGAAATAACCTTATTACCATGCAACGGAAGGTAGACTACACTAAGCAAACTATAGTCAAGTATTCAATGAAATGGAAGCACAAAGACTAATGGCAGCTAGGCAGTATAGATCAGGACGGAAGATAGTATGAAGCCAATCAGAACAAGCAGTCACACAGTGAAGACAAATAGATAATGCAAACAGGCAATGACTTCACAAGGACCAATCTGCAAATAAAGAGATGGGAAGGATAGAACCAGTGGCTCGTTGAAGACAATGATTTGTTGGACCAGTTCTAGTTGATGTGACAACTGTACGTCTGGTTAGGGAGCCTGAGATTCAACTCAGAAGACCGCATCTTCACCTTATTCCCTTTGAGCTAAGGACACCCAGTCCTCACCCAATCACTCTAGTAAGTCTTCAAGGTAGACTTCCAAACCTTCACGGACTTCGTTCACCGGCGATCCACCTTCACGGACTTCGTTCACCGGCGATCCACAATTACTCTTGGACGCTCAGAACACGACGCCTAACCGGATGGAGGATTCACAGTCCTCAAGTGTAATAAGTCTTCAGATCACACAGACAGGAAGACTTCAGTGATGCCTAACACTCTCTGTCTCTGGGTGTTTAGGGCTTTGTCCTCGCAAGGATTTCTCTCTCAAAGGCTTCGAGGTGGGTTGCTCTCAAATGACAAAAGTCATATACTAACTCTGAGCAGCCAACCAATTTATGGTGTAGGGAGTGGGCTATTTATAGCCACTAGGCAACCCGACCTAATTTGTCCGAAATGACCCTGGGTCACTAAGGAACTGACACGTGTTCCAACGGTCAGATTTCAAACACATACACGACAACTTTACTTAGGCTACAAGCAAAGCCGACTTATCCAGCTCTCGATAAGATTTGCTCTCATTGTCTTCGCTCCAAGACATAGGATTTTGGTTAAGCATCACATCAGTCATTCTGACTGGTTCACTTGGACCCCACTTATCAGTACGGTGGTTCCTATGACTCAACAAAGAAGAAAACAAAACAACGAAACAACTAAGTCTTCGCGCTCCATAGTCTTCACGCGATGTCTTCACATACCACCTTTGACTTCAATGTCTTCATACATTTTTCGGGGTCATCTCCGGTAGGAAAACCGAATCAATGAGGGACTTCTACCTGTGTTATCCTACAATTCTCACAAACACATTAGTCCCTCAACCAGGTTTGTCGTCAATACTCCAAAACCAACTAGGGGTGGCACTAGATGCACTTACACCAAAACATCCTGACATGGTATACAAGCTCAACAAGGCACTGTATGGCCTCAAACAATCCCCTCACGCTTGGTATGACACACTCAAAGACTTTCTAAAGAGCAAAGGCTTCAAAGCTGGTTCACTGGATCCTACACTTTTCACGAAGACATATGATGGAGAACTGTTTGTGTGCCAAATCTATATGGATGACATTATCTTCGGCTGCACTAATAAGAGATACAGTGATGAGTTTGGACACATGATGCAAGAGCAATATCAAATGTCCATGATGGGTGAGCTAAAATTCTTCCTAGGTCTTCAAATCCGTCAGCAAAGCAATGGCATCTTCATATGACAAGAGAAATATCTCAAAATTGCCTGAAGAAGTTTGGAATGCAAGACTGCAAAGGATACATGACGCCAATGCCAACCAAAAGTCATCTGGGCCCCGACAACAATGGTAAAGAGTTCGATCAGAAGGTATACCGCTCCATGATTGGTTCTTTACTCTATTTATGTGCATCTAGGCTATATATAATGCTTAGTGTTTGCATGTGTGCCCGATTCCAAGCAGCACCAAAGGAGTCGCATCACTTAGCTATGAAAGTGAATTCTTCAGTATTTGGCTTACACCCCAACACTAGGATTATGGTATCCAAAGGGCTCAGAGTTTGATCTAGTTGGATTCTCATATGCTGATTATGCTGGTGACATGGTTGATTGCAAGTCCACATCAGGCACATGTCACTTTCTGGGACGATCTCCTGTCTGTTGGTCTTCAAAGAAGCAGAACTGTGTGTCTCTCTTCACTGTTGAATCTGAATAAATTGCTGCTGGATCTTGCTGCGCTCAGCTTGTGTGGATGAAGCAAACGCTCAAGGACTATGGCATCCACCTGAAGCATGTGCCACTCTACTGCGACAATGAAAGTGGCATCAAGATTGCCAATAACCCTGTTCGGCACTCGAAGACAAAGCACATTCAGATCCGTCATCATTTTCTCAGAGATCATGTTATGAAGGAAGATAATCATATCATTCACATCAACACTGAAAAGCAATTGGAAGATATCTTCACAAAGCCCTTGGATGAGAAAAGGTTTTGCAAGTTACGGTGTGAGCTAAATATCTTAGAATCCTCAAATGTTCTGTAATTGGACACTCATCCTAACGCTTATGCATATTGATGACTTAGATGTGCAACACACAAAGTAGCGTATATCTTCAATCAATGAAGACATACACTCTAAGTGTGAATACATTAACACGGAATTTGACTTCGAAGTGCCACGATAATTGTGCATCGTGTCTGGGTCTAATGCTTCCTATACGGTGGGTAACGCCACCACTAAAATTCTTTTAAAGTGTTTCATGTGGCATCATAATTACATAGTCTTTGCTTTTGGTTTGTCTTCAACATTGATTTGACTATATATATATAGTCGGTCTATTCTGCTAATATTAGCAGAATAGTTATTCTGATAACACTTCCGTACGGCATGCTCAACGCGAGGGCATTGCACTTCCAGTAGCAAAGGCACTGCAATACAAAGACTAGTGAACTTCGTGTCAAAAAAACTGCACGCAGTGTTTTTTGGGTACCTTTTTCGCTCTTGTTTTTTTAACCGTTTATCGGAATGAGGCGTGTAATATATGGTTGAAAAGCTATCGATTAGGCGCAACTTCGCCATGTTGAACACTTTTTGAAATTCCTCACGGTTTAAAAGCAATTTTGAAAACGGTGCGGCACACGACGAGTGGCAGCGAGTGTTTTTTCGCGTTTTTTTCTAAACCGCTTGTCGGAATGAAGCAAATGATACACCGTTGGAAAGGTATCATCGAGGCGCATCTTTTTCATATCTATTATTTTCTCTAATTTGTTACGGTTTAAAAGCAGTTTCAATTTAACTAAATCACGGAATTCTATTTTTCATTTTTTTTCAAATTTTCGGCACTGCTTTCGCTCTAGTTTTCTAACCGTTTGTCGAAATGATGCGTGTAATATACCGTTGAAAAGCTATGGAAGAAGCGCAACTTTTATATATTGAAGTGTTTTTGAGATTCCTTACGGTTTTAAGTTAATTTTGAAAATCATGTGGCGGGCGATATATGGTTGCGGCCGTTTTTTCGTAAAAATTTTTTGAAAACGCTCGTCGGAATGATCCAAATGATACGCCGCTGGAAAGATATTGTCGAGATGCAACTTTTTCATGTAGAACGCTCCTTCTAATTCCTTATGGTTTAAGATTAGTTTTAAAATTACCGAAATGCGAACACTCTGTTTTTTGCGACACCCAAATCGGCGAGTGAACTTCATCTGACAGAAAACCGCACTACATCAGACAATCAAATGAACTCCATGATTTGTCTTTGTGAGACGCAAATTTTATGTACTGCATCAAACAGAAAACCGCACTACATTTAGACAGAAAACCGCACTGCATCAGACGTTCAAGTGACGGTCAAGTGAACTTCATGATTTGTTTTTGTGAGACACAAGTTTTATGTACTGCATCAGACAGAAAACCGCATTGTTTTGGACTAATCAAGTGAACTTCATAATTTCTTTTGTCGAATGTAAATTTTTCTCAGATGAGTTTTTGTTGTCTTTTTTTCAATTTTTTTGTGAACGACAGTTGATGACCGCAAGAGGAGGCAAGTAAACCGCAACATATATCAAAGTGAACCTCATTACTATCTTTTGTTGTTGCGCTAAATTTTTAGCACTTTCATTTTGGGCGCAAATGAAATACATCACTCTAAAAAATGAACCACATCCGAGAACCAAATGCATTGCAAGTGTTGATGTAGTTGACTGAATTTTGAGACACACAAAACAAATTGCACTTCAAACAGAGGGGTAATGAGCTGCTACATAAATGGATTGAACTTAAATTTTCAATCGTCCCACAAACAAAACAAATTGAATTAGAAAAAGAACTGCACGAAATAGGTAGCAGAGCTGCACGCGCGTGCAAAATGAGCTTCAAGCCGCTCGGTGCCGAACGAAGTGCACGTCCACAAAGAACGTACCGCTCCCCAAAACGAACATATATGTGGTAGGCAACGGAGAACTATGTGTTATTCCACAAGAGCACCATCGGACGACCCACGAGCACTGCATAGATGAGAAAAGTAAACAGTCGTGAAGAGAAAAGGGAGTTGCACTCGTGAGAAAATGAACTGGACATAAAAACACCAGCGCCACACGCTCTGAACCGCATACGAGGGCAACCGAACAATTTGGAGATCCCTGGCGAACTGCACCAGTGGCTCAACGCCTTTTCCTGCTCAGACCAGTACGGCGTTGCCTCAGGATGGGTAAAAGCAACAAGTGAACTACAAGATGTCGTGAGAAAAACTGGGAGAGAACCTATGAGCTGCACACCCACACGCCGGCGAGATGCAAGCTCTGTAGGAAGGGAGGGGTGGTGGTGTCGCGTGCTGGAGGTCGCTGTGTCCCGAGAGGAGCACGGTCTCGGCCGGGAGAGGAATGGAGCCCGCCCCGCTCGTCGCTGCATGGGCCACGTCAAGTGGTCCTCTGCCCGGGGTCCTCCGCTCACAGCAATGAGAAAGCCCGGCTGGATCCGAGCACGCGACGAAGGGCCACGGCGGTGCCGCCTAGTGGATCTGAGATGTGGTGCTCCCCCTTCATGACTATACCCCCTGCCAATGTAGAAGAAGAGGTCAACGGTGGACGAGCCGGGCCTGACGAACTTTGAGTCGGGCTGAGAAGAGCAGGCCAGCGACCTCGTGGAGGACAGACAAGAGGAGGCCGACGGGGACATCCGCCACCTAGATCCGGGGGGATTCATGGCGACGCGGTGATCTCGAAATCTGGGTACTCCAGGGGAGATCGACGGCGTGCAGAGGGAAGGCCGAGGGGTGCAGGGCTGCTGGATCCGGAGGCAATCGAATCCAGCGATGGTGGTGGGGATTGCCGTGGTTGGGGAGGCCGGCTTGTGATGCGAAGAAGGGCGGGCGGGACGACGCGCGACAGCGCCGGTGGAAGGTGGGTGGAGGGTGAGGCGGCACGGCGGCGACTTGGAGTGGTGCTCCGACGGCGGCCGCGGTAGAAGGTTGACAGGGGTTGGGCGGCACGGCGGCGGATGGGTCCGACCTCCCGCCCGTCCGCCGGAGCTGGGAGAGAGGCAAGTGGGGCGAGTCACGAGAGGTGTGGCCGGAGCGGGTGGGGTCGGCGCCGCCAGGGGGAGCGGGCCGGAGGTAGTTTGGTCGTGGGTGGAGTGGGGGTGGCAGCGGGTGGTGGGCAGGAGGGATAGGATTTCTTAGAGGGACGGGGCGATTCGGTTGGTTGACTCGGGTAGGCTCTGTGCGGGGGAGGTGTTACTCCCTCCATTTCAAAATACAGTGTGTCTGTGTTTTTCGAGGTCTAACTTTGATCATAAATTTAATCAAGAATACTAACTATGGCGAAAGAAAAAATTATATAATTGAAAACTTTTTTCGAATACGAATTCATTCATATAATTTTTGTTCTCGTCGCAATCGGTCTTGATAGTTAAATTTACGGTCAAAGTTGAAACACGTGGATAGAGAAAGCACTACATTGTAGAATGGAGGGAGTATCAGAATAAACTTTTTGTTATTAGAATAAGACTCTTAAGGGGTGTTATCATAATAGACCCACCTTATATAAGTTATTCTTACGTTGATATATATATATTGTTATTATTCATCACCCAGGATGTAGAATAAGTTATTCTTCACCCCGAGGTAATTTACAATCGCTTCTTAAATAAATTACGTTTAGACTATAAATAGTTACATGTATCTTGATTCAATATGTAAAATTTGGTATAGAAAAACAAAAAATATAGGTTATAAGACCAGAAAAATCACATTTTATATATGTTTTACACTATGGTTTTACATTCATAATTTTATCTAACATAAAATATTTTTTACGGCGAGTACATGTTTTCTTACGTTCTCTTTTTATGTATGAAATAAGATAAAATTTACGAAACGTAAAAATACGGTGCATTGATGTTAAAATAGAGAGGGGTGAAGAATAATTATTCCTCACCCAGGGTGACGAATAACGTGACCCTATATATATATAGGACGCCAATTTGGGACACCTAGATGCCTGGGCACCTAGCTTAAAAACTGTTGGATGACACTAAGATCTGTGCGCGTGTAATTAGTATTAGCATTGATGGATAAATCTTATTATGAAAGAATTATTACTTGATATGGACACTTAATACCTGCCCATATTAGATATGATAGAGAAAATCAGTAATAAATGGCCCATGTTTTAAGTCCATGCATGTCTCATCGTACGTGCATCATTTTGCATATAATAAAGGTCATACGTTGAATAAATCACTAGATATATACGTACATAATCCAAAATATCTTAGGTATATATGTTTTGTACTCGAAATATTTTGGTTATATATTAGATACCTATATGTCACGTAGCCGGATATATACGTAGCCATATTTTACTTTAGATATATGTCATGTAGACCGGGTATGTATAATATTTTCCAAGATTTTTTTACACAACCGGGTATATAAGTGCGTCGATACATTGGGTATTTCTACTTGATGTATATACGTCGACCGGATATTACAATATTTTCTTCAGTAGGTATTGGATAGTTAGGAAAAAAATAAAATACAATTAGTTAAATAACAAATTCTTGGGTATATACATACCTGCGTTTGTACATACTTTTGTTAGTAAGTATAAGATACCCATTTTAGATAATTGGGAAACAAATAAATGTAATAGTTTTTAAAAAATAAATTATTAAATATATATATATATATACGTATGTCCATAATTTCATTGGTAGGTATTAGATACCTGTATTAGATAGTTAGGAAAAAAACACGCGTATTAGATACCTATATCAATTCTAAAAAATCAATATTATAATGTTTTATTGTATGGCAAGTCTTGCATGCTCAATAGTTAGAAAAAACAAATAAAACGTAAGCAGGGAAAGTCTTGCATGAAGAATAGTTAGGAAACAAATTAAATATAACATGATTTCCAAAACAATCAAGGTGCCCACACACCTAGGTGCCCCAAACAATTTACCTAGGTGCCCCAAATATATATAGGGAAAATCCATCCTACCACCCGGTGGTAGTTACCCCACATGCCTCATATACTATCATGTGGTACTATATATACTATTTTATTATTTTAAATATGTTCATATACTATATCTAAGATATTTCAAAGCAAATTACATGAAAAAATTGCATATGAGCTCATAGTTTTTGTTATATTTGTAAAATATGTACATATTTGTACGTAAAAAAAAGCATACTCAAAAAATGGTACATACTACCTAAAAATCAGTATATTTATACTATCTAATCATTGTTATATACTACATACTACATGTACATACTCCCGGTTTCGATAGATACTACATACAACATACAAAATGCAAGTGATGATAACTACCACTGCTTGTAGGAAACATTTGTCATATATATATATATATATATATATATATATATATATATATAACAAGTTATCATAATAGACTCTTAATGGGTAGGCTCTGTGTGGGGGAGGTGTTATCAGAATAAGCTTTTTGTTATTAAAATAAGACTCTGAAGGATTTTTTTACAAGTGCTTGCCACAGAACTAGTTAAGGATTTCAACGATGCCAAAGTTCTCAAAAATTCTGAAAAAATACTGAACCAACACACCTATAATATAACATGATCCAACGGATGGATTAAAAAATACGACTGTATGTGTCCTAGACAAAAAACAAATAGTTCAGTATATATTTATGTCGCAGTGAGCTGAAATGCTTATTATTTTTGCCGAGCACATATAGTTGCATATTTTAACAATCCCTCTGTTGTATCATCTTATTACACTAGAGAGATGCTCCCATATTTATTTCATATTTTTTGATAACTTTTAAACCGTTAAAAATTTACGACCCTTAACTAGTTCTGTGGCAAGTTATGATAGACACAGTTTTACCTATATATATATATAGAGAATAACACTATTTTAATCCCAGTATCAGAATAGCTATTCTGATCATAATGCGCTATATAGGGGCGATCGGCTGTTCCGGAACTTCCAAACACGCAAAAAGAGTAAATCTGACCGGCCCGTTGCACTCCTCCGAACGGCCCACCCCAACTCGATGAACTTTCCCCCATCGCTTTCAACGCCCTCTCGCACCAGGAACCCGCGCCGCCGCCGTCGTTCCCCACCAGGAGCCCGCGCTGCCGCCATCGTTCCCCACCAGGAACCCGCGCTGCCGCCGTCGTCCCCCACCAGGGACCCGCGCCGACGAGAGGCTCCGGCATCCCTGAAGCCAACCCCCTGCACGCGCCCCTCCACCAACCCTGAGCGCCGCCGCCCGATGCAGGTCGCCGCCGAGCGCAGCCACGTATGGATCTGGCCGAAGCCGGCCAGATCCCGTCTCCACCTCGCCGTCTGCGCCGCCCCGCCCCGCGCATCGCCGGGCCCCAACAGCAACCAGGGCCGTCCTCCCACCAGCATCCCGTGCCGCCGCCACTTGCATCCATGGTGGGCTGCTGGATGTTGTCCCCTCCTCTGCGTTGAGCCCTGCTGGAGCCCCTCGTCCTCAACAGGATGTCGACCACCTAGGGCCAAAGGAAGCAAGCCACCGTCACTCTCCGATGCTCCGGTGAGGTACTCCCAATTATCTCTCATGCTCTAGTGTGTCCACCCTCCTCTCCCTACCGTAGCCTCGAACTTCCCCTCTTCGCAGAAGAAGTTGCGTGATGTGGCGTTGTGCTGTTGATTCTCTAGGTTGTACTAGTCCAGAATTTTTTTGGACAGAAGTTCAAGTGGTTGTTACTGCTGCAATTTAGAGATATTTGTGTTGATGATTATGTAAACATTTTAATAGAAGTTCAAAGTTTGATTTAGAAAGGAGAAAAGAGCTCGAGTTTAAGAAGAAAACTGAAAAAGTCATTGTCACATGGGCGACCATGAAGGTCTGATGTTGAGAAGGTCAGGTGCATGATGCATCTCCGGCCATCCCTTTCCCACCTTTTCCTTGGACGAAAGGATGAACTTCTCTCCACCCTAATGGTGACCTTCTTCCTTCTGCTGCTACCTCCTACATCGCGTGCGTGTTAGTGAAGCAGAGATGGCGGCGGACTCCAATCCCACAACACACTATACGGCCTGCCTGAGCACTAAGCGGCGACCTGCCAAAGGCCTAAGCTATGACCTTCATGCATCTTCTCCCAGTTGTTTTTTATGGCCGCCTGTGCATGCATCAATGCTGGTCATGGGATTTTGTGAGGTATGTTCCTTGCAGGAAGAAGCATTGAAAAAATTGTGACGATCTCAGGAGCCCTGCCACAACAGGAACCTGTCTCTCGCTACCTCTGTTTCGGATACTGATGGACACCGATAGTGTGAATTGCTGTAGAGAACAAGTTTTTCTTCAGGTTGTTTTGCTGATGTTTGAGAGTTCACATTTTTGCAAGTTGAAAACTCCATGTTATGAAGTTCAGTCTACATAATACTTCTTTTGAACTTGCACTGCTAAAAGACCTTCCTTTTGCAAGTTGAAAACTCCAGGTTATGAAGTTCCTCATTGACACGACGAAGTTGCTCACACCGCTGGTGCTGTAGTGCATGACCAAGGACCACGAGGCGCCTGACATGTCTTTGGTCACCGCCAAGGTCTACAAGCTCTTCTTGGAGGTGTAGAACTCCGCCGACAATGTTCCGCATCCCTGCCAACATCTCCGTCTCCATGGCCCAGGTGAATTCAGTTTAATTGCTTTTTTGCGGCTAATTCAGTTTAATTGCTTGCTGGAGAACTCGTGTGGTTGCACATCGTAGGATTCGGAAGTGACATGTAATTGCTGGTAGATTAGTTGATTACCCATGTTGTGGCTATCACATGTTTCTAATGCTAACAACGGATGAATGCTGCATGTAGGCTGCAACACCTACCAGGAAGCTTCAGCGCCTGCTGCTAGCACATGAAGCGCTCGTGCATTGAATTGTTTTAGTCAGAGTTCAGATAACTGAATCAGAGAGGTTGCTCTAGAGCTGCAGTAGTATACTTCAAAGTTCGGATAACTGAATGCTACTTCAGATTTCAGCTGACTGAATGCTCGGCCACTGGAAGCTGAAGGCTAGAAGCTATAAAAAGATATTCAGAAGTTCGAAGAAGACTTTCAGAGAAGTTCAAAATTAAGAAAGAGCATTAGAAAAGCAATTATTAAAATAAAAATTAGTGCGTTGGTCCGTGCGTGCTGGGTGTGTTGTCTCGTTTGTGTGTGCATGCACACCTTGTGGGTGCTCGTGTGTGTGTGTGTGCGCGCGCGCTATGGTGTGTGTTGTGTGCGTGCTCCGGCGTGTACTCCTGTTTGTGTGTGTGGTTCAATTAAAAACATACTGATGTAATGGCAAAAGAAAGTGCGTTTTAAAATAATTAGTGTGTCCTTTTATTCAAAAAAGTTGTTAGCTTATGTCAAAAAACTTGGAAAAATTATATTTATCAATTTCTTAGTGTGTAAAAAAACAGACTCTCACTTTTGAAACTTGGTATTTCCTCAAATAAAAAATAAAGTATGCTGGGGAAAACAAATAAAAAATAGTTTGCACAACTTTGGTAATTTTGAAATGAACACTTAGGAAGTCTATAGAAGGCAAATGAAAAATGTTCAAAAACCAAACGTGGGCAGTTTGGTGTATGAAAAAACAAAGATACGATATTTGCTTGGTATATCATGATTTGGTTGTCTTCTCCGTCGGCAAGTTTGTAATAAAGAAAAGTTCTTGTGAAAAAGGCATAGTCAAAAACATTTTTTTAAACAAAGCGGTTCAATCTTAATTACGAAACTAGAGTTTCCAAGTTACTATAGAAAAAACTAAAAAGTCCAAATTACAGAAAGAAAGCAATTCGATATTTATTAAAATGTCATATTTTCCTTCTTACTAAAGAATAAAAATCAAGAAGTTCAAATTAAAAATAACGGAGTACTTCGACCTAGACGGAAAACTCAAATTCTTTCCACTTCTACGAAAAATAAAAGTTAAAGTTCAATTAAAAAAAGTTTGATGCTTTTTTGAAAACCATAAATTTTCTCTAAGAATAAAACTAATAAGTCCAAATTAAAAATAAAGGAGAAGTTCGGCGTTTGTAAAAAAACTCAGATTTTTATAAACCGATAAAAAACCAAGAAGTTTGAATTTAATTAACATATCAATTTGAAAAAGTCTATAAAAAGAAATGAATTCTCCCCGTTTCAATAAAATCTAGAAGTTCATATTAAAATAATGGAGCGGTTCAATGCTTACAAAAAACTCAAATTTTTAACCGATACTAAAGAATAATAAATAACGAAGTTCAAATAGAATTTCCCATTAAAAAATTAGAACATCAAATTTAAATAACGAAGAGGTTTGACGTTTATTCCATAGTTAGGATTTTCCCTGTTACTAAAGAACAAACGGAGAAGTTTAATTTAGAAAAATAGGGCAGCTCAAAATTTCTAGAGAAAATTGATTTTCCCCGTTTCTAAAAAAACTAGACGTTCAAATTTAAATAACGGATAAGTACAATGTTTATTACAATATCAAGAAGGTCAAATTAAAAAAAATGAGCCATTCAAAAAGTTTATAAAAATCGATTTCCCTCTTTTCAAAAAGACCTAGAAGTTCAAATGTAAATAATTGAGCGGTTCGATATTTATTACATAATTAGGACTTTTCCTTACTAATGAATAATACCAAGAAGCCCTAATTAAAAATGAAGCTATTTGATGTTTATAAAAAAACTCATATTTTTCGGATACTAAAGATTAAAACCACGAAGTTCAATTTTAAAAAATGGAGCAGTTCAATGTATAGAAAAAACTCATGTTTTCTTGTGAAACCAAGACGTTCAATTGGAAAAAGGGGGGCGGTTTGATACTTATTTGAAGAAAATCTATTTTTTTTGAGTTACTAAAGTTAAAACCAATAAGTTCAATTCGAAATAACGAAGAAGCTTGATGTTTCTAATTTTTTTTACATTTATAGAAATACACGATGAAGTTCAAATAAAAAAGGTAGAGCGGTTCAATGTCTATAAAAAACTTTGATATTTTTACGTAACCAAGAGAAGTTTAGATTGATAACTGCGAGAAGTTCACGTACTACATGGTGTGGATTTTGTATGAAAAAAATAATGAAAAGGCAAAGACTAAATGTTTTGTTGCTAGAAGTTCAAGTGCTCGGCCTGGGAGAGTAAACAAATCTTGTAAGAGAGGTTCACCATGTATTTACATGTTCAAAAACACACAAAAAAGATGTTGTTTTGCGTTTGAAATAATTCTCTTATACTATTACAATTTTGAAACAAAATGCTCTACATAAGAAAAGTTCCACTTATTCACCAACTTTTAAAAGGGTATATCATATGCTCTATTTCAAAATAAATGGTTAAAAAATTGGTGTATGTTGTTCGAAACAAAATTTTGACCATATTAGAAAAAGTTTTGTATTTTCAATAAGTTTCGAAAAAAAGGTGTATCATCTGTGCAACTCCGACGAATAGGTGAGCAATTACGAACAAAAATACGTGACATAAGTTCAGAGTGAAAACAACGAGCAGTTCAACTGCTACACGGGATGCGTTTCAGGTGAGGATAAAGGAATATAAAACTAAAATCCTAAAACGTTTGTTGCAAGAAGTTCACGTGCTCCTCCATGCATGGTTTAGAATTTATATTGCGGGACATGCGACCTCCAATTACATGTTTTAAAATGGCAAAAAAATGACGTCTGACCTTCAATTTCGTGTAATTCAACATATACACAAAATTGCGATAGAAGTTCATAGTGAAAACAATGAGAAGTTCAAGTATTGCAAGGAATGCATTTCAGGTGAGAATAAAAGTATAGAAAAATAAAAGCTTAAAAGGTTTGTTGAAAGAAATTCAAGTGTTCTGTCTGGGAAATTCAAAAATTCTTGTGAGAGAGGTTCACCTTGTATTTCCATGTTTGAATAACACAAAAAAGAAAAAATGCATTTTAAAATAATTCTCTTAATCAACAAAGAAGTTCAGTTATTATTTGAAAGCAATTTGATTTCAAAAAGGAAATAAAAAATTCAAATTATAAAAATGGAAAAGTTCACATACTACATGGTGTGTGTTTAATATAAGCAATATAAATTAAAAGGCAAGGTCCAATTTTTTTGTTGTTATAAGTTCAAGTCCTCGGTCGTAGAAGGTTAGAAAAATTATTGTGAGAGACGTTTGTACAAAAGGAATATCATTTGTGTAACACTAACGAATGGATGAGAAAATTACAAGCGAAAACACGTCACAAAAGTTCAACATGAAAACAGCAGGAAGTTCAACTACTACACTGAATGAATTTCAGATGAAAAACTTTTAAAATCGTCGCGAGTATGAAAAATGATCTATACAGGAAAGTTGCGTGCTTACAGCAGCTTTCCATCGGTATATCACCTGCTCGATTCCAGTGAGTAATGGAGAGCTATGAGCAAAAAAACACGTGAAAAACATAGTGAAGTTCAAGTAGACATGCCGAGAAGTTCAAGGTCTTCACGCGGTGCATTTTCGAAAAATCTCTTTCGCGATAAAGGCAGAACGAATGATGCCGCCATTTTCAAAATTACTTGAAAATGACTAGGAATCGGAGAAAACCATCAATATGAAAAAGTTTCGCATTTTTCGTAGCTTTTCAACGGTATATTATTTGCCCTGTTCCGATAAAGTTTGTAAAAATGACGGCGAAAATAAGTTTTTAGCCATTTTCAAAATTTACATAAAACCGTAATGAATTGGGAGAAATAATATATAACAAAAAGTTTCGCATTTGTTCAAGCTTTCCAACGCCATATCATTTACTGCATTCAGACGTAAGGTTAAAAAATTAGCTCGAAAATACGTACTCGGTGGAACTGGTACCGTTTTCTAAATTACTTTTAAAAACCGTTCAAAGTTAGAAAAAACTTTCAACAAGAGAAAGTATCGCATTTTCATAAGCTTTCCAACACCATATCATTTGCCTCAATTGGATTAGCTGTTTAGAAATGACATCGAAAATACGAACTCGGCTGTTCGGTTTGTGAAAATTTACGATTTTCCAAATTACTCTTTAACCATGAGGAATTAAAGAAAACTTTCAACATGTGGAAGGAGCGGTTTTACAGCAGCTTTCCAAGGCCATATTATTTTCCTAATTCCGGTAAACGGTTTAGAAATGCGATCAAAAATACGATTCACGTTTTTTATACGAAGAAAACACGATTTTCAAAACTGCTCTTAAACCTCTTACATTTTGCCAAAAATTCAACTTGGGTGATGATACTGGTGTTCATAGCTTTCCAACGGTATATCGCAAGCCCCATTTGGGCAATGTTGGCAGAAGTTCAACCTAGCAATAGAAGAAGTTCAGGTCGAACAACTCAGGTAGTAAAATTGCAAAAAAAAAATGCAATTTCATCACGACCCGAGAACAAAATCCGCCAACGAGTGAGATTCCTATTTAAAACCGATATTTAGTTGCTAAAAAATGATTCTGGATTGCACTAACATCATATAGAACACGACTAACCAGAATAATTCACCGGGGAAGCCACGGTTGCGAAGATAGCCCGAAGGTCGGGTTCGTACAGAGGGAAGTTCAGGCGCGTTACTCAGGCAGTTCAAGTTGTGATCGGAATATTATTCTGATCCCGTGATCAGAATAGTGTTTACACACACACACGCACACACACACACACATATATAGTGTTACGATTCATCACCCAGGGTGTAGAATAAGTTATTCTTCACCCGAGGTAATCTTACAATCATTTCATAATTAAATTACGGTTGAAATTCAAATAGTCACATTTTTATTGATTCACTACGTAAATTTTAACATAAGAAAATAAAAAATATAGGTCATAAGACAAGAGAATTTGCAGTTTATGTGTATTTTAGACTATGTTTTTACGTTTGTAATTTTACATAACATAAAATATTTTTTACGGCGATTATATATTTTCTTACGGTCTCTTTTTGCGTCGGAAATAAGACAAAACTTACGGAACGTAAAATTACGGTGCATTGATGGTAAAATAGAGAGGGATGAAGAATAACTATTCCTCACCCAGGGTGACGAATAGCACGACCCTATATATATATTCGTGTTTTGTCCTCTACATCATTCACTTATAGCTATGTCTTCATGCTTGAATCTTTTCTTGATCTAAGTGACTGTGATCGGACCCTTACCCTCTTTGTGCTTCTATCTCAAACTCTATCTGTCCAAATCATATGCATTCTATTGAAACCTGTCGATTGTCTTCTCCGAGTCCTTGTCGGTAGAAGACATAGAGACAAATATTAAATCTGTTTTAATTGCCATATCATTTTGCCTGAATACCAGAGAAACTGGAACGACCACCCGACAATCCAGACGTGCGTGGGAACAAGGATCAACTCCCAATGAGTTGCATGCAAGCCACATGTCCTTCGGATGTGAACCGCCAGGGGCACCTGCGTAACTACGTTGTGCTGTCCCTATCCCTATAAATACTCAACTCACCGTGATCATTATCTCTTCTTCCACCTCTCCACCTCGCACAAACCCTAGCACCTCTGCTAGCTCGCGTTGACGCGGGAGACGAAGCGCTTAACTGTCGTGACCTCTTCGACGCTGTCCTCAAGCCGGTCGCGGACCTCGTCCTCTTTGCCGTCGCTATAGGTGTCTTCCACCACCAAGCTCGGTCTCTCTCTTCACCTTGTTTAGCAGTTCATCAAGCGATAATTGTCGTGGTTCTAAGTTTGACACTAGAATGGGGGGTAGGGATGTAGAGGCAAGATCCTAGCTATGGAGGAGTTGTACACACGAGTTTTACGAGTTCAGGCCCTTCTCAGAGGAAGTAACAGCCCTACGTCTCGGAGCCCGGAGGTGGTCGACTAGATTATATGTGTGTGGGTTACAAGGGGTGCGAACCCTTGTGCCTGTGGAGGGGGGTGGCTTATATAGAGTGCGCCAGGACCCCAGCCAGCCCACGACACAGAGGGTTTAAGGTACATTGAAGAGAGAATGCTAAAGTGTTGTGAATGCCAATTAAGCCTATGAGTAAATGCTCGACCGTTGCATATGCAGAGTGGCTTTAGCTCTTCTGACCGTCGAGTGACTTCTGCGACGGTCGAGTGATATCGATTCTTCTGAGTGGAACAATTCCGGTCGAGTGGATGATGATACCCTTTGGATGATCCTGGCTTTAGGGTGCTATCCTAGGGGAGGATATCTAGGTCAGGTCTATGACCCTACCCTAGGTACATAGCTTCATCATTAGCCCCCGAATGGTTCAGGGTTCGAGTGGAGAAGAAGTTGATGATCCTTCCGATTTAGCTTTTGTGCTTTGAGAGTGTCTCGTCCAGAGGTCGAATGAACCTTCAAGATGGCTTCAACTGCTTGTTCAGTCGCCTTGATCCATTCTTGGTTTTGTCGAGTGAACTTTCGTTGTTAAGTTTCGAGTGTTGATATGGAAAAAATCTTCCGTCTGAAGGGTTGTTCTGCCGCCTGCGGATTTTGCGGGATTCGAATTTTGGGAAGCGCCGGGTGGGGGAGGCCGCAGTAATCGGGACGGATTAGGCAGGCCGCCTCGATCTCTGTGCCACCTTTTTTGCTACGTATCGCGCGCGCGACTGTTGCGGGATTTGATAAGATCGTCCGGGCCTACAAGTCAGTCACTCGGAAGCGACCTTATATAAGGCGCCGGACCGGGGCCTTTGAACAGTGCGCCCCCATTCTTCTTCCTCCTCCTCAGATTCCTCCACTGTGCCTGCTTCTGCTCTCGGCGTCGTCGCCCCGCTCGAACTCAATTCGCTGCCATGGGGAAGGAGAAGACGGTGGTGTTGGAGCGTGCGAAGAAGGCGATGGCGAAGGCGATGGCGAAGGCAAAAGGGAAGAAGACCAGCCGGGGCGGATCTTCGTCGAGGTCCGGCCTACCGCCTGGCTGGATCCAGGGTGACTGGATCCGCTCGACAATCAGTCAAGATGACATTGATGACCTAGTTGAGGGGGGACTGATTCCCCACGAATCGGCGCGGCTCCCGGGGAACGAGACCGAGCCGCCGCAGGAGGGTGAGTGCGTCCTCCTCGCCACTCATGTCGACCGCGGGTTTTCTTTGCCTCCCCAACCTTTCTTTCGCGGCTTCTTGAACTTCTTCGGGGCTCAACTCCACCACTTTTCTCCAAACACCATCATGTACCTCGCTGCTTTCGTGTCTATGTGTTAGAATTTCTTGGGTTGCCGACCACACTGAGGTCTCTTCAAGCACATATTCACATGTCCTCCCAGACGGTCAAGAAGGCCAACCCGAGTGATGAGAGGACGCACGTGATACAGATGTGCGGGGGTCTTGGAATCCAAATGAGGAACAAGAGCACCTTCCCAGCTATGATCCTTCCCGACTCGGTCCGAGGCTGGCAGTCAACCTGGTTTTACTGCAAGGACGAGCTGACCCCGGGCCAGTCGACTGGACTTCCCCCCTTTTCCATGGCTCGAGTGGAGAATCCCTCCTCCTTGAGAGTGATCAGAAGAGAAGGCGCAGGTGAAGGTGTTGGTCGAGCGGGTCGTCCAACTTGTCCGCGACAGAGTGACTGGTATGGACCTGCTGGAGGTATTCCTCACTCGACGCATCCAACCACTCCAAGCTCGTGACCATCCGATGTGGATGTACTCGGGACTCGAGGATTCCACTCGGATCCACCCGGAGGATGTTAGTGAGGACACAGTGGAGAAGTGGCTGAGAGGTATTACCGGCAACAAGGATAATCCCCGGAGGTCCAGGAGAGTGGTTCCATTCGACCATTCGTGCCAGCCGGAACAGGTACGATTCTGCATTGTCGAGTGTCTTCTTGATTTACTATGTAACATCTTGTTGTCGGTCGACTGTCTTTCTTTTGTTCATTGTCTTTTCAGGTTCTTATTGATATGTACTCGATGCCCAATGGAGTGCAGGAGCAAAATGTCGAGGAAGAGGCGAGCGGGGGCGAGAGTGGCGAGTGGCACTCGGATGTAGAGGAGGACGAGGAGAGCAACGACCCGAGTGACGAAGAAGAGGTCGACTCCCCCCCTCCCCGTAGAGAAAGGAGGTCCAAGCACGCTCATGACCCGGCAAACACCCCTGACCTGGTGGCCGTACCGACTGGGCAGTCTTCAAAGCGCCCTCGGACGTCTTCTCCGGTGTCGACTGAGAAGGGACCAAAACAGCTCAAGACTGCGCCGCCTCCTGCGCCGAAACCATTGAAGGCCACATCCTCCAAACCGCCGAAGGCTTTGCCCAGAATCAAAGTGCCCATTCCCACCATCTCCAGGTAATCATCTGACCCGATCTTTTAGTCGACTCGAGCAACATAACATAACCGACTGAAAGTTGACATTTGCAGTGCTGCTACCTCTGGAACTTCTTCCCGCCAATACCGAGACGAGGAAATGGAAGACGCGGTTACCTCCAACCCAGGTAATATTCTCGTGATCTTTTTCTTGATTATTTGGTTGATCAAATTCTGGTGATTCACTTGGGGTCGACTGATTTAGTTGCAGCCCCACCCAACATTATCGAGCTTCTGAATGATGATGAAGATGTGGCCCCGAGGCCCAAAAAGAACAAAAAAGTAGCGGCTGGCAAGACATCTCAGCCGGGACTGATGGCGGAACCAACTGTCCAACAACCTGAAGATGTAGGTGGGGCCTCTGTAACTTTTGCTGTCCCTTTGTCGGGTGAGCGCCCTGCACCATCGATTGTACCAGTGTTTCCTTCAGCCGCCCAACCCCATGCCTGGAGCTCCAAGCTGCCGCATCTGGGCCGTCTGCCCCTTTCTTCACCAACTATCATGTTTCGGAAAGCCAGTCAGACGCCGCTGTGGAGGCTATACGTCAGGCTAACGTGATGATGGAGCGGATGAAGACGGTGCACGAGAACAGCCAGGCTGCTTATGATGCCAGCGCGGCTCTTTGGGCCAATGTCCAGGTAAGTTGGCTTTCGACTGATCTTGTTCTATTAGGATATGCTACCTGAAATATTTTCTTTCATACAATCTCTTATTGTTTGCGTCGAATCTGTACACCCAATAGGTGTTTTGTTGTCTTTAGAATTTGCCCTCTTCCACTTGGCCTGGGCGAGCAGGCCGGTCGAGTGGGATCTGAACCGGTGGGGGCATGCTAAGTGCACCCACTGGGTGTAGTCCCCGAGACCGCAGTCGACTGGGGTCTGAGTACTTTTCACTTTCCTTTCTTCCACTCGACCCGGGCAGACCGGCAAGTGGGATCTGAACCAGTGGGGGCACGTCAAGTGCACCCACTGGGTGTAGTCCCTGAGACCGCGGTCGACTGCTGGCAGTCGGCCGGGGTCTGAATAGTTCTTCTCTCTTTCTTCTCTTTTTTTACTCGACTCGGGCGGACCGGTCGAGTGGGGTCTGAATTAGTGGGGGCACGCCAAGTGCACCCGCCGGGTGTAGTCCCCGAGACCACGGTCGACTGCGGGCAGTCGGCTGGGGTCTGAGTAAACTTTTAAGTCTTATTCACTTGAAAGTAAATAATCTTTGATCTTGTCGATTGACATGTCTTTTACCTTCTGCAGAAATCTTGTACTCTCATTTCTAAGTTCGCCGAATTTGAGGAGAAGCAGAGGCAACTCAATCTCGACTTGGAGCTGGCCCAACAAAAGTTGAAGAAAGCTCAAGATGAAGCTGCTGGTATGGAAGGTAACTGCCTGTCGACTGTTCACGTCGATTGTCCTTTAAAATATTTCTTCGATCTCTTGTTTGATCTGATTGCTTATTCTACAGAGAAAATGAGGTTGGCTCTGGAGAAGAAGGACTTGGACCTTGTAGCTGTGCAGAAGGAAGCTCAAGATAAGACTGCCCTTGCAGACCAAAAGCTGGCTTCGGTCGGAGTGCTGGAAGAAGAAGTAAGCAAGCTGAAGTCCTCTCTCACTGAATCCAACCGAGAGGTAACTCGTCTAAAGAAGGATAAGATGGCTCTGAATGAGAAGCTGGAGTCCGCGGCTCGTAAGAGAAATGACGTGGAAGCCTATCTGAGAACTCTTGCCAAGAAGCTCTATCTTATGCTGGAAGGTACTCCTTTTAATCCGACTGCTTTACTACTTGCAAGTTAATCCTGTCCAGTCGACTCACTAACTCTTTGACTGCAGAATTCTTCCAAAACTTTAACGAGGAAACTAGACGGATCGAGACGGGTTTAGACCCTATCGTTTCTCCAGTCGGCGACGAGGCTGCCATGAATGTGCTTCGACTGGAATCCCGTGTCGCCAGTGTCACAAGTTACCTCGCTCGTCTGAAGGTGGCAGTTTCACGGATCGACTCATCACTCTGGCCAAGGGTGACACTTCAAAATGACCTCGAATCTCTGATGACTCGGCTCAACGAGGTTCCTGGTCGAGTGCAAGAGTGGAAGAAGTCATCTGCCCGGTGTGGTGCTGACGTGGCAGTGTCCTTGGTAAGAGTCCACTGCAAGGAAGCTCGCGAAGACAAGCTGACGACGATCAAGGTCGCCAACACCAAAAGGCACGATTTCCAGTCCTTTATGGAGACTTTCATAGCTGCCGCCACTCGGATTGCAGATGGAATCGACTTGGACGAATTCGTTGAACCTGCCAGCCCTCCTCCTGCCGAATGGACAAACTTTGAGATTTAAACTTGCCTTAAATTTGTCTTGGGATGCCGAGTGGTTGCTGTAACCATTAAACTCCTTCGGGCTTGATGCCCAAATACTTTTGATCCGTCGCCTGGAATTTTTAGGATCTATCTGAACTTGGTTTATTTCTGAATATGTTTGTATTCGCCTTCGCATAGAATTTGCTCTTTGGGATGTAGCCCTGAAGTGGACAGTTCAATCGACTTGTGCCTCGTCGTCCTTGCGGATAGGGATGGGCACACATTGTATTTGTGGCGTAGCTCGGAGAAGGAGGTCACAGTCGACCCGCACCTCGTCGTCCTTGCGGATAGGGATAGAGCGTACGTTGTACTTGTGGTGTAGCTCGGAGAAGAAGGTCATGGTCGACCTACACCTCGTTGTCCTTGCGGATGGGGATGGAGCGTATGTTGTACTTGTGGCGTAGCTCGGAGAAGAAGGCCGTGATCGACCTGCACCTCGTCGTCCTTGCGGATAGGGATAGACTTTTAAACCTTAGGCAAGTACTGGACTATAGCTAAGCCTCCGAGTGGGAGGGTTGCTCACCACTTGGTGGGATTTTTTAAACTTAGGCGAGTACTGGACTGCAGCTAAGCCCCCGAGTGGGAGGGTTGCTCACCACTCGGTAGGATTTCACAAACTTAAGCGAGTACAGGACTGCAGCTAAGCCCCCGAGTGAGAGGGTTGCTCACCACTCGGTAGGATTTTACAAACTTAGGCGAGTACTGGACTGCAGCTAAGCCCCCGAGTGAGAGGGTTGCTCACCACTCGGTAGGATTTTACAAACTTAGGCGAGTACTAGACGGCAGGTAAGCCCCCGAGTGAGAGGGTTGCTCACCACCCAGTAGGATTTTACAAACTTAGGCGAGTACTGGACTGCAGCTAAGCCCCCGAGTGGGAGGGCTGCTCACCACTCGGTAGGATTTTTCAAACTTAGGCGAGTACTGGACTGCGGCTAAGCCCCCGAGTGAGAGGCTTGCTCATCACTCGATAGGATTTTTCAAACTTAGGCGAGTACTAGACTGCAGCTAAGCCCCCGAGTGAGAGGCTTGCTCACCACTCGGTAGGATTTTTCAAACTAGGCGAGTACTGGACTGCAGCTAAGCCCCTGAGTGAGAGGCTTGCTCACCACTCGGTAGGATTTTTTAAACTTAGGCGAAACGTAGTCGCAGCTAAGCCCCCGAGTGAGAGGCTTGCTCACCACTCGGTAGGATTTTTCAAACTTAGGCGAGTACTGGACTGCAGCTAAGCCCCCGAGTGAGAGGCTTGCTCACCACTCGGTAGGATTTTTTAAACTTAGGCGAGTACTGGACTGCAGCTAAGCCCCCGAGTGAGAGGGTTGCTCACCACTCGGTAGGATTTTCCAAACTTAGGCGAGTACTGGACTGCAGCTAAGCCCCCGAGTGAGAGGGTTGCTCACCACTCGGTAGGATTTTTCAAACTTAGGCGGGTACTGGACTGCAGCTAAGCCCCTGATACGTCCATTTTGCATCATGCTTTTATATCGATATTTATTGCATTATGGACTGTTATTTCACTTTATGTCACAATACTTATGGCTATTCTCTCTTATTTTACAAGGTTTACATAAGGAGGGAGAATGCCGGCAGCTGGAATTCTGGGCTGGAAAAGGAGCAAATATTAGAGACCTATTCTGCGCAACTCCAAAAGTCTTGAAACTCCACGGAACATCTTAAAATAAATAAAGAAAAATCCTCGCCAAAGATGAAGGCCAGGGGGCCCACACCCTGCTCACGAGGGTGGGGGCGCCCCCCCTAGGGCGCGCCCCCTACCTCGTGGGCCCCCTGGTGGCTCTCCGACGTCCATCTTCTCCTATATGAAGTCTTTCGATGAGAAAAAAATAAGAAGGAACTTTTCGGGACGAGACTCCGCCGCCACGAGGCGGAACCTTGGCGGATCCAATCTAGAGCTCCGGCAGAGCTGTTCTGCCGGGGATACTTCCCTCCGGGAGGGGGAAATCATCACCATCGTCATCACCAACGCTCCTCTCATCGGGAGAGGGCAATCTCCATCAACATCTTCACCAGCACCATCTCATCTCCAAACCCTAGTTCATCTCTTGTATCCAATTCTTGTCTCAAAGTCCGGGATTGGTGCTAGTAGGTTGCTAGTAGTGTTGATTACTCCTTGTAGTTGATGCTAGTTGGTTTATTTGGTGGAAGATCATATGTTCAGATCCTATATGCATATTATTACCCCTCTGATTATGAACATGAATATGCTTTGTGAGTAATTACGTTTGTTCCTGAGGACAAGGGAGAAGTCTTGCTATTAGTAGTCATGTGAATTTGGTATTCGTTTGATATTTTGATAAGATGTATGTTGTCTAGCCTCTAGTGGTGTTATGTGAACGTCGACTACATAACACTTCACCATTATTTGGGCCTAGAGGAAGGCATTGGGAAGTAATAAGTAGATGATGGGTTGCTAGAGTGACAGAAGCTTAAACCCTAGTTTATGCGTTGCTTCGTAAGGGGCTGATTTGGATCCATATGTTTCATGCTATGGTTAGGTTTACCTTAATACTTTTGTTGTAGTTGCGGATGCTTGCAATAGAGGTTAATCATAAGTGGGATGCTTGTTCAAGTAAGAACAGCACCCAAGCACCGGTCCACCCACATATCAAATTATCAAAGTATCGAACGCGAATCATATGAACGTGATGAAAACTAGCTTGACGATATTCCCATGTGTCCTCGGGAGCGCTTTTCCTATTATAAGAGTTTGTTCCGGCTTGTCCTTTGCTACAAAAGGATTGGGCCACCTTGCTGCACTTTATTTACTTTTGTTACTTGTTGCTCGTTACAATTATCTTATCACAAAACTATCTGTTACCACTTATTTCAGTACTTGCAGAGAATACCTTGCTGAAAACCGCTTATCATTTCCTTCTGCTCCTCGTTGGGTTCGACACTCTTACTTATCGAAAGGACTACGATAGATCCCCTATACTTGTGGGTCATCAAGACTCTTTTCTGGCGCCGTTGCCGGGGAGTGTAGCGCCTTTGGTAGGTGGAATTTGGTAAGGAAAAATTTATATAGTGTGCTGAAATTTACTGTCACTTGTTACTATGGAAAGTAATTCTCTGAGGGGCTTGTTCGGGGTATCTTCACCCCGTCCAGTAGAGCAAAGAGTTGCTCCTCAACCTACTGAACCTATTGAAAATGAAACTCCTTTTGAATTTCCTTCGGGTATGATGGAAAAACTGCTAGCTAACCCTTTTACAGGAGATGGAACAAAGCATCCTGATGAGCACTTAATATATGTGGATGAAGTTTGTGGATTATTTAAGCTTGCAGGTATACCCGATGATGTTGCTAAGAAGAAGGTCTTCCCTTTATCTTTGAAGGGAGACGCATTGATATGGTATAGGCTATGTGATGATATGAGATCATGGGACTATAAAAGATTGAAGTTGGAATTTCATCAAAAGTATTACCCTATGCATCTTGTTCATCGTGATCGCAATTATATATATAATTTCTGGCCTCGCGAAGGAGAAAGCATCGCTCAAGCTTGGGGGAGGCTTAAATCAATGTTATATTCATGCCCCAATCATGAGCTCTCGAGAGAAATAATTATGCAAAGTTTTTATGCTCGGCTTTCTGAAAACAATCGCACCATGCTCGATACTTCTTGTGCTGGCTCTTTTATGATGAAGACTATTGAATTCAGATGGAATTTATTGGATAGAATTAAACGCAACTCTGAAGATTGGGACCTCGACGAAGGTAAGGAGTCAGGTATGACACCTAAGTTTGATTGTGTTAAATCTTTTATGGATACCGATATTTTCCGTAAGTTTAGCACTAAATATGGACTTGACTCTGAGATAGTAGCTTCTTTCTGTGAATCTTTTGCTACTTATGTTGATCTCCCTAAGGAGAAGTGGTTTAAATATCATCCTCCCATAGAAGTAAAAGTAGCTGCACCTATTAAAGTTGAAGAAAAGACTGTCACTTATAATGATCCTATTGTTCCTACTTCTTATGTTGAGAAACCACCTTTCCCTGTTAGAATAAAGGATCATGCTAAAGCTTCAACTGTTGTTCGTAAAAGCAATATTAGAACTTATACACCTCCTGAGCAAGTTAAAGTAGAACCTAATATTGCTATTGTTAAAGATCTCTTGTCTGATAATATTGATGGGCATGTTATTCAGTTTGAAGGTGAAACTGCTAGAATTGCTAAACCCTGTGATAAAGATAAACATAGACCTGTGGTAGGCGTGCCTGTTATTTCTGTTAAAATAGGAGATCATTGTTATCATGGCTTATGTGATATGGGTGCTAGTGCTAGTGTAATACCTATTGACTTATACAAAGAAATTAAGCATGACATTGCACCTGTTGAGTTAGAAGATATTGATGTCACAATTAAACTTGCTAATAGAGATACTATTTCACCAATTGGAATTGTTAGAGATGTTGAAGTCTTGTGTGGGAAAACTAAATATCCTGCTGATTTTCTTATTCTTGGTTCCCCACAAGATAGCTTTTGTCCCATTATATTTGGTAGACCCTTCTTAAATACTGTCAATGCTACCATAGATTGCACAAAGAATGTTGTTACTGTTGGCTTGGATGATATGGTTCATGAGTTTAATTTCTCTAAATTTAGTAAACAACATCGTGAGGAAGAATTACCTAGTAAGGATGAAATTATTGGTCTTGCTTCTATTGCCGTACCTCCTAGTGATCCTTTAGAACACTATTTGCTAGACCATGAAAATGATATGTTCATGAATGAAAGAAGGGAAATAGATGAAGTATTCTTTAAACAGGAACCTATTCTGCAACACAATTTGCCTGTTGAAATTTTAGGGGATCCTCCTCCACCCAAGGGTGATCCCGTGTTTGAGCTTAAACCTTTGCCTGATAATCTTAAATATGCTTATCTTGATGAAAAGAAGATATATCCTGTTATTATTAGTGCTAACCTTTCAGAGCATGAAGAAGAAAGATTATTGAAAACTCTGAAGAAGCATCGTGCTGCTATTGGATATACTCTTGATGATCTTAAGGGCATTAGTCCCACTCTATGTCAACATAAAATAAATTTGGAAGCAGATGCCAAACCAGTTCGTGATCCTCAACGACGTCTGAATCCTAAAATGAAAGAAGTGGTAAGAAAAGAAATACTCAAGCTTCTGGAGGCAGGTATAATCTATCCCGTTGCTGATAGTGAGTGGGTAAGTCCTGTCCATTGTGTCCCTAAGAAGGGAGGTATTACTGTTGTTCCTAATGATAAAGATGAATTGATTCCACAAAGAATTATCACAGGTTATAGGATGGTAATTGATTTCCGCAAATTAAATAAAGCTACTAAGAAAGATCATTACCCCTTACCTTTTATTGATCAAATGCTAGAAAGATTATGCAAACATACACACTATTGCTTTCTAGATGGTTATTCTGGTTTCTCTCAAATACCTGTGTCGGCTAGAGATCAATCAAAGACTACTTTTACATGCCCTTTTGGTACTTTTGCTTATAGACGTATGCCTTTTGGTTTATGTAATGCACCTGCTACCTTTCAAAGATGCATGATGGCTATATTCTCTGACTTTTGTGAAAAGATTTGTGAGGTTTTCATGGACGACTTTTCCGTCTATGGTTCCTCTTTTGATGATTGCTTGAGCAATCTTGATCGAGTTTTGCAGAGATGTGAAGAAACTAATCTTGTCTTGAATTGGGAAAAGTGCCACTTTATGGTTAATGAAGGTATTGTCTTGGGGCATAAAGTTTCTGAAAGAGGTATTGAAGTTGATAAAGCCAAGGTTGATGCTATTGAAAAGATGCCATGTCCCAAGGACATCAAAGGTATAAGAAGTTTCCTTGGTCACGCCGGATTTTACAGGAGGTTCATTAAGGACTTCTCAAAAATTTCTCGGCCTCTGACTAATTTATTGCAAAAAGATATACCATTTGTCTTTGATGATGATTGTGTAGAAGCATTTGAAATACTTAAGAAAGCATTAGTCTCTGCACCTGTTGTTCAGCCACCTGATTGGAATTTACCCTTTGAAATTATGTGTGATGCTAGTGATTATGCTGTAGGTGCTGTTCTAGGGCAAAGAGTTGATAAGAAATTAAATGTTATTCATTATGCTAGTAAGACTCTAGACAATGCTCAAAGAAATTATGCTACTACTGAAAAAGAGCTTTTAGCAGTTGTATTTGCTTGTGATAAGTTCAGATCTTATATTGTTGATTCTAAAGTAACTATTCAAACTGATCATGCTGCTATTAAATACCTTATGGAAAAGAAAGATGCTAAACCTAGACTTATTAGATGGGTTCTCTTGCTACAAGAATTTGATTTGCATATTGTTGATAGAAAGGGAGCTGAGAACCCCGTTGCAGACAACTTGTCTAGGTTAGAAAATATTCTTGATGGCCCACTACCTATTAATGAGAGCTTTCCTGATGAACAATTAAATGTTATAAGTACTTCTCGTAGTACTCCATGGTATGATGATTATGCTAATTATATTGTTGCTAAATTTATACCACCTAGCTTCACATACCAGCAAAAGAAAAAGTTTTTCTATGATTTAAGACATTACTTTTGGGATGACCCACATCTTTATAAAGAAGGAGTAGATGGTGTTATTAGACGTTGTGTACCTGAGCATGAACAGGAACAGATCCTACGCAAGTGTCATTCCGAGGCTTATGGAGGACACCACGCTGGAGATAGAACTGCACATAAGGTATTGCAATCTGGTTTTTATTGGCCTACTCTCTTCAAGGATGCCCGTAAGTTTGTCTTGTCTTGTGATGAATGTCAAAGAATTGGTAATATTAGTAGACGTCAAGAAATGCCTATGAATTATTCTCTTGTTATTGAACCGTTTGATGTTTGGGGCTTTGATTATATGGGACCTTTTCCTGCCTCTAATGGATACACACATATTTTAGTTGTTGTTGATTACGTTACTAAGTGGGTAGAAGCTATTCCAACTAGTAGTGCTGATCATCACTTCTATTAAAATGCTTAAGGAAGTTATTTTCCCGAGGTTTGGAGTCCCTAGATATTTAATGACTGATGGTGGTTCACACTTTATTCATGGTGCTTTCCGTAAAATGCTTGCTAAATATGATGTTAATCATAGAATTGCATCTCCTTATCACCCTCAGTCTAGTGGTCAAGTAGAGTTGAGCAATAGAGAGCTCAAATTAATTTTGCAAAAGACTGTTAATAGGTCTAGAAAGAATTGGTCCAAGAAACTTGGTGATGCATTATGGGCCTATAGAACTGCATACAAAAATCCTATGGGTATGTCTCCATACAAGATGGTTTATGGAAAAGCATGTCACTTACCTCTCGAACTAGAACATAAGGCATATCGGGCTATTAAAGAGCTCAACTATGATTTCAAACTTGCCGGTGAAAAGAGGTTATTTGATATTAGCTCACTCGATGAATGGAGAACCCAAGCTTATGAAAATGCCAAGTTGTTTAAAGAAAAAGTTAAAAGATGGCATGACAAAAGGATACAAAAGCGTGAGTTTAATGTAGGTGATTATGTATTGCTATACAACTCTCGTTTAAGATTTTTTGTAGGAAAACTTCTCTCTAAATGGGAAGGCCCCTACGTTATCGAGGAGGTCTATCGTTCTGGTGCCATAAAAATCAACAACTTTGAAGGTACAAATCCGAAGGTGGTAAACAGTCAAAGAATCAAACATTATATCTCAGGTAATCCCATAAATGTTGAAACCAATATTATTGAAACCGTAACCCCGGAGGAATACATAAGGGACACTTTTCGGAATGTTTCAGACCCCGAAAAGGATTAGGTATGTGGTACGGTAAGTAAACCGACTCCAAAACAATTTTTAAGGCAATATTTCTCCGTTTTGGAATATTTAGAAAAATAGAAAAATAAGTAGCAGTCCGGGAAGGACACGAGGGCCCCACGAGGGTGGTGGGCGTGCCCCCCTACCTCGTGAGCACCTCGTGTGCCTTCCGGACTCCGTTTTCTTGCACGATACCTATTTTGGTCAGTAAAAATTCATTATATAACCTCCTGAAGGTTTTGACTCCCGTATCACGCAAACCTCCTATGTTCTTGTTTCGAGCTGTTTTCTGTCAGGGTTTTCCAGGCTAGGCATCATGTCGTCTCCCTCCTCCAACAATGGTGACAACGATGCTTGGCTAATGAAGATAGATCTGAAGAGGGAAGAACCCACGAGGGTCAAAAAGGATGAAAGAATCAAGAAGGCCACGGAGGATCAAGCTCCGACAACAAAAGACATCCTTCAACTTGATCATAACCTTCTTACCCCAACTGAGATCGAAGCTTTCAAGATGATTGAGTTAGCTCGTATACAAAAAAAGTATCTCACACAAGAAAATATTTTGTTTAAGGAGCATATTGTCGCACTCAAGGGCATTATTCGCAAGCTGGAGGACCTCTTACGCTCGATGTGCGATTATCCGTCACCTCCACCTTCTTCATCGACAAAGGAGATATAATCACATGGGTATGGGCACTCCCCTTGGCAACTGCCAAGCTTGGGGGAGGTGCCCCAGTATCGTATCACAATCACAACTCCTATCTTTACCCTTTTTCTTAGTTCGATCCTATTAGTAGTATCTTGATCTAGTAGAATAAAGTTTATGCCATGATCTAGTTTTGAGTTTGCTTTATGATCTTTCTTTGTAATCGAGTCCGTGAGCTATATATAATAAAGATTAGTGTTGAGTCAAGGGCTTGATTATTTTGCCATGATCTTGGGGTGAATAAAAGAAAAGAGAAAAGGAATAAAAAGAAACAAAAAGTTCATATTGATCTTATTGAGAGTAATGACTTCACATAGAAAGAGTATGATGATTAAAAGTTGTTGGGAGTTGGCAGACATAGCTTTGGTCATTGTTGCAATTAATAGGAAGTAATAAGGAAAGAGAGGTTTTCACATATAGATATATTATCATTGACATCTTTTATGATTGGGAGCACTCATTAAAATATGACATGCTAAAGAGTTGATGTTGGACAAGGAAGACAACATAATGAGTTATGTCTTTCTTATATCTGAGATAAAGTATGTTGTCATGGATCCTCTAACTTGTTGAGCTTGCCTTTCCCCCTCATGCTAGCCAAATTCTCAGCACCAAGTAGAAATACTACTTGTGCTTCAAAAATCCCTAAACCAGTTTTGCCATGAGAGTCCACCATATCTACCTATGGATTGAGTAAGATCCTTCAAGTAAGTTGTCATCGGTGCAAAGCAATAAAAATTGCTCTAAATATGTATGATTGATTGGTGTGGGAGAAATAATCTTTATACGTTCTTGTGATGTGGAAGTAATAAAAGCGACGGACTGCATAATAAAGGTTCATATCACAAGGGGCAATATAAAGTGACGTTCTTTCACATTGAGATTTTATGCATCCAACCATAAAAGCGCATGGCAACCTCTGCTTCCCTCTGTGAAGGGCCTATCTTTTATTATTATCTTCTACCTTATGCAAGAGTCACGGTGATCTTCACCTTTCCCTTTTCATTTTATCCTTTGGCAAGCTCAGCATGTTGGAAAGAACATGATATATATATCTAATTGGATGTAGGGGAGCATGAACCATTATTGTTGACATTACCCTTGAGGTAAAAGGTTGTGGGGCAAAACTATAAGCCCCTATCTCTCTCTGTGTCGGATTAAAACTCCGTAACCACAAGTATTGCGTGAGTGTTAGCAATTATGGAGGACTAAATGATAGTTAAGTATGTGGACTTGCTTTTTAGCTCTGACATAGACTATTTCCGATGTTATGATAAATTGCAATTGCTTCAATGACTGAGATTATAGTTTGTCGGAGCCCAATAAGGTTTATGATTTATACTTTTGCATTGTGAATAGATCATCACTTGAACATAAGTAATCATATGACAAAATCTATATATGTTGTTGTTATGAGAATAATCATGATGCCTTCATGTCCATATTTTATTTTTATCGACGCCTCTACCTCTAAACATGAGGACATATTTATTGTTATCGGCTTTTCGCTTGAGGACAAGCAAGGTCTAAGCTTGGGGGAGTTGATACGTCCATTTTTCATCATGCTTTTATATCGATATTTATTGCATTATGGACTGCTATTTCACTTTATGTCACAATACTTATGGCTATTCTCTCTTATTTTACAAGGTTTACATAAGGAGGGAGAATGCCGGCAGCTGGAATTCTGGGCTAGAAAAGGAGCAAATATTAGAGACCTATTCTGCGCAACTCCAAAAGTCCTGAAACTCCACGGAACATCTTAAAATAAATAAAGAAAAATCCTCGCCAAAGATGAAGGCCAGGGGGCCCACACCCTGCTCACGAGGGTGGGGGCGCCCCCCCCCCCCCCCAGGGCGCCCCCCCTACCTTGTGGGCCCCCTGGTGGCTCTCAGACGTCCATCTTCTCCTATATGAAGTCTTTCGATGAGAAAAAAAATAAGAAGGAACTTTTTGGGACGAGACTCCGCCGCCACCAGGCGGAACCTTGGCGGAACCAATCTAGAGCTCTGGCAGAGCTCTTCTGTCGGGGATACTTCCCTCCGAGAGGGGGAAATCATCACCATCGTCATCACCAACGCTCCTCTCATTGGGAGAGGGCAATCTCCATCAACATCTTCACCAGCACCATCTCATCTCCAAACCCTAGTTCATCTCTTGTATCCAATTCTTGTCTCAAAGTCCGGGATTGGTGCTAGTAGGTTGCTAGTAGTGTTGATTACTCCTTGTAGTTGATGCTAGTTGGTTTATTTGGTGGAAGATCATATGTTCAGATCCTATATGCATATTATTACCCTCTGATTATGAACATGTATATGCTTTGTGAGTAATTACGTTTGTTCCTAAGGACAAGGGAGAAGTCTTGCTATTAGTAGTCATGTGAATTTGGTATTCGTTTGATATTTTGATAAGATGTATGTTGTCTAGCCTCTAGTGGTGTTATGTGAACGTCGACTACATAACACTTCACCATTATTTGGGCCTAGAGGAAGGCATTGGGAAGTAATAAGTAGATGATGGGTTGCTAGAGTGACAGAAGCTTAAACCCTAGTTTATGCATTGCTTCGTAAGGGGCTGATTTGGATCCATATGTTTCATGCTATGGTTAGGTTTACCTTAATACTTTTGTTGTAGTTGCGGATGCTTGCAATAGAAGTTAATCATAAGTGGGATGCTTGTCCAAGTAAGGGCAGTACCCAAGCACAGGTCCACCCACATACCAAATTATCAAAGTACCGAACGCAAATCATATGAACGTGATGAAAACTAGCTTGACGATATTCCCATGTGTCCTCGGGAGCGCTTTTCCTATTATAAGAGTTTGTTCCGGCTTGTCCTTTGCTACAAAAAGTATCAGGCCACCTTGCTGCACTTTATTTACTTTTGTTACTTGTTGCTCGTTACAATTTATCTTATCACAAAACTATCTGTTACCACTTATTTCAGTATTTGCAGAGAATACCTTGCTGAAAACCGCTTATCATTTCCTTCTGCTCCTCGTTGGGTTCGACACTCTTACGTATCGAAAGTACTACAATAGATCCCCTATACTTGTGGGTCATCAGCCCTCGAGTGAGAGGGTTTCTCACCACTCGGTAGGATTTTTCAAACTTAGGCGAAACGGATTCGCAGCTAAGCCCCCGAGTGAGAGGCTTGCTCACCACTCGGTAGGATTTTCTTTTGAACTTAGGAGAAATGGATTTGCAGTTAAGTCACCCACTGGGGGATTTCAGACGCAAATAAAAGCAACAACAATCGTTCAAGAGGACTTTAAAGCTCTTGTCTTTGATAAACAAATTACAAAGGTATTTCTTATTACATTTTATTCGAACGAGTACTTAAGTATAAAAGGGGCAGAGCAGCTCCGCATTCCAATCCCGTGGCTCGTCCTTCTTATGCTCGACATTGTAAAGGTGGTATGCTCCATTGTGGAGCACTCTGGTGACAATGAAGGGACCTTCCCAAGCTGGGGCGAGCTTGTGTGGTTTCTGCTGATCCACTCAAAGAACCAAGTCACCCTCTTGAAAGGCTCGACCCTTTATGTGTCTAGCATGGAATCGACGCAAGTCTTGCTGATAAATGGTCGACCAGATCAAGGCCATCTCTCTTTCCTCCTCTAGGAGGTCGACTGCGTCTTGCCGAGATTGTTCTGCTTCATCTTCAGAGAAGAGCTCAACTCGTGGTGCATTATGAAGCAAGTCACTCGGTACAATAGCTTCAGCCCCATAGACCAAGAAGAATGGAGTTCGGCCAGTCGACCGATTGGGAGTTGTCCTCAATCCCCAAAGAACTGATGGAAGTTCATCAACCCAGGCGCCCACTGCGTGCTTGAGATCTCGCATCAGTCGGGGTTTCAGTCCTTTGAGAATCAGGCCATTTGCTCTTTCTGCTTGTCCATTCGACTGGGGATGGGTGACTGAAGCATAGTCGACTCGTGTGCCTTGTGAGGCGCAGAAGGTTCTGAACTGATCAGAATCGAAGTTCGATCCGTTGTCACTGATGATGCTGTGCGGAACCCCATATCTGAATATTAACTCTCTGATGAAGCTGACAACAGTACTAGCTTCAAGATTCTTAATAGGCTTGGCTTTGATCCATTTGGTAAACTTGTCGACTGCTACAAGCACGTGAGTAAAGCCACTCCTACCAGTCTTCAGTGGACCAACCATGTCCAATCCCCAAACAGCAAAGGACCAGACGAGTGGAATGGTCTTTAGGGTTGATGCAGGTTTGTGCGACATATTGGAGTAGAACTGGAAGCCTTCACATCTGTCGACTATATCTTTCACCATTTCATTTGCTCGTGGCCAATAAAATCCAGCTCGGTATGCTTTAGCCACAATGGTCCGAGAGGATGCATGGTGACCACAGGTCCCCGAATGGATGTCATGGTGGATCACTCGACCTTCTTCTGGCGTTATGCATTTCTGGCTGACTCCAATTGCACTTTCTCTAAACAGTTGTCCTCTTATTACAGTAAAGGCCTTGGATTGACGGACGATCTGTCAAGCCTCTTCTTCATCCTCTGGGAGCTCTTTCCTAAGGATATATGCAATGTATGTCACCATCCAGTCGGGAGTGATGACCAACACCTCCATGGTCAAGTCAACCACAGCTGGGACCTCGACTTCAGTCGAATCTGTGGCACTCTTAGGCTACGGGGGCTCTTCAGCGAAGGGATCTTCTTGAACTGAAGGTGCATGAATATGCTCCAGGAACACATTACTGTGAATAGCTTCTCTCTTGGAACCTATCTTTGCTAAATCATATGCTGCTTGATTTTTTAGTCGGGGTATATGATGGAGCTCTAACCCCTCAAACTTCTTTTCCAACTTCCTCACCGCGTTGCAGTAACCAGTCATGGCTGGGCTTCTGACGTCCCATTCCTTCATCACTTGATTGACTACCGAATCTGAGTCGCCATAGACCATGAGGCGACGGACGCCGAGTGAGATGGCCATACGCAACCCATACAAGAGTGATTCATATTTTGCTTCGTTATTGGAGGAATCAAAGTGAATCTGGAGGACATATCTAAGCTTGTCTCCTCGGGAGGATACCAGTACCACCCCAGCACCGGAACCATTCAGCATCTTGGAGCCATCAAAGAACATGGTCCAGTGCTCCGAGTGAACTTGAGTCGGCAGTTGTTGTTCAATCCATTCGGCGAGGAAATCCGCTATTGCTTGGGACTTGATAACTTTCTTTGCCTCGAACTTGATATCTAAGGGAAGGAGTTCAATCACCCACTTTGCCACTCGACCAGTTGCATCTCTGTTGTTCAGAATCTCTGATAATGGAGCATCGCTGATGACTGTAATGGAGTGATCAGAGAAGTAATGTGCAACCTTCTTCGTCGTCATATAAATCCCATAAACAAGCTTCCGATAATGTGGATATCTTTGCTTTGATGGAGTCAAAACTTCAGAGACATGGTGTACTGGGCGCTGAACTTTGTAGGCTTTTCCTTCTTCTTCCCGCTCAACCGTAAGTACTGTACTGACGACTTGTCCAGTGGCTGCAATGTAAAGCAGTAAAGGCTCTTTGCTGATTGGAGCAGCAAGCACCGGCTGGGTGGAAAGCAGGGCTTTAAGCTCTGCAAATGTTGCATCAGCTTCAGGAGTCCACTCGAACTTATCTGACTTCTTCATCAGTCGGTAAAGAGGCAGTGCCTCTTCACCGAGGCGAGAAATGAATCGACTTAGGGCGGCCAAACAACCAGTAAGATTCTGGACATCATGCACACGCACAGGGCGTTTCATCCAGAGTATGGCACCCACTTTCTCTGGGTTAGCGTCGATCCCTCATTCGGAAACGAGAAAACCGAGTAATTTTCCGCCTGGAACTCCAAACGTGCACTTTGATGAATTAAGCTTGATATCATACCTTCTGAGGTTGGCAAAGGTTTCAGCAAGGTCAGCCAGTAGGTCGGAACCTTTACGTGACTTGACCACAATGTCATCCATGTATGCTTCCATGTTCCGACTGATCTGAGTGAGCAAGCACTTCTCAATCATCCGCATGAATGTGGCTCCAGCGTTCTTCAAACTGAATGGCATAGTGACATAATAGAAGCACCCAAATGGGGTGATGAAAGTTGTTTTTATCTCATCGGTTCCATACAGACGGATATGATGATACCCGGAATAAGCATCCAAAAAGGACAAACGCTCACACCCCGTAGTCGAGTCAACTATTTGGTCAATGTGAGGGAGAGGAAAGTGATCTGTCGGGCAGGCCTGATTGATATGTTTGAAGTCGATGCACATGCGAAGTGAGTCGTCCTTCTTTGGGACCATGACAACATTAGCTAACCACTCGGAGTGGTAAATCTCTCGGATAAACTCAGCTGCCAGAAGCCGAGCCACTTCTTCACTGATTACCTTCCTCTTCTGTACGGTGGACCGTCGAAGATGTTCTTTGACTGGTTTCACTTTTGGGTCGACTCGCAAATGATGCTCAGCCAGTCCCCTGGGAACACCTGGCATGTCAGAAGGTTTCTATACAAAGATGTCCCAGTTCTCACGGAGGAACTATATGAGCGCTTCTTCCTATTTGGAGTCGAGTGTTGTTGAAATGTGAGTCGGAGCAGCATTGGGATCCGTTGGATGAATATGAATCGGCTTCATTTCACCAGACGACTAGAATGCTGAATCTGTGGTAGGCTTCTTAGCTCGCAACAAATCACTTGGATCTGCATTTTTTTCATACTCCTGCAACTCTACTACTGCCATATGTGCATCGGCGATCTTTGAGCCCTTCTAGAAGCACTCTTCTGCCTTCTTTTGACTGCCAGTGATAGTGATCACCCCTTTAGGACCAGGCATCTTCAATTTAAGGTACACGTAACATGGTCGAGCCATAAAACGTGCATAAGCTGGCCTTCCTAGAATAGCATGATAAGCACTCTGGAAATCCACAACTTCAAATGTCAAATTTTCTTTGCGGTAATTCTTGGAATCACCAAAAACTACATCAAGGGCGATCTGGCCGAGTGACGCAGCCTTCTTGCCAGGAATAACTCCATGGAAACTCATATTACTTTCACTGAGTCTGGACATCGGAATGCCCATTCCTTTCAACGTCTCTGCATATAGTATATTCAGACCACTGCCACCATCCATCAGAACCATAGTCAATCGAGTGCCTTCGACTACTGGGTCGACCACCAGCACTTGCCTCCCAGGGGTGCCTATGTGCGCTGGGTGATCGGACTGGTCGAATGTAATGGCAGTCTGAGACCACTTCAAATAACTAGGCATCACCAGAGTGACCATGTTCACTTCTCTGTTGATGACTTTCAGTCGACTCTTACTCTCAACATCAGCGAAAATCATCATAGTGGAATTGACGTGGGGGTAACCATCATCGTCTTCCTCCTCATCCTCAACTTTGTCCGCTTCCTTCTCCTTTTCCTTAGGTTGTTTATCTCGGAATTGTTGGATAAGGAGTCGACACTGTCGAGTGGTATGCTTCGGGTAAATGAAATTACCCTCTTCATCTTTTTTGGTGTGAATGTGGCATGGTAAATCTAGCACATCATTTCCATCTTGATCTTTTACTTTCTTGGGGTTCCACGGCCCTTTGGGTTTCCCTTTGAACTTTCCTTGAGTCACGGCTAAGGCTTCACCAGGAGCGACTGGCTCGGCTTTGCGCTTTTGCTTCCGACTGGAGTTCCCTCCTCCGGTTTCGTGGGCGACTGTTTTGTGCTTGCCACTCTAGAGTCGGTCTTCTTCTTCACCATTGGCATACTTGGTGGCAATCTCCATCATCCGAGTCAGAGTCATATCTCCTGTCCGACCGAATTTCAGGTTCAACTCCCGATACTTAACGCCTCTTTGAAGGCACAAATTGCCTGGTGATCCGACACATTCTCCACCATGTGGTGGAACGTGATCCATTTCTGGATATAATCTCTCAAAGTTTCATTCAGTTTCTGAACGCAACACTGCAATTCTGTCAGCCCTGCTGGCCGTTTGCAAGTACCTTCAAATGTTCTGACAAATACTTGGGCAAGATCTTCCCAAGTATAAATACTACAAGGCGCTAACTGATTCAGCCACGCTCTGGCTGAGCCCTCCAACATCAAAGGAAGGTGCTTCATGGCCACTTCATCGTTGCCACCACCAATCTGTACAACCACTCGATAATCCTCAAGCCAAGTGTCAGGCTTGGACTCGCCAGTGAACTTACTGACTCCAGTCGCCAACCTGAAGTTGGGAGGAATCACCGCAGCCCTGATGGCTCCGCTGAAGCACTCTAGACCTGAGACATGTACCCTGCTGCTGGTTGGGAAATCTCTATCGTGACCCTCTCTATGAGCTCTGTTTCTGTCGACCAGACCCTGAACGAGAATAGATCTCGCATCAAAGACCGCTCCCTGGGGTCGACTGGAATCCTTCGCCCACCACTGTGAGGACGTTTGTCATCATGTTGCCGAGGCACGTATGACCCACTCCTTGCGGGAGGCGTGGGCACTCGACGATGATCATCGTGATCGAGTCGGTGATCACACTGCTCGCGGTTTCTGTACTGATCTCGCCGGTCCTCACGTCCTTCACGCCTCGGGGGCGATCTCGGGCTGTGAGCCGACTGGACTGTGTTTGCAACCACGGATCTGAAGGAAATATTCCCTAGAGGCAATAATAAAGTTATTATTTATTTCCTTATATCATGATAAATGTTTATTATTCATGCTAGAATTGTATTAACCAGAAACATAATACATGTGTGAATACATAGACAAACAGTATGTCACTAGTATGCCTCTACTTGACTAGCTCGTTGAATCAAAGATGGTTAAGTTTCCTAGCCATAGACATGAGTTGTCATTTGATTAACGGGATCACATCATTAGAGAATGATGTGATTGACTTGACCCATTCCGTTAGCATAGCACTTGATCGTTTAGTTTGTTGCTATTGCTTTCTTCATGACTTATACATGTTCCTATGACTATGAGATTATGCAACTCCCGTTTACCGGAGGAACACTTTGTGTGCTACCAAACATCACAACATAACTGGGTGATTATAAAGGTGCTCTACAGGTGTCTCCAAAGGTACTTGTTGGGTTGGCGTATTTCGAGATTAGGATTTGTCACTCCGATTGTCGGAGAGGTATCTCTGGGCCCTCTCGGTAATGCACATCACTTAAGCCTTGCAAGCCTTGCAACTAATGAGTTAGTTGCGGGATGATGTATTACAGAACGAGTAAAGAGAGTTGCCGGTAACGAGATTGAACAAGGTATTGAGATACCGACGATCGAATCTCGGGCAAGTAACATACCGATGACAAAGGGAACAACGTATGTAGTTATGCGGTCTGACCGATAAAGATCTTCGTAGAATATGTGGGAGCCAATATGAGCATCCAGGTTCCGCTATTGGTTATTGACCGGAGACGTGTCTCGGTCATGTCTACATAGTTCTCGAACCCGTAGGGTCCGCACGCTTAAAGTTCGATGACGGTTATATTATGAGTTTATGTATTTTGATGTACCGAAGGAATTCGGAGTCCCGGATGAGATCGGGGACATGACGAGGAGTCTCGAAATGGTCGAGACGTAAATATCGATATATTGGACGACTATATTCGGACACCGGAAAGGTTCCGAGTGATTCGGGTATTTTCGGGAGTACCGAGGAGTTACGGGAATTCGTATTGGGCCTTAATGGGCCATAAGGGAAAGGAGAGAAAGGCCTCAAAGGGTGGCCGCACCCCCCCCATGGGCTGGTCCGAATTGGACTAGGGAGGTGGGGCGCCCCTTCCTTCCTTCTCCTTTTCCCTTCCCTTTCCTTCCCTCGCACTCCTACTACTTGGAAGGGCTCCTAGTTCTACTAGGAAAGGGGGAATCCTACTCCCGGTGGGAGTAGGACTCCCCTAGGGCGCGCCATAGAGAGGGCCGACCTTCCCCCTCCTCCACTCCTTTATATACAGGGGCAGGGGGCACCCCAAAGACACAACAATTGATCCCTTGGATCTCTTAGCCGTGTGCGGTGTCCCCCCTCCACCATAATCCACCTCGGTCATATCGTAGCGGTGATTAGGCGAAGCCCTGCGTCGGTAGAACATCATCATCGTCACCACGCCGTCGTGCTGACGAAACTCTCCCTCAACACTCGGCTAGATCGGAGTTCGAGGGACGTCATCGAGTTGAACGTGTGCAAAACTCGGAGGTGCCATGCGTTCGTTACTTGATCGGTCGGATTGTGAAGACGTATGACTACATCAACCGTGTTGTGCTAACGCTTCCGCTTTTGGTCTACGAGGGTACGTGGACAACACTCTCCCCTCTTGTTGCTATGCATCACCATGATCTTGCGTGTGCGTAGGAAATTTTTGAAATTACTACGTTCCCCAACAGTGGCATCCGAGCCAGGTTTTATGCGTTGATGTAATATGCACGAGTAGAACACAAGTGAGTTGTGGGCAATATAAGTCATACTGCTGACCAGCATGTCACACTTTGGTTCGGCGGTATTGTTGGATGAAGCGGCTCGGACCGACATTACGCGTACGCTTACGTGAGAGTGTTTCTACAGACGTGCTTTGCACACAGGTGGCTGGCGGGTGTCAGTTTCTCCAACTTTAGTTGAACCAAGTGTGGCTACACCCGGTCCTTGCGAAGGTTAAAACAGCACCAACTTGACAAACTATCATTGTGGTTTTGATCCGTAGGTAAGAATGGTTCTTGTCAGCCCGTAGCAGCCACGTAAAACTTGCAACAACAAAGTAGAGGACGTCTAACTTGTTTTTGCAAGGCATGTTGTGATGTGATATGGTTAAGACGTGATGAGATATAACTTGTTGTATGAGATGATCAAGTTTTGTTGAAGTTATCGGCAACTGGCAAAAGCCTTATGGTTATCTCTCTATTGCATAAGATGCAAGCGCCAAATAATTGATTTACTTTATCGCTATGTGATAGCAATAGTTGCAAGAGCAATTGTTGGCGAGACAACCATGTGACGACACATTGATATAGATCAAGATGATGGAGATCATGGTGTCATGCCGGTGACGATGGAGATCATGACGATGCTTTGGAGATGGAGATCAAAGGCACAAGATGATGATGGCCATATCATGTCACATATTATGATTGCATGTGATGTTTATCTTTTATACATCTTATTTTGCTTAGTTCGGCGGTAGCTTTATAAGATAATCTCTCACTAAATTATCAAGGTATAAGTGTTCTCCCTGAGTATGCACCGTTGCGAGAGTTCTTCGTGCTGAGACACCACGTGATGATCGGGTGTGATAGGCTCTACGTTTAAATACAACGGGCGCAAAACAATTGCACACGCGGAATACTCAGGTTAAACTTGACGAGCCTAGCATATAACAGATATGGCCTCGGAACACGGAGACCGAAAGGTCGAGCGTGAATCATATAGTATATATGATCAACATAGTGATGTTCACCATTGAAACTACTCCATCTCACGCGATGATCGGACATGGTTTAGTTGATATGGATCACGTGATCACTTAGAGGATTAGAGGGATGTCTATCTAAGTGGGAGTTCTTAAGTAATATGATTAATTGAACTTTAATTTATCATGAACTTAGTCCTGGTAGTATTAGCATATCTATGTTGTAGATCAATACCTCGCAATGTTGCTCCCAGTTTATTATGTTCCTAGAGAAAAAATATGTTGAAAAATGTTAGTAGCAATGATGCGGATTGGATCCGTGATCTGAGGATTATCCTCATTGCTGCACAGAAGAATTATGTCTTTGATTCACCGCTAGGTGACAGACCTATTGCAGGAGTAAAGGAAGACGTTATGAACATTTGGCTAGCTCAATATGATGAATACTTGATAGTTTAGTGCACCATGCTTAACGGCTTAGAATCGGGACTTCAAAGATGTTTTGAATGTCATGGACCATATGAGATGTTCCAGGAGTTGAAGTTCATATTTCAAGAAAATACCCGAGTTGGGAGATATGAAGTCTCCAACAAGTTCTATAGCTAAAAAGATGGAGGAGAATAGCTCAAGCAGTGAGCATGTGCTCAGATTGTCTGGGTATTACAATCGCTTGAATTAAGTGGGAGTTAATCTTCCAGATAAGATAGTGATTGACAGAATTCTCTAGTCACCATCACCAAGTTAGTAGAACTTCGTGATGAACTATGATATGCAAGGGATAACGGAAAAGATTCCCAAGCTCTTCGTAATGCTGAAATCAATGAAGGTAGAAATCAAGAAAAATATCAAGTGTTGATGGTAGACAAGACCACTAGTTTCAAGAAAAGGGCAAAGGGAAGAAGGGGAACTTCAAGAAGAACGGCAAGCAAGTTGCTGCTCAAGTGAACAAGCCCAAGTCTGGTCCTAAGCCTGAGACTAAGTGCTTCTACTGCAAAGGGACTGGTCACTAGAAGCGGAACTGCCCCAAGTATTTGGCGGATAAGAAGGATGGCAAAGTGAACAAAGGTATATTTGATATACAAATTATTGATGTGTATTTTACTAGTGTTCGTAGCAACCCCTCGGTATTTGATACTGGTTCAGTTGCTAAGAGTAGTAACTCGAAACGGGAGTTGCAGAATGAATAGAGACTAGTTAAGGGTGAAGTGACGATGTGTGTTGGAAGTGGTTCCAAGATTGATATGATCATCATCGCACACTCCCTATACTTTCGGGATTAGTGTTGAACCTAAATAAGTGTTATTTGATGTTTGCGTTGAGCATGAATATGATTTGAATATGTTTATTGCAGTACGGTTATTCATTTAAGTAAGAGAATAAATTGTTGTTCTGTTTACATGAATAAAACCTTATATGGTTACACACCCAATGAAAATGGTTTGTTGGATCTCGATCGTAGTGATACACATATTCATAATATTGAAACCAAAAGATGCAAAGTTAATAATGATAGTGCAACTTATTTGTGGCAGTGCCGTTTAGGTCATATTGGTATAAAGCGCATGAAGAAACTCCATGCTGATGGATTTTTGGAATCACTTGATTATGAATCACTTGATGCTTGCGAACCATGCCTCATGGGCAAGATGACTAAGACTCCGTTCTTTGGAACAATGGAGCAAACAACTGGCTTATTGGAAATAATACATACTGATGTATGCGATCCGATGAGTGTTGAGGCTCGCGGCAGGTATCGTTATTTTCTGACCTTCACAGATGATTTGAGCAGATATGGGTATATCTACTTGATGAAATACAAGTCTGAAACATTTGAAAGGTTCAAAGAATTTCAGTGTGAAGTGGAGAATCATCATAACAAGAAAATAAAAGTTTCTACGATATGATCGCAGAAATAAAATATTTGAGTTAACGAGTTTGGCCTTCAGTTAAAACAATGTGAAATAGTTTCACTACTCACGCCACCTGGAACACCACAGTGTAATGGTGTGTCCGAACATCGTAACCATACTTTATTAGATATTGTGCAATCTATGATGTCTCTTACCGATTTACCACTATCATTTTGGGGTTATGCATTAGAGACAGCCGCATTCACATTAAATAGGGCACCATCAAAATCCATTGAGACAACGCCTTATGAACTGTGGTTTGGCAAGAAACCAAAGTTGTCGTTTCTGAAAGTTTGGGACTGCGATGCTTATGTGAAAAAGCTTCAACCTGATAAGCTCGAACCCAAATCGGAGAAATGTGTCTTCATAGGATACCCAAAGGAAAATGTTGGGTACACCTTCTATCACAGATCGAAGGCAAGATATTCGTTGCTGAGAATGGATCCTTTCTAGAGAAGGAGTTTCTCTCGAAAGAAGTGAGTGGGAGGAAAGTAGAACTTGATGAGGTAACTGTACCTGCTCCCTTATTTGAAAGTAGTTCATCACAGAAATATGTTCTTGTGACTACTACACCAATTAGTGAGGAAGCTAATGATGATGATCATGTAACTTCAGATCAAGTTGCTACCGAACCTCGTAGGTAAACCAGAGTGAGATCTGCACCAGAGTGGTATGGTAATCCTGTTCTGGAGGTCATGTTACTTGACCATGACGAGCCTGTGAACTATGAGGAAGCGATGATGAGCCCAGATTCCGCGAAATAGCTTGAGGCCATGAAATCTGAGATGCGATCCATGTATGAGAACAAAGTATGGACTTTGATTGACTTGCCCATTGATCGGTGAGCCATTGAGATTAAATGGATCTTCAAGAGGAAGACGGACGCTGATAGTAGTGTTACTATCTACAAAGCTAGAATTGTCACAAAAAGGTTTTTGACAAGTTCAAGGTGTTGACTATGATGAGAGTTTCTCACTTGTATCTATGCTTAAGTCTGTCCGAATCATGTTAGCAATTGCCGCATTTTATGCAATCTGGCAAATGGATAAAAAAATTTGCATTCCTTAATGGATTTATTAAAGAAGAGTTGTATATGATGCAACCAGAAGGTTTTGTCAATCCTAAAGGTACTAACAAAATATGCAAGCTCCAGCGATCCATCTATGGACTAGTGCAAGCATCTCGGAGTTGGAATATACGCTTTGATAAGTTGATCAAACATATAGTTTTATACAGACTTGCGGTGAAGCCTGTATTTAAAAGAAAGTGAGTGGAAGCACTACAACATTTCTGATAAGTATATGTGAATGACATATTGTTGATCGAAGATAATGTAGAATTATTCTGCAAAGCATAAAGGAATGTTTGAAAGGAGTTTTTCAAAGAAAGACCTCGGTGAAGCTGCTTACATATTGAGCATCAAGATCTATAGAGATAGATCAAGATGCTTGATAAGTTTTTCAATGAGTACATACCTTGACAAGATTTTGAAGTAGTTCAAAATGGAACAGTCAAAAAAGGAGTTCTTGTCTGTGTTACAAGGTGTGAAGTTGAGTAAGACTCAAAACCTGACCATGGCAGAAGATAGAGAGAGAATGAAAGTCATTCCCTATGCCTTAGCCATAGGTTCTATAAAGTATGCCATGTTGTGTACCAGACCTATTGTATACCCCGCACTGAGTTTGGAAAAGGAGTACAATAGTGATCTAGGAGTAGATCACTGGATATTGGTCAAAATTATCCTTAGTGGAATAAGGATATGTTTCTCGATTATGGAGGTGACAAAAGGTTCGTCGTAAAGGGTTACGTCGATGCAAGTTTTGACACTGATCCAGACGACTCAAAGTCTCAATCTGGATACATATTTAAACTGGGAGCAATTAGCTAGAGTAGCTCCATGCAGAGCATTGTTGACATAGAAATTTGCAAAATACACACGGATCTGAATATAGCAGACCCGTTGACTAGACTTCCCTCACAAGCAAAACATGATCACACCTTAGTACTCTTTGGGTATTAATCACATAGAGATGTGAAATAGATTATTGACTCTAGTAACCCTTTGGGTGTTGGTCACATGACGATGTGAACTATGGGTATTAATCACATGGTGATGTGAACTATTGATGTTAAATCACATGGCGATGTGAACTAGATTATTGACTCTAGTGCAAGTGGGAGACTGAAGGAAATATGCCCTAGAGGCAATAATAAAGTTATTATTTATTTCCTTATATCATGATAAATGTTTATTATTCATGCTAGAATTGTATTAACCGGAAACATAATACATGTGTGAATACATAGACAAACAGTATGTCACTAGTATGCCTCTACTTGACTAGCTCGTTGAATGAAAGATGGTTAAGTTTCCTAGCCATAGACATGAGTTGTCATTTGATTAACGGGATCACATCATTAGAGAATGATGTGATTGACTTGACCCATTCCGTTAGCATAGCACTTGATCGTTTAGTTTGTTGCTATTGCTTTCTTCATGACTTATACATGTTCCTATGACTATGAGATTATGCAACTCCTGTTTACCGGAGGAACACTTTGTGTGCTACCAAACGTCACAACGTAACTGGGTGATTATAAAGGTGCTCTACAGGTGTCTCCAAAGGTACTTGTTGGGTTGGCGTATTTCGAGATTAGGATTTGTCACTCCGATTGTCGGAGAGGTATCTCTGGGCCCTCTCGGTAATGCACATCACTTAAGCCTTGAAAGCATTGCAACTAATGAGTTAGTTGCGGCATGATGTATTACAGAACGAGTAAAGAGAGTTGCCGATAACGAGATTGAACAAGGTATTGAGATACCGACGATCGAATCTCGGGCAAGTAACATACCGATGACAAAGGGAACAACGTATGTAGTTATGCGGTCTGACCGATAAAGATCTTCGTAGAATATGTGGGAGCCAATATGAGCATCCAGGTTCCGCTATTGGTTATTGACCGGAGACGTGTCTCGGTCATGTCTACATAGTTCTCGAACCCGTAGGGTCCACACGCTTAAAGTTCGATGACGGTTATATTATGAGTTTATGTGTTTTGATGTACCGAAGGAATTCAGAGTCCCGGATGAGATCGGGGACATGACGAGGAGTCTCGAAATGGTCGAGATGTAAAGATCGATATATTGGACGACTATATTCGGACATCGGAAAGGTTCCGAGTGATTCGGGTATTTTCGGGAGTACCGAGGAGTTACGGGAATTCGTATTGGGCCTTAATGGGCCATACCGGAAAGGAGAGAAAGGCCTCAAAGGGTGGCCGCACCCCTCCCCATGGGCTGGTCCGAATTGGACTAGGGAGGTGGGGCGCCCCCTTCCTTCCTTCTCCTTTTCCCTTCCCTTTCCTTCCCTCCTACTCCTACTACTTGGAAGGGCTCCTAGTTCTACTAGGAAAGGGGGAATCCTACTCCCGGTGGGAGTAGGACTCCCCTAGGGCGCGCCATAGAGAGGGCCGGCCTTCCCCCTCCTCCACTCCTTTATATACAGGGGCAGGGGGCACCCCAAAGACACAACAATTGATCCCTTGGATCTCTTAGCCGTGTGCAGTGCCCCCCTCCACCATAATCCACCTCGGTCATATCGCAGCGCTGCTTAGGCGAAGCCCTGCGTCGGTAGAACATCATCATCGTCACCACGCCGTCGTGCTGACGAAACTCTCCCTCAACACTCGGCTGGATCAGAGTTCGAGGGACGTCATCGAGTTGAACGTGTGCAAAACTCGGAGGTGTCGTGCGTTTGGTACTTGATCGGTCGGATCGTGAAGACGTACGACTACATCAACCGCGTTGTGCTAACGCTTCCGCTTTCGGTCTACGAGGGTACGTGGACAACACTCTCCCCTCTCGTTGCTATGCATCACCATGATCTTGCGTGTGCGTAGGAAATTTTTGAAATTACTACGTTCCCCAACAGGATCTGCTATGGATCCTATTCCGCGACTGAGATACTGCTGTATTCTGCTCTCCCGCCGCACGGAGCAAAGCCTGAATCTGCACCAGACCTCAACCAGCTTCTGACTAGGAAGGTTGGATTGACTCCGCTATTCGGGCCGCAGCTGCAAGATTTTGGATCGGAGTTCGGTATACCTGAGTCGGAGGCGGAAAAAGTTGGCGTCGACTGGACTCGGGGATACGCTGCCGAGCACGCTCGTCGAGTGCGCGCTGGAGGTTCTCCAGTCGAGTGTGCTCAGCCAAGTTGGCCAGGCGCGCCTCCTCCAAGGCCTGGGCCTCAGGGGTTTCTCCAACGATAGGAGTGTGAAGTGCATCCATGTCCCGGCGGCGAAGTTCTTCCCTTCGCTGCAAAGAGAGTGGTTCGGGGCGGTACTCTTTGTGAACACGCGACGGATCGCTGCCCCCGTCGCCTCCGTCTTCACGAGTGAAGCCAGGAGGACTGCATGGTCCATTGACCATCAAAACTTCCGCCGCGGGGTCGCTGCTGTCGCACTCGGATGCAGTCTCTACGGAGCCAGTCGAACAGGCCGTAGAGAGTTTCGTCGGGCTCGATTGCCATGACTTGGGGGGTGGCCGACTAGCGAGCCACCGCATGCCTCACCCACTGCTGAAGCCTAGATCGACCGGAACACTTGCTCCGGCGGGCTGCAGGGAGGGAGGTCAGTACAGGAGCCGACCGATACTGAGTCGACGGCTGCCGTAGGAGGACGCCATGGACGCACGCGCGAAAGTGCGTTGCCCCGCGGACGGGGAGCGCCTCGACGTCAAGTGGCGCTTCTTGGAGCCAAGCGGAGTCGTCGGCGACGAATACGAGCGCACCAAGACGGATCTCGTGGCCCTCGGCCAAACCTCCGCCCGGAACCATGTTGATGCGGATCGAAAAAATCGCAACTTCTCCAACAAGTCGCTAAGACACCTGCCCCACGGTGGGCGCTAACTGTCGTGGTTCTAAGTCGGACAGTAGAATGGGGGTAGGGATGTAGAGGCAAGATCCTAGCTATGGAGGAGTTGTACACACGAGTTTTACGAGTTCAGGCCCTTCTGATAGGAAGTAACAGCCCTACGTCTCGGAGCCCGGAGGCGGTCGACTGCATTATATGCGTGTGGGTTACAAGGGGTGCGAACCCTTGTGCCTATGGAGGGGGGTGGCTTATATAGAGTGCGCCAGGACCCCAGCCAGCCCACGACACAGAGGGTTTAAGGTACATTGAAGAGAGAACATTACTGGTAACACCCACATTAAAGTGCTGTGAATGCCAATTAAGCCTATGAGTAAATGCTCGACCGTTGCATATGCAGAGTGGCTTTAGCTCTTCTGCCCGTCGGGTGACTTCTGCGACGGTCGAGTGATATCGATTCTTCCGAGTGGAACATTTCCGGTCGAGTGGATGATGATACCCTTTGGATGATCCTGGCTTTAGGGTGCTGTCCTAGGGGAGGATGTCTAGGTCAGGTCTATGACCCTACCCTACGTACGTAGCTTCATCAGTAATTAAATCTTACTTTTTACTGCCTTTTAGATCCGTCAGATCCATCCACTTCAACTAAAAGTGGTTTCTTCACTTCCAAATATGGATCCATCCTTATTTGCATCTCATATCATGCCAAGTATATTCACTTATGCTTCCTAACTAGTTAGATTCCTCACTTGTACTTATTCATGGATTTGTACAACTCTGGAACCGACTCTCTTCAAATAAGTGAATGTCTTCGCGCTATGAGGTCAATGTCTTCAAAACTAATTTATCTTCAAAATCTTCTGAGAATGCATATGACCTCTTCCCCTTCCCTCACATCTCTAATGCTATCACATGTACATGTTCGTGGGAGAATCCCTTGGTTCTCATAGTCTGCATTCATTTGCAGAGTTCTTACAGCTTCATATTCACTCACCTGAAGCCAGTTCCTTTCTGACCAGCAAGAGGAAGCCATTCACTATCTTGAAGCCTTTTAATCTGAATACAATGGCAACACAGAAATCAGCTAGAAAGGGCCGCAGGCAGCGCCGTGGAGATACAACCAAGGATTTGCCTCTAGATTTCTTTGAGCTAGACAAGTCAAGTCCTGAGGAGAGCTATGGCGAGCGCAAGACCCGAATCCAATGGATTCGAAGATATTGGGCAGAGCAATGGTTCATGTACATATTTGTGACTGCTGAATATGCTGAAAAGAACGCCATCAAGGGACCCTGGGGAGATATTCTATACAAAAATCTGCAGCCCAAGTCCAAGTCTGAAGCCATTGCTCAAGGCTTCTACCCTTGCATGTTCCGAGGACCACACCCAGAGAATGCTGACCCATCATCACTGTTATGGTGTCATGACGATAATATCTTCAAGCGCAATTATCAATTTGCGAAGGAGTTTGCTGTCAAGAACAAGAAGGACCCGGGACTCGACTTCAACCCTGGTCCATCTGCTCCAAGGGCTGATGGCACCCGTGATGGCAATCCAAATGTCATCGGCCCCTTATACAACCTCGATGGCCTTCTTACTCACATAACTATACAGGGGGCTACGGTGGAGCACACTGCTGATGACGCAGACTCGAAAGATGCACCAGCACCACCAAAGCCGCAGAAGAAGAAGAAATCAAAGGCTTCAAAGCCCCATGCCTCACCAAAAGCTTCGCGTGTGTAGCCATTGGCCATTGCACCTCCTGAAGCCAGTGTGCAGTCGGAAGACTTGTCTCGTGTCTCCAAAAAGGCCGAGAAGACACAGAAACCCAAGAAGCCCAAGAAGATTTTCGGGCATGAACTGACTCCAGCTGCCGTTCTCAGGAACGAAGAAGACATCATTGATCTGTCAAGTGACAAAGATCTTGGTGATGACGCCCTTGAGCAACTCATCAAGAGCAAACAAGAGGCCGAGATCTTCAATGATCTGCCCCTCTTTGACGTGGATATTCTGAATAACTTCACTGATGAGTGGTTTGACGACCAGAGCATAAGCTTCGATGATCTTTAGCTTCCTGTGGACACAACGTCACCTTCCACGGAGCCATTGCTAATGACGTGGTCGTGGCTCAGAAGATAGTTGAGCTAAAGAACAAAATTGACTATGAAAAGGCTTACTTCAAGAAGAACATGGCCAAGCTTAGTGTGGCAGATGCTCAGATCTTCAAGAAGACGTTGCATGAGCTCAAAGAACAGTTTCACAAGAAACGTGAAGAAGCTAAAGGTTCAAGAGAGCGCATGAAATACTTTGCGCAGAAATGTGTTCAAGCTCACAATGAGGCTGAGAAGCGCAAAGCTCTTGGCCATCCTGGCATTGACCCAAGAATGGCTTCCAAGCCAACAAAGAAGTCTGCAGCGGTCCAAACTGAAGCACCAAGGCAGGAAGAACCTCATATTGTCTTCCCTGCCAGCATGACAGGCTCGAAGCCTAAGGTCCCCTCAGCAGCTTCAAAACTGAAGAAGACCAGGGCAGCTGAAGCTGATGCTAGGAAGCGCAAGCACAAGAACACCTTTGATGAAGCCCCATCTGAGAAGAAGCTGAAGACAAAGTCTTCAAAGAAAGAGCATGTTGCGGCCTCTGAGCCCCTTGTGGTTGAGCCTATTTCTGTTGCTCGACCAACCTCCACCACCCAAGAGCATCGCCTAGTAATTCACGAGCCTACTTTCACAGAGGCTCCTGCAGATGAAGAAGTTCTAGCTGTTGACCCCACCACAGCTGAAGACATTGATCATGAAGACAATGTTGAAGATGATGAATTCCTTCCTCAACTCGAGCATCAAGTGGTATCATCGCCTGTTCTTACGAACAACAAACTCATCAATATTGGTCGTCCCCTAATGCCAATCACTCAGGATGATTTGTGGGCCGATCGCCCTCAACAAGACACCCCCATTCATGAAGACACACCCAGAACTCCAACACCTCAAGTCACCACTCCGGTGCTTGACGATGAAAACTACATGGTACAGACCTCTGCGTCACCACAGGCTTCGCAAAGGCCCCAGGCCACATGTCACTAGGTCGAGCATTCCAGAAGGGGAAGTGCAACACAGCTCAGTAGCACATCAAGTGTTTCCTGAAGCCACCCCAACTGTGAATGTCTCCGAATCTGAAGCCAAAGCTGCTAAAGACACTCCGGCTGCATTAGTCGATGAAGAAAAAGAAGAACTAATAGAAGAAGAAAGAGTTGCTACACCCCCTCCAACTGACCAAGTCATTCTCGAGGAGAATGAGTATGTGCCTGACCCTCCTGTTGCTGAACAGGCGGAGGTTGAAACTACTGAGGCGGCCACAAATAATGATGTTGAAGCCAATGACTCTGTCATGGCTGAATACAATGTGGCGCCTGAAGATAATATGGCGCCTGAAGCTAATGTGGCGCCTGAAGCCACTATGGATACTGAAGCTCCAGTTCCTCCTCCAAGGCCTCACACCATTGAACATGCCTATAATCGTGGTGAACTTGTCACAGTTTGATGGCCCGTTATGGTGCCTCCCACTGCTCCTGGACCTCAATATGACTATCATGTGGAGCAGAGGCCACATGTTCAGAAACCAAAGCCCAGGCTGCCAAGGCTTCCAGGTGCTGCCACGTCCCTAGGATCGTTCAACGTGAACAGCTTCAGGGCACACAATACCTTCTTAGATAGTGCCAAGAATCGCTACTCGAAGCCAAATATCTCATCTGATTGATTCTGGAGCTATCAGCAGCGCATCTACTACTCCTGCATTTTGTACAATCAGGGGCGAATCTTTCCGCGCATGCGCCTTGATTATGAAGCCATTGCCGGGATGCCTTGTCTTGAAGAAGCCCTTGACTGTTTCAGGGAGGTTGGTCTTCTCCCATTCGTTACTGACAAGGAGCACTGGAATGAAGAACTGCTGCTACAATTCTATGTCACTCTTCACATTCATGGCTACAACAGGGATCCGAAGACATGGGTCCTTGAGTGGATGTCAGGAGATGTGCATCATGAAGCCAAAGCTCAAGACATCATCGAGCTTACATCCCTGCCCACTCCAGGCGAATTCTATGAGCCTGGTTGTCAGCGTCATCGCGATGAACTGCAGAGTGTCTCTAGAGGCCTGAACCCAATATGAGTCAGATGCTCAGTATGATGAAGCCATTACCTCAAGATGCCGAATATCCCAAGGAATTCTTCGTCAAAGACCTCGAGTACTTGCCACACACAGTCTATCATATTCTGAGGCGTACTCTATGGCCAATCAAAGGATATACTGCTGAAGCTAAACTTGAAGGAGCCATGAAGACTTTGGTGTTTTACATCGTCAATGGCATCAGATTCAACACCCGGGATTTCTTCATCACACAACTTGCTGCATCTGGGAGTGATTTGTTTGGCCTGAAGTTTTATGCTCCATGGGTGATGCGCCTGATCAAGATCCACTCTTCTGTTGACTATCAGCCCTCAGCGCACAACCATCTTGTATTTCTACCTGAGGTTGATCTGTCCATCAAAGCCATCTACCTAGAACCTGCCAAGGAGCCGCTATATCTTCATAATGTTGATCACCAAAGCTTCACCCAGCCAATAGAAGGCACTCATGTCCCCAATGCTGCAACTCCTGCTTATCATCTGGCTGGCAATATATGTGTGCCTCACCGTGCAAACACCGAAGCCACTGACAGTACAATTGCTCAAAGGCCTCGGAAGCGTACTCATGTTCTCAATGACCGAGAGCTTCTTGTGGCCTTACATCAGAAGCAAGATAAGCATCATGACTGGCTAAAGCGTCAGATGCAGAGTATATTGGTGGATGTCAATCACATCAGAAATTTGGTCACCAAGAACTCATTCGTAGCCCATGAAGCCTACCGGCGGTCTTGGAAGAGTCTCACATTACTCTGCCCTGAAGAAGATCTTCGCGAAGATGGCTTCGTTGAGGGCTTCAAATTTGATTCCAGACCTCCACGCAATGCAAGCTGGCGCCACACTCCATCAATAGAAGATTCTGAGTACTCGTCTTCAGCTACAACTGTTGTTGCGAGAGTCGTCGATGAAGAAGACGACGCCACTTCCCCAACCATGGCTTCACTTCATCTCAACACTGCACCAGGCCCTTCTGCACCACCGAACTCCAACGTCGACCCTGCACTTAAATCTACTCCTGATGGGAACGAGTAGATACTCTATGTCTTCAAACCTTTTTGGTCATTACTGACAAAAGGGGGAGAAGCATATGAGTTGATAGTCTTCAAGCGGGTCCTTATGGGTGGTTGCACTATTTTTGCCAAGTGTTTACAACTCTTTTTTTGGATACATTTGGTTCTTTGGGTTATAACACTTAAACTCGATGGTCGTCTGCTACTTTTTCTGCTACTCCGTGATGTGATGATAAATTCCGCATGAAGTCATTCCACAGACGTCCATTTTTTATTATGCATGTCATTATCTTCGTTATATCTTTTATATGCATGATGAATTGTCTTCATAAGTTGAAGAGGATGTCCACAAAGTAAAACCTACCATGTGCATTTGCATTCAAAAGTAAACAACTTGTATGCACATCTTCAGGGGGAGCCTTTTTGCTACTTATGAAGACAATGCCGTAATTCCCAACTTTCACATACTTTTATCCCCGTTGAAAACTTCAACCAGTTTGTCATCAATCACCAAAAAGGGGGAGATTGTAAGTGCATCTAGTGCCACCCCTAGTTGGTTTTGGAGTATTGACAACAAACTTAGTTGAGGGACTAATGTGTTTGTGAGAATTGCAGGATAACACAAGTAGTAGTCCCATACTGATTCAGTTTACCTATCAGAGATGAACCCTAAAAATGTGTGAAGACATTGAAGACAATGGTGGTCTGTGAAAAGATTCACATTCAAGACTATGACATGAGAAGACATCGTATGAAGACTATGGAGTACGAAGACATAGTTGTTTCATAGTTTCATTTTCTTCTTTGTTGAGTCATAGGAACCACCGCACTGTTAAGTGGGGTCCAAGTGAACAAAGTCAGAGTGACTGATGTGATGCTCAACCAAATCCTATGTCTTTGAGCGAAGACTATGAGAGCAAATCTTATCCAGAGCTGGATGAGTCAGCTTAACTTGTAGCCCAAGTCAAGTTGCCGCGTGTGTTTGAAATCTGACCGTTGGACATGTGTCAGTTCCTTAGTGACCCATGGTCATTTTGGACAAATCAGGCCGGGTTGCCTCTTGGCTATAAATAGCCCACCCCCTACACCATAAATTGGTGGTTGCTTAGAGTTAGTCCACGGCTTTTGTCGTTTGAGAGCAACCCACCTCCGAAGCATTTGAGACAGAGATCCTTGCGAGGACAAAGCCCAAAACACCCAGAGCCAAAGAGTGTTAGGCATCACTAAAGTCTTTCTGTCTGCGTGACCCAAAGAATTGTTACACTAGAGGACTGTGAATCCTCTAGTCGGTTAGGCGTCACGTTCTGAGCGTCCAAGAGTCATTGTGGATCGCCGGGGAACGAAGTCTGTGAAGGTTTGGAAGTCTACCTTGAAGACTTACCAGAGTGATTGGGTGAGGACTGTGTGTCCATAGCTCAAGGGGAATAAGGTGAAGACGCGGTCTTCTGAGTTGAATCTCAGCCTCCCTAACCAGACGTACAGTTGTCACAGCAACTGGAAATGGTCTACCAAATCCTTGTCTTCATCAAGCTACTGGTTCTATCATTCACTTCCCTTTACTTTATAGTTTGTCTTCGTGAAGTCATTGCATGCCTGTATGATCTGATTGACTTCACTAAGTGAAGACTCTTTATTGTTTGGCTTCATACTATCTTCTATCCTGATCCATACTACCTAGTGCTGATAGTCTTCGTGTTTTCACTTCATTGCTTACTTGACTATGGCTTATCTAGTGTAGTCTACCTTCCGCTGCATATCAATAGGTTCATTTCTATCATTTTTCTTCAAAACCCCCGTGTTTTGAAGACTTTCATAAAAATCGCCTATTCACCCCCTCTAGTCGATAACTAGCACTTTCAAAAATTTCGCAAGGGTTGCTTTGCACTTTATTTTGGAGAGAAAAAAGAGCCTATCCACTGAATCATTTCGGTACAATTCCGCCGTTTTCCCATGACATCGAACACTCTTACATTGAAATTCCTATCATTTTGTAATCCTCTATATGATGTGTCATTTTGCAAAAAAAAAGAAACTCTATATGAGTATGACATGTCACTCTAATCTTGTGCCTGCATTTTCATAATCCCACAAATCCAAGAGGCTCAACTCATATGTCTTTCTAGTGACACCAAGCACTCTTTAATCAAAATTTCTCTAGTTTTCTAATCCCATAAGACTCAAGAGGTGTGACGCCCCGAGACCGATGCGCCAGGTGTCTTTCAGTTATTCGCCGATGTTGTCATGTCATTTGCTTGCGTGTTGCATTTCTTCATGTCTTCATGTGCATTGCATCATCATGTTTTCCAAACTTGCATCCATCCCGGTCTCCTGTTCCTTTTCGTTGTCCGTTCTGAGCCCAGACACACTCGCATGCGCCCGCGGCATGTCCGAAATATTATTTTATAAGTGTCCAGAAAATGTTCTCGGAATGGGATGAAAGTTGGCGTGCGGTGTTGTTTTGTTGTTAGTAGGTCGCCTGCCAAGTTTCATCGCATTCAGAGTTCGTTTGATAGCCCAACCGTTAAACTATATCGGCAATATAGTCGGTCAAACGTCGGACGTTTTTGGTCTCCGGAAACCTTGCTGGGATGCATTTCCGTCTCTCTCTCTTCTCATCCTGAGACCTCTCCTACATAGCCTAGGCCCAGCCTACCCCCCTCTTTGCACAGTGCATCGACCCCTCGCGCGTGTCCGAAACTTACCCGAACCCGACCCGGACAGTCGTCACCGTTGGATCTAGATCATCCCCAAACATCTACAAAACATCACCGTTTTCTCATTTGGACTCCCTAGCCTATTTTTCCTGACCGTCCGATTACGATCGGAGGGACGAGGTAGCCCCTACCCAAAAATCCATATGCTATATATATCAGTCAAACCCTAGTTTTTGAGGCTTGTCACATCCATCCTTCCCTTCCGCCGCCACCCCACCTACTCCCCTCTTCCTTGGGATCTCCCTCGATCCAAATCAGCAGCCACCACTTTCCCCTCCTCAATTTTGGCACCAAACCAACCAGCCACTCCTCTCGATCCACCTACCATAGCGCCTGCCTCCCTTGTTTTCCCCATCCAATCACCAGCACCCGATCCCCCCTGCCCGAACTCCTCTTCGCGCCTGCAGCTCCTCGCCGGAGCAGGTAACCGGACCGCAGCCAGGCCTCTCCCTCTTCCCTGTGCTTCCCCTTCCCTCTGCTCTCCATTCCCCTCTCTGACCCCCTGCTTTTGCCCTCTTGTCGACAGGAACAACGACGCAATGGCGCCCGGAGCTCGAGCTCGTCAGGCACCATCTAGACCCATCTCCGGGGACAGGATCCACCTCCCACCACCGGGAATCAGTTCCCCTCGACCTTGCGCCGCCTCTGGTGGTAGTCCCGCCGTCTGCCGTTGCCGGAAGCACCAACGCCGCCACCACTCGTCTTCCTGGAAGCCGCTCCCCTGCTTCGCCTGCTCGTGCGAAGCCGAACGCGCTCGACAGCCTGCATCGCGCCGCTGTGCCTCCTCCGCCACCTAGAGCTCTAACCTCCGCCGGAGGTCTACCGTCCCCGCGCTCCTGCCGCCCCGCCGGATCTGGCACGTCCTCGTCGCCGCATCCGCGCTGTCGGTTTCAAAACCGGCGGATCTCAGGTAGGGGGTCCCGAACTGTGCGTCTAGGCCGGATGGTAACAGGAGGCAAGGAACATGATGTTTTACCCAGGTTCGGGCCCTCTTGATGGAGGTAAAACCCTACGTCCTACTTGATTAATATTGATGATATGGATAGTACAAGAGTAGATCTACCACGAGATGAAGGAGGCTAAACCCTAGAAGCTAGCCTATGGTATGATTGTTGTATGATGAAGTTGTCCTACGGACTAAAACCCTCCGGTTTATATAGACACCAAAGAGGGTTAGGGTTACACAAAGTCGGTTACAATGGTAGGAGATCTTGAATATCCGCATCTCCAAGCTTGCCTTCCACACCAAGGAAAGTCCCATCCAGACACGGGATGAAGTATTCAATCTTGTATCTTCATAGTCCTGGAGTCCGGCTGAAGGTATAGTCCGGCTACCCGAACACCCCCTAATCCAGGACTCCCTCAGTAGCCCCTGAACCAGGCTTCAATGACGACGAGTCCGGCGCGTAGATTGTCTTCGGCATTGCAAGGCGGGTTCCTCCTCCAAATTCTTCATAAAAGTTTGTAAACACCAAGAGTAGTGTCCGGCTCTGCAAAATAAGTTTCCACGTATTGCCACAGAGAGAATAATATTAACACAAATCTAATCTGCTGACGTATTCCGCAGCATGACATCACACCACGGCCAAGCCTTTATTCGAATCATTTTCACTTTTCCACCTCAGCGTGTTTTGTGAGGCGGTTTCCTTGGCACGTCTTGTCAAAGCAGAGATCGTGTCCCCTTTATTTACGGGATTCTCATCAATACGGACATGGGTAACCCAATCATGCCCGTTAGCATGTCTTCTCGATTAAAGGCGAGTCCCAAACGGTTATGGGGAGGGCTCCTGGTATTCAACCTCTTATAAAGAGACCAGGGCCTTACTCCTTTTCTCCAATCTCAAAACAAGTTCGCCTGTCGCCTCGATTTCCAACACCCTAGGCTCCAGATTCTAGGCGCCTCGGACCTTCGACAATGTCCGGTTCCGACCTTCAAGGCCGATGGATGCCCTCCTCCGTCACGGAGGAGGACGTGCTAAAGTTGAGAGAGGCTAAGTTCTTGACCGCCAAAATTTCGCATAGGTTGCCTGCTCAAAGGCAGGCTATTCCCAGTCCCCAGCCCGGTGAGAGCGTAGTGTTCATGTCTCACTTCCTTCGGGGGTTAGGCTTCCCGATGGATCCCTTCATGAGGGGGCTGATGTTCTATTATGGGCTGGAATTTCATGACTTAGCTCCAGAGTCCATCCTCCACATTTCCTCATTCATCGTTGTGTGCGAAGCGTTCCTCCGTGTTACTCCTCACTTCGGATTATGGCTCAAGACTTTTGGAGTGGAGCCGAAGATGATCGAGGGACGGCACATAGAGTGCAGAGGCGCTGTCATAAGTAAGAATGCTGATGCTCCATGGCCCGAGGGCTCCTTTCAAGAGGAGCTCGGCTTGTGGCAACGAGAGTGGTTCTATATCACCGCTCCCAGGAGCACCAAGTGGGTGGCGCCTCCTGCCTTTCGCTCGGGTCCCCCACCACGGCTAGCGTCATGGGTCAACAAAGGATTAGATTGAGGGTTATCCAAAGACGTGCCCTTGTTGTAGGGCCGCATTACGAATCTCTTAGAAAGAGACCTCAACCTGGTCAAGGTGACGCAGGTCATGCTGATTCGCCGAACACTGCCCGGCAAACATCGCTCCCTTTGTCTGTGGGAGTTTAATCCGGAGGGACCACGAGCTCTCCAGCATTTTATGGGTGCAACACCCGTGGAGATGTATAAAATGTTCTTCGGATCACAAGCAATGTGTCCGGATTTGACCGAGGACGCAGGTTTAAGCTGCAATCGCCCGGATACTCAAGTAAGTAACCTTGTGCCCGAACTCGCTATCCGTAAAATTGTCATAAATTCGCCCCTAAAAGAGTTGTCCTTTTAAACAGGAGTGGATAGCGAAGGCAAAGCTGATCAGGTGTCCGGCTCCCCTTCCTGAGACCAGGCCGGATCCCGTGCTAGTTAGGATGTTGAAGATCGTGCCTTTGGAGGGAAGTGAGGGGGAGGACAAGGAAACTATGGCCTCCTCGAAGAAGGCTGCTCCGAAGGGAGGAACCGACAATTCCTCTCCTAAGGGGAAGAAGAGGGCCGCCTCTAACGACCCGGAGACCATGGCCTCAAAGCGGGGGAAAGAGTCCTCGTCAGAGGGTCCGACGCCGGGGAGATCCTCGGCCGAACTACACCCTCAAAGGGATCAGCCCTCCAGCGAGCCGTAAGTAGAGAAAGATTTTCCTTTAGAGGGATGAGAGAAATCCTTGCTTTTTATCTGAGAAGATTAACCGAAATTTTACTTTGTAGCTCAGACCTCAGCCCTTCTCAGCAGAGCTCGTCTTCGGGGGATCTTCTTTTGGAGATGATGGAGAGTGGAACGCCTCCCCCTGCCGTACCGCCTGGTGAGGCGGGCGACCCTGAGGTGTCGTCGCGGAGGGTTTCTCCGAATCCGGCAGGGGTGGAAGGTAGCCATATGTCCCCCCAAGGTTTTCCGCGTCCGGCCTTCGATGGAGGTCTTAGGACGAGTCCGGCACCGTCCGATGCGCGGTCGGAGGAGCTGATGATTCTGCTGGGGCGAGCTTCTATCTCAGAGGAGCACCGTGCATTGATGGGTACGGTGATTGGAAGGATTTCGTCCGCGGAAAGCGGATTGCATGAGGCCGTCAGAAGTTTGCTGACGGGTCTTGAGGTACGTTTGATAATGTACTTCTTTGTCAGTTGCGCATAAACAAGATGCGCCCTATGTAGATAGTAGCCCCTGAGACTCTGTGCATTATCAAAATTGACGGCGCGCAGAGGATCATAATCCCAGGTCTAAAATGTCGCCTTTGTATATAGGTGGCGAAGTGTCCGGAATCGAGCCGAACTGATGATTTTGCCGAACTAAAGCGGCAACTTGACGTGGCAGATGCCGACATCGCGCTCGTCAACGAGCGGCTTGATGAGGCTCAAGGTATGCAATTCCTCGGGCGGCATCTGGTAAGAGGAGCTTTATGCCACTATCTTACAATGTGTGTGCTTGACGCAGATGGTGCGGCCGCCGTGGAGAGTCTTCGGGCGGAACTTGCCCGAGCTAAGGAACAAGCCAGGAAAAGTGATGCGGCTGCCGAGAAGGCCCTTGAAGAGCTGAGAGCCGAACAGGCTGCTCACTGCCGAAGCAAGAAGGAGATGGCCGAGATGGCCGTGAAGTTAAAAAAATGCTGCTGACCGTTGCAAGTTTCTTGAGAAAGAAGACCACGCGAGATAGACGGACTTAGAGAAGGCCGTTGCTGATGCCAAGGACGCTCGCTCTGCGATGAGAGCTGCGAAGGAGGAGCTGCGTCACGCCGGACAGATTGCGGCTGGAAAGCCCTTTATGCTGCGGAGGAAGTTTTGCGATTCGAAGTTTGCTCCATTGGACCGGATGTGGAGTGCGGAGGACACCTATCTGGATTTGGCAGCGAGTGCTGCTGATGCGACGGAATACTTTCGAGATCAAGAAGATCGCGAAGTGGAAAGGCTTTTCTGGTCGCAGCTCCAGAATCCAGAGCATCCACTGGCAGTGGACGATCGTCTGGCTCAATGGGCCGAACTGAATAGATTGTCCGGACTCGCCATGAAGTACGTCATGGGTCATCTGTGGCCGGGGAGATCGGAGCCGAAAAGTTATTTTAGCTTGGTGCAGCAATTCCTTGACGCGGTGCCACGTATCAATGTGATGAAGAGGTCAGCATGCATAGAGGGCGCACGGATGGCTCTTGCCCGTGTCAAGACATACTGGGCAGAGATGGAGACCACCGTTGTTGCATCCTGAGATTCGGACAAAAGCCGAGTACCCTCCAAGCACTATTTTTAGGAAGTCCTTGAAGGCGCTCGTGTAATAGAGGCGCAGTGCTCGAAGGATGCTATGTTCTGATAGCATATGTAATTATAAAGGAATATTTTGATGAATTGTAGTAGCCTTTTATACTTGTGCCTTCAAGTATTTGGAACACCTCCTGTGCGGCCATTTTAAGATATATATATACAAAATCTGAAAGATTGCAGTCGTTGGCTTCAGCCCCCACGCACATAGTGCGGGGGTGCTCACAGAAGGCGCATTTTCACACCTACAAAGGAGGTGATAGCGCAGCGAGCTTGGCAACCGGACTATAATGCTTTAACACTTTCACTTAGCCATAGGAGCTTGACAATGGGACTATTTAGGTAGCCCCTGGTGGCGACTGCGCTCGCCCGAATTCGGGGCGCGTATGTGCCTGGCCGGGAAACGGCCCTTCGTTAATGCGGAGGAATCCTACAGATTCCGGAGAGTCATCAAGTGGTTGACCAGTCTCACGCCATATCATGACAGTCGGTTTTCGGCTTTCTCTACTCAGGTGCTCACCTGGCCGAACCAGGGCACAATCGCAGTAGTTCTCCTGGTGCCGCCTTAGCCGATAGAGCGGAACGTAAGGCGGCCGAACACAGGAGCCGGGCAACCCAACATTTGACCAAAATCATGACTCGGAGCTGATGCATATAATGCCAAACTCGCGACGCCGAACACTCCCTAAGGTATTCGGTCTTTATGAGAGCGGGCGAGGTAACGTTCTGAGGTATAAGCCCCTAGTGTCCAGGTATGCGCAAGAATTCTGACGTGGCCACATGCCAAGACGCCAGCCTCCTCCTTGGTCATAGAGCCAGGGGATGTGTATCAACAAGAGACAGTAAAAAAGGTTTACGCAGGGTCTTAATCTGAAAAGAATCCTTGGAATGGGTCCCTACTGCATGTTTGCGCCTGTGTCTCCGTTATGCCGTATCCTGGACGGGCGCAGCACGACGTTCATCTGTAAAAAGAGAGCAACTAAGTTAAAAAAGGGGCGTGCCGAACAAAAGTTATATGAAATAAACAAAGTGTAAAGTAAAATATGAAAAATTGAGCTTTATTGTCTCTTATTTTATACGTGTGAAGCCCCTAGTGCTGGGGTATCTGGCCACTAAGCCTTTATCAACGATACTTTTGTGCCGGACTCGTCTATCTGTGTCCATGGTCTTAATGACCTGTTCTGATGTTCTGGCTGGTGAAGCCATTGTATTGTGGGGCTGTTAAAGCGGCCGCACAATCCTCCGCTTGGGGGAGGTGTTCTCACTGCTTCCCCTTTAAGGAGATGATGCCGCGTGGACCGGGCATCTTAAGCGTAAGAGATGCATAATGCGGTATTGCGTTAAAGCGGGTGAAAGCTTCGCGTCCTAGTAGTGCTTGGTAGCGACTTGAGAATGGGACGATGTGGAAAGTCAGCTTTTCGCGACGGAAGTTATCGGCAGAGCCAAAAATAACCTCGAGCCGGAGAAAACACATGCAATGGGTGTCCGGACCTGGCGTTACTCCTTGAAAGGAGGTTTTGCTGTGGCGAATTCTTTTTGGGTCGATCCCCATGCGGCGGATTGAGTCCTGATATAGCAGGTTGAGTCCACTGCCACCGTCCATAAGGACATATGAAAACTGGAGTCCGCCAATTATTGGATCGAGTACCACGGCAGTCCAGCATGGGTTCCTGATACTTCTAGAATAATCCAGATGATCGAAGATGATTGGTTTTGACAACCAGTGGCGGGATTCCTTTGGGATAGGCCGTGGGGCGCATACTTTTATGGGCGCCGCATGTTTTGTTATGTGGAGTAAGTTTACTGTTTTTACTTCTTGTGGGAAATTCTTTTGTTTCCTGGCACTCTGCTTTTGGGGTTCGTCCTCGTCTTCGCTTGGTGTGTCAAGCCCCTTGTGTTCGGCGTTGAGTCTGCCGGATTGTTTGAAAACCCAACAATCTCTGTGGGTATGGTTAGCAGGCTTTCCGGGAGTGCTGTGTATTTGACATATCCTATCCAAGATTTTGTTTAGGTTGGATAGGTCGTCCCTGTTATCTTGGAGGGGCGGCTTTTTCTGATTCTGTCGTGAGCTTTTGAATCCGGCGTTGACTGCCGTGCTCTTCGGACTTTTTTCCTTAGTCTGGCGACGGTCCTTATTGCATCGCGGTTTTCCGTTTCCATCCCTAGTTTCGAATGTACTTGGGTCACTGGTGATGCATCTTGCCAACCAGCTGTCCTCTCCTGCGCAAAAGCGGGTCATGAGGCTTGTTAGTGCGGCCATTGTTCTTGGCTTTTCTTGGCCGAGGTGTCTGGCGAGCCATTTGTCTCGGACATTATGCCTGAAAGCCGCTAAGGCTTCAGCGTCCGGACAGTCGACTATCTGATTCTTTTTAGTAAGAAATCTATTCCAGAATTGCCAAGCCGACTCTCCGGGCTGTTGAGTTATGTGACTAAGATCGTCTGCATCTAGAGGGCGGACATAGGTCCCTTGAAAATTTGCTCGGAAAGCGTCCTCGAGCTCTTCCCAACTTCCGATTGTGTTTTCAGGAAGGCTTTTGAGCCAATGCCGGGCTGGCCCTTTAAGCTTGAGGGGTAAGTATTTTATGGCGTGGAGGTCATCTCCTCTAGCCATATGTATGTGGAGGATATAATCCTCGGTCCAGACTCCAGGGTCTGTTGTTCCGTCATATGCCTCTATGTTTACGGGTTTGAATCCCGCTGGAAATTCATAATCCAGGACCTCATCGGTGAAACATAGGGGGTGTGCGGCACCCCTGTATTTGGGTGTGCCGGATTCTGATAATGGCTTTATTGCATTGCTTACGAGAGCTTGCTTTCTTGGCCCGTAAATGGACCTGGCTGGGCCATGATGCAAATCCTTAAGTGGGTCGCATGCCGGCTTAAGTGCGGCGCTGCTTGCCGCTTTATGCTGGCCATGGGGTCGTCTATCCGACTGTGTGGCTTTCTCACTTTTGGAATGCAAGGGCTCTAAGGCCTCCTTGTCGAATTCAGGCAGTAGCTTTCTCTTCGGATAGCTTTTAGTGCGGCGACTGCCGCCGTATTTGTCTGCGGTATTGATTACTTTACTCCATCTGATCCTGAGTGCGTCTTCCACAGTTTTTAGCTTCCGCTTTTGCTTTTTCAGGCTGCGTGCGGTTGCAACGAGCCATTTGTGGAGGTTCTTCTGCTTCGTGGGCTTGTCCGGCGTAGGGTCGTCTGGAATGCCATTTTCGCTGGGGGAGGGATGTTCGGTTTCTCTATCCGGGTTGTCCTATTGGGACGGTTGCTCTAAGGCATGCTCGTCGTCTACCGGCTCATCCTGCTCTATGGCAGGGTCTTTATCGAGGCGGGGCTTGGGTCGGCATTTACGCCGACGCTTTGATTGTTTTTTCGAGAGATCGATCCCTCTTTCCATCCCCGTTTTCCTCGTTGTTGCTTCCTTTAGGGGTATCCACCATGTACACATCGTGAGATGAGGTGGCTGTCCGATGCCCTATAGGCGTTGGTTCTTGGTTGTCTCCTGCATCGTCGTCCATATCGTCGATGTCTTCGGAGTTGAAGTCGAGCATGTCGGTTAAGTCGTCGATAGTGGCTACGAAGTGGGTGGTGGGTGGGTTTTGAATTTCTTCATCATCCGAATCCCATCCTTGCTGACCGTAGTCCGGCGAGGGCTCTCCTGATAAAGAGAGAGACTTTAGCGAATTCAGGATGTCGCCGAAGGGCGAGTGCTGAAAGATGTCTGCAGCGGTGAACTCCATTATCGGCGCCTAATCGGATTCGATCGGCACGGGCGCGGGGGGCTCGGAGTTCAGAAAGGAATCCGGCTCCTCGGAGTAACGGGCCATGCGGAGCACGGGGCTGGAGTTCGGCTCGATCGCCTCTGAGATCGCAGCCCCTGAGGCAGCGTCCAACCGCTGATCCTCGATCGGCGCAGTAGGCTCCGAATCAATGGTCGAAACCGATGCATGTGCGGCCTCCAAGGCACTGTTCGGCGGCAGAGCTATATCATGCCCATCGAGATAGTGCGGCGCGCTTGGCTGTGGCTCGAATCCATCGAAGATCAAGTCCCCGCGGATGTCAGCCGTGTAGTTTAGGCTTCCAAACCTGACCTGATGGCCAGGGGCATAGCTTTCGATCTGCTCAAGGTGGCCAAGCGAATTGGCCCGCAGTGCGAAGCCGCCGAAGACGAAAATCTGTCCTGGGAGAAAAGTCTCACCCTGGACTGCATCGTTGTTGATGATCGAAGGAGCCATCGGGCCTAAAAGCGATGAGACAGAGGAACTCTCAATGAAAGCACCAATGTCGGTGTCAAAACCGGCGGATCTCGGGTAGGGGGTCCCGAACTGTGCGTCTAGGCCGGATGGTAACAGGAGGCAAGGAACACGATGTTTTACCCAGGTTCGGGCCCTCTTGATGGAGGTAAAACCCTACGTCCTGCTTGATTAATATTGATGATATGGATAGTACAAGAGTAGATCTACCACGAGATCAAGGAGGCTAAACCCTAGAAGCTAGCCTATGGTATGATTGTTGTATGATGAAGTTGTCCTACGGACTAAAACCCTCCGGTTTATATAGACACCGGAGAGGGTTAGGGTTACACAAAGTCGGTTACAATGGTAGGAGATCTTGAATATCCGCATTGCCAAGCTTGCCTTCCATGCCAAGGAAAGTCCCATCTGGACACGGGACGAAGTCTTCAATCTTGTATCTTCATAGTCCTGGAGTCCGGCTGAAGGTATAGTCCGGCTACCCGAACACCCCCTAATCCAGGACTCCCTCACACGCCAAGTCCCTCCTCACGCCGCTCCCCGTCTGCCTCCTCGTTGCACCGATCCGTTGACCGCGTCAACCAGCGGCTCGTCCCGCGCCTCTGCTCGCTGCGTTGACCTGATCCGGCCTTGACAGGCCCAGCACCGCCCCCTTCCAAGCAAACCTCCCTCACCACCGATCTGGGCCAGGCCCACTGGGTGAGAACCCCCCCTGTGCACTTTGGGTCGGCCAGATTCGGCTCAGAGTCTTTTTCTTAGGCTCTGTGATTTTGCTTTTTATCCAGAGTTTGCCAGTTTCATAGAAAACCCCCTATGGTTCATACATATCATATCTCTCAAACTATGCATCATATGTATAAACTTTATATATGAAAAATGCTTAAAATTGTGTCTAGTTTCATAATATGTCACTTTCACCCATGTTTAAAATGTTTAAAATGTTTTTTGTGTAATTTTTGCTTAATGCCATGCTAAAATGCTTTAATTCATAACTAATTAACCGCAGCTCCAAACTTAATAAACTTTATATGTAAATGGGGTGGAAAAATGCCTAGTTTAACATGGTGGCTTTACTTTGCATGTTTAATAACTCTAAAATTATGTTTAGGATAGAACAGTACCAAATCTAATGTATGCTCATGAGGATTTTCCGAACTTGTTGTTTGTTGTTCCGGCCTCATTTAAACTTGCCTAGATAGGTAGTTTTCTTTTGCTTCACCTCTTGCCATGATAATCAACATTTAATATTGTTGAGTACATAAACGGGAGAGAACTAAATAAGTCATGTGGTGTTTCGTCAATATGCAACTCGTTGCATATTGAGCTCCAGTTAATTTGTAGGTTTGCTTGTGCACTTTGCCATGCCATGCCATGTATCATTAAACCGGACATGCATCATACTTGGTTGTGCATCATTCCATGATTATGTGATGGTTGTTTACTATGTTGTTTGCTTCTTTCCGGGTTACTTCTTGCGTTAGCTTCGGTTTCGTTCCGGAGTTGTGAGGATCTGTTCATCTACGCTCGTTTGTCTTCTTCATGGACTCGTTCTTCTTCCTTGCGGGATCTCTGGCAAGACGACATTACCCTCGAAATCACTTCTATCTTTGCTTGCTAGTTCCTCGCTCTATTGCTATGCCGCGATACCTACCACTTGCTTTATCATGCCTCCCATTTTGCCATGTTAGCCTCTAACCCACCTTTCCTAGCAAACCATTGTTTGGCTATGTTACCGCTTTGCTCAGCCCCTCTTATAGCGTTGCTAGTTGCAGGTGAAGATTAAGTTTGTTCCTTGTTGGAACATGGTTATGTTGGGATATCACAATATCTCTTATTTAATTAATGCATCTATATACTTGGTAAAGGGTGGAAGGCTCGGCCTTATGCCTGGTGTTTTGTTCCACTCTTGCCGCCCTAGTTTCCGTCATACCGGTGTTATGTTCCTTGATTTTGCGTTCCTTACACGGTTGGGTGTTATGGGGACCCCTTGACAGTTCACTTTGAATAAAACTCCTCCAACAAGGCCCAACCTTGGTTTTAACATTTGCCTCACCACCACCTACTCTTCCCTTGGGAGTCGCGCTCCCGAGGGTCATCTTTATTTTAAGCCCCCCCGGGCCAGTGCTTGTCTAAGTGTTGGTCCGAACTAGAGTCCTTTGCAGCGCCACCTTAGGGAAACTTGAGGGCTGGTTTTAGTTGTACGGAGCGCTCATCCGGTGTTGCCCTGAGAACGAGATATGTGCAGCTCCTATCAGGATGTCGGCGCATCGGGCGGTCTTGCTGGTCTTGTTTTACCATTGTCGAAATGTCTTGTAACCGGGATTCCGAGTCTGATCGGGTCTTCCTGGGAGAAGGAATATCCTTCGTTGACCGTGAGAGCTTGTGATGGGCTAAGTTGGGATACCCCTGCAGGGTTTTGAACTTCCAAAAGCCGTGCCCGCGGTTATGGGCAGATAGTAATTTGTTAATATCCGGTTGTAGAGAACTTGACACTTAACTTAATTAAAATGCATCAACCGCGTGTGTAGCCGTCATGGTCTCTTTCCGGCGGAGTCCGGGAAGTGAACACGGTTCTTGTGTTATGCTTGAACGTAAGTAGTGTCAGGATCACTTCTTGATCTTTGTAGCTTCTCGACCGTGCTTTGCTTCTCTTCTCGCTCTCTTTTGTGTAAGTTAGCCACCATATATGATAGTGCTTGCTGCAGCTCCACCTCACTACCTTTCCCTACCCATGAGCTTAAATAGTCTTGATCGCGAGGGTGTGAGATTGCTGAGTCCCCGTGACTCATAGTTTACTTCCAAAACCAGTTGCAGGTGCCGTTGTTACCCGTGCAGATGACACAGCCGAGCTGAAGTGGGAGCTTGATGAAGATCATGTTCATTGTGTTGTTTCATTTCTAGTTGTTCAGTAGTGGAGCCCAGTCGGGGCGATCGGGGACCGAGCAATAGGGGTGGTCTTTCTTTATTTGGTTCCGTAGTCGGACCTTGATTGTATTCTGGATGATGTAATGCTATATTTATGTATTGTGTGAAGTGGAGATTGTAAGCCAACTCTTTATCCCTTCTTATTCAGTACATGGGATGTGTAAAGATTGCCCCTCTTGCGACATGCCTACTATGCGGTTATGCCTCTAAGTCGTGCTCCGACATGTGGGAGATATAGCCGCATCGTGGGTGTTACAAGTTGGTAATCAGAGCCATCCCCGACTTAGGAGCCCCCTGCTTGATCGAATCGCTGACGTTGTTGAGTCTAGAAAAATGTTTTGGGTCTTATAGGATTATATATATCGGAGAGTAGGATTCTTTTTACTCCTCAGTCCCTTCATCGCTCTGGTGAGGTCTCCTGACGTAGAGTTTTGACCCTTCTCTCCTCAAATTTCACTTAATTTTTTTTAGGATCACGCGGGTATCTTGGAATCGTTCTGATAGTCTTGTGACAAGAACATTATTCTTGGTGCCTCCTAACATTTAGGGGTTGTGGCAGTGTCCTGGGGAGTTGAGCTCCGAGGTGTTGTCATCACAATTTTATTGTTGCAGTTCTGGAATACCTGAGTTTCGCCCACATCGAAAAATCTCTTTTATGCAGTTGTTGGTGAGATAACCTCGACGCCACCCAGTACTGGGGCGGGAGTTCGGTAGTATTGCCATAACTCGTATAACGGATTCTTTTCGAAGGTTGAGGTAAACGATTTCCGAAGGTTTTCTTGGTTATGTGTTGAAGGATGGATACAGCTGGATGTAGGATTTGTTAGTTTTGGGTGAGATATTATGCTTCCCCTATATCCCCAACACCTGATTGCATAACCATAAAGTTTCGGGAGTTTATAAGTGGGAATTCAAGTAGCTCCTAGGATATCTTTCCGACAAATGTATGATATGAAATTGGGGTTCAACGTCTAGTGGTCAGCCTATCCACGGTTGGTTTTACAGTGGTCTCGTTGTGTCTTAAATAGTCCTTGGTTATGCTGACTCGGGGACGCTTCGTATGTCATGTGCACTGCCTTGTACATGATGGTGCTGTACGAACGAGCCCGTGTGGGCCCCACCACGAAAACTTCGGACGAAAGCTCTATCATATGTTTGTTCCGGCTTATTTTGCAAGCCAATCCTTTGTTTTTGTTTTCAGTTGTGGTATTCGAGTTGCTTCGAAGTCAAATGTTGATTCCATACCTTTCCTAAGCGGTGTTCTCATGTTCCTATGTGAATACTAATCCTTCTTGATAATCGAGATTATCATGTCAATCATTTTTCAACCGGCATGTTTCCCTTCAAGTGGATCCAATCATTTCAACATCTGCAAGATCACCTCTTGGTTTTCCCAACGTTGTTTGTTCCATATATCCCCAAGTTGCTTTTGTTTTTCCCACCCACCCACCCACCCTTTTCATTCAAGGATTGAGATTTCTTAATCAAGTATCCATCTTATTGATGTGAAGTCTCTCCATTCTTTTCCGTCAATATTCTTATCCGGTGATTTCTCATGGAGATGCTCAAAAGCTTCAAGTTCATCATTCTTAATTCTTTTTCTTCTCCGGTGGATTCAATTTAAGCCTTGTCAATCATATATTTGCCTCGTTTCAAATGTTTTCTCATGTCGGGCACCTCTTAATCATCCACCTCTTGCTATTTTGTATCCGGAGTGCGGAAGATATCTCAAGGTTGTTATCTCTTCCGAGCCATTTAATTCAACGGGCGCAATGTATCTTTTAAATCGTTCAATGGTGTATCTTTTGAGTGGGCCCTAACCCACAGGTCTTTTCCCAGGATCTTACCTGACTCTTCTTTTCCCGGCGTTACTCTCAAATTCTTCTCCAAGTTTGACGTAAGAATGAATTATCATGAGTCAAATGTCTTTCTCCAAGATCTTTCAAATTCTTTCATCCTTGGTTCAACCTTTCTAATTTCCATTCCAGAGTGCCTCAACAATTCATGGTGGTGTTTCTCGTCGTCATTCTTCGATTTTGAAGACTGAAGAAGATTTTTCTCTCTCAATCTTGCTCCATTCTCTTCAAGATTCATGGTTCTAGCTTGATGACATCCTCTCATAATTGTTTTCAATTGTGACAATTCTTTTCACCCATCCGGAGCATTTCAGGAGTCTTTTTAGTTTGATTCTCCAGAGCCCATCATCTCAGAACTATTCATTCCAGCTTTCAGCTCTCGTTCTCCAAATCATACCGTTGCATCATTCAAATATCCTCTAATCAGCTCGTGATCTATTCATTCTCATGTATCTAAATTCCTTCAAGTATCTTCATTCGTTTTCCAATTCTTACCGGTGTATTGTGCCTGTGCTATGTTCATTTTTAATTCTTACGGTGGTTCGTTCAACATGCCTCTTCCCTTGTTATCGTATCAATTCATTCGTTCTTTCAAATCCTACCGGTGGATCGTTGAAGACCTTCCCAAGTTTGCGCCATATCTATCTTAATCCTTTCTACGATAATAAGTAGTATTCCAAATCTGTGCTTGTCATCAATCTAAATTGATGAAGGATAAGTATAATGTAATTCGTATTCTTGTTGCATCGAGTAAATTCAATTCTTTATTCCGGAGGTTCATCAAATTCTCGGTGGCAATTGATTCATCTTTTCTTTTCCGGATTTCCAAATTTTCCGCTTTATATCATCGCGAAGATCTATCTAAATCATTGCAAGGATTCAATCTTATTCTTTTCATCCTTCACTTCTTTTGATCATCCTTTTATTACCGGAGTGCTTCATGGAGGCTCTACATGGTTGTTCGTCAATGATTCATTTCATTATTCAATTTTTCTTCAAGATTTCTCTCGGAGTTATAATCCGCCAAGCTATACTCTCAAATAAACATTGTGTTCAACACATGTCTTGTTTTGAGGAGTGCAAACATTCTTCATATTGCATTCCGAAGTGCAATTCTTTCATGTCTCATCTTTTGAGGTGGTGTTATGTCATTGTTGATAATTTCCCTTCGTGTTTCATGATTCACAAGTTTTTCAAGAGTGACATATCTTAAATCCATCATTTTCAGTTCATTCATGACATCTTTTCAATCCATCAATCTCTTCATTTGAGTTATATTGGGTTATATTTCACCTAAAGCTTTCCCTAAGGATTGTTGCTATTTATGGTGCTTATAAATGACCCAAGTTCTTCATTTATCCTCCCGGTGAAATAAGTTTCTCGTCTCCTAGTTCATATCAATCCAATCTATTGTTTTCCATTAGTGGGAGAATTTCACCTCATAGTTTTGAGATGTTCTCCATAAGCCCACTACAAGCTTGTTCTTTTCGTTGTTGGTTTTCCAACAACTCTGTCTTAACCTTCTTGGAAGGGTGCCTTCCAAGATCAGTTGTGGAAGAAGTTGGCTTTTTCTTCTCTATTCTTTTATCCCAATGATACATCTTTTATTCTTCCTTACGGAGGCTTTGTGATGTTGCTCTTTTCAATCATCATCTCAAATTGTGAGGATCGTGTTCTTTCATGCTTATCCTTTTGACCAGAGTGTCGTGCCCTCTATTCAAGTCCTCCCATCTTATCAAGTTTTCCATCCCTTCTCAACCTGAGTGCTGTTTGAAATCGTTCTTACCCTTGTGCCATTCTTTCAATAGTTCCAGAGGTAGTGTGTTGTTGATTTCATCAAGTATCATCCAATCTTCCCAAGTTCATATTCAATTCTTTCCATTCAGACGGAGTGTTGTCCAAATTATATCATTCTTTTCCCTTCTCTATCTTGTTTTAACCAGAGTGTTATGTCTGTCATTCCTCTTATAACCGGACTCTCATCCAAGTGCCTTCATTTTGCCAATTTTATATGCTATGCCTTCTTTTTCCAACCGGAGTGTTGTTGTAATTGATTTTTATCGTTCCTTATACATCTCGTTTCAACCGGAGTGCTTGCTTGTACTTCTTGTCCATCGAAGCCCTTTTCTTATGTCTTTCAACCTACAAGGCTCTAGTAATGTTCCATGTTCCTCTTTTCTAACAGAGTGTTTTCAATCTCGTTCATCTCCATTGTATTCTTTCTTTCAATTTGTTCAACCTCGCAAGGTTCTTTGGGTTTCACTTATTTGTCCAAGAAGCAACTTGGTTTTACCTCTTCATCTTCCATTTCTCTCCGGTGCCATCCTAGATCTTGGGACGAGATCCTCTCGTAGTGGTGGAGTGTTGTGATGCCCCGGGACCGATGCGCCATGTGTCTTTTAGTTATTCGCCGACGTTGGCATGTAATTTGCTTGTGTGTTGCATTTCTTCATGTCTTCATGTGCATTGCATCATCATGTTTTCAAAACTTGCTTCCGTCCCGGTCTCCCTGTTCCTTTTCATTGTCCGTTCTGAGCCCAGACACACTCGCACGTGCCCGTGGCATGTCTGAAATATTATTTTGTAAGTGGCCGGAAAATGTTCTCGGAATGGGATGAAAGTTGGTGTGCGGTGTTTTTTTGTTGTTAGTAGGTCGCCTGCCAAGTTTCATCGCATTCGGAGTTCGTTTGATAGCCCAACCGTTAAACTATAGCGGCAATATAGCCGGTCAAACGTCGGACGTTTTCGGTCTCCGGAAACCTTGCTGGGCTGCATTTCCGTCTCTCTCTCTCTCTTCTCAGCCTGAGACCTCTCCTACACAGCCTAGGCCCAGCCTACCCCCCTCTTTGCATAGTGCATCGACCCCTCGCGCGTGTCCGAAACTTACCTGAACTCGACCCGGACAGTCGTCACCGTTGGATCCGGATCATCCCCAAACATCTACAAAACATCACAGTTTTCTCATTTGGACTCCCTAGCTTATTTTTCCTGACCGTCCGATTATGATCGGAGGGACGAGGTAGCCCCTACCCAAAAATCCATATGCTATATATATATATCAGTCAAACCCTAGTTTTTTAGGCTTGTCACATCCATCCTTCCCTTCCGTCGCCACCCGACCTACTCCCCTCTTCCTTGGGATCTCCCTCGATCCAAATCAGCAGCCACCACTTCCCCTCCTCGATTTTGGCACCGAACCAACCAGCCACTCCTCTCGATCCACCTACCACAACGCCTGCCTCCCTCGTTTTCCCCATCCAATCACCAGCACCCGATCCCCCTGCCCGAACTCCTCTTCGCGCCTGCAGCTCCTCGCTGGAGCAGGCAACCAGACCGCAGCCAGGCCTCTCCCTCTTTCCTCTGCTTCCCCTTCCCTCTGCTCTCCATTCCCCTCTCTAACCCCTTGCTTTTCCCCTCTTGTCGACAGGAACAATGACGCCATGGCGCCCGGAGCTCGAGCTCGTCCGGCACCATCTAGACCCATCTCCAGGGACCGGATCCACCTCCCACCTCCGGGAATCGGTTCCCCTCGACCTCGCGCCGCCTCCGGTGGTAGTCCCGCTGTCTGCCGTTGCCGGAAGCACCAACGCCGCCACCACTCGTCTTCCTGGAAGCCGCTCCCCTGCTTTGCCTGCTCGTCCGAAGCCGAACGCGCTCGACGGCCTACATCGCACTGCCGTGCCTCCTCCGCCGCCTAGAGCTCTAACCTCCGCCGGAGCTCTACCGTCCACGCGCTCCTGCCGCCCCGCCGGATCCGGCAGGTCCTCGTCGCCGCATCCGCGCCAAGTCCCTCCTCACGCCGCTCCCCGTCTGTCTCCTCGTCGCACCGATCTGTTGACCGCGTCAATCAGCGGCTCGTCCCGCGCCTCTGCTCGCTGCATTGACCCGATCCGGCCTTGACAGGTCCAGCACCGCCCCCTTCCAAGTAAACCTCCCTCACCACCGATCTGGGCCAGGCCCACTGGGTGAGAACCCCCCTGTGCACTTTGGGCCGGCCAGATTCGGCCCAGAGTCTTTTTTTAGGCTCTGTGATTTTGCTTTTTATCCAGAGTTTGCCAGTTTTATAGAAACCCCCCCGTGGTTCATACATATCATATCTCTCAAACTATGTATCATATGTAAAAACTTTATATATGAAAAATGCTTAAAATTGTGTCTAGTTTCATAATATGTCACTTTCACCCATGTTTAAAATGTTGTTTGTGTAATTTTTGCTTAATGCCATGCTAAAATGCTTTAATTCATAACTAATTAACCGTAGCTCCAAACTTAACAAACTTTATATGTAAATGGGGTGGAGAATGCCTAGTTTAACATGGTGGCTTTACTTTGCATGTTTAATAACTCTAAAATTGTGTTTAGGACAGAACAGTACCAAATCTAATGTATGCTCATGAGGATTTTCCAGACTTGTTGTTTGTCATTCCGGCCTCATTTAAACTTGCCTAGATGGGTAGTTTTCTTTTGCTTCACCTCTTGCCATGATAATCAACATTTAATATTGTTGCGTACATAAATGGGAGAGAACTAAATAAGTCATGTAGTGTTTCGTCAATATGCAACTCGTTGCATATTGAGCTCCACTTAATTTGTAGGTTTGCTTGTGCCGTTTGCCATACCATGCCATGTATCATTAAACTGGACATGCATCATACTTGGTTGTGCATCATGCCATGATTATGTGATGGTTTTTTACTATGTTGTTTTCTTCTTTCCGGGTTACTTCTCGCGTTAGCTTTGGTTTTGTTCCGGAGTTGTGAGGATCCGTTCATCTACGCCCGTTTGTCTTCTTCATGGACTCGTTCTTCTTCCTTGCGGGATCTCAGGCAAGACGAACTTACCCTCGAAATCACTTGTATCTTTGCTTGCTAGTTGCTCGCTCTATTGCTATGCCGCGATACCTACCACTTGCTTTATCATGCCTCCCATTTTGCCATGTTAGCCTCTAACCCACATTTCTTAGCAAATCGTTGTTTGGCTATGTTACCGCTTTGCTCAACCCCTCTTATAGCGTTGCTAGTTGTAGGTGAAGTTTAAGTTTGTTCCTTGTTGGAACATGGTTATGTTGGGATATCACAATATCTCTTATTTAATTAATGCATCTATATACTTGATAAAGGGTGGAAGGCTCGGCCGTATGCCTGGTGTTTTGTTCCACTCTTGCCGCCCTAGTTTCCGTCATACCGGTGTTATGTTTCTTGATTTTGCGTTCCTTACACGGTTGGGTGTTATGGTGACCCTTTGACAGTTCGCTTTGAAATAAAACTCCTCCAGCAAGGCCCAACCTTGGTTTTACCATTTACCTCACCACCACCTACTTTTCCCTTGGGAGTCGCGCTCCGGGGGTCATCTTTATTTTAAGCCCCCCCAGGCCAGTGCTTGTCTAAGTGTTGGTCCGAACTAGAGTCCTTTGCAGCGCCACCTCAGGGAAACTTGAGGGCTGGTTTTAGTTGTACGGAGCGCTCATCCGGTGTTGCCCTGAGAACGAGATATGTGCAACTCCTATCAGGATGTCAGCGCATCGGGCGGTCTTGCTGGTCTTATTTTACCATTGTCGAAATGTCTTGTAACCGGGATTCCGAGTCTGATCGGTTCTTCCCGGGAGAAGGAATATTCTTCGTTGACCGTGAGAGCTTGTGATGGGCTAAGTTGGGACACCCCTGCAGGGTTTTACTTTCGAAAGTCGTGCCCGCGGTTATGAGCAGATGGAAATTTGTTAATATCTGGTTGTAGAGAACTGGACACTTAACTTAATTAAAATGCATCAACTGCGTGTGTAGCCATGATGGTCTCTTTCCGGCGGAGTCCGGAAAGTGAACACGGTTCTTGTGTTATGCTTGAACATAAGTAGTGTCAGGATCACTTCTTGATCTTTGTAGCTTCTCAACCATGCTTTGCTTCTCTTCTCGCTCTCTTTTGCGTAATATAGCCACCATATATGATAGTGCTTGATGCAGCTCCACCTCACTACCTTTCCCTACCCATGAGCTTAAATAGTCTTGATCACGAGGGTATGAGATTGCTGAGTCCCCGTGACTCACAGTTTACTTCCAAAACCAGTTGCAGGTGCCGTTGTTACCAGTGTAGATGACATAGCCGAGCTCAAGTGGGAGCTTGATGAAGATCATGTTCGTTGTGTTGTTTCATTTCCAGTTGTTCAGTAGTGGAGCCCAGTCGGGGCAATCGGGGACCTAGCAATAGGGGTGGTCTTTCTTTATTTGTTTCCGTAGTCAGACCTTGATTGTATTCTGGATGATGTAATGCTATATTTATGTATTGTGTGAAGTGGCGATTGTAAGCTGTAACACCCCGGATGTAACTTTCCCTATTTGTACTCCAACTCTTGCCGTTTCCGGCGTTAAGTTATCTTATTTTTCTCGGGTTCGGGTTTTTGTCTCCGTGTGTTGTTGTCTTTGTCATGCATCTCATATCATGTCATCATGTGCATTGCATTTGCATACGTGTTCGTCTCATGCATTCGAGCATTTTCCCCGTTGTCCGTTTTGCATTCCGGCGCTCCGTTCTCCTCTGGTGGTCATTTCTAGCTTTCTTTCGTGTGTGGGGATTAAACATTTCCGGATTGGACCGAGACTTGCCAAGCGGCCTTGTTTTACTACCGGTAGACCGCCTGTCAAGTTGCGTACCATTTGGACTTCGTTTGATACTCCAACGGTTAACCGAGGGACCGAAAAGGCCTCGTGTGTGTTGCAGCCCAACACCCCTCCAATTTGGCCCAAAATGCACCAAACTCTGCTTCATGACCTAGAGCGTTCGATCACGATCGCGTGACCGAAAACCGCACCTCATTTGGACTCTCCTAGCCGCCTCTACCTATAAATATGTGCTCCCCTCCTTAAATTCGCGGATGAACCCTAGCCATCTTCCTCCTCGCGCCACCGGACGTGTCCATCCCGCCGCTGGACGTGTCCACCGCCGCCGCCACATCACCCCGACGAATCAGGGTCCGCCACATCAGTCGCGCCACTGCTCCGGCCCAATCGAACGCCGCCACCTCATCCCAGCCG